>NC_042628.1:58049864-58649864 GCF_901001135.1 Rhinatrema bivittatum | reverse complement strand
TTAACTCAGTCCCTAGTTAATGGATACTGAGAACTCAAATAAGTCAGCATGTAAATATAAAATGGATAGGGAGAGTGGAAAGAAACTCCCATATCAAAAATAAGAAGCACCATGGAGGCATTAAAATCTAAGCGAGAGAAAAATGAGGGTGCAGCCATGGCATGCTGCCCCTAAGAGAGAAACAGAAACTCTACAATATAAGATGATGGTCACAGTATTTATATCAGAAGAATACACCATGTACACTCTTCCACATGGAGTAAATCTACCTACCCACATTGCTAATGTTTCCTCCCCACACAAATTATATATTCACTATGGTTTATGGTAGGGATCAAACGGGATCTCTACACTTGCATCAGCAAAGATGCTACCAATTGCCTGGGCACTAAAGAAATGTGCAACTCTTTTGTTTGCCTCTATGACAGGTAAGTAAACTTCAACATGCAGGTGATAAAACTATCATTGAGTATGGATGCCTCCCCCTGCAGACTTTATCCATGGTTACGAATGACTGACCCTGCTTTGACAGGACTACAGCTGTGGCTGCTGATCATGGTTGAAAGCAGCTGACCATTCTGTTGCAATAATTTGGCTGAGGTTGCTGGGAATGGTGTGGTAATACGTTTACTGCAGTGACTGCCATGCAATGGTCAGAGAGAAGGCTCTGTTATTCATCAATAAATAATCATAATACAGAAAATACACAATATAATAAGTGACTTAAATCCACAACACCTTATATTAATATCCATAGGTTCTGTTGATGTCAGTGCACTGCAAAAATCAGACCCAAATGTAGCAACCACAATGAAAGCATGAGATAGAGAATCAGAACAGGCAGATGCTCTGAGTCACAATCACATTCAGAGTATCACTTGAGTACAAAAGCTTGAAGCCATAGATCTGGGAGCCAGGAGCAGTCAGGGATGTTAGGAGTAATGAGGACTTGCAAAACCACTTTACTGACATAAGCAGACCCTAGTTGTTGCAGTAATCAATTCCACTAACCTCTGTATCAGAAAAGTGCTGATACAGGAGTGTTAAGGGAATAATGATACTTTCATCATCAGCAGCCTTTCTATTAGGGATGTGCAGAGCAAAATTTTATGTTCATATTTTTTATGTCCGAAAGGGGGTCCCACTTGCGGCCAATATGGACATAAAAAAAATCCAATGAGTTGGGTATATGTACATATGTGCAAAAAAAAAAATTAAACCCCCTCACCCTCCTTAATCCCCCCCCCAGACTTACCACAACTCCTGGTGATCGACTCCCTGGTGATCGAGCCGGGAATCACGTGGCGCCGCGTCACTCAGACGCGACGTCACGTGATTCCCGGCAAGTTCGCGCCGGACGGCTCGTTCGGCCCAAAAAGAACTTTTGGCCAGCTTGGGGGGGCCTCCTGACCCCCCCAAGCTGGCCAAAAGTTCTTTTTGGGCCGAACGAGCCGTCCGGCGCGAACTTGCCGGGAATCACGTGACGTCGCGTCTGAGTGACGCGGCGCCACGTGATTCCCGGCTCATTCGCGCCGGACGGCTCGTTCGGCCCAAAAAGAACTTTTGGCCAGCTTGGGGGGGTCAGGAGGCCCCCCCAAGCTGGCCAAAAGTTCTTTTTGGGCCGAACGAGCCGTCCGGCGCGAACGAGCCGGGAATCACGTGACGCCGGCGTCACTCGACGTGCCGCCGACGTCACATGCTTCTCGCCAAGGATTGCAGAAATGGCGTCCTCACTCCTCGCTCCATCACCAGGGAGTTGTGGTAAGTCGGGGGGGGGGGATTAAGGAGGGTGAGGGGGTTTATATTTTTATTTTGGCTCAACAATCGCGATTTCCCACATATCGAACATATCTATGTTCGATATGTGGGAAATCCGATCGTTTATGTCGAATCAATTTTTTAAGTAAAAAAAAAATATGAGTTGCGTTTTACTAATGCGGTCAATCCGAATGCACACCCCTACTTTCTATTACACTACTGCATCTTCAAACAAAGTGCCTTGTTAATATACAATTTTGGAAGCATGTATTGTGTATGGCCTCCTGTGGAATGAATATAAGAAAATCAGATGTTATGGAAGGATGCTGTATACCAGCATCTCAAGAGGATCCTCATTGTGCTTAATGAACAAGTATAATTAAGGAGTATAAAGTCTGCATGTACCAAGTGCACTCAGGCTTCAGGCCAAATTTTCAAAGCAAACGTATGCACATAAGTCCACTTTGGATATTGCCAGATGTGTGCGGAACCAGTGCCAACATAGCCACACACATTTACAGCTGCTGAGGAGCAGCCGTAAATGTGCGCATATAGACTCACACCCACACTTTCTAAAATTGAAAGAATGCAAGTAAATGGTTTCCCCGACCCACCGTGGCACAGGCGCCCCCTTCCCCACCCCCGAGCATGTCTTTGCGTAACACATACAAGGGCATGCAAAATCACTTTGATATATACTTTTACTAGCACAACCTCCCAAAAAGCCATTTAAACACATTAAACTGGGTTTTACTTATACAAATGGCTTTGAGAAATTCACCCCATAATAGGGTAAAATCCAACTATGCTCAGTACCAATGAGAATCTATAACGATAATAATGAAATTAGCAAGCAAACAAATGTTCTATACATAATAGATTTATTTATTTATTTATTTAAAGAATTTATATACCGGGGTTCCTGTATAGTATACATATCACCCCGGTTTACAAGGAACCATAACTATCGCTAAGGAACCATAACTATCGCTTCACTTAGCGGTTTACATTGAACATTTAGCGGTTTACATTGAACATAATTAATTTGAGAAAATAGAATAAGTATATAATATGGTTAAACAGTTAATAACTAAAATGCAGGTTAATAAGTAAATAAGTAGATAGTTTCTGCTAGAAAATAATGGCCTGTTCTGAATAATGATTGCCAAATAGTAACCGTTTTCCATCCTTCCTGTTAGCCTCAATAAGGTACAAGTGTAGAAACTTCACTTGTGAGATCATGCAGTGTTCTCAAACTACTGTGATACATTCAACAGTTTCAGCCCCAACGATTTCTCCCTGCGATAGCAATGCAGGTCCTGCAGTTCTGATAACTGGGACACGGATACACTGATTGTACTTCACTAAATAAATTCTTCATCTGTCCATGGCTATGCCTCAGCACTTGACTTCGTTCTACAGTCTCTTTGTATAAAGCCATCACTATAGTTGATCAACATATTGAATTCAGAGGAGGGCTGAGTTTAAGATAATAAGTGACAGCACACCCTATCAGGCATCCAAGATCTGAATGGTACAGAGAAATTGTGAGCAGCTCTAAAAGGAAGTCAATAGATTTCATTCTAGTGAAAATTAAGTGACTATTGGGCTTGGAGTGTTATGTTTGGGAACGCTAGGAGAGTGATCCCAACTTGAGGGGATTGTGTACCCTTGGCCCTCAGCACGACCCCAGAAGACTCCAGAGACAGCACCGAGGGTTAGCGAGATGTGTCCCAGCATGGGTGAAGACAAAGTCTGACCCTCTGCGGGACCTGCATGCTTCTGGAAGCCAACAACACTATGTTGGTTATTGAACAGTCCTCCAACCGTTCCCAGCCCTTTTGGACCTGCCGCTGGGTATCAGCAAGAAGCAGCAGCCCGGACTGAGGATGAGGGCAGATGGAGGCCTTGTGACACAGAAGACTCAAGATGAAACGAGAAGACTCTGGATGTGGACCAGGAACTTGGAAGACTCTAGACGAGACAAGGAACTTGGAAGAGTCTGGACGAGACAAGAAGCTTGGAAGGATCGGACATTGGCACTGTCTCTCAGGGCGCCCTACACAGCTCACCGACACAGGCAGACCCAATAGGCTGGTTGCGGACCACCCTGTCCCACTGCGCACCCTACACAACCTGAAGAGACTGATCATGGACCACGCTGAGAGTGGGACAAGCTCAGGAAGGGAATCCAGCTGAGACAAAACTCCAGTGACGAGGCCAGGTGTCATCTGGAGAACCACAGGAGCTGGAGGGTCCGGAGGACTCAAAATGAGCGAAGGAGGAGCGGAACCTCGGAACATCAGGAAGTGGAACATCACGAAGCCTGGACTAGTAACCACGAAACATGAAGACATGGAACATCAGGAAAACACAGGAAGCAATGAAGACTCAGGAAGCAAGACAAGACATGGAGCTCCAACAAAGAACCTGACAGAGCGCTGGAAGACAAGACTTCCAAGAGCAGGAAACTCCAATGCAAGGCAACACAGGAGTGCAGGAGAAGCCCTCTTACAGGGCTGAGACAGGAAGTAGTCATTAGGTGGGGCCCGGGGCATATCCGACCATGGGCCCTTTAAATCTGGAGAAGAGGCGCACGCCGGCGCATAGAAGCAGGAAACAGGAAGCTGGCAGGACCATGGCCAGCGGCCCTGCACAGATGCCGATGACGGAGAAGCAGGCATCAGCTGGGACGGCCTCCTGCCATCCGGAGGGGACCCCGGCAATAGCAGCATGGCTCCAGGCCACAAGAGAGACGATCTGGCGGCGGCCAGGCTGCAAGGAAGATGAAGTCAGCAGCGGTCCGGGCTGCATGGGTGGAGTCTGGCAGTGTCGGAGCCTCAGCGGCTCACCAGCTGCATCGGGGAAAGATGCAGCAGAACAGAGGTAAAAGTCCTGCTTGCGGAGAGTTGCTCTGCGGGCAGGAGTCATAACATGGAGCGAGAGCTGATTCTTTTCCATACCTTTATTAGTGATATTGCAGAGGAGCTTGAGGGCAAAAATATGTCTGTCTGCACATAAAACAAAACTCTGTTTCAGAGCAGATATGTTAGGAGGGGTGAATAAAATGAAAAAGTACTTGAAAAAACTGGAAGAGAGATGAAGGGTTTGGAAGCTATGCTTCAATGCAAAATGTGTGTGGTCCCTGCTACTATTTTTATCACTATTTTTCCAACAAGCTGTTTGCTAATAATATGCTCAGGAGAGTGTCAGTAGGATAAAGGAGGCAATATTGCCTTTCAATAACTCACTAGTGAGTCCCTACCTCAAGTACTATGTCAAGCTCTGATGGTCGTACCTCCATAAAGACAGTAACACTGTCATGTGACCAGGGCAAGGTCAGACCAATGCATTTTGAAAAATGGTGGAGACCAGGTTTGGGGCTAGGAGGCACCCTGGGCCCCACTGCTGGATCATTTTGGCAATTTTGAGGTTAGGGGGTATTAGAAGGGGGTTTGGGAGAGTGGTGGCCCCAGGGTGACCACGGGGTCACCACTCCCCCAAACCGCCTTCCAACACCCCCCTAACCTCAAAATTGTCAAAATGATCCAGCAATGGGGCCCCGGGTGACCAAGGGGTCAGCTTTGACCACCCTTCACACCTTTTTTCTTTTTTGAGCCCTGTTTTTTTTCCATTTTGCATGGCCCTTTAAGTCTATGGTGGGAGCCTCAGGACTCACATTGGGGTCCTGAGGCTCCCGCATTAGAAAGTTGTCAGCCACGATAAGTTAACACCACCTCTGGAGGAAGCAGTAATCTTAGTCAGCTGTGGTAAGTTATTAACATCAGATTAACTATTAATGAGCTACTTTGCATGGATTAGCAAAATGCAAAGCAGCTCATTATAATATGGGAGGGAATCTGGTCAGGGTTATGTAAAATATTGCATATATGGCAAGATATATGCTGTTTAATGTGCATTAAAGCCCTACCATGACTTGATGCATCTCCCAGTATCTTAGCATGTTGTGTTCCGCGCCCGCGGCCGTCCACGTTCCCCGATCGGACTCTCGACCGCGGTGGGGCCGACTGCCCTGCGCCGGGCCCGGCACCCCCGTGTGGCGCCGCAGGCCTCCGGGCTGGCCGCCGGGACCAGGGCCGCTCCTGCTCCTCCCTCGCGGCCGACTCTGCTCTCCTCCGCGGCTTGGATCCAAGATGGCCGCCGCCATCCTTAGGCGCGAGGCCACACCTCTTCGCTGGATTTAAAGGGACCTCATCCCTATAATTGGCCACAGCTGATTCCTATCCACAGGGTCAGAGGAAGTATAAAGGGAGACTTCCTCCGACCATTCCTTGACTTGGCAACGTCTCCTGTGAGAGTTGTTTGAGTCTGCTTGCCTCGGTGAGTTCCAGCGTCTTGATTCCTTGTTCCAGCTTATCTTGGTTTCCTGGTATTGACTTCGGACTGGCTATTGGTGATTCCTGGTATTGACTTCGGACTGGCTATTGGTGACTCCTGGTATTGACCTCGGACTGGCAAGTGGTGATCCTTTGGTGTGTGACCCCGGACTGGTGAGCGACAACCCTCTGGCTTCGACCTCGGACTGCCTTCTGACCATCGGCTCCAAAGGCCCACCTAAGTCCCAGCGGCCCGGGTCCCTACGGGCTCCTCCCGGGGGGACCGCGGGCTTCCAGGGTGAAGCTCCAGTCAGCCCTTGCACCATCACCTGAACTCTCAAAGGTCCATCTAAGTCCCAGCGGCCCAGGTCCCTACGGGCTCCTCCCGGGGGGACCATGGGCTTCCAGGGTGAAGCTACCTCTCCGTTCCTTGATGTCACAACTTTTTGATCCTCCTCCACCATCAAGCCTGTCTACAGTATCGAGGGCCCACTGGTCACATCTTCGGTTCCTACCTCGCCACCCAATGGGAGAACCTTCGGGCCTTCCCTCAAGGTATTCCATCCTCCTGTCGGCCCAAGGGTCCACAAGCCTGAGCATAACATAGCAATATAAGACCAAATACTGGCATTTAATTTATCCAGCTAACAGGGGGTAATTCGCTAAACTGCAGTATTTTTCCCCAAGGGAAAAATGCCACAGAAATCACAAAGCTGCAGTAAATGACCCTGCTGCATTGTGAATCCCATGGCATTGCTCTCTGCAGGAAAATACCACAGCCCATGGTATTTTCCCACAGGAAAAAATATTGTGGTAGCAAAAGTTCCCCCATTCCATGCACAATTGTAGTCCCAGAACTGTGGAGCTGCCATCACTTAAAGGGGCTGCTCGGACTGAAATAGGCCCACTCTTGAAACTAGTCAAAACCCCTGGGGGTCTGCCTAGATCCTCTGTCCCTCCTCCTCGGCTGCCCTTAGAAGCCGGGGTTGGTGGGAAGACACAGAGAGAGAGAGCCTTCATTGGTATGTGTGTGAGCCTGAGTGTATGAGGGGGATAGCTAGATTTATTCCAACAAACAACACTTATTTTCTAGTACAACCAGCAGTCATAGCGTTAAAAGTCATTGATTAGATCCGGGCATAGATTTCAACAGATAGGCTGCAACAGTTTCAAGAATACAAGGAAGATTAATGAGCTTATCTCCCTCACAATTCTATCCACCTTTCCTTTGCTTTGAGAACTACATGCAATTACTTTTCCCTCTCTTCACTCCAATAATGTAATTTCCTCTTACTTCAAACACAATTCCTCTATTCTCTTAGCAGAGAATTGTTCTCATAGCCTTAATATAAAATATTCCCCTTAAGAAGCATCAGTTCTCACTCAATGGGAACTTAATAATTATCTTTAGTGCCAACAGGAAACTCTAACAATTCAACAGTTTCTTCTCTATGCCTATCCAAGCAATAGGATTTCCCCAGTGTTCCTGGCACTGACTCTTCTAAGAGCAGACAGAGCACAAAGATTCCAAATTACCCCTGACAACGGATAAGCAGGTTGTTAAGACAAACAAAAAGCATACTTTGAAATGTCTACATACATATGCTAGAAGTGTTGCGGTCTCCGCCGCTTCCCCTCCGCTAGGACTGAACGGTGCCTACCTCCGCCGTTGGAAACGCCGCGTTCCGCGTGGCTGGGACCCCGGCGGCGCTGCCTGCTCCACGTGGCGGCCGCCATTGCTTGCCCGTCTCTCCGCTGCCTCGCCCGTGCGCGAGGACGCCCACTTTGTGCGCACAGCTCCCAGAAGTCTGGCCCCGCCTGCACTGATGACTACACGCCCTAAGGCCGATATATCCGGCGCCCGGACTCCTTCTCTTTGCCTTGCAACGAGGTTCACTACTGCCTAGTAGTTCTGAGTTGCGCATCGTCTGTTCGTTGTTCCTGCCTTTGACCCTTGGACTGCTTTTGACTCGCTTCAGCCTGCCGCCTGCCTCTGACCTTGGTTCGTTCCCGACTTCGCTTCTGTCTGCTGCCTGCCTCCTACCCCGGCTTGTTCTTGACCTTGTTCCAGCCTACAGCCTGCTACAGACTCCTTTCCAGTCTACAGCCTGCTTCAGTTCCAACCTGCTACAGACTTTGTTCCAGTCCACAGCCTGCTTCAGTTCCAACCTGCTACAGACTTTGTTCCAGGCTATAGCCTGCTTCAGTTCCAGCTTACTACAGACACTGCCTCAGTATCCGGTTAGCTACAGACTCCGCTGCCGCCCGCTGTCCTGCCATCAGCTGGCCCTTGGCCTGTACAGCCGATTCTCGGACTACCAAATACCTTTGGACTTCCTTTGCTTCAGCTCCGGCCTAAGGCCATCCCTGCCACTGGACATTCAGCCTATTTCCCAAGTCGCAAGGTTCCAGGACCCTACGGGCTCCTCCTGGGGGGTTCCTGGTTCCCGGGTGAACACCGCCAGCCTGTGGCTCCGCCTCCCGGCCTACCCTGTCATCCTAGGTGGGCCGGCCCAAGGGTCCACCACCTCGCCTGCAGTGTCAGACTGCAACAAGAAGTCTAAAAAAAAAGATGTATAGCACTGGATGAAGAGGTTGATACAATTGGCATCTCAGAGACCTGGTGGAAGGAGGATAACCAATGGGACACTGTGATATCAGGGTACAAATTATATGGAAATGATAGGATGGATCAAATTGGTGGAGAGATGGCACTATGAGTCAAACAGGATAAAAGTTTTGTAGTAAACGAAATGCAATGTTGAATCTTTAGAAATTCCAAGTGAAAGAGGGAATAAAATAGCAGTGGGGGTGTATTACCATCCACCTGGCCAGAATGAACAGACAGACACAAGGGTGACCAAAATGATAAGGGGCATGGAACAGCTCCCCTATGAGGAAAGGCTAAAGAGTTTGGAGAAGAGATGACAGAGGGGGATATGACAGAGTTCTACAAAATCATGAAAGGACTTGAACAAATTAATGTAATCATTATTTACTCTCTCAAATAATAGGTCTAGGGGGCACTCCATGAATTTAGCAAGTAGCTCATTTAAAACAAATCTAGCAAAATTCTTTTTCTCTCAGTGCATAGTTAAGCTCTAGAATTCATTACCAGAGGATGTGGTTACAGTGGTTAGTATAACTGGGTTTAAAAATGGTTTGGATAAGTTCCTACAGGAAAAATCCATAAACTGCTATTAATCAATAAGAAATAGTAGCTTGAGATCTATTTAATGTTTGGGTACTTGCCAGGTACTTGTGACTTGGATTGGCCACTGCTGGAAATAGGATGCTGGGCTTGATGGTCTGACCCAGTATGACATATCTTATGTTCTTGCAATGAAATGCTAAAAGAAATTAGGGAAGCTAACATAATCAGCAGCAGAGTAATAATGCGTGATTTCAATTGCCCCAGTATTGACTGGGTGAATGTCACA
Source organism: Rhinatrema bivittatum (assembly GCF_901001135.1). Classification (NCBI taxonomy): domain Eukaryota; kingdom Metazoa; phylum Chordata; class Amphibia; order Gymnophiona; family Rhinatrematidae; genus Rhinatrema; species Rhinatrema bivittatum. Next base: position 58,640,329 of record NC_042628.1, on the reverse strand, counting down.
TCAGAACATGCTAGAGAAGTAAAGTTCCTAGTTGAAATAAATGGCTGCTTCATGGAGCAGCTGCCTGGTACAACAATCAACAAAAGGGGATATTATTTTAGACCTTGTCCTTAGTGGTGGATTTGGTGCGAGAGGTAACAGTGTTGGAGCCACTTGGTAATATTGATCACAATATGATCAAATTTGACTTAATACCTGGAGGGAAGACACTAAAGAAATCTACTGTGATAGCATTTAACTTTCAAAAAGTTGATTATGATAAAATGAGGAAAATGGTTTGGAAAAAACTGAAAGGAGAGCTGCAAGAGTTAAGAGATTACATCAGGCATAACATTATTTAAAAATATCATCTTGGAAGCTCAGACCAGACATATTTCATGCATTAGAAAAGGTGGAAGGAAGGCTAAATGACTACTGGCATAGTTAAAAGGAAAGGTGAGATCGGCTTTAATAGCTAAAAAAAAAATTACAAGAAATGGAAAAGGGATCTGAATGAAGAAAATAGGAAACAGGATAAGCGCTGGCAAGTTAAAAGCAAAGCAATGATAAGGAAAGCAAAGAGATAATTTGAAAGAAGTTGCCATGGGAGCAATATAATAACACTTTTTCAGGTACATTCAAAGTAAAAAGCCTGCAATTGAGTCAATTGGACCATTAGATGATCAAGGGGTAAAAGGGGCACTTAGGGATGACAAAGCCATAGCAGAAGACTAAATGAATTATTTCTTCGGTCTTCTCTGAGGAAGATGTAAGAGAGATACCTATGCCAGAGATGATATTCAGAGGTGATGATTCAACAGAACTGAAACAAATCTCAGTGTACCTAGATGATGAAATAGGGCAAATTGACAAGCTAAAGAATAGCAAATCACCTGGAGCAGATGGCATACATCCCAGAGTGCTAAAAAAATGAAAATCTAATTGCGGACCTTTTATTAGTAATTTGTAAACTATCATTAAAATTATCTATGGTACCTGTGTTGCGGCCATCGGTCACAGACAGCTGCGACCGCTCGCCTCACCTCTTTCTTACCCCTTTCTCCTGCTATCGGAAGAATGGCTGTCTCCGCTGCGGCTTGCCGCGCTCCTCGGCGTTCTCGGACCAAACATGGGCGTTCCCATCCACCATGTTCCTTGGGGCCTCCTAGGGTACGTGCACACCACCCACGCTTTTACACATGTCATGGCGGGAACCTTGGGGGCGGCACCACCGCATGACGTCAGCACCATCTAGTATTTAAACCTGTGCTCAGCTACAGGCGAGCTACAGGCGAGCTACAGGTGAGTTAGCAAGGACTTCGGTTCGCTACTCTGACCTTCTCTAAGCACCCGCTTAGATCCTACCTCGCCCTTCGGGGTTTTACTTGGACTGCGGAAGCTCTGGGTACCCGCTCCTCGGGGGCCCTCTCGCTTTCAGCCTCTCTAACTGGATCTACCCGCTCCTCGAGGGTCCTCTTGTTTCTCTTTTCAGGAACCCTCAGTATTTGTGGGCACTCACTCCTCGAGGGTCCATCCAGCTTTGGGATTCCTGCACCATGGACCCGGGTCGCTCGTCCATCTCTATCAAAGAAGCTTCTGCTCCTCAGCAACTACCCTCAGTATTTGTAGGTACTCGCTCCTCGAGGCCTATCTAGCTCTGGGTATCTCCAGCTCGACCCCGGGTCTCTCATCGCTCATTTCACCAGCAAGAGCCTATCATCTCCACGCTGTGAGTACTGCTATGCTGCATCCAGACCACTAAGCTGCAGCACATCTTGAATACCTACACTGTCGGCACTTCGGGCAGTGCCTGCTTCAGTACCGCAGTATAATAAAATTTTGCTCATGACTGTATCCAACTCTGTAGAGTCTAGCTTATCGGATTGGTTCCCCACAGGGCTCCTCCCCGTGGGAGGAGTCATCACCAACCCGACCAAGGGTCCACAAATGCCACATACACAACAGATTGCTAACGCCATGGACTCGTCTCAGCTCACAGCCCTGCAGGCCATTCCTGGCCTAGCCCAGCAGATCACTGAGCAACAAAAAACTCTGGAGAATATGGCTGCCGCTTTTAATCAGTTGCAAGCACAACTGAGTACTTCAGCAACTCTGGTGAAAGAACAGCTGATGGTGGCACTCAAGACCACCGTGCCATTATCCACGCCTACCCGCTTCACAGGCGAAGCTCATGTTATTATTTGTGATGGTTGTGGGTGGATCCTTGGGCCGGTGGCAGATGACCACGCTCATGGGGTCAGGATTAGAGTTGGGAGACAGACACACACAAGTTCTTTTATTAAACTGTTTTTGAGAATCACCAGAGGTGGCAGTAGTGAGCTGGAGAAGCCTGGCTGGACTGTAGTCCCTCAGGCACTGGAACAGCGATCCCAGGAAGGCTGAGCTGTAGAGAAACTGAGATACTACAGCCCAGCCGGGCTTCTCCAGCTCACTACTGCCACCTCTGGTGGTTCTCAAAAACAGTTTAATAAAAGAACTTCTGTGTGTCTGTCTCCCAACTCTGAGCCTGACCGGTGGTCCCTCTCGGGATCTTGCCCCGTGCAGGTGGTCATTCGCCACCGGTCCAAGGATCCACCCACAACCGTCACAAATAATAACAGATTGCTATCTCCATGGATCCGGCACAGCTCAATGCCTTGCAGGCCATACCGGGCCTGGCCCTACGCATTTTGGAGCAGCAAGACACCTTGGAGAAACTTACTTCAGAGTTCCATCAGCTACACACAAAGAAGGTTCAAGGCACAGCTTCCAACCATGAAGGTCAGTTACAGGAGGTAACTTTAAAGACTGCTATACCACTGGCGTCCAATCCACTTTTCCGGAGAAATCCAGAAGACCCGGGGCTTTTTAAACCAGTGCTGCATGCATTTTACCTTATAGCCCTCTTTATTTCCTATGGCTCTCTCCAAGACTACCTACATCCTTGGATGGTAGGGCTTTGTCTTGGGCATCTACCTTGTGGGAACACAAGGACCCTATTTGGCAGGACATAGAAGGATTTATGGACTTATTTAAATCCGTTTTCGATGACCCTGCCCGAACTGCTGTCGCCGGTTCTGCTTTGGTTGAATTGAAGCAAGGCAACAGATCATTGGCTGAATTTGCCATAGAGATCAAAACTCTTGTGGCAGAACTCTGCTGGGACCCCAAATGTCTCAAGACTCTCTTCTTCAGAGGCCTGATTAACCATTTAAAGGACGAGCTGGCTGCTCGTGAAACACCTGACTCGCTGGACGAATTAGTAGCCTTGGCTATTCGGATTGATCACCGGTGAAGGAACTCTGGCCTAAGGTGTTACTTGGGTTAAAACAGGCTAGTGCTATACCTGCATCTCAGATGGTTCCAGTAATCCCTGCTGCTGATAAAGATGAACCGATGCAACTTGGTCATGGACGTTTGACTTCCAAAGAGAGAAGACTTCGGAAGAGGCACGGCCTTTGCATGTACTGTGGTCAGCCCGGCCACGATGTCTCTATATGCTCCATTCGTCCGGAAAATGGATGGGCCTAAGTCCTGCAGAAGGACTGTTCTTAGGCCTCACTACGCCCTCTCCTCCGCTCTCTCTCCCAGTCTCCGTAACCTACAGACCAGTCACGGTTCAGACTCCTGCCCTGGTGGATTCAGGGGCAGGAGACAACTTCATTCTCAGATGTCTAGTGGAATACTTGAGGATTCCCCTCATCAAGTTGAAAGATCCACTACTACTATCCTCCATTCATGGAGAGCCCTTACCGGGCGACGTGACTTGTCAAACCGTACCAGTTACTTTCCGCACCGGAGCTCTCCATACGGAATCACTCTCCTTCTTGGTATTGGAAAGGGCTATGCACCCTATCATCCTGTGGTTACCCTGGTTGCAAGTGCACCAACTTCAATTTGACTGGGCATCCTTGGATCTCTCCTGCTGGGGCCCAGAATGTCACAGGAGGTGCCTTAAGGAGATCTCGCCTATCATTTGCATGCCTTCGACTCCAGTGATGCCAGGACTGCCCCAATATGCTTCCTTTGGGGATGTATTTTCCAAAGAAGCAGCTGATATTCTTCCGCCTCATAGGCCCTATGACTGTGCCATAAGACTGAAGCCCAGTGCTGAGTCACCGAAAAGACGGTGTACACTCTCTCAGCCATTGAGAATAAAGCAATATCAGAATACACTGAAGAAGATCTCCAGAAGGGCTTTATTCCGACCATCAGCCGGCGCAGGCTCTTTCTTTGTGGGGAAGAATGACGGTACCCCTACGTCCATGTATCGATTACCGAGGTCTTAATGAAATCACGATCAAAGACCGTTACCCCCTTGCTGTTAATCTCGGAGCTGTTTGATCGGCTGCAAGGTGCCAAGATATTTTCAAAGCTTGACCTGAAGGGGGCCTACAACCTCATTCGCATTCAGAGCGGCGATGAATGGAAAACGGCCTTCAACACGAGACGGCCACTTCGAGTATCTTGTAATGCCATTCAGGTTGCGCCATTTTCCAAAATATGATGAATGACATCTTGCGGGACCTGCTGTATAAGAATGTTGTGGTCTACCTGGACGACATACTCATCTTCTCCCAGGATTTGGACACCCTCATTGCAGATGTCAAGCAAGTGCTCCACCATCTTCGCGAACACCGGCTGTACGCCAAACTCTCTAAGTGTGAATTTCACAAAGACTCAGTGCCTTTTCTAGGCTACATCGTGTCATAAGAAGGCTTCCAAATGAACCCTTACAAACTTGAAAGCATCAAGAATTGGTCCCAACCTACCAGCCTGAAGGCTTTAAGGAGATTCCTGGGGTTCACCAACTATATCGAAGCTTCATAAAGAACTATTCTTTTTTAACTGTACCCTTGACTGCGATGACCCGCAAGGGTGCCAACGCTTCAGAATGGTCAGTGGAGGCCATTTCCGTGTTCGAGAAATTGAAGACTGCCTTCTCCACAGAACTGTGCTTGCGGCATCCAGACCCAAACAAGCCCTTTATCGTTGAAGTTGATGCTTCAGATGTGGGTGTAGGGGATGTGTTGAGCCAAACAGGAGACTTGAAAGCATTATGTCCCTGTTCTTTCTTCTCACGAAGATTTTCTCCAGCTGAGAAAAACTATGGGATCGGCGATAAAGAGCTCTTGGCAATAAAGCTTGCATTCGAGGAATGGCAGCCTTGGCTCGAAGGCGCTCAACATCAAATAACCGTATTCACGAATCATAAAAATCTAGAGTATCTCCGCCACGCACAACGTCTGAATTACAGACAGGCCAGCTGGTCCTTGTTTTTTAATTGTTTTGATTTTGTGTTGAAGTACCGCCCTGGAGATAGAAACACCAGAGCAGATGCTCTGTCGTGCTCCTTTCATTCAGAGGATGTGCCTGATGAGCCACAGCACATAATTGACCCGAAGAAGATCCTCTTGGCATCCACTCAGTCTGTACCCGCTGGTAAAACATTCATTCCCAAAAGACTCAGGAAGAAAGTGCTCTTTTGGGCGCACGATTCCAAGCTGGCTGGCCATCCTGGCCAATGTCATACCCTGCTCAAAATATGGAAGCTGTATTGGTGGCCTACCATACCAATTGTGCTAAGAACAAAGCCGCTTCGGGACAACCATGGGGTCAGATGCAACCACTGCCAGTTCCGGAACGACCCTGGTCGCACATCGCAACCGACTTTTTAGTCAATTTGCCTACCTCGGGAGGAATGAATACCATATGGGGGACAGTGGATAGATTCAGCAAGATGGCACATTTCATGGTGCTCCCTGGCATACCTTCAGCCTTGGAGCTTGCAAAGCTCTTCATAAAGCACATATTCCGTCTCCACGGACTTCCTTCTCACATCGTATCCGACCGTGGGTCCTAATTCATGGCATGATTCTGGAGGGCCTTATGCAAATTGACATCTCTCTAGACTACACCTCAGCCTATCATCCGCAGTTGAATGGCCAGACAGAATGGATGAATCGAACAATGAAGTAGTTTATTCGCGCTTATGAATAACTGGGCCGAATTGCTTCCATGGGCTGAATTCACCATCAACTCTCATCCAGCAACATCTACTGGACTGTCACCATTTGAAGTGGTTTATGGACGTTCCCCAACACCGCCACTTCCACTGAAGCTCTCAGTGACATCCCCAGCAGCTCAATCCACTGCTGATGATATCCATAATTCGTGGGCTCAGACAAAGGACATGCTAATCAAAGCGAGTGACCGTGCCAAGAAGTACTACGATGCGCACCATTTGCAAACTCCAGTCTTCAAGCCAGGAGACAAGGTCTGGTTGTCAACCAAGCACCTCAGACTTAAACTACCCTCCTCTCGGTTTGCTCCTCGCTACGTGGGACCATTCCCAATCCTTCAACGTATTGGCAAAGTCACCTATTGTCTGAAGCTACCACCTGGTTTCAACATCTATAATGCTTTCCATGTTTCACTTCTGAAACTGCTCATACTCAGAGAATTTACTTCCAAATCTCATGACCCACCTGTCATCAATGCAGAAGACAACTTAGAGTTCAAAGTTGAAGAGCTTCTGGATGTTCGTAAAGAGGCAATACTTTTGAATACCTTCTATCTTGGGAAGGTTTGGCCCCGAAGAAAACTCTTTGGAGCCTCAGACCAATATCCTGGACAAAGAGATGCTTCGTCAGTTCCACATCGTGCATCCTTCAAAACCCAAGCCTGGTACCCGAAGAGGAGATTTCCCTTTGAAGGGGGTACTGTTGCGATTGTCACTGCCCGACATCTCCACTCCACCCACCTTACCTCTTTGGCGACTCCCTCTTGCTTGATGGAAGTTTGGCTGCCGCAGCATCATGTTGCCGACCTTCTCCAGCGTCCCCGGAAAGACTCGACGCTGCCTTTCTGCCATGTTCTCCTGAGGGCTAAGGGCATGCGCGTGGCACAGCCCCGACTCAAGTACCAGCTGTGGCACAAACCTCAGGGGCGTCCCCCTGAGATGACGTCATCATCGCCAGATATTAAGGTCTCTTGTTTTGCTAGCTAATCGAGTTAGCAAAGGGTTTCCTACCTAGCTGCCTCCAGGTATCGCTGTGGATGGGATTCGCTCTCCACTTATCTTGCTACTCTGCCTCCTCAGACTTTACCAGGGGTACCCGCTCCTCGGGGGCCTTGTTCTCTCTTTTGCTTTTCAGGTCGCAGTCTGGAACCGGTACTCGCTCCTCAAGGGCCCACGTTCCCGGACCTGCTACTGAATATTTATTTAGTTATTTATTTATTTAACATTTTTTTTCTATACCGATCTTCATGGTTAAATACCATATCAGGTCGGTTTACATCGAACAGGGGTTAAAATAACTAGGTAAAGGAAAAACAAAGTTACATTAAATGAGGACCATGAACTTGGAAGCTTAGGTAGCTGGAAGAAAAAAGATTAAGTTAAGTTAAAGGGAGAAATAACAAATTCCGGACTAGAGATAGTCCAGACTAGAGTTAGTCAACATGTTAGAGTCGGTATCCATGCTGTCCAGGTAATCAGTAGGGATGTGCAGAGCAAAATTTTATGTTCATATTTTTTATGTCCGAAAGGGGGGTCCCACTTGCGGCCAATATGGACATAAAAAAAATCCAATGAGTTGGGTATATGTACATAATGTGCAAAAAAAAAATTTAAACCCCCTCACCCTCCTTAATCCCCCCCCAGACTTACCACAACTCCCTGGTGATCGAGCGAGGAGTGAGGACGTCATTTCTGCAATCCTTGGCGAGAAGCATGTGACGTCGGTGGCACGTCGAGTGACGCGGCGTCACGTGAACGTGCCGGGAATCACGTGGCGCCGCGTCACTCAGACGCGACGTCACGTGATTCCCGGCAAGTTCGCGCCGGACGGCTCGTCGGCCCAAAAAGAACTTTGGCCAGCTTGAGGGGGTCAGGAGGCCCCCCCAAGCTGGCCAAAAGTTCTTTTTGGGCCGAACGAGCCGTCCGGCGCGAACGAGCCGGGAATCACGTGACGCCGGCGTCACTCGACGTGCCGCCGACGTCACATGCTTCTCGCCAAGGATTGCAGAAATGGCGTCCTCACTCCTCGCTCCATCACCAGGGAGTTGTGGTAAGTCGGGGGGGGGATTAAGGAGGGTGAGGGGGTTTATATTTTATTCTGGCTCAACAATCGCGATTTCCCACAAACCAAACTATCTATGTTCGATATGTGGGAAATCCGATCGTTTATGTCGAATCAATTTTTTTAAGTAAAAAAAAAAAATATGAGTTGCGTTTTACTAATGAGGTTCAATCCGAATGCACACCCCTAGTAATCAGAGAAGAGGAGGGTTCCATTGATCGTGAGTAGGATAACGCCTAATGTGTATCCCAGGGTCTGGGAAGGCTTGGCGGAACAGCCACGTTTTTGAGTTTTTCTTAAAAGTTAAGCAGGCAAGGTTCCAGCCTGAGTTCTGCAGGGAGGTTGTTCCAGATGGCTGGGCCTGCTGTCGAAAATGCTCGGGTCCCTAGATGCGAATGAGTCGCGTGGCTTTGGTTGGAGGGGCTTGTAGCGTTCCTTTGGATATTTCCTCTCATTGGCCTGTTAGAAGTATGGAGTTTTAACGGAATTTTCAAGGTCGAGATAAAGGAGATTGTAGATGGATTTGTGTATTAATGTTTAAAGATTTGTGGAGGACTCTGTGGTTGACTGGTAACCAGTGTAGATTTCAGAGGATGGGTGTAATATGATCACTCCGGTTGGTGCTTGTCAGGATTTCTGGCCGCAGCATTTTGTATCATCTGAAAAGGCTTGATGGTTGAGCTGGGTAGTCCTGTGAGGAGCGCGCTGCTGCAGTAGTCTATTTTGGCAAATATCAAGGATTGAAGAACTGTCCTAAAGTCGTGGAAATATAAGAGAGGTTTGAGTCTTTTTAATACCTGTAGTCTGAAGAAGCAGTCTTGGTTATGGTGTTAATCATACTCTTTAGGTTAAGACGGTTATCAAGTATTACCCCAAGGTCTCTAACCTGAGTATGAGAGAGGGCGTGGTTATGTTGGGTCTGTGACTGGTAGTTGTCTTGGTTGGTGGAAATGAGGAGGAGTTCAGTCTTATTTAGCATTGAGGACCAAATTTAAACTGTTGAGGAGACTAGTGATAGATTGTAGGCAGTTGTTCCAGATCGAGAGTGATTTGGTAATGGATTCTGTTATGGGGATCAGGATCTGCACATCATCTGCGTAAATGTAGTGAATAAGGTTGAGACTTGTTAACAGTTGGCACAGGGGGAGGAGGTAGATATGAAAAGGGTGGGGGACAGGGAGGATCCTTGAGGTACTCCTAGTGATGAATTTGTTGGTGGTGATTCTTTATTATTTATTCTGACCTTGAAGCTTCTATCGCTAAGGAAAGACTTGAACCAGTTGTAGACTTGTCCTGAAATGCCTATGTCTAATAGACGATTCAGGAGGATGGCGTGGTTGACAGTATCGAACGCCGCTGATATGTCTAAGAGGATTAGAAGAAAAAAGTGTCCTTTGTCCAGTCCCATAATAATATGGTCAGTTAGGGAGATGAGCAGGGTTTCTGTGTTGCGTGATTTGCGGAAACCATACTGTGAAGGATATAGTATATTGTAATCTTCTAAATACTCTGAGAGCTGGGTGTTAACCACCTTTTCTGTGAGTTTGGCTAAGAATGGAAGATTCGATTATAGGGCGGAAATTAGCTAGTTCACTAGGGTCTAAGTTGTGTTCTTAAGGAGGGGTTTGAGAGAGGCGTTTTTTAGGTTGTTTGGGTACAGTCCTTGGTTAAGCAGCAGTTTATGATGTTGGCCAGTGGTCCGGAGATTGTGTTTGGTATGAGTAGGAGTAGCTTTGTTGGTAGGTTGTCTGTGGGGTGGCTGGATGGTTTCTGCTTCTTGAGAATGGATTCGATCTCTTTAGATGAAGTTAATTCGAAGTTGTCTAATTTGGCTCCCTTAAGCATGTGGGTATTGGTAAATGAAGCGAGGGTGTTGGTATTGGGTGGAAGGAGGGAGAGCGTGTTTGATATCTTCTGCTGAAAGAAGATGGCTAGCTCGTTTGCCTTTGGATTGAGCTTGTTCGTCTGGGATCGGTGGTGGTAGAGACTTTGTGATTTGAGACAACATATGAGAAGAGAGCCTTCGCGTCATAATGGAGATCATGGATTTTATTGGCGTAAAAAACTTTTTTTGATTTTAAAATTGATGACCTGTAATGATGTAAGGTTCCTCTGTATGATGAAAGCGTGGAGGAGGAAGGGGCTTTACGCCATTTGTTTTCCTTGTGACGTAGTTCTTGTTTTATCTGTTTGAGTTCATTGGAGAACCAAGGTTGATTTCCTTTTTTTTGAAGGGTTAATTCTTTTCGAGATAGATGGTCAGTGCTTATTTGCTACAGCTTCTGTGATCTTGTGCCAGGAGAGCACCGCTGTGTTGGGGTTGGATAGATCTATATTTTTGAGATCTTTAGTGAGCTGTTCACTGAGTGTGTCGGAAGCACATGATTTCCTGAAGTGAATGGAGGAGAGGTGTTGGGTGGTGGGTGTCTGTTTATTTGAAGTGAGGGTGGTTGTTATCAGATAGTGGTCTGACCAGGGGATGGGGGTACAAGCCGGATCCTTGGTGATGGAGAAGTTAGAGGTTGATAAAGATAAGGTCCAAGGTGTGTCCTGCTTATGTGTGGGTCCGTTGACGATCTGGGTGAATCCCATAGCATTGAGGGCGGTGAGGAAAGCTTCACAGTTGGGTGCATGGTGAATGGCTTCAAAGTGTATGTTAAAGTCTCCTAGGATTATGGTAGGAGAGTCAGTGTTGATATGTTTAACGATGGATTCAATAAGGGGGGAGGCGTCTGCTTCCAATACTCCTGGGGGGGCATAAACTAGTAAGACTTGCAGATGATTAGATTTGAATAAACCTAGTTCTAGTTTGGATTCTGTCTTGATTGTATGAGATGTTAGTCTGAGTTCTTTCTTGGTGGCTAGTAACAGGCCGCCCCCTCGTTTTTTGTGTCTGTGGATAGAGAAAAAGTCGTATTTGTGGGTAGGTAATTGATTGATTAGCGCTATATCCGAGTTTTTTAGCCAGGTTTCTGTGATGGCGCAGACGTCAGGGTTACAGTCTAAGAGATAGTCGTTGAGGATATGAGTCTTTTTTGTCAGGGATTGAGAATTAAATAGGGTCACTGAGAGAAGAGTTAGACCTAGGAGCTGAGTCAGGGGAATGATCAGGATAGGGATGAGAGATCTGGGAATTCTTGCTGGAGAGGATTGAGCTGGAAGCATGTTGAAGAGGTGACGGTGATATCTGATGGGAATATGTTGGGTCATCATATTTGTGTTACTCTGGAATTGTTGTGAGTGCAAAGATGAGACTTGGTTAAGGGTCCTGGGCGGTTGTCGTTTCCAGGCCTTGCTTTCCGATGAGTTAGTTGAAAAGGGTTGTTTGAGCCGCGGGCGTGTGGAGTCGGAAGGGGGCTGCTCAGGGGCTGCACGAAGGGGCTCACAAAGGGGCAGGCCCCTTTGTCGCGCCCCTTAGACGCGCGGCGCAGACGTGCAGCGCCTGAGCTCAGGTTAGTTTAAATGTCCCTCTCCCTCGCTGATTGGTTGCTTGGGCTGGTGGGCGGGTCTATTTTGCCGCTGCCTGTGGGATTGGAGCTCAGGCTCGCCGGGGGGGAAGGGAAAAATTTGAGGCCTTACCCCGACGGGTCTGGGCACCGATCGCGTAGGCCTCCCTTCCTTGATGCACAAGCGGTAGCAGAAGCGGCAGTATCAGCGGTTTGAGCAGGAGAGGAGCAGCGCCGGAGCTCAGGTTAGTTTAAATGTCCCTCTCCCTCACTTCTGCCAGGAAATCACCGCTGCCTACAACACCATTGAGTTACCATCTTTCTCTCAGAGCTTTCCCTGGAGCCAGGTACTCGCTCCTCAAGGGCCTACTTCATTCCAGCTCCTGGGCTATTCTAAGAGGATATCGTGTGAGTGTACCATCAAGGTTCTGTTCCTGAACTCTGCATACCCTGCCTACTCACTATCTCAGTTTCTCTACGGCTCAGCTTCCTGGGATCGCTGTTCCAGTGCCTAAGGGACTACAGCCCACCTGGGCTTCTCCAGCTAACTACTGCCATCTCTGGTTGTTCTCAAAAACAGTTTAATAAAAGAACTTGTGTGTGTCTGTCTCCCAACTCTGAGCCTGACCGGTGGTCCCTCTCGGGATCTTCCCCTGTGGGCATGGTCATCTGCCACCGGCCCAAGGATCCACCCACAACCATCACAAATAAATTCATCAATCAATGCAGTATGCATTTTTCCTTGCAGCCCACTCTCTTTCCCAAAGAAGCATCCAAGACCACTTAAATCCTTTCATTGTTAGATGGGAGAACTCTGGCTTAGGCTTCATCGCTATGGGAATGTGGAGGACCCTATTCTGAATAAATTGTCAGAATTTTAAAAATTATTTAAGTCTGTCTTCGATGACCTGGCTCGCCTTACCATCACTGGATCCACCCTACTTCACCTCCAGCAAGACAGTAAGCCGCTCACAGACTATGCAATCGAGTTCAAGACTTTGGCAGCTGAATTACACTGGGACCCTGGATGTTTACGAGCCATCTTCATGAAGGGCCTCAATTCTCATTTAAAGGATGAACTGGTGGCTCGCAATTTGCCTGATTCCCTCGAGTCTCTGATAGATTTGGCTGGTAGAGATGAACGCTGCCTTCGAGACCATACCCAAGCGGCTAAGAGTCCCCGGAAAGCCGTCCTGGGAACCAAGCGTCCTAAACCGGTGCCTGTTGCTGCCAGTCTACCACCCATTCCTATAGAAGAAGATGAGCCCATGCAATTGGGGCGAAGTGACTTAACATCTAAAGAGAGACGCTTCTGCAAATGCATGGGCCTATGCATGTATTGCGGTCAGTCTGGCCACACCATCCAGACTTGTCCCATTTGTCCGGGAAACTTACAGGCCTAGGATCTGCAGGAGGACTCTTCCTAGGCCTCACCACTCCTACTCCTACGTTATCTCTACCAGTCTCATTACTCTGTGGAGGCTTGGAGTTCCAGACTCTTGCCCTCGTTGATGCAGGGGCTGGAGGAAACTTCATCCTTAAACATTTAGTTGAACACCTGAGGATCCCATCCTCACCAAAAGCTACACCATTGCTATTATCCTCAATACATGGGGATCCACTGCCTGGGGAAGTCTCATTGATTACCCAGGCCATTGTCCTATGCACAGGAGCTCTACACACTGAAAGTATACCCTTTCTCGTGCTAGAAAAGGATATGCACCCGGTGGTCTCGGACTGCCCTGGCTTCAAGACCATATGCCGCAGTTCAACTGGGCCATGTTGGAATTATCCCAGTGGGGACCTGACTGTCATGGTCGGTGTCTTGCTGAGGTCTCTCCAGTCATCTGCATGCCTACTACACCCTCTTTGCCTGGCCTGCCTCCTCAATATGCATCCTATCAAGATGTTTTCTCTAAACAGGCAGCTTATGTGCTTCCACCTCATAGAGTTTATGACTGTGCCATAAACCTGAAGCCCAACTCTGAACTGCCGAAAGGAAGAGTTTACCCTCTATCCGCAGCAGAGACTAAGGCTATGTCAGCCTATATACAAGAGAACCTTCAGAAGGGGCTTATCAGGCCTTCCAAATCACCAGCTGGGGCGTGATTCTTTTTTGTGGGAAAAAAAGATGGCACTCTTCATCTCTGCATCGACTATAGGGGCACTGAACGAGATTACCATTAAGGACCGGTACCCCCCTGCCCTTAATTTCTGAATTGTTTGACAGACTTCAGGGAGCCAAGATATTTTCCAAACTGGATCTGAAGGGGGCATATAAACTGGTTGCATATCCAAGAAGGCAATAATGGAAAACAGCATTTAATACCCGGGATGGACACTTCAAATATCTTGTCATGCCTTCGGATTGAGTAACGCACCTGCAGTTTTTTCAAAACATGATGAACGACATCTTACGGGACTTACTTTATCAATGTGTCATAGTTTTCCCTTGATGATATATTGATCTTTTCACAAGATCTTCCCACACATCAAGAGGACATTAAGAAGGTTTTGAGACACCTGAGGGAGTATCACTTATATGCCAAGCTTGAAAAATGTGAATTCCACAAGGAGTCAGTACCCTTCTTAGGATACATCATCTCAAAGAACGGATTCCAAATGGACCCCAAGAAATTGGAAAGCATCTGCAACTGGCCCCAGCCCACGAGTCTGAAAGCATTACATCACTTCTTGGGCTTTACAAATGACTACTGTTCCTTTATCAAAAACTACTCATCACTTACAGTTCCCCTTACTGCCATGACTAGAAAGGGAGCCAATCCTGCCAACTGGTCTCCTGAAGCAATTTCAGCCTTTATGACACTCAAAGAGGCCTTTCAAAGAAAGCCATGTCTCCGCCATCCAGACCCGCATTGCCCATTCATCGTCGAGGTTGATGCTTCAGACATCGGCGTGGGTGCAGTTTTAAGCCAATACAGTGAAGCCAATATACTCCACCCCTGCTCTTTCTTTTCAAGGCGGTTCTCGCCTGCCGAGAAAAACTACGGGATTGGCAACAAGGAGTTACTCGCTATCAAGCTGGCCTTCGAACAGTGGCATCCCAGGCTGGAAGGCGCTCAACATCAGATCCTGGTCTACACTGAATACCGGAACTTAGAATACCTTAAACATGCTCAACGGCTTAATCACCGCCAGGCGAGATGGTCACTATTTTTTAACAGATTCGATTTCCTGTTGACGTATCGCCCTGGAGAGAAGAACACCTGGGCAGATGCCTTATCAAGAGCTTTTACCCCTAAGGATGTGCCTGATGAACCTCGTCATATTATTGATCCGGAAAGATTGGCTCTTGCAGCTACTCACGTAGTACCTGTCAGAAAGACTATTGTGGGGCGTAATCAAAGGAATAAACTGTTGAAATGGGCCCATGACTCCCGCTTGCCTGATAATCCTGGACAGCGCCGCACTTTGGCCATGATACAGTGATACTATTGGTGGCCTACTATGAAGAAAGATGTACAAGCGTACGTGGAGTCCTGCGCTGTCTGCGCCAAACAAAAACCACCTGTTGGATGTCCTTGGGGCTTGTTACAACCCCTATCAGTGCCAGATGTACCCTGCACGCATATAGCAACCGATTTTGTGGTTGAATTACCATCTTCCAACAACACCATTTGGGTCACCGTAGACCGCTTCTCCAAAATGGCACATTTCGTAGCATTACCAGGCCTACCTTCAGCCATAGAGTTAGCAAGACTCTTCATCAAGCACATATTTCGTCTCCATGGTATGCCAAAGCACATATTGTCAGATAGAAGAGTACAATTTACTGCCAAGTTCTGGAAGGCTTTGTGTCAAAAGTTCGATATCTCCTTGGATCTGACCTCTTACCATCCTCAGTCTAATGGTCAGACTGAGAGAATCAATAGGATACTCAAACAGTTCCTTGCTCCTATGTAAATTCCAGGCAGAGTGACTGGGCTGAACTGCTACCATGGGCAGAATTGCCATTAATTCACGTCCTGCCACATTTATTTATTTATTTTATTATTTATTATTTTTATATACCGACATTCATCTCAATTGAGATATCACACCGGTTTACATTCAGGTACTGTAGGTATTTCTCTATCCCCAGAGGGCTTACAATCTAAGTTTTTTGTACCTGAGGCAATGTAAGGTAAAGTGACTTGCCCAAGGTCACAAGGAGTGACAGCGGGACTTGAACCTTGGTCTCCTGGTTCATAGTCCAGTGCTCTAACCACTAGGCTATTCCTCCTCCTAGGGTCTTCCCCCTTCCAACTCTTCTATGGACGACAACCATTGCCACCACTGCCGATTGCCTTATCCGTGGCATGTCCTGCAGCACAAGCCACAGCCATAGAACTATCCCAGCTCTGGAAACAGACTAAAGACTTCCTCCAGAAAGCAGGACAGAGAGCTAAAGGACCTACGATGCTCATCATCGAGAGGCTCCTCAGATCCAGCCCCGTGATAAAGTTTGGTTAAGCACTAATTTCCTCCATCTCAAATTACCATCATCACATTTTTGCACCTTTGCTATCCTTCATCACCTAGGTAATCTAACCTACAGCTTGAGATTACCACCTTCTATGAAGATACACAACACCTTCCATGTTTCCTTGTTAAAACCTGTAAAGCTCTCTGAATTCTCTAAGAAGACCCCAGAACCCACTAATCTGGATGCTGAGGATGACATCGAGTATACAGTGGATGACATTTCTGGATGTCCGCAAATGAGACATTCTGGATGTCCGCAAATGAGACCTCATTTCATGGGAGGGTTATGGAGAGGAGGAGAATTCTTGGGAGCTACTGGCCAACATCACGGAGAAGAACATGGTACATCAGTTCCATCTCTCTCAACCTCGGAAACCCAGACCACCTGCAAGAAGTATTGGAGGGGGCTCTTTTAAGGGGGGGTACTGCTCTGCCTCACCTCTTTCTTACCCCTTTCTCCTGCTATTGGAAGAATGCCTGTCTCTGCTGTGGCTTGCCGCGCTTCTTGACGTTCCCAGACCAAAACATGGTGTTCCCATCTGCCATGTTCCTTGGGGCCTCCTAGGGTGCGCACACGCCACCCATGCTTTTACATACGTCATGGCGGGAACCTCGGGGGGCGGCCACCACTGCATGATGTCAGCACACATCTAGTATTTAAACCTGCGCTCAGCTACAGGCCGGCGAGTTAGCAAGGACTTTGGTTCGCTACTTCTGACCTTCTCTAAGCACCCGCTTAGATCCTACCTTGCCCTTCGAGGTTTACTTGGAATGTGGAAGCTCTGGGTACCCCGCTCCTCGGGGACCTCTCACTTCCAGCCTCTCTAACTGGATACCCGCTCCTCAGGGGTCCTCTTGTTTCTCTTTTCAGGAACCCTCAGTATTTGTGGGCACTCGCTCCTCAAGGGTCCATCCAGCTTTGGGATTCCTGCACCACGGACCCGGGTCCGCTCATCCATCTCTATCAAAGAAGCTTCTGCTCCTCAGCAACTACCTCAGTATTTGTAGATATTCGCTCCTCGAGGCCTATCTAGCTTTAGGTATACCAGCTCGACCCCCGGGGTCTCTCATCGCTTCATTTCACCAGCAAGAGCCTATCATCTCACTCTGTGAGTACTGCTACGCTGCATCCAGACCAACTAGGCTGCAGCACATCTTGTACAACCTACACTGTCGGCCCTTCGGGCAGTGCCTGTTCCAATACCGCAGTATAATAAAATCTTGCTCTTCACGACTGTGTCCATCTCTGTAGAGTCTAGCCTATCAGATTGGTTCCCCATGGGTCCACAAATGCCACATATACAACAGCTTGAAGACTGGACAGTTACCAAGGTAACACCAATTTTTAAAAATGGATCAAGGGCTGATACTGGAAACTACAGAGCAGTGAGTCTGACGTCTGTGCCAGGCAAAATGGTAGAAACTATCATAAAGAACAAAATTGCTGAACATATAGATAGACATAGTTTAATGGGACAAAGCCAACATGGATTTAGCCAAGGGAAGTCTTGCCTCATCTGTCTGCTACATTTTTTGAGGGCACAAGTAAACATATGGATAAAGGTGAGCCAGTTGATATAGTGTATCTGGATTTCCAGAAAGTGTTTGACAAGTCCCTCATGACAGACTTAGGAAATTAAAAAGTCATGGATGGGGGCAGTGTCCAGTTGTGGACTGCAAACTGGACTAAAAGATAGAAAACAGAGATTATGGCTGAATGGTACATTTTTTCCAATGGAGAAAGGTGAACAGTGTAGTATCCAGGGATTGTGATTTTGTCTGCTATGCAGCCTCATCGTACCCTGATTCTGACTACTATGACACCTCCCCACCTACAGAGGACCTCCAGTGAGCTAGGTTCAGTTACCCAAGCCGTCTCCTCAAGGGCCTCCTGACTGAGCTTGTCTTGCAACCCTCCACTCCACCAGGAGTCCTCAGCGAGCTTGGCCTCCAGCCCTTACCAAACTTCTCTTCACTGCTCACATCACACCCAAGCTCCTGCCCCTATGTAACCCACCTCCTGTCATTGTATCTTTGCCTCTTCATGCAGTCACCTTGGCTCTCAGACCTGGCCATTTCTAGCCTTGTACCTTGCATTGTTGCATTCAGGCCTTCTGCTTTTCTTTGGTACTCTGCCTTGAAGCCTTTGAGCCGCTCTGTCTTGTATCCTTGCCTTGTTGCTTTCAGGCTTGTGTTTTTTGTTCTATGTTGTCCAGGTCTGCTCCTTCCCTTGCGTGCCTTGTCTAGTCCTTCTCTTGTCTGCCTAGTTTAGTCCTTATGCAGCGCTGTTCCTGTCTGTCTGGTCTTGTCCTACCCTGTCCTGTTTCTAGTACCAAGCCTTGCATCATCCAGCCTGTACAAGCCTTGCCTTGTCCAAGCCATGCTCAAGCCTGCCCTGCTTGTCCCGCTAGACTTACCTTCATAAGAACATAAGAATCACCATACTGGGTCAGACCAAGGGTCCATCAAGCCCAGTATCCTGTTTCCAACAGTGGCTAATCCAAGTTACAAGTTCCTGGCAAGTACCCAAACATAAATAAATTTCAAACTACTATTGCTTATTAATTAATAGCAGTTTACAGACTTTTTCCCTAGGAACTTATCCAACCTTTTTAAACCCAGTTACACTAACGCCTGTAACCACTCCTCTGGCAATGAATTCCGGAGCTTAACTATGCACTGAGAGAAAAAGAATTTTCTTCATGTACTGCTGTCGTAGAAACCTACTGGCTACCAGATCCAAGGGCTCAACCTGCGGGGGCAGGGTATGGTTATGGTGGATGACTGGCCCTTGTCTAGCTCAGTATCCTACCCTTGTCATCCTATACAGCTCCTGGGGTAAGGTACTGCAAGTCCAGAAATCCTGACAGGGATGTTTTGTGACCGCTACTTTTAGCGGAAATGGGAACAAGTAATGTAATCATATTTGCTGTTGATGTTATGAACCCTGCCTGCGAGGAGCACGGCGGGCCCCCTTACCCCATGCAGCCAGTCGGGCGCTGACGCTGCTTCTTCGCGGGCAAGTGTGCTGCCATCGCCGGGCTCCTCTCCGGCTAACCGCCCCGGTCCTGCGCGGCAGGGTCGGGCCGCCGAGAGCTCTCCCATGCGGCTGGGACCGCCGCTGCCACTCCTGCTCTCCCCGATGCCCTGCAGCCACTCCGGGGGTCTTTCAGCCGGCAGGGAAGCCATCCCTTCCTGTGCCTGCTACAGCTTCTTGGCAGGGCTGCTCCTGCTGCCTGCCTGCTTCTTGGGCCTTCCACGTGGCTGGGAGGACGCCATCAACGATCCTGCTTCTCTTCTCCAGCTCTCCTTAGGTGCGGCGCGCGCGCCTCCTCTCTCCTGCTTTTCAAGGGCCAGCCAGGTGTGGCCCTCTGCTGACCCCTCCCTGGGCGTTGCCCTCTTCAGCCCTACAAAAGGGCTCAGCATCCATTCCAGTGCTGCCTTCGCAAGGAGTTAGACACTCCTGGGATCCTGCTGTCCTTCGCTCCAGGAGTCATCCCTGTTCCAGCACTTCTTCAAGGTCCTGTGTTTCCTGTTCTTCGTTGGAGCTCCTCGTCTTGTCCTGATGTCCACTTTCCAGTCCAGATGTCTGCCTGCTGTTCCTGATGTCTGTGATCCAGTCCTGAGGTCTGTCTCCTGTTCCTGTAATCTATGTTCCACTCCAGAATGTTTGTTCTTTCGTTCCCGATGTCCGTGTTCCAGTCCAGATGTTGTTTTTCCTGATCCTGATGTCCGTGGTCCAGTTGTCCCGAACCCCCGGTTCCTCATTACCACCCTTCCTGGCGTGCCATGTCCGTGGTCCGCGACCAGCCCCATGGGCGGGCTGTGTAGGGTGCTTCATGGTGCCATGCCTTCCTCACTTCTGCAGCACTAGCCTCTGGGAGACTTCCGCTTCCTGTACTTATCCCTGGCCTACGGAGTCCCTTCTGCTTGCTCTGTCCGTGCTAAAGACTCTGCCAGAACCTGTACTGTCCCAGCATGGTCTGTGACCAGCCACTGCGGCTGTGTAGGGCACGCCTTGGTGCAGGTCTCTACAGCTTCTGAGACATGTTCCTTTTCATTGCTCCACAACCCGCCTAGAGGCTCTTCGAGTCCAGCGTGGTCCGTGACCAGCCCCGTGGGTGGACTGTGTAGGGCTCGCTGCGTCGCAGTCTCAACCAGTACTTGCTTGAGTCTTCTGAATGCCTTGTATCCTCGCTTGAGTCCTTCTGAATGCCTTGTACCTCGTTCTTGAGTCTTGTCTGTGCATCCAAGTTACCTCGTTCCTGAGTTCTCGTCTGTGCATCCAAGTACCTTGTTCCTGAGTCTTCGTCTGAATCTCCATGTTCCGGTCTTCACTGCCCTGGCCTCCATCCAGCCTGCTGCTTCTTGCCGTACCCTGTGGCAGGTCCGAAAGGGCTTGGAACGGTTGGAGGACTGTTCATAAGACCACCATTGCGTTGCTCGTCTTCCGAAGTGTGCAGGCCCGGAGGAGGGTCTGTCTTCAGTTCAGCCTCGCTCCTGTCCAGCCCATGCTCGGGCATGCCTCGCCTGCTGCGGCACCTCTTCGCAGTTCCTCTGGGGTCGAGCCATGGTCAAAGAACACACATCCCCTGGTAAGTGGAACCGCTCTCCTAGCGCTCCATAACAGTTGACACAAAATTATTCAAAGTTGTAGGGATGTGAATCGTTTTTCAACGATTAAAATTATCGTCCGATAATGTTAATATCGTCTTAATCGTTATAGAACACGATACAATAGAAATTCTAACGATTTATCGTTAAAAATCGTTAAATCGTGTTAGTGCGCACTAAATCGAGTTAGTGCGCACTAACTCCCCGTTAGTGCGCACTAACTTGATTTAGTGTGCACTAACTGAAAATGATACAAATAAACACTTTCCAGGTCACTGAAGGTCAGTTAGGAATGAATATGTGTTCCTATTGGCTGGCTGCCCTCTTATCTATTGATGTTACCAAGGTTATGACTGAGGTGATGGTTGGGGGGATGGGAAATGGAACTGGAAACTAACAAACACCAACAGAAAATGAAACAAAGTGTTCACACTTCCCAGGTCAGTAAAGGTCACTTAGGAATGAATATGTATGTATGTATTCCTATTGGCTGGCTGTGCTCTTATCTATTGATGTTACCAAGGCTAACACTGAGGTAATGGTTGGGGGGATGTGAAATGGAAACAGTTGGAAGCTTGACAAAAAAAGTAATGTAATGATCAGCACTCACGTGACTAGAACTTGTTTGTTTATTATTTTTGTTAGCAGGCACCTGAAATGCTAGTGCATGTTGAATTTGCCAATCACTGTGCATTTTAGAAAGGTGGTCCTGGCTGGAACTGTACACAGTTCAAATATATGTAATTGATTGTTGGTAAGTGCTTTTAAGTGGGATAAGCAGCATAGATCGTGCCAGGTACTTGTGTCCTGGATTGGCCACTGGAAACTGGATACTGGCAGGCACATGGGAGCATTAGACAGAGTAGGTGGCCGCCTAGGGTGCTGAAACTGAGCAGGGTGCCATAGTGGGATGCGAGGGCGGCACACCATAGTGAGACGTGAGGGTGGATTTTTGAAAGCACCAAACGAGGGTGGAGAGGCGTGGAGCTGGGAAAGGTTGCGGTGTGTGAACAAAGCTTTGTGGTGTGCGATCTGCGGGGTTTGGGTTGGTGTAGGAGGAGAGAGACTAGGGGACACTGTGGGACCTCCAAACTCTCCTCCATCTCTGGGACTTAAGTCGAGTCCCCTGGTTGCTTCCCTTGAGAAGAAATAACTCTCTGCCTCAGGCCTTTCCCCTTGAGGGGGAAGCCTCCGCAAGGGTTTCTCAGAAGAGAATTCACCCTGGGCAAACCCACTCCCATATGGGTTTCTTCCAATTCCTCCTGCCAAACCTAAACCCATCCTCCTTCACCCCCCGCCCTCCCGCCCTCTCCTCCTTGTCTCTTGTTCTTCAATTTTTGCTACACAGCCCTCTATCCAGCCCGCCTCAGCTGATTCCCCCTGGCCCCCCCCCCCCCCACCCTATCTCAGCTCCCTGCTAGAGTGCCCCAGTGACTGTTTTAGTCACCAATCTGTTTACCAAGTTATTTAAGTTATATAAGATGTTATATTCGTATTTGTATAAGTTACCAATTGGTCACCACTATGTATAAGTTGTTTATCCTGTAAACCGGCGTGAAGGCATCCCGCTATACTTCGGTATAAAAAAGCCTCAAAATAAATAAATAAATAAATAAACCCAGCATTTTATACTGAAGGAACAGTCCCTCTACAGGACTTACCTCCCCATCCTTCTTAGAAGAAAATATATCCCATTAGGGTTTATTAACCACTCTTCCATATTTAATTCTCTACCATGCAAAGTATAATTTTATCATACATGATGCCATCTAGTGACTTTTCAGGATACCACATTTTCCATGAAAGTGAATTTAGCAGTAACTCACAGCTTCTGGTCTCATAGAAACAGGAATATGATTGCAGAAAAAGATCATATGGCCTATCGAATCTGCCTATCCACCCAACTGCTCAGCTTTCCAACCCCAACCATTCCCTCAGAAATCTCCTGTACTTGTCTCCTATAGTACAAGCCAAACTATCGTATTCCAAAGTTTTAGATTAGCACCCAAGTGGAGATTAAATAGTCTCTTCCATCCAGAATTCTCTCTGTGATATAAAGGGCTCATTTTTGAGAGACTAGTTACACTGTGTAAAGAAAATTAAAGGATCTAGGAAATTGCTTTCACACTAGATAGCACACCTCCATTTAAGACCATATGACATCCTAGTAGAATGTTTCCTAGAAGCCTAAAGGACTGGAGAATACAAGGGACTGCATTAGTCTCTCTCAACATCCAGACTGTGAGTCTAGAGACTGCATGTTAGAAAGAAACAACCCTTGGTTCTGAGTAAATAGGCTTGGAGTATATCCCAATCTGACAGGATTTTTTAAAATTATTATTATCATTATTTATGTATTTATTATGTATAACTTTGTATTTATTGGCAACTGGTGAGAAACCAATCAAAGTGTACAGTATATAATAGTGGTTCCCAAGCTGTGGTCCACAGATCCTTAGGGGTCTGCCAGTCCATAACAGAGGGTCCACAGGAAGTGCAGCTGCTCAGAAAAAGTGAACACTACACTAACATGGCATGAGGAGGAGTGCAGGGAGTCCCCCACATCAGAAACCCAGGCTGCATTGCTAAGAAGAGGAAGGAGCAGGCCCCATTCCCTGGCAGCAGCAAAAGGAAAGGCCCAACAGGCCACCATGAACCCTAACCCTCAGTGGCCGAAGTGGAGGCCCATAAGGCCATTAAATGAGCCCATCCTGCTGGCGGTTGAATACACCAGGGGAAAGAGGCAGGCCCTAGCATGAGCCAGAAAGTCAGTATGTGTGAGTGGGCTGTGAGAGACGGTGTGGATATGTGGGAGTTTCAGTGAGAGGCAGAGCATGTGTATGTGTCGGTGAGAGCATATGTGACCAGGGCCAGTGGAAGCATTAGGTGAGCGCCGAACATTAGGGGGTGCTGCCACTGCTTACAAGCCAATGAGGTAAGATGAGGCGACCGCTTCAGGAGGCAGAATTTTGAAGCGGCCAAAAGTGCTCTTTCAAAATCTGCCTAGCCCCCGCCTCACCCTGCCTTTCCCGCCCCCCCCCTCCATTGCACCACCCTCCCATCATGTGACATGGACCAGAGAATGGCACTGGTAGCCCGTGTTACATAGTAAGGGCTAAAGGCCACCGGCACCATTTTAGTTAGTGGCAGCCAAAGGCCTGGGAGCAGCAGATCGCTCCTGGGCCCCCCCTGGACCACCAGGGGTATTCATGAGTCTTGGGAAGGGGGGTCGGGAGGGTAGAGGATTTTTTTTTTATTTGGGGATGGTGCAGGGGATGGGCGAGCGGCAACATGTGGTCCCCACCCCAGAGGTAGGAGATATGGCTGCAACCGGGGGTGTGGCGAGGGGGTTGGCGCAAGGCAGAAGGTAGGGGTGTGCATTCGTATTGACCGCATATGTAAAACGCTACTTATATTTTTTTTTTAACTTAAAAAAGTGAAGGGGCGTATACGAGCGGATTTCCAACATATTCAACATAGCTATATTGGATACGGCGACCGCCATGTGCGCGCTTTCTCACCGCCATTAGCCGCGAGCTCGGAGCCCCGGATTACCTCAAAATGGCGGCGCCCCTGCGGTAACCATGCCAACCTGTCTGACCCTGTCCTGTGAGCCGCAGTGACTCACAGGAAAGGGTGGCACAGGTCGGCATGGATACCGGAACGCAGCGAATCAGCGTTCACTTTTTCAGAGAAGCACCGAATGCAGCGAATCGCGCTGTCATTCAGTGCTTCTCTGAGGATTTCCTGATGAGCCAGCACTATAAAAGCAGCAGCAGCAGCATGAGGAATCAATCACGGACATTTTCAGCGATTGTGTGGCGAGCTGGGCTCGGGATCGGGCTGGGTGCAGGCTCAGGCAGGCTGAGGCAGACAAGAAAGCAGAACCAGATTTGATAGACACAACACACGACAGAACCACATTTGATAGACAACACAGAACAGATTCTTTGTTAGGGAAAAAAAAAAAAAAGAACATTGTTATTGAGTGATTCTGTTCATTTTATCCTGGGCAGTGCCAGGCAGGGCTGGCAGTACTCTGCCTCATATCTACTTAATAGGAAGCTAGTCGTCCTGTGTGGACTCACCGCACAGTGACACACACAGACAAATTCCGTGCATTGCCAGGCAGGCAGTGGGCATAAACAGAGTGAACATTTGCCTTTCAGCGAGTCTGTTCAATTTCCTATTTTTAAAGAGACTTAAAAGCATTGTCCTTGAGTGGTTCAGTGCTGGGTGGGCAGTGCCAGGGGTGGCACTGGCAGTACTCTGCCTCATATCTACTTAAAAGGAAGCTAGTCGTCCTGTGTGGACTCACCGCACAGTGACACACACAGACAAATTCCGTGCATTGCCAGGCAGGCAGTGGGCATAAACAGAGTGAACATTTGCCTTTCAGCGAGTCTGTTCAATTTCCTATTTTTAAAGAGACTTAAAAGCATTGTCCTTGAGTCTTTCAGTGCTGGGTGGGCAGCAGTTCCAGGGCTGGGAGTACTCTGCCTCATATCTACTTTAGTTCTGTGTGCACTGCAGTGCACACACACAGACACATTCAGTGCGTTGCCAGGCAGGCAGCGAGGCAGTGGGCATAAACAGAGTGAAGATTGGCCTTCAGCGAGTCTGTTCAATTTGCTATTTTTAAACAGACTTAAAAGCATTGTCCTTGAGTGGTTCAGTGCTGGGTGGGCAGTGCCAGGGGTGGCACTGGCAGTACTCTGCCTCATATCTACTTAAAAGGAAGCTAGTCGTCCTGTGTGGACTCACCGCACAGTGACACACACAGACAAATTCCGTGCATTGCCAGGCAGGCAGTGGGCATAAACAGAGTGAACATTTGCCTTTCAGCGAGTCTGTTCAATTTCCTATTTTTAAAGAGACTTAAAAGCATTGTCCTCGAGTGGTTCAGTGCTGGGTGGGCAGTGCCAGGGGTGGCACTGGCAGTACTCTGCCTCATATCTACTTAAAAGGAAGCTAGTCGTCCTGTGTGGACTCACCGCACAGTGACACACACAGACAAATTCCGTGCATTGCCAGGCAGGCAGTGGGCATAAACAGAGTGAACATTTGCCTTTCAGCGAGTCTGTTCAATTTCCTATTTTTAAAGAGACTTAAAAGCATCGTCCTTGAGTCTTTCAGTGCTGGGTGGGCAGCAGTTCCAGAGCTGGGAGTACTCTGCCTCATATCTACTTTAGTTCTGTGTGCACTGCAGTGCACACACACAGACACATTCAGTGCATTGCCAGGCAGGCAGTGAGGCAGTGGGCATAAACAGAGTGAAGATTGGCCTTCAGCGAGTCTGTTCAATTTGCTATTTTTAAACAGACTTAAAAGCATTGTCCTTGAGTGGTTCAGTGCTGGGTGGGCAGTGCCAGGGGTGGCACTGGCAGTACTCTGCCTCATATCTACTTAAAAGGAAGCTGGTTCTCTGTGCACTCACTGCACACACACAGACACACACATTCCGTGCATTGCCAGGCAGGCAGTGGGCATAAACAGAGTGAACGTTTGCCGTCAGCGAGTCTGTTCAATTTGCTATTTTTAAACAGACTTAAAAGCATTGTCCTTGAGTGGTTCAGTGCTGGGTGGGCAGTGCCAGGGGTGGCACTGGCAGTACTCTGCCTCATATCTACTTAAAAGGAAGCTAGTCCTGTTTGGACTCACTGCACACACACACAAATTCCGTGCATTGCCAGGCAGGCAGTGGGCATAAACAGAGTGAACATTTGCCTTCAGCGAGTCTGTTCAATTTGCTATTTTTAAACAGACTTAAAAGTCCTTGAGTGGGTCCGTTCATTTTGTTATTTTAAACAGACTGAGCATTCTTCTTGAGTGGGTCTGCTAATTTTCTTATTTTAAACAGACTGAGCATTGTCCTTCAGAGTTGGTCCGTTCATTTTCTTATTTTAAACAGACTGAGCATTCTTCTTGAGTGGGTCTGTTCAATTTTGTTATTTTAAAGAGACTGAGCATTCATCTTGAGTTGGTCTGTTCATTTTGTTATTTTAAACAGACCGAACATTATTATTGTGGGACAGTGGGCAGTGTTACCACTAGTACTCATTGACATTAAATCCATAATGTCAGGGAAAGGGAGATGCAAGCAACTTAGTGGGAATGGCAGCGGAGGCACCGCAAAAGACACCAGTGCAACACCACCAGTACAGCTAAAAAGGCAACTGTCGCAATCAAACGTCTTTGTAGGGGATGGCAGTTCCATGGCAAAAAAAAAAGAAATCAGACCATGAAACTTTGCAATCGCCACCACGTGTTTCTGGCCATGTAGTTTTGGAGGAGAGTGAAGATGAGGCACAGTCTAGCCAGACAAAAGTTGCACACCCAAGAGCAGCCAGGGGACAGAAGTGTCCAGCTAAACTTCGCGTTGACAAGGTAGCGCTGGCACTGTTAGCTTCTGATTCAGAAGAAGAATCTTCTTGGATGGAATTCTCATCAGAAATGGAAGATGTAATACCTGAGGAATCTTCGGTAGAATTGTCAGTTACTCCTGTTTTAGCCTCCACCTCCAGAACTCTGCGGCAGGGGAGACATTCCACTGATATCAAGGAGGAGGAAGAGCTGTCAGAAGGGAGACAGAGGGTGACTGTTGCCCCCGCTGGCATTGCTTCGCCGGGTGCAGTGGGTGCACCACCCACACCCAGTAGTACCTCAACTCCAGTGCCACCATCCACCCCCAGGGTGGGAAAGAGAAGAGGATCACAAAAGAAATCTGCAATCTGGGCACATTTTAAAGTGACAGAAGACCGGCGTTATGCTCGGTGTAATTACTGTGCCAGGGATATTAGCAGAGGCAAGCAACTGGGACATCTATCAAATTTTGGCATGGAGCATCATATTATGAGGCAACACCCAACAAGATTACTGCCATCTGGGGATGGTGGCAGTTTCCGTCGGGGGGGCCCCTTCCCCTTCCAACCAGGGTGCAGTGGTAGGAAAGCAGCAGAGTCAGCCCACGCCCTCATACCCTTCTAGCAGTCAGGCGGCAGGCCAGCAACCCACTGACACGTGGCAGAAGCGACAATGCACCATGGAGGAAATGGGGTGGAGTGCGGTAACGCTATCCCGGGGTAGGAGGCAGGCAGCCGCAAAAGTTGTAACCAGGAGCATTGGGGAAATGATTGCCCTTGATGACCAGCCCCTGCAGTTAGTGGAGAATGTGGGTTTCAAACGTTTTTTGAAGGTCGTACTTCCAAATTACAAAGTCCCCTCCAGAACCACATTTAGTAGAAAGGTCATCCCCAGCCTGTACAAGCACTGTCTCAGTCGCTTGCAAGCACTGCTAGGTAAGGCAGACGGAATAGTGCATTTCACCTGCGATATATGGACCGCCATGAATGCTGCACACTCTTACCTCTCTCTGACAGCACACTGGTGGGACATAGCAGAGGCAGGGGCAGCCAGCAGCTCTATTACTGAACAAGCATCAGGGTGGAGGTGGGCTTTACTGCACACCCACCTGACGGACCATTCCCATACCGCTGCCAATATTCTAGCATGCATCAGAAAGATGCTGGCGAGCTGGCAAGTACACCAGCAAGACAGTAAAACGCGGGCAGGCTTTTTTGTCACAGACAACGGTGCAAACATGGTTAAGGCAATAAGCGATGGGCGGTTTAAGAACATCCGATGTTTTGCACACACTCTACATCTGGTAGTGAAGTCAGGTCTGGGCTTGGAGTCCAAGGACAAGGAGACTGAATACCTGCATAGGTTAATACACAAGTGCAGGAACATAGCAGCACACTTCCACAGAAGTGTCAGGGCGGGGCAGGTTCTCCGAGAAAAGCAGACTGATTTGGATATGCCTCAGAAGCGTCTCATTCAAGACGTTGCCACCCGGTGGAATTCCACCTTTATGATGCTGGAGAGGTTACTGGAGCTGCAGACACCCCTTCATGAACTTTCTGGTACAATAGACATAGGTGTGCAGAATCCCCTAGGGCATCACGATTGGCTAGTCATGAGTCAGCTGGTAAAAATCCTGCAGCCCTTCAAGGATGTCACGGAGGAGCTGAGTTCCAGAAGTTCCACCTTGGCTGACATCATCCCTATAGTGAAATTCCTGGATGACCATTTGGAGGGCATTAAACGGCAAGAGGGAATGACTGCTGAGGTGCTGCAGTGTGTGGACGTTTTGCAGCAGCAGGTGAAAGACAGATTAAGGCCTTTAACAGAGGATAGCACATACATGCTCGCCTCTGTCTGTGATCCCCGTGTGAAAGGTAAACTCGCCCTACAGACCAATTGTCTGTCATTTGTGAAGGAGCTGTTGTTAGCACAGGTCCGTGAACAGGAGCGCCATAGGCGGAGACAGATTAGGCTTGAAGCACAGGTGGAAACAGCAGGCACGTCACAGAGTTGTGCTGCTGCTAGCCCTGGCAGGAGAAGGACTGTGTCAGTGACAGATACTATTATTAGTGCCTCCTCCTCCACGTCTGAACGCCCAAGGCATGTTGGCCATAAAGATACATCAGTTGTGCAACGGGTGAGAGAGAAAGTAACTGGATTGAGTGACTCTCAGCCTTCCCAAGCACAGGAGGAGACAGCAGCAGAGCTGTCAGTGACACGGTATCTCTCAGAGCCGATAGAGAACACGCAGACAGATCCGCTGGCATATTGGGCACACAAGTCCACTGTCTGGCCACACCTAGCCAAAGTGGCTGAAGGATATCTGTCATGTCCACCAACCAGTGTGCCCAGTGAACGTGTCTTTTCAATGACAGGGGATATCATGAGCCCTCACCACTAAAGGCTGTCACCAGTCTTGATGGAAATGCTAGTGTTTTTGAAAGTTAACCTGCCATTGCTTGGCTTTCCCGATTTTCCTTGTGAATGGCAAGATGAATAAAAGCTATTGAAAGGAGCCTTGCAGCAGTTCCAATTGCCTCCTATGCTCAAGATAATGTAAGCACTGCAGCACATGTTCTTGACATGAATCGCTGTGCCTGACCGGCGTCTACTGTGCAGCCCTTGTGTTCCTACAAGTGTTATACCTCCATTGCTGTGCCCGTTCATCCATGCCTTGTGTTCCCACAGGTGTTTTAACTCCATGGTTGTGCCTGTTCCTCCAGGCCTTGTGTCCCTAGCTGGGATTGACCTCTGT
The DNA here is from genome assembly GCF_901001135.1 of Rhinatrema bivittatum. Classification (NCBI taxonomy): domain Eukaryota; kingdom Metazoa; phylum Chordata; class Amphibia; order Gymnophiona; family Rhinatrematidae; genus Rhinatrema; species Rhinatrema bivittatum. Next base: position 58,610,603 of record NC_042628.1, on the reverse strand, counting down.
CGTTGAATGATGTGCCTGTTCATCCAGGCCTTGTGTTCCCACAAGTGTTTTAACTCCGTTGCTGTGCCCGTTCATCCAGGCCTTGTGTTCCCACAGGTGTTTTAACTCCATGGGTGTGCCTGTTCATCCAGGCCTTGTGTTCCTACTGGTGTTTTAACTCCATTGCTGTGCCTGCCTGTTCCTCCAGGCCTTGTGTCCCTAGCTGGGATTGACCTCTGTCCTCAAATGATGTGCCTGTTCCTCCAGGCCTTGTGTTCCCACAAGTGTTTTAACCTAGTTCATGTGCCTGTTCCTCCACGCCTTGTGTTCCTACTGGTGTTTTAACTCCATTGCTGTGCCTGCCTGTTCCTCCAGACCTTGTGTCCCTAGCTGGGCTGTTCCATGTTGTTATTTTAAACAGACTGAGCATGGTCCTTGAGTGGGTCTGTTATTTTTGTTATTTTAAACAGACTGAGCATTCTTCTTGAGCGGGTCTGTTCCATTTTGTTATTTTAAACAGACTGAGCATTGTCCTTCAGAGTGGGTCCGTTAATTTTGTTATTTTAAACAGACTGAGCATTCTTCTTGAGTGGGTCTGTTCCATTTTGTTATTTTAAACAGACTGAGCATTGTCCTTCAGAGTGGGTCCGTTAATTTTGTTATTTTAAACAGACTGAGCATTCTTCTTGAGTGGGTCTGTTCAATTTTCTTATTTTAAACAGACTGAGCATTGTCCTTCAGAATGGGTCTGTTAATTTTGTTATTTTAAACAGACTGAGCATTCTTCTTGAGCGGGTCTGTTCCATTTTGTTATTTTAAACAGACTGAGCATTGTCCTTTAGAGTGGGTCCGTTAATTTTGTTATTTTAAACAGACTGAGCATTCTTCTTGAGTGGGTCTGTTCAATTTTCTTATTTTAAACAGACTGAGCATGGTCCTTGAGTGGGTCTGTTAATTTTGTTATTTTAAACAGACTGAGCATTCTTCTTGAGCGGGTCTGTTCCATTTTGTTATTTTAAACAGACTGAGCATTGTCCTTCAGAGTGGGTCTGTTAATTTTGTTATTTTAAACAGACTGAGCATTCTTCTTGAGCGGGTCTGTTCCATTTTGTTATTTTAAACAGACTGAGCATTGTCCTCTAGAGTGGGTCCGTTAATTTTGTTATTTTAAACAGACTGAGCATTCTTCTTGAGTGGGTCTGTTCAATTTTCTTATTTTAAACAGACTGAGCATGGTCCTTGAGTGGGTCTGTTAATTTTGTTATTTTAAACAGACTGAGCATTCTTCTTGAAGGCCGAGGTGGAGAAGGGTTCCATGTGAACAGCAGTTCAACATGGGTCAGTCGGTCCTAAGACATAGACGAGAGCTGTTCGGAAGGTACGGGCGAAGGCCTCCGTCGCCCTGGGCCGATCGAAAGGGAGTCGGGTTCAGATCCCCGAACCCAGAGTGCCGGAGATTCGGCGCTGGGCTCTTCCCTCTTCACTCGCCGTTACTGAGGGAATCCTGGTTAGTTTCTTTTCCTACGCGGCTTGTGTCCCTAGGTGGGATTGACCTCTGTCCTCGAATAATGTGCCTGTTCCTCCAGGCCTTGTGTTCCTACTGCTGTTTTAAGTCCATTGCTGTGCCTGCCTGTTCATCCAGACCTTGTGTTCCCACACGTATTTTTATTTCTGAGAGATCTTCCAATTCCTTTGTCATCAGCTGAAGTGCATATTAAGTAGGGTAGCAAACTAGTAAATGAGGAGAATATTGGAGGGGCGAAGTTCCATATTCAAAGCAGAGTAGTTGTACTTATCTAGTGAAAGCTTGAAGGATCAGGGAAGGCTTGTAAGAAGAGCCAAGTTTTGAGTTTGTTTTTAAATGTTGGTAGGCACGGTTCCATTCTGAGTTCTGCAGGAAGGTGGTTCCAGATGGCTGGACCTGCTGTAGGAAAAGCTCGGTCTCTGGTAGAGATGAGTCGTGTGGCTTTAGATGGTGGGGCTTGTAGTGCTCCTTTGTAGGTTTCTCTCATTGGTCTGTTGGAAGTGTGGAGTTTGAGTGGGAATTCGAGGTCGAGATGGAGGAGGCTATGAATTGATTTGTGAATTAGAGTTAGAGCTTTGTGTAGAGCCCTGTGACTGACTGGTAACCAGTGTAAATTACGGAGGATGGGCGTAATATGGTCTCTCTGGTTGGTGCTTGTCAAAATTCTTGCTGCGGCATTCTGTATCATCTGTAAGGGCTTGGTTGTTGAGTTGGGTAGGCCAATGAGGAGAGCGCTGCAGTAGTCAATTTTGCCAAATATTAGGGATTTGAGAACAGTCCTGAAGTCATGAAAATATAGGAGAGGTTTGAGTCCTTTTAACACCTGAAGTCTGTAGAAGCACTCTTTAGTTGTGGTTTTCATCATATTCTTTAGGTGAAGACGGTTGTCTATAATTACTCCAAGGTCTCTCACATGAGTGTGGGTGAGAAGGAGTTTGTGATGGATCTGAGACGGGAGGTTTTCTTGGTTGGAGGAAATGAAGAGGAGTTCTGTCTTAGAGGCATTGAGGACCAGGTTTAGACTGTTGAGGACATTAGTGATGGCTTCTTGTAAGCTGCTGTTCCAGAGTGCGATGGCTTTTTAATAGATTCTGTTATGGGAATAAGAATCTGAACATCGTCTGCATAGATGTAGTGAATGAGGTTAAGACTAGTTAACAGTTGGCAAAGGGGAAGGAGGAAACGCCGGGGGAAACGGCGAAGCTGCTGCCGGGGGGGGGCTATAACACGCGCCGCCGGAGCGGCGGGCCACCTGCCCCCCCTGGGCCTTCCCAGCCGACCCGGAGCCGGTCGCGGCACACCACCGCGGAGGAAATGCGCCGTGCGGGGGCCGAGGCCGTCCGGGAGGCGTTCCCCGCCCCCCCCCCTCACCCCCCGCGAAAGGGGTGGGGTGGGGGATCCACTGAAACCCCGGTCCGACCGAACCCGCCGGGTTGAATCCTGCGGGCGGACTGCACGGACCCCACCCATTTACCTCTTTACAATTTCACGCCCTCTTGAACTCGCTCTTCAAAGTTGTTTTCAACTTTCCCTTGCGGTACTTATTTATTTAATTTATTTAAAGTTTTTTTATACCGGCATTCATGAAATCGTTCACATGATGTCGGTTTACAGAAAACAGGGGTGCAAAGAAAACAACCTAAAACATAAATACAGTACACGTGGTGAAGAGATGCAGTTACAATTAACAGGGGCTAATGAACTGGGAGTGTAAGAAATAAAGAGAGATACAGGAGGTTAAAATTATATACATGTGTACAATATAAATATACAAGAGTACAATATAAATATGGAGTCCACTATATAAAGCTTCTCAGCAGAGAATTTATTGATGGTGCGTGTTAGGTGGAGTTCGGGAAGGCTTGCCTGAAAAGCCACGTCTTGAGTCTTTTCCTAAAGGTTAGGAGGCAAGGTTCATTTCTGAGATCTCCCCGTGTACAACATTTTGAATTAAACAGGCCACTTTATATTGTATGCGATATTGGATTGGAAGCCAATGAAACTTGATCAATGTGGCGGTAATATTGGTCGCATTTCCGTTTACCAGACAGAACACGTGCTGCTGCATTCTGCAAGACCTGCAATGGTCTAATATTTGAAACAGCTAAGCCAAGTAATAAAGAATTACAGTAATCTAAATTAGCAGAAATCAAGGTCTGTAAAACAGATCTAAAATCTTTAAAATTTAAGAGTGGCTTTAACTTTCTTAAAGTTAATAGTTTAAAATAACCATCTTTCAATTTGGCGGCAATATGCTTTTTAAAAGAGAATTCAGTGTCTATAATCATACCTAAGTCACGGGTATAAAAAACAGGACTTATTTTAGTGTTAGCATTTCACCTCAAATCTGGAATACTTTTAACATGACATTTGCATTCAAGAAGCACAATTTCAGTTTTGTCCATATTCAGAACTAAGCGCAACTGTTGAAGTAGCTGTTGTAAAGATAAAATATACATTTTAACAATTTCTAACGTGGCCTCTACTGAATTTTCAATAGGTACTAAAAACTGAATATCGTCAGCATACAAATAAAATGTGAAACCAAGCCCATTTAAAAAGTGACATATAGGTAAAACATAAATATTAAAAAGGGTGGCTGATAATGTTGAACCCTGCGGAACACCTGTTCATCCAGGACTGTATTTCTGGCTACATTGAGGTCACCCCCCACAATGAGGTTCCCCTTCCCATGCAGCAAGATAAGATTGTTGACTTTGTTAAAGAATGTCCCCTGGTCCTGATTGGGAGCATATAGATTTACAAAACTATATTACGTTCCATCTATTGCTATCTGTAATAATATAAATATCGACCCTGCGGGTCGGTACGGCAAGAGCAGTATTAAACAGCAGGCGCTGGGCACAGCAATCGAGGTCAAACCCTTGTAGAGACGTCAAGCCTCGACAGACAAAGTAAAGAGGAAGAAATTGTTGAACTTGGAGGTGGACCCTTGTCCGGGGGAAACGGCGAAGCTGCTGCCGGGGGGGGGGGTGCTATAACACGCGCCGACGGAGCGGCGGGCCACCTGCCCTCCCCTGGGCCTTCCCAGCCGACCCGTAGCCGGTCGCGGCGCACACCGCCGCGAAGGAAATGCGCCCTGCGTGGGCCGGGGCCCTCCGGGAGGCGTTCCCCGCCCCCCCCCCCAACCCCCGCGAAAGGGGTGGGGGTGGGGGATCCGCCGAAACCCCGGTCCGACCGAACCCGCCGGGTTGAATCCTGCGGGCGGACTGCAGGGACCCCACCCATTTACCTCTTTACAATTTCACGCCCTCTTGAACTCGCTCTTCAAAGTTGTTTTCAACTTTCCCTTGCGGTACTTACTTATTTATTTTATTTATTTAATGTTTTTTTATACCGGCATTCATGAAATACGGCAAGAGCGGTATTAAACAGCAGGCGCTGGGCACAGCAATCGAGGTCAAACCCTTGTAGAGACGTCAAGCCTCGACAGACAAAGTAAAGAGGAAGAAATTGTTGAACTTGGAGGTGGACCCTTGTCCGGGGGAAACGGTGAAGCTGCTGCTGGGGGGGGGGCTATAACACGCGCTGCCGGAGCGGCGGGCCACCTGTCCCCCCTGGCCCTTCCCAGCCGATCCGTAGCCGGTCGCGGCGCACTGCCGCGGAGGAAATGCGCCCTGTGGGGGCCGGGGCCCTCCGGGAGGCGTTCCCCGCCCCCCCCCCCACCCCCCGCGAAAGGGGTGGGGGTGGGGGATCCGCCGAAACCCCGGTCCGACCGAACCCGCCGGGTGGAATCCTGCGGGCAGACTGCACGGACCCCACCCATTTACCTCTTTACAATTTCACGCCCTCTTGAACTCGCTCTTCAAAGTTGTTTTCAACTTTCCCTTGCGGTACTTACTTATCTATTTTATTTATTTATGGTTTTTTTATACCGGCATTCATGAAATCATTCACATGATGTCGGTTTACAGAAAACAGGGGTGCAAAGAAAACAACCTAAAACATAAATACAGTACACGTGGTGAAGAGATTAGAGATGTGAATCGTTTTCCATATCGTCTTAACGATAGAAATCGTGTGGCAGGGGAGTTAGTGCGCACTAACTGAAAATGATACAATTTGACACTTTTCAGGTCAGTTAAGGTCAGTTTAGGAATGAATATGTATTCCTATTGGCTGCCCTCTTATTCATTCATGTTACCAAGCTTCCCACTGACAGTATATGGGGGATGGGAAATGGAAACAGTTGGTAGCTTGACAAAACAAGTAATGTGATCAGTCAATGTGACTAGAACTTGTGCCCTAACCCTGATACCAGGGGTATTGTGATCTTCCTGCACACAGTGCCCTATCCCTATTAATACCAGGAGTGTTGTGATCTTCCTGCACACAGTGCCCTAACCCTGGCACCAGGGGTGTTGTGATCTTCCTGCACACAGTGCCCTATCCCTATTAATACCAGGAGTGTTGTGATCTTCCTGCACACAGTGCCCTATCCCTATTAATACCAGGAGTGTTGTGATCTTCCTGCACACAGTGCCCTAACCCTGGCACCAGGGGTGTTGTGATCTTCCTGCACACAGTGCCCTATCCCTATTAATACCAGGAGTGTTGTGATCTTCCTGCACACAGTGCCCTAACCCTGGCACCAGGGGTGTTGTGATCTTTCTGCACACAGTGCCCTATCCCTATTAATACCAGGAGTGTTGTGATCTTCCTGCACACAGTGCCCTAACCCTGGCACCAGGGTTGATGTGATCTTCCTGCACACAGTGCCCTATCCCTATTAATACCAGGAGTGTTGTGATCTTCCTGCACACAGTGCCCTAACCCTGGCACCAGGGGTGTTGTGATCTTCCTGCACACAGTGCCCTATCCCTATTAATACCAGGAGTGTTGTGATCTTCCTGCACACAGTGCCCTAACCCTGGCACCAGGGGTGTTGTGATCTTCCTGCACACAGTGCCCTATCCCTATTAATACCAGGAGTGTTGTGATCTTCCTGCACACAGTGCCCTAACCCTGGCACCAGGGGTGTTGTGATCTTTCTGCACACAGTGCCCTATCCCTATTAATACCAGGAGTGTTGTGATCTTCCTGCACACAGTGCCCTAACCCTGGCACCAGGGTTGATGTGATCTTCCTGCACACAGTGCCCTATCCCTATTAATACCAGGAGTGTTGTGATCTTCCTGCACACAGTGCCCTAACCCTGGCACCAGGGGTGTTGTGATCTTCCTGCACACAGTGCCCTATCCCTGGCACCAGGGGTGTTGTGATCTTCATGTACACAGTGCCCTATCCCTATTAATACCAGGAGTGTTGTGATCTTCCTGCACACAGTGCCCTATCCCTAATACCAGGGGTGTTGGGATCTTCTTGCACACATCCCGGTATCAGGGATAGGGCACTGCATGCAGGAAGATCACAACACCCCTGGTATTAGGGATAGGGCACTGCGTGCAGGAAGATCACAACACTCCTGGTATTAATAGGGATAGGGCACTGCATGCAGGAAGATCACAACACCCCTGGTATCAGGGATAGGGCACTGTGTGCAGGAAGATCACAATACCCCGGAGGAGTGAGGGTCAGGCAGCTCCCCCCTGTCTGTGAAGCCAGCCTCTCACTAGTAATGCAGGGAGGGAGCTGTCTCAGACTTCACCATCCTCCCCCCCCCTCCCCCACACACCATTCACTAGCTGGGACATGGGGGAAGTCAGGAGTGAGGGTCAGGCAGCTCCCCCCTGTCTGTGAAGCCAGCCTCTCACTAGTAATGCAGGGAGGGAGCTGTCTCAGACTTCACCATCCTCCCCCCCCCCCCCCTCACCCACACACCATTCACTAGCTGGGACATGGGGGAAGTCAGGAGTGAGGGTCAGGCAGCTCCCCCCTGTCTGTGAAGCCAGCCTCTCACTAGTAATGCAGGGAGGGAGCTGTCTCAGACTTCACCATCCTACCCCCCCCCCCCCCTCACCCACACACCATTCACTAGCTGGGACATGGGGGAAGTCAGGAGTGAGGGTCAGGCAGCTCCCCCTGTCTGTGAAGCCAGCCTCTCACTAGTAATGCAGGGAGGGAGCTGTCTCAGACTTCACCATCCTCTCCCCCCCCCCCTCACCCACACACCATTCACTAGCTGAGACATGGGGGAAGTCAGGAGTGAGGGTCAGGCAGCTCCCCCCTGTCTGTGAAGCCAGTCTCTCACTAGTAATGCAGGGAGGGAGCTGTCTCAGACTTCACCATCCTCCCCCCCCCCTCACCCACACACCATTCACTAGCTGGGACATGGGGGAAGTCAGGAGTGAGGGTCAGGCAGCTCCCCCCTGTCTGTGAAGCCAGCCTCTCACTAGTAATGCAGGGAGGGAGCTGTCTCAGCCTTCACCATCCTCCCCCCCCCCCCCCCCTCATCCACACACCATTCACTAGCTGGGACATGGGGGAAGTCAGGAGTGAGGGTCAGGCAGCTCCCCCCTGTCTGTGAAGCCAGCCTCTCACTAGTAATGCAGGGAGGGAGCTGTCTCAGACTTCACCATCCTCCCCCCCCCCCCCCTCACCCACACACCATTCACTAGCTGGGACATGGGGGAAGTCAGGAGTGAGGGTCAGGCAGCTCCCCCCCTGTCTGTGAAGCCAGCCTCTCACTAGTAATGCAGGGAGGGAGCTGTCTCAGACTTCACCATCCTCCCCCCCTCCCCCACACACCATTCACTAGCTGGGACATGGGGGAAGTCAGGAGTGAGGGTCAGGCAGCTCCCCCCTGTCTGTGAAGCCAGCCTCTCACTAGTAATGCAGGGAGGGAGCTGTCTCAGACTGGTATCAGGGATAGGGCACTGAGTGCAGGAAGATCACAACACCCCTGGTATCAGGAATAGGGCACAGGTTCTAGTCATATTGACTGATCACATTACTTTTTTTGTCAACTACCAACAGTTTTCATTTCCCATCCCCCCAACCATCACCTCAGTTGGAACCTTGGTAACATCAATAGATAAGAAGGCAGCCAGCCAATAGGAATACATATTCATTCCTAACTGACCTTTACTGACCTGGATAGTGTCAATAATTTGTATCATTTTCTGTTAGTGTTCCTGAGTTTCCATTTCCATTTCCCATCCCCCCAACCATCACCTCAGTGGGAACCTGGTTAACATCAATAGATAAGAGGGCAGCCAGCCAATAGGAATACATATTCATTCCTAACTGACCTTTACTGACCTGGATAGTGTCAATAATTTGTATCATTTTCTGTTAGTGTTCCTGAGTTTCCATTTCCATTTCCCATCCCCCCAACCATCACCTCAGTGGGAACCTGGTTAACATCAATAGATAAGAGGGCAGCCAGCCAATAGGAACACATGTTCATTCCTAACTGACCTTTACTGACCTGGAAAGTGTCAATTTGTATCATTTTCAGTTAGTGCGCACTAACTCCCGTTAGTGCGCACTAACACGATTTAACGATTTTTAACGATAAATCGTTAGGATTTCTATTGTATCCTGTTCTATAACGATTTAAGACGATATTAAAATTATCGGACGATAATTTTAATCGTTAAAAAACGATTCACATCCCTAGAAGAGATGCAGTTACAATTAACAGGGGCTAATGAACTGGGAGTGTAAGAAATAAAGAGAGATACAGGAGGTTAAAAATTATATACATGTGTACAATATAAATATACAAGAGTACAATATAAATATGGAGTCCAATATATAAAGCTTCTCAGCAGAGAATTTATTGATGGTGCGTGTTAGGTGGAGTTCGGGAAGGCTTGCCTGAAAAGCCATGTCTTGAGTCTTTTCCGAAAGGTTAGGAGGCAAGGTTCATTTCTGAGATCTGGGGGGATGGAGTTCCATAACGGTGGGCCTGCTGTGGAAAGGGCTCGATCTCTTAAGGTGCTGTGATTAGTGGTTTTGGTGGGTGGAACAAGGAGGCATCCTCTGTAGGCTTCCCTGGTCGGTCTTGTGCATTTGTATAAACGGAGAGGAATTTGTAGGTCGATTATGGTGTGTTGGTGAATGATTTTTTATATCAAGGTGATGGATTTGTAAATGACTCTGAACTGAATTGGTAACCAGTGGAGGTCTTTTAGGACTGGGGAAATGTGGTCTCTTTTCCTAGTGTTTGTTAGTAGACGGGCTGCTGCGTTTTGAACCATTTGGAGTGGTTTTGTGTATGAGGAAGGGAGTCCAAGTAATGTAGAGTTGCAGTAGTAGAAAATGAGGGCTTGGAGGATGGTTCTGAAGTCTTTGGCGTGGAAGAGTGGTCTTATCCTTTTTAAAACTTGCAGTTTATAGAAGCAGTCTTTGGTGGTTTTATTGATGTGGGCTTTGAAGTTCAGTTAATTGTCGATTAGCACACCTAGATCCCTCACATGAGTAGTTTGTAGGTTGGATGGGAGACAAGCTGTGAGATTGTTGTCAGGAGTTATGAGTAATACTTCAGTTTTAGAGGAGTTTAGTACCAGATTTAGGCTGTTGAGGAGGCTTTTGATTTCTAGGTGACAGGAATCCCAGTATTCGAGGGTTTTCGAGTATGATTCTTTGATGGGGATCAGGATCTGGATGTCGTCTGCATAGAGAAAGTGTATTAAATTGAGGTTGGTAAGGAGTCGGCAGAGTGGTAGGAGGTAAATATTAAAGAGTGTAGGGGATAAAGAGGAACCTTATGGGACTCCGATGGCCGAGTCGTGGCGTGGTGATTCTTTGTTCTGGATTTTTACCTTATAACCTCTGTTGGTTAGAAACGATTTGAACCAGGCGAGCGCCAATCCAGAGATTCCTATTGCTACTAGCTGTTTGATCGGTCTCGTGCCGGTATTTAGCCTTACATGGAGCTTAACACCCGCTTTGGCCTGCATTCCCAAACAACCCTACTCCGAGAAGACCCGGTCCCGGCGCGCCGGGGGCCGCTACCGGCCTAATACCATCCGCGGGCTGAGCCTCGATCTGAAGGACTTGGGCCCCCGAGCGGCGCCGGGGAGGCGGTCTTCCATACGCCACATTTCCCGCGCCCGCCGGACGGGCAGGGATTCGGCGCTGGGCTCTTCCCTCTTCACTCGCCTTTACTGAGGGAATCCTGGTTAGTTTCTTTTCCTCCGCGGCTTGTGTCCCTAGGTGGGATTGACCTCTGTCGTCGAATGATGTGCCTGTTCATCCAGGCCTTGTGTTCCTACTGGTGTTTTAACTCCATTGCTGTGCCTGCCTGTTCATCCAGGCCTTGTGTCCCTAGGTGGGATTGACCTCGTCGTCGAATGATGTGCCTGTTCATCCAGACCTTGTGTTCCCACAAGTGGTTTTTTTTTTTATATTAACCATTTTTATTAAGACTGTTTCAGTTCAAAATGGAAATCTTTATGTATCAAGATACCCAACCCAGAATATTTATGGGTCGACGTTGCTAAGCCACGACGAGTAGGAGGGCCGCCGTGGTGGGCACGGAAGCCCGGGGCGAGGGCCCGGGTGGAGCCGCCGCGGGTGCAGATCTTGGTGGTAGTAGCAAATATTCAAATGAGAACTTTGAAGGCCGAAGTGGAGAAGGGTTCCATGTGAACAGCAGTTCAACATGGGTCAGTCGGTCCTAAGAGATAGGCGAGAGCTGTTCGGAAGGGACGGGTGATGGCCTCCGTCGCCCTCGGCCGATCGAAAGGGAGTCGGGTTCAGATCCCCGAACCCGGAGTGGCGGAGATTCGGCGCTGGGCTCTTCCCTCTTCACTCGCCGTTACTGAGGGAATCCTGGTTAGTTTCTTTTCCTCCGCGGCTTGTGTCCCTAGGTGGGATTGACCTCTGTGCTCGACTGCTGCGCCTCTTCATCCAGGCCTTGTGTTCCCACAAGTGTTTTAACTCCGTTGCTGTGCCCGTTCCTCCAGGCCTTGTGTTCCTCTGGGGATAGGGAAATACATACAGTACCTGAGTGTAATCAAGTATGATTTGCATTGAATACAAGAATGTCAGTATATAAAAATGAAAAATAAATAAATAAATAACTGAAGTGCTCTAAACATTTTAAAAAAAGAATATAAATCCATAAAAAAAAAATGTACTATCCGAGTATCAGTGTTCTTCCATGTTCCTACTGGTGTTTTAACTCCATTGCTGTGCCTGCCTGTTCATCCAGGCCTTGTGTTCCCACAGGTGTTTTAACTCAGTGGCTGTGCCTGTTCATCCAGGCCTTGTGTTCCTCTGGGGATAGGGAAATACCTACAGTACCTGAGTGTAATCAAGTATGAAGTGCTAGAACGTTTTCGAATAAGAATATAAATACATTAAAAAAAAATAATTACTATCCGGGTATCCGTGTTCATCCAGGCCTTGTGTTCCCACAGGTGTTTTAACTCAGTGGCGGTGACGGTTCATCCAGGCCTTGTGTTCCCACAGGTGTTTTAACTCAGTGGCGGGTGACGGTTCATCCAGGCCTTGTGTTCCCACAGGTGTTTTAACTCAGTGGCTGTGCCTGTTCATCCAGGCCTTGTGTTCCTCTGGGGATAGGGAAATACCTACAGTACCTGAGTGTAATCAAGTATGAAGTGCTATAAACTTTTTTTAAAAAAAATGTAAATCCATTAAAAAAAAAATTTACTATCCGAGTATCCGTGTTCATCCAGGCCTTGTGTTCCCACAGGTGTTTTAACTCAGTGGCGGTGACGCTTCATCCAGGCCTTGTGTTTCCACAGGTGTTTTAACTCAGTGGCGGTGACGGTTCATCCAGGCCTTGTGTTCCTCTGGGGATAGGGAAATACCTACAGTACCTGAGTGTAATCAAGTATGAAGTGCTAGAAACGTTTTCGAATAAGAATATAAATATATTTAAAAAAAAAAAAAATTACTATCCGAGTATCCGTGTTCATCCAGGCCTTGTGTTCCCACAGGTGTTTTAACTCAGTGGCGGTGACGGTTCATCCAGGCCTTGTGTTCCCACAGGTGTTTTAACTCAGTGGCGGTGCCTGTTCATCCAGGCCTTGTGTTCCTCTGGGGATAAGGAAATACCTACAGTACCTGAGTGTAATCAAGTATGAAGTGCTATAAACTTTAAAAAAAAAAAATGTAAATCCATTAAAAAAAACATTTACTATCCGAGTATCCGTGTTCATCCAGGCCTTGTGTTCCCACAGGTGTTTTAACTCAGTTGCTGTGCCCGTTCTTCCAGGCCTTGTGTTCCCACAGGTGATTTAACTCAGTTGCTGTGCCCGTTCTTCCAGGCCTTGTGTTCCCACAGGTGTTTTAACTCTGTGGCGGTGCCTGTTCATCCAGGCCTTGTGTTCCCACAGGTGTTTTAACTCTGTTACATTCTGGGAATTGGAAAGCTTGCCTGAAGAGCCAGGTTTTTAACTTTTTTTTTAACTCTGGTAGACTGGGTTCGAGGCGTAGGTCTGGTGGGAGAGCATTCCATTGGTGTGGTCCCGCAGTTGAGAGTGCTCTTTTTCTTAGTGTTGATTTAGCTGGAGTTGCGACTAAGGTGCCTTTGTAGGCGCTTCTGATGGGTCTGGAGGATAAGTGTGGACGAAGTTGAGTTTGTAGTGATATAGGTGCGACGCTGTGAATTGCTTTATGAATAATGGTTAAGGTTTTAAATAGGATTCTCTGTTTGATGGGTAGCCAGTGGAGGTTGCTCAAGATGGGGGTGATATGGTCTCTTTTATTAGTGTTAGTTAGGATTCTGGCTGCGGCATTTTGTACCATCTGTACAGGTTTGATCCTGGTGGAGGGGAGGCCAAGTAGGATTGCGTTGCAGTAATCGAGTTTAGAAAAAATAATGGATTGTAGAACGAGGCGAAAGTCATTGAAGTGCAGGAGTGGTTTTAGCTTTTTTAGGACTTGTAGTTTATAGAAGCAGTCCTTGGTGGTGCTGTTTATAAATTTTTTTTAAGTTAAGTTGGTTGTCAAGCCATGCTCCTAGATTCCTGACGTCTGCAGAGAGATGCATGTTTAAAGATGTGGATTGTGCAAGGCTAGGTGAGTAGGTGTTTGGGTTGTGTGAAATAAGTAGCATCTCTGTTTTGCTGGAGTTTAGAATCAGGTTCAGGTTGGAAAGTAGTTGTTTAATTGGTTGAAGACAATTCTCCCAGAAGGCGAAGGTTTTTTGAATTGATTCTGTGATGGGGATGAGGATCTGGATGTCGTCTGCATAGAGGTAATGAGTAAGCTTGAGTTGTGATAGCAGATGGCAGAGGGGGAGGAGGTAAATGTTGAACAGGGTGGGAGAGAGGGATGAACCTTGTGGTACGCCTTGGTCTGATAGGATGGGGTCAGATTCCTTGTTGTTAATTCTGACCTTGTAAAACCTGTTTGATAGGAACGACTTGAACCAACTGAGAGCTGTGCCTTTGATTCCTATGTTTGATAGTTCTTCCAGGCCTTGTGTTCCTCTGGGGATAGGGAAATACCTACAGTACCTGAGTGTAATCAAGTATGAAGTGCTAGAAACATTTTAAAAAAAGAATATAAATCCATTAAAAAAATTTTTTACTATCCGCGTATCCGTGTTCATCCAGGCCTTGTGTTCCTCTGGGGATAGGGAAATACCTACAGCACCTGAGTGTTATCAAGTATGAAGTGCTAGAAACGTTTTAGAATAAGAATATAAATACATTAAAAAAAATAAATTACTATCCGAGTATCCGTGTTCATCCAGGCCTTGTGTTCCCACAGGTGTTTTTAACTCAGTGCTGTGCCCATTCTTCCAGGCCTTGTGTTCCCACAGGTGTTTTAACTCAGTGGCGGTGCCTGTTCATCCAGGCCTTGTGTTCCCACAGGTGTTTTTAACTCAGTGGCTGTGCCTGTTCATCCAGGCCTTGTGTTCCCACAAGTGTCTTAACCTGGTGCTGTTCCTGTTCATCCAGGCCTTGTGTCCCTAGCTGGGATTGACCTCTGTGCTCGACTGCTGCGCCTCTTCATCCAGGCCTTGTGTTCCCACAAGTGTTTTAACCTGGTTGCTGTTCCTGTTCATCCAGGCCTTGTGTCCCTAGCTGGGATTGACCTCTGTGCTCGACTGCTGCGCCTCTTCATCCAGGCCTTGTGTTCCCACAAGTGTTTTAACCTGGTTGCTGTGCCTGATCATGCAGGCCTTGTGTCCCTAGCTGGGATTGACCTCTGTCCTCGAATGATGTGCCTGTTCATCCAGGCCTTGTGTTCCCACACGTATTCTTATTTGTGAGAGATCCTAGGCTCCAATTCCTTTGTCATCAGCTGAAGTGCGTAAGTACAGTCGGAATTCACTAGACGCCAACGGAATTCACTAGACGCCAACGATATTCACTGGACGCCAATGTAAACACCGGGTACACACAACTCTAGGGTGGACCCGTTCCAGGGAGTCCTTCCCTGAACAAGCATGAGGGTGGAGGTGGGCTTTACTGCACACCCACCTGACGGACCATGCCCATACCGCTGCCAATATTCTAGCATGCATCAGAAAGATGCTGGCGAGCTACCAGTGTTTTAACCTAGTTCCTGTGCCTGTTCATGCAGGCCTTGTGTCCCTAGCTGGGATTGACCTCTGTCCTCGAATGATTGTGCCTCTTCATCCAGGCCTTGTGTTCCTACTGGTGTTTTAAACTCCATTGCTGTGCCTGCTGTTCATTCAGACCTTGTGTTCCCACACGTATTCTTATTTCTGAGAGATCCTCCAATTCCTTTGTCATCAGCTGAAGTGCGTAAGTACCGTCTGAATTCACTAGACGCCAACGGAATTCACTAGACGCCAACGATATTCACTGGACGCCAATGTAAACACCGGGTACACCCAACTCTAAGGGTGGACCCTTTCCAGGGAGTCCTTCCCTGCACAAAGAAAAGGGAACTCTCTCCTGGGCCAATTGATAAGAAAACCCCAATTCTGCAGCCAAAATAGGCTGGAAATCCTTCCCCCATTGACTTTAATGGGCGACATATGGACATATACCCAACTCATTGAATTCTGTTTATGTCCATATTGACCGCAAATGGGACCCCCTTTGGACATATGGACATATGAACTTAAACTTTTTCTCTGCACATCCCTAGCAGAAGGTGCTAGGGCACCTAATCCCCTTGCACTGGCCCTGTATGTGATGTGGATCATGTGTGTGTCTGTCAGCGTATATGTGAGTGAGAGCATATAAGAGCATGTGTGTGTGTCAGAGCATGTGTAGTGAAAGCGTGTATGAGAACGTGTGTCGGTGAGAGTATATGTATGTGAGCATGCGTGTGTGTCAGTGAAAGTAATGAAGACAATTTTAAACGGCACAACATGTGTAAATGTAACATACTATCATAGCAATTTAAAAAAGCCATTTACATGTGAAAAATCCAATTTTATGCTTTTTAAAATCAGGCCTATAGTGAACGTCAGTTAAGGACCTTGGAATTACCTTAGATAACTTAATTTCAAAGCCCACATCAAAAATCTAATTAAAGAAGTTTTCTATAAACTTCAAGTTCTAAGAAAATTGAAACCGTTACTACATCCTCCTGACTTTAGAACAGTACTACAAGCCTTAATTTTTGCAAAATTAGATTATTGCAACTCCATCTTAACAGGATTGCCTGCTTCCACAATTAAGCCACTTCAACTGCTTCAAAATGCTGCCGCTAGATCCCTATCAAATTGCAGAAAATTTGAACACATCTCTCCAATTTTGCACCAATTACATTGGCTTCCCATCGCTTTTAGATCACAATATAAGATACTTATGCTTATTCATAAAGCATTGTACGATGATGGCTCATCTTGGTTACAAAAACCACTTTATCATTGTATTTCTACTAGAAATCTTCGTTCTACAGACACTGGTTTACTCTCTATTCCCTACAGCAAAAAAAATGCTCAAAACAGCTACTATAAATCGAGCCCCCTCTATAATTGGTCCTACTCTATGGAACTCACTTCCACCACCACTAAGGACTGAACCCTCCACATCCACCTTTAGAAAAAACCTTAAAACATGGCTTTTTATCAAAGCTTTCCCCCGATAAACTCGATAGATTTCTTCCCCTTATACACGGTTTTGTTCCTTTTATTATCGATGAGATGAATTTTGGTTTCATAATGTTAGCTTATTATCTTTTATAGTTCTATGTTTAATTTATTGATAATTATTAGTTGGGGGTTTTTTTTGTTTTGGTTTTTTCCTTATTCCACACGCTGTTTTTCAACTGTTATACTGTATTAGGTCTTCAATAATATTTGTTGACAATTTGTTTCAATGTAAACCGGTGTGATATTTTGAATTGAATGTCGGTATAAAAAAGCAAATAAATAAATAAATGAAATAAACATATGGGAGTGTCATTTAGCGCAGTGGTTCTCAACCGGTGTGTCGCGACACACCAGTGTGTCGCCAAGCACCGGCAGGTGTGTCGCGGCTCCTGGTGTTCCACTGCCCCGCTTGTGCTTCCCTTCTCCCCAGGCGCGGGGCTGAAGAATGGAGAGACGCTGCACGCCACCGCTGGAGGCCAGGCCGGCGGGGCTGAAGAAAGAAGAGACGCTGCGCACCGCTGCGCGCCGCTGCGCGCCGCTGCTGGCGGCTGAAGAGCGGAGAGACGTGTGCCCCAAAGCCAGCGGGGCCGAAAAATGAAGAGACCTGCGCGCCACCGGCAGCGGCTGAAGAGCGGAGAGACCTGCGCGTTGACAACAGTGGGGCCGAAGAATGAAGAGACCTGCGCGCCGCCGGCGGTGGCTGAAGAGCGGAGAGACCTGCGCGCTGATGCCAGCGGGGCCGAAGAATGAAGGGACCTGCGCGCCGCTGGTGGCTGAAGAGTGGAGAGACCTGCGCGCCGACGCCAGCGGGGCCGAAGAACGTAGAGACGCTGTGCGCCGCTGCCGACAGCTGAAGAGCTGAGAGACCCTGCGCACCACAGGAGGTGGCTGGAGAGACGTTGTGCATGCGGGAAGTCAAGCCAGAGGCAGCTGAGAAGTGGAGGCCAGGCTTATTGGGCCAAACAATGAGAAGACGCTCCATGTGAGCTTGTGTGCCTGTGGTAGAATGGGTGCATGAGTGAGAGCTTGTGTGTCTGTGGTAGAATGGGTGCGTGGGTGCATGAGTGAGAGCTTGTGTGTGTGTGTGGTGGTGGGATGGGTGCGTGAGTGAGAGCTTGTGTGCCTATGGTAGAATGGGTGCCTGGGTGCATGAGTGAGAGCTTGTGTGCCTGTGGTAGAATGGGTGCCTGGGTGCATGAGTGAGAGCTTGTGTGTGTGTGGTGGAATGGGTGCGTGAGTGAGAGCTTGTGTGCCTGTGGTAGAATGGGTGCCTGGGTGCATGAGTGAGAGCTTGTGTGTGTGTGGTGGAATGGGTGCGTGAGTGAGAGCTTGTGTGCCTGTGGTAGAATGGGTGCCTGGGTGCATGAGTGAGAGCTTGTGTGTGTGTGGTGGAATGGGTGCGTGAGTGAGAGCTTGTGTGCCTGTGGTAGAATGAGTGCGTGAGTGAGAGCTTGTGTGCCTGTGGTAGAATGAGTGCGTGAGTGAGAGCTGGTGTGTGTGTGTGGTAGAATGGGTGTCTGGGTGCGTGAGTGGGAGCTTTGTGTGTGTGTGCGTGTGTTAGAATGGGTGCCTGGGTGCATGAGTGAGAGCTTGTGTGTGTGGTACAATGGGTGCATGAGTGGCAGTGTGTGTGGTTGTAAGTGACAGAGTATGTGTGAGATTGTATGTAAGTGAGAGAGCATGTGTGTGATTGAGAGAGACTGGTCAGGGAGGTGACTGGTGTGTGTATGTGTGTGTGTGTGTGTGTGTGAGAGACAAAGACTGGTCAGGGAGGTGACTGGTATGTGTGTGAGAGACAGAGACTGGTCAGGGAGGTGACTGGTGTGTGTGTGTGTGTGTGAGGAAGAGATACTAGTCTGTATGAGACAGAGGCTGGTTGTGGCCTTAAGGAAGAGGGACTGTGAGGACATAGCTTTAGCAGCCACTGCTGCTTCTGGTGAGTGCTATTGGTCCTGCAAGGGAAAGGAGTAGGAGAGGTTGCTGGAGAGGGTAAGTAAAGGCAGCTTTTTAAGTTTATTTTTCTTGATTGACTGCCATTTTAATTATTGGGTATTATGTGATGTGTCTGCTGTTTTGAAATATTTTGATATTTAGTCAATTTTTATTAATTTTTATAAGTTTTTAATTGTTGGATGTTATTCTGTTCATCAGCTGTTTTGTAACATTTATTAGTATAGTTTTACAATTATTTCTAAGTGGGTATCTATAAAAGCTTGGCTTGCTCTGTTTTCCCATTAGGAGGTGTATTAGTGTTTAGGGCCTGGTTAAATATTTGTAGTGGTAAATTACTGTCTTTTCATAAGGAGGGGTATTGTGCCTGCCAGTATAAAGAGTTTGTTTTGCTTTTACTGAGATGTCATCAGATCCAGAATATCTTTTTTTGTATGGTGAGCTGCACGGATAATGCCCTAGTTCTGCTCTGTACCCATTTTTGGGGGGTCGACGTGTTCCTGAGGATGCAGAATGTATATTTACATTTTGTCCCGTGATGGTCACATGTTCAGTGTGTCACGCACTTGAGAACCATCTGTCAGGTGTGTCCCGGCCGAAAAAAGGTTGAGAACCACTGATTTAGCGCATGTGAGACAGCATGTGTGTGTCACTGAGACCATATGTGTGCATGTGTCAGAGTATATGTGAGTGAAAGCATGTGTGTGTATGTCTGAGAGAGCATACTGTATGTAAAGAGGAAGAGTGTGTGTGTGAGAGAGCATTTGCATGCATAGTTAAGAGAGGAAGCGTGTGAATGTCCATCTATGTGAGAGAGCATGAACGTGCGTGTATATGAGACAGAGAAGAAAGTTTACAGTCCCCTCACCCTTCCATACACCCTGCCTCCCAATAATCTACAACAATCACACGTTGAGCTGATAATTCATTTAGAATTCTAAGTCTCCAGGTTTAACCCAGAGAGTTCCCACGCATGTTAATTGCCAGAGAACACCAGCAGTTTCTCAACGCCACCTCTATCTTCTATTCTCCCCAACTGCAACCTAACACCAGCTGTCATTTTCCTGGGCTTGAGCCACTGCTTCAGCTGGCTTGAGCCTCTCTTCAGTGTGATTTATTTATTTATTTATCGGGTTTTATATACCGTCATTCGAATTCATCATTGTAAATCCATCATAACGGTTTACAAATGTGAAGGTTACATGTTAAGAGATAAACAGAGTTTCAACAAAGTTAAAACTGTTGTTAAACATAGGGGAATGAAATGTTAGTTAATTACTGCTCTGGTTTACATTCAACTTCATAGTTATAGTCCATAGTTGAGATAAGTTAATATATTCATTTAATCTTCAGGTTGAAGATTTGTGCAGGATATGGTGCCCCTGTGAACACTTTCACCCAGAAGGAACCTTTGGTATCAGGCTTTGTTACAGACCAGACCAAGTTAGATGCTACACCTTGCTCTCTGCAGCAGTGCCCAATTTTTGGTGTACTGTGGGATAGGGGTGTGCATTCGTTTTGAACGCATATGTAAAACGCAACTTTTTTTTTTTAACTTAAAAAAAGTGATGATGCGCAACGCATCACATTTTCAACTTATTCAACATAGCTACGTTGAATACGTTGAACCTAAATAAACACTTAAACCCCCACCCTCCTGACCCCCCCCAAGACTTACCAAAACTCCCTGGTGGTCCAGCGGGAAGTCAGGAAGCCATCGCTGTTTTCCTTTGCGAGGAGCACGTGACGTCGGCGTCTCGTCAGAGTGACGCGGACGTCA
Organism: Rhinatrema bivittatum; assembly: GCF_901001135.1. Classification (NCBI taxonomy): domain Eukaryota; kingdom Metazoa; phylum Chordata; class Amphibia; order Gymnophiona; family Rhinatrematidae; genus Rhinatrema; species Rhinatrema bivittatum. Next base: position 58,590,446 of record NC_042628.1, on the reverse strand, counting down.
TGTGTTTTTCCGCGCCTCCGCTCCGGGACCCCCGTTGGACCCAACCGGAACTTTTGGCCAGCTTGGGGGGGGCCTCCTGACCCCCCCAAGCTGGCCAAAAGTTCCGGTTGGGTCCAACGGGGGTCCCGGAGCGGAGGCGCGGAGAAACACGTGACGTCGGCGTCACGTCGGAGTGACGCGGACTTTTGGCCAGCTTGGGGGGGCCTCCTGACCCCCCCAAGCTGGCCAAAAGTTCCGGTTGGGTCCAACGGGGGTCCCGGAGCGGAGGCGCGGAGAAACACGTGACGTCCGCGTCACTCCGACGTGACGCTGACGTCACGTGCTCCTCGCAAAGGAAAACAGCGATGGCTTCCCTGACTCCCGCTGGACCACCAGGGAGTTTGGTAAGTCTTGGGGGAGATTAAGGAGGGTGAGGGGTTTAAATTTTTATTTAGGGAACCGGTGAACGTATGGACAGACCCTCAACTAATTGGGATTCTCCATATGTCCCATATTGAACGAAATCGACCCTCACCTTCAACTTATCAACTTATGAACGCAAACTTTTGTCTGCACATCCCTACTGTGGGACTCTCCTCCACACCACAGGAAATTACGCAGCAGTGAGGACAGCTCCCTGCTGCTTCTCTCTGCCTCTCTGATTCTTCCCCAGTAGCAGCTCATGCTGCACCCCGGTACTTACTTCCAGGTTTGCAGGTGCACCCTGACTCCACTGCTCACTTTATGATCCAGCTCCACAGCAATTATAATCATATCTGGGGACTCTCCGGGTTTGACTTTGAGACCAGAATTCTAAATGAATTGCTGGGTCTCCATGAAAACTTGCCTCTGAAATGGACAGTACGGTTCTCAGAAGAGGAAATTCTGTTGTCTGGGCCCCATGTGCTGCATTTGTTTAGGGGTGCTACAACAGAAGTAGGAGTCATTGTCCCTGGTCTGGCCTAAGCATCTGCAGTAGCTCAGCTAGAAAAAATAGAGTCCTGTCGCTGCACCTGCCCGACAGACGAAACTGCTGCCACAGCTGGGCGGGGTGGGGTGAGGGGAGAGGAGAGGAGAAGAGAAAATGAGTGTGAATGACAATGTATTTTAGAAATTGCTAGAAAGAGTTTGTACAAGTGAGCATGTGGGAGAGGTGAATGAGTGAGAATGTGTATGAGAGTGAGAGAGCATGTGATTGTAGTAGAATGCTGGAGAATGATGTGGGGGAATGAGAGGCGTGAGATTGAATGAGCATGGGAGTGTATGAGAGAGAGGAGAAAGTTTGTATGCAACCCCCCCCCCCCCCCCCCAGCTAATCCATGGCCATCTCAGAGATATCTAAAAACAAAAGTTTCAATTTCATTATAAGCAGTGGTGCCATCTGGCAGTACACTCTTGCTGCTCTTGTCACCATCCTGATTCCTGATTTCCTGATTTTGCCATAAGCTGCTGCTGCTGCTGCTGGTCTATTTCCATAGGGCTGCCACAAGAACATCGGCAAACAACCCCAAGAAGGAGGGAGCCAAAACAGTCATCTCATGACCATTAACTAGTTCCAGACATGTACTGACTGTCCCCGGCAGACATCATTCCACCAACCAGAAGTATTATCCCAGCATGGGGCATTCCCTGACATAAAGATAAATTCTAAAAAAACATTTTTTATTTCACCTTTTTGCAATAGCCAGCTAGTTGCAGCTGAAAACAGGCTTAAATCTAGTTGGATAAATCTACTGAAAATCTGCACTAGCCAGCAAGCTTTTATCTCCTGATCATCCAATAACATCCATTTTTGAGCAGCTAAATATAACTGCCCAGAAAGTAGCTATATTAAGCCACTCTATGGGGGAAACATTTAAGTAGTTAGGCAGCTTGATACCTTTGAAACCTTGGAAGTTTCCATTTCAGATTTTATCTGTCCATTTCCCAACAGCAGCTTGTTTTGCAATGTATTGTATAGCAAAGACTAAAATTGACAAAAGACTGGATCCATGTGTTAGTTCTGCAGTGAAACAGGAGTGGGCACTGCATTGCTGCAAGAGATAATCACATGGTTTAGAGCTGTAATCATTTGTACTCTGTAATCAACCCAAGGTGTAGTAAGATATAAATAAACAGCAGTGCAAGCGAGAACATGTTTATTAATTTAATCAACATTCAAGATATTCTAAAGCTCCTGTCCAGTAAAATATCACTGTATAACAAATGACACTCCAAAATGTCAAGTCTGTCTCTTTTAGGTTAGGAAACCTCAGTAAGCTATCATGCAAGCATCAGCTTCTATAAATCCAATCCACCCAATAAAGATCAATCTGCTTTTTTTCTTCCTTGCACTTCTCCCAGCAGATCAAGATTTTGTTTCACCTCTGTCTGAAGATGTACAAAGATTTCTGCAGTACCTGAGACTGAGACCAGTGAACAGAGAGGGAGTACATTTATTCAACAGTAGAGACTGGTGTATAGGGAGTGGAGTGAATAAAATTACTGCAGCCACATTTTCAATGGCAGCTATTATTCTCTTCATGTTATATTTTTGAATAGTAAATTATTCAAATCTCATTTCCAAAGTTCAGCTTATTTTATTTATTTATTTACTTATTTACTTATTTACTTACTTATTTACGCGTTTTAGATACCTTCGTTCCAAAAGAAGATCACAATGGTTTATTTATTGGCGTTCATATTCTTGATCAACTATCACATACTGTGTGACAACATTCACAATCTAGGTTAACACCATACCAAATACATATTCTAGTTCATATTCATACATTTTTTAGTCGACAAATCCAACTCTGATTCTGCTAACATTACACTTTACATCGATGATTACTTCTTGTTTGCTCCACTGCTTTTGTCTCTGGTTCTGACATTGGCAATATCGGCATATTGGTATTTTACTTTAAATCTTATGCATTATATTCATTATGAGAGAGACTGAAATAAAAGAATCAAGAAATATTACTTGGTTAAGGAGTTAAAAGTCCCAGACTGAAGGCTACAATGAGCTCTTGCAGTGTTCAACATCACATTTCTTTGGGCATCTAAGTTGTGGAACATAACCGTGGTTTACTCTGTCAGAGCACTTATCAACACATTTACCACAACAAAAAGATCATGTAGAGGTGTATAATAATTGGACAGCTCTTCAAGGGGAGAAAGTGGAGAAGGACATTTCACACTAGCCTGACCCAGTTGGATGACAGATTACCTTAATTAATCTTCTCATCAGAAATTTCCCTACTCGATCATCCTACTGCCTGCAGGCACTTCCTATTTTTTTAACAATTTGTTTATTTGAGTTAATATATCTAGGTACCAAATATCCAAGATCAGCATTTGCCCAAAATATTAAAATCTGGACCAGTTTACATGGAAAAATATTCCAACATGACTCATATTTTTAATAAAAGTGCTACTAAGAACAGTGTCCGAAAAGTGGAAAATACATAACACAAAAAAATCAAAGAATCCATCATTCACTCTGTAAATAGCAAAAAAACTTTCAAATCATCACTCAATTAATAGTGCACTCAGAATCTGGCTATAAATTATTAAAGATCTTCATAGCTTGGGCTTATATATTGCCTTTAGCTCGTAAAGCACAAAACAGTTGCCTGGCCCATAAACATTTAATCATCGGTCCCAAAATTCCAGCAATGTCTATTTTTTATCAACATTTTTTTTATGCACCAAAAAGTAACCTTTCAATGGGCCTCTCACAAGTCCAGGATTGTGGACTGTTATAAATGTTTCAAGACGCTATCGACCTGAGCAAGCCACAATATTCAACAGAAGCCCCCAAAGGAAGGAAGTTTACTTTTGAAATAAGGCCTGTGCAGGGCATTTGGTGGACAAGGAACAAGCAGGAGATGGCCAGCATGAGCTTCCAAGTATCAATTACAAAAGATAAATTATAACATTTTCTAATTTTAAGTGCATTTAAACGCTTAAAGGCCACACAATTGTTTTACTGCTTTATGAGCTAAAGTGATATATAAGCCCAAGCTATGAAGGTCCTTAATAATTTATAGCCAGATTCCGAATACACTGTTAATTGATGATTTGAAAGTATTTTTCCTATTTACACAGTGAATGGTAGATTCTTTGATTTTTCATATTTTTAATTGCCACTCCACAATCACACCACATATATCTCCCTTAGCAGTTCTAATACAGTAACCATAGTTTATTACATATTTTTCTTCCAAACATGAAATGTTAAGTAATTCATCACTCTTCCAGTACAAATGAATATTTCCCCCCTCCACCCGGCAATATCTGATTCCTGTCAAAAAGATTCCAGGATATTAATTTACCAGACTAGGCCACTGAAGAGCCCAAAATTAAGCAAAAGTGTGTTTCCAAAACGATTGCAATTTATGGCATTCTGTAAACGTGACAAATAATTCTACTATGACAATTATATATTAAACATAAGTCAGAATCCCATAATTTCAGTGTAACTCCCTTTATACTTTATCCAGAATATGAATTTGGTGAAGAAATTTAAATTGAATTTCTCTCATATTGGCTGACAAAAGATACTTATCATTTGAGAAAAAATTCCCAAATCCCCATTCCACAATAAGGCCAACTTGGTTAAATGGGTAACTTTCAAATTTTTGTTCAACATTGTAATCCATATTCCAATCTTATTTATTTAGGGACAGTGTCTATAGAACTTGCATCATCCTTTGTAAATACTATCTGACTAATACCATCTTTAATCACTTGCAAATAATGACATGCCTGCAAATAAGCAAAGAAGTGACTCGATGTGATAGATCACTGATCCCTCAGATTCTGAAAGGAATTTAAATCAATTTATATCAAATATTCTAAACAATATAACTCTTGTCTTTATTTATTTAATTTATTTAGCTTCATTTGTATTCCACCATATCTACATATCTACCCCACAAGACTATTCTACCATATCTGCGGATAACAACATACATAATGATAAATTGCAAACAATATAAAACTGTTACGCCAATTAAATTCATATATTAAAAGCACTTTTAAAAGTAATGTCTTCACTTGATTTCTAAAAGTCTTCACCTCCAAAATGCCAGATAATTCTAGCGGCAAGGCATTCCAGAGTGATGGGGCCACATGAGTAAAATATATTGTTCATGTCCACTGCAATCTACATGACTGTATTGATGGTACATGTAATAGGGATGTGAATCGTTTTTGAACGATTAAAATTATCGTCAGATAATTTTAAAATCGTCCAAAATCGTTAGAGTGCACGATACAATACAAATGCCCCTGATTTATCATCAGGGGCATTTGTATTGTATCGTTAAATAGGGCGCGGGAAAACCGGCACACCAAAAAAACCCTAAAACCCACCCCGAACCTTTAAAACAAATCCCCCACCCTCCTGAACCCCCCCAAAATGTTTTAAATTACCTGGGGTCCAGTGGGGGGGGTCCCGACGCGATCTCCCTCTCTCTGGCCACGACTGCGTTGAGAGAAATGGTGCCGGTGGCCCTTTGCCCTTATCATGTGACAGGGCAAAGGTAGCGCCGGCGCCATTTTAAAGGTCGCTCCCGGACCCCCACTGGACTTTTGGCAAGTCTTGTGGGGTTCAGGAGGCCCCCCCCCAAGCTGGCCAAAAGTCCCTGGGGGTCCAGCGGGGGTCCGGGGGCGATCTCCTGCACGCGTGACGTCGGGAACCAGGAACCAAAATGGCGCCGGCGCTACCTTTGCCCTGTCACATGATAAGGGCAAAGGGCCACCGGCACCATTTCTCTCAACGCAGTCGTGGCCAGAGAGAGGGAGATCGCGTCAGGACCCCCCCCCCCCCCCCCCCACTGGACCCCAGGTAATTTAAAACATTTTGGGGGAGTTCAGGAGGGTGGGGGATTTGTTTTAAAGGTTTGGGGTGGGTTTTAGGGTTTTTTTGGTGTGCCGGTTTTCCCGCCCTCCCCCGATTTACGATTTTTAACGATTTTAAAAAAAGAAAAAACACAACGATAAGATTTCCCTCCCCCCCCAGCCAAAATCGATCATTAAGACGATCGATCACACGATTCACACCCCTAACATGAAACAGATTTGTCTCTTTCCAATCATGAAACAAATAATTGCTGATTCCAGATGGAAAATCCACAAAAGACAAAAAAAAAACTGAATTTTTTCTTATAAGCCCCTTCACCATTTCTACACTTTCTGTAAAGCAGTTAATCAAAAACTAGAACATTTTAGTGGGCCAACTTACCCATGACAAATTACTAGGCTTAACAGGTCCACTCTGCCATCAAACCCTCTGCATCAACTGTATTATCCAAAGATACCCAATCCTAGATGAAACGGAAGTAGACAAAAACATTATACCACCTCAAATCAGGAAAACTATGCCACCACTTTCTTATCGCTCTTCAAAATCTCAGAGCTCAAATGCACTCTCCTATTGTATCCATTGAAATTTTAGTGTCCATTGTGCTATTCTCATATGAAGCTTGATATACGGCACTGTGTGAATGGCTGCTGCTATTTGACCTAATGTTGCAGTCCTGGTCGCAGGTCTCGCGACCGGGCCCTTACCTCTTCTTCCGGGCCGCCGACGACAGAGTCCGCTGCTCACTGGGCCTGATCAGGCCTTCTTGTGGTGGCGTCTCCACGAGGGAGACACCGCCGAGCCTCGGAACCAGGCCCCTCCCCTCCTAGGTGCGCACAAGGAGGGACTATTTAAAGGGCTTTTCCCGCCAGACCGCGGGCCGCCCCCAGAAGTGATGTCAGACATCGGCAGGGACTTAAGCCCGGCATCTGTCTGATCATGTTGCCTTGCAATGAGGTTCCCTGCCCTGGGTATTAGTTGCTGTGTCCTGCTTTCTTCTCTGCTTGGATCTTCAGTTGGTTCCTGTTCCATATCCCGCTTCAGCTCCAGCCCCGGATCTTCTGTTCCTGCTTCCTCGTCCCGCTTCAGTTCCAGCTCCGGATCTTCTGTTCCTGCTCCTGGTCCCGCTTCAGATCCAGTTCCAGATTCCTCCTGGCTTGCTTCCCTGGTTCCTGACTCCGGCTTGCTTCCGATTCTCCATGTCTGCCGCCCCGCTTCGACATTTGGTTTGCCATCTCGTCTATCCACTTGCCATCACCTAAGTCCCAGCGGCTCGGGTCCTCATGGGCTCCTCCCAGGGGATCTCGGGCTTCCAGGGTGAAGACATCATCCAGCCTCGCTGCTGTCACCTAAGTCCCAGCGGCCCGGGTCTTCACGGGCTCCTCCCGGGGGGATCTCGGGCTTCCAGGTGAAGTCTTCGGCTCTACGACCAGATTGGCTCCGCCTTCCGGCCTATTTCATCACAGCGGAGTGCTCTTTCTTCATTCATCCCACTCCATCAGGCCGGTCCAAGGGTCCACTGCTCCGTCCGCAACAGTTTTGCAAGGCCATGCACCCAGCAGATATATCTGGCCTTCCGGCCATCCCAGGAATGGCTTAGCGTTTGCAGCAGCAGCACATTGCCTAGACGTACTTGCTGCCACCGTCGAACGCTTGGCGAACTGTTTGGATGCCACATCTCCAGAACCTCCCCTGGTACCACCTCCTACTTCCGTGGTGAGTGTGACCACGCCTACTCAGCTCCCGGCACCTTCTCGCTACTCTGGGGGAGGCTAAAGCTTTGCCGAGGTTTCTTGAACCAGTGTTACATTAGGTTCTCACTCTTACCCAACCAGTTTCCTCCCGATTCCATGAAAGTGGCGTACATCCTGTCTCTGCTAGATGGGAAGGCGCTGACTTGGGCCTCATGTGGAACGAAATGACCCTTTACTAAATAACTTGCCACAGTTTGTAACCAGCTTCAAACAAGCCTTTGATGAACCCACACACTTGTCCACAGCCACATCGGAGCTATTACAGTTACGACAAGGATCCCGCTCCTTGGCAGATTATGCTATTGAATTCCGTACCCTCGCGCTAGAAGTAGGGTGGCGAGAGGATAGTCTGCAAGGAGTCTTTTTGGAGGGGCCTATCGGCACGTATGAAGGACGAGTTGGCAGCCCGGGATATCCCTGACTATATCAATGGGTCATCGACTTGGCTGGGCAAATTGACCGCCACTTACAGCAGAGGGCAAAAGAGGGGCGTCCAATTCGGCGTACAGTGCAGTTAGCCCCTGTGTTCTCTAGACCCATGATTGCCTGTATCGAGTCAAGGAGCAGCACGCTCTGAAGTGTCAGCAGAGGAGCCTATGCAGTTGGGACGCACTCCGTTGTCTGCGGAGGAGAGGTGATGTCACTGACCCTTGGGCTTATGTCTCTACTTTGGCAATAAGGGCCACTTTTTAGCCCAATGTAAAGAGTGTCCGGAAGACGCCAGAGGCCTAGGATGTTCCGGGGAGCTGCTCCTAGTCTGCGTCAATTCTGCTCCTCAATGTACTGTACCTATTACTTTGGAATATCCTGGTGGTTCTTTTGAGACTCTCGCCTTCATTGACTCTGGGGCAGGTGGGAATTTTATTTTGGCTGATCTGGTACACCAGCTACGAATTCCCATCCTTCCACGTGAATCTCCTTTACGATTTTACCTCTATCCATGGAACACTCCTTCCAGGAAGTATCTCCGCCTTCACGGTTCCTCTCCACTCTCCGTACTGGAGTCCTGCACTCTGAAGAGATTTCCTTTCTGATCTTGGAGAAAGCAGTCCACCCTGTAGTACTGGGATACCATGGTTACAGCAACATCTCCAGTCATCCACTGGGACACTTTACAAATTGTGGAATGGAGCCCCTTTTGTTTCACCAATTGTCTCAAAGTCCTGTGCGCACCATGCAACTCCCTCCTGCACACTTCCGTTTCACCTCCTGCATCCTGCGCAGACTTTGCAGATGTATTTTCCAAGAAGAAGGCGGAGATTCTGCCACAAGATCGCCCTTTTGACTGTGCAATAGAACTGATACCGGGGAACACGCCACCTCGAGGGAGGGTGTATCCCTTATCCCTGCCAGAGACACGAGCCATGTTGGAGTACATTACCGAGAACCTCACTAGAGGATTCATCAGACCCTCCAAGTCACCTGCAGGGGCGGGTTTCTTCTTTGTAGGAAAAAAGGAATGGTTCTCTAAGGCCGTGCATCGATTATAGAGGTCTTAACGCCATTACCCAAGCAAGATCGCTACCCTTTCCGTTAATTCCTGAACTCCTAGACAGGTTACAAGGAGCCAGGATCTTCACCAAGCTGGATCTGCGGGGGTGCTTATAACTTGGTTGGGATTCATCCTGGTGATGAGTGGAAGACTGCCTTTAACACCATGGACGGGCATTATGAGTACCTTGTGATGCCGTTTCGGGTTATGCAACGCCCCGGCAGTCTTCCAACATCTTATGAACGAAGTACTTCGTGACTTATAACATTTTTCAGTCATTGTATACTTGGATGACATACTAATTTATTCCCGGGACCTGGAATTGCATTGCAAATTCTCAGAGACAATCACTTGTATGCAAAGTTGGAAAAGTGTATGTTTGAACAGGAGTCTCTTCCCTTCCTGGATATATAGTATCGGCAACTGGGTTCCAGATGGATCCCGAGAAAGTGGCAGCTATTAAAGATTGGCCTCGCCCAAGAAGATTTAAAAGCCTTGCAGCGTTTTCTCGGCTTTGTGAATTTTTATAGACACTTCATTCCTCACTACTCCCTCAGGGTGGCGCCACTCACTGCACTCACCAGAAAGGGGGGTCGATGCCGTGGGATGGCCGGAGGCAGCTTGTCAGGCATTTTGAAGACCTTAAGAAGGCCTTTTTTACTGGATACTTGCCTACTTACCCCAGATCTCCTTCGCCCTTTTATAGTGGAGGTGGATGCTTCCAACATTGCAGTAGGAGCCGTGCTTAGCCAAAGCACCAGTTCAGGAAAATTATTACCATGCTTGTACTTCTCCAAAAAATTCTCTGCAGCTGAATGTAATCACAGTATAGGAGATAAAGAACTTTTGGCAATCAAGCTGGCTTTTGAAGAATGGAGACAATGGTTGGAGGGGGCTGCGCATCTTGTCACAGTTCTACACGGACCACAAGAACTTACTATGTCAGGCGCAACGCTTAAATCCCAGGCAAGCTCGTTGGTCTCTTTTCTTCAACCATTTGACTTCATGCTTCGCTACCGGCCCACATCCAAAAACATGCGGGCAGATGCATTATCTCATACCTCGGAGTTGGAGGAGGAGGGGGGACTCCCTCAGTATATTCTAGATCCAGCAATAATCAATTTACCCAGTACAATTGTAAGTTCTATAGGGAGGACTGTGGTTCCATGACGCTCTCGAAGGAGAGTTCTGATATGGGCCCACAAATCTCTTACATGCGGCCATGCTGGCCGCGAAAGAATGCTTGATTTGTTTAAATCGCTATTACTGGTGGCTCACCATAAGGCAAGATATCTGCGCTTACGTCAGTTTCATGCCCCCACCTGCGCTAAGCAAAAACCGCATACTGGAAAACCGTGGGGGCTGCTGCAACCTTTGCCCATACCTGTGGAACCCTGGACGCACATTGCCACAGATTTCTTGGTAGACCTGCCTGTTTCTAAGGGAACAGTCATCTGGGTAACCGTGGATTGCTTCTCCAAAATGGCCCATTTTGTTCTGCTTCCCAAGTTACCGTCGGCACCAGAACTGGCCCAGCTCTTTGCATAACATGTCTTTTGAATTCATAGTCTCCCGCAAAATATAGTGTCTGATTGGGGACCCCAGTTCATGGCCCACTACTGGAGGGCATTATGTAAAAAGTTTGATGTGCAACTTAATTTATCTACAGCCTTTCATCCCAAAGTAATGGGCAAACGGAACGCACCAATCGTTCTCTGAAGACATTTTCTCCGCACATTCGCCAATGAAAGACAAGATAACTGGGTGATGAAACTACTGCCTTGGGCCGAGTTCTCCTATAATAACCATACCCATTCGGTACGGGAGAATCCGCCTTTTCTAACGGTATTTGGCAAGCAACTCAAACCACCATTACCCCTGCCCATTGCCTAGTCCCTCTCCAGCAGTTCAACTCTCTGCCTCAACAGCTGCACAGTCTCCTGGGTCTCTATCCAAGGCAAGCTCACCAAAGCGGCAGGCACAAGCTAAGAAGTGGGCAGACCATCGCCAACCTGCACCGGTCTTCCTCCCCAGCGATTGAGTCTGGCTCAGCAACAAGAATATACATCTTGGGTCCCATCTCGAAGATTGGCTCCAAAGTACTGCAGGCCTTTTCCTATTGCAGAAAGAGTGGGCTTGGTGTCTTACCGTCTGCGTCTTCCTTCTTCCATGCGCATTCACAATGTGTTTCACATCTCCTTGCTTAAACCTCTCATTCTCTCCAGGTACCATCATAGACTTCCAGATCCCATGGACACGCCTGTTTCAGGACGATCCAACCTATCAAGTTCATGATGTTTTTGATGTTCATTTTCAACATCGGCGATGGGAATACCTGCTGGCCTGGGAGGGGTGTGGGCCCTGAAGAGAACACGTGGGAGCCAGCCCGTCACATCTTGGGCAAGTCCCTGCTTCATCAATTCCATCTGGATCACCCCGGTAAACCTGGTCCTTCTAGGACGGGGGGCGCAAGAGGAGGGGTACTGTTGTGGTTCCGGTCGCAGGTCTCGCGACCGGGCCTTTACCTCTTCTTCTGGGCCGCCGAAGACAGGGTCCGCTGCTCACTGGGCCTGCTCAGGCCTTCTCGCGGCGGTGTCTCCACGAGCCTCGGAACCAGGCCCTCCCCTCCTAGGCACGCACTGTGCAAGGAGGGACTATTTAAAGGGCTTTTCCCGCCAGACCGCGGGCCCGCCCCCAGAAGTGATGTCAGACACCGGCAGAGATTTAAGCCCGGCATCTGACTGATCATGTCGCCTTGCAACGAGGTTCCCTACCCTGGGTATTAGTTGCTGTGTCCTTCTTTCTTCTCTGCTTGGATCTTCAGTTGGTTCCTGTTCCGGGTCCCGCTTCAGCTCCAGCCCCGGATCTTCTGTTCCTACTTCCTGGTCCTGCTTCAGTTCCAGCCTTGGATCTTCTGTTCCTGCTCCTGGTCCCGCTTCAGTTCCAGCTCCAGATCTTCTGTTCCTACTCCTGGTCCCGCTTCAGTTCCAGCTCCGAATCTTCTATTTCAGTTCCTGGTTCCGCTTCAGTTCCAGTTCCGGATTACTCCTGGATTGCTTCCCTGGTTCCTGACTCCGGCCTGCTTTTGACTCTCCGTGTCTGCCGCCCGCCTCGACCTTTGGTTTACCATCTCGTCTATCCACTGCCATCACCTAAGTCCCAGCAGCCAGGGTCCTCATGGGCTCCTCCCAGGGGGATCTCGGGCTTCCAGGGTGAAGACGTCCATCTTCTCTTCCAGCCTCGCTGCCGTCACCTAAGTCCAGCGGCCCGGGTCTTCACGGGCTCCTCCCGGGGGGATCTCGGGCTTCCAGGCTGAAGTCTTCGGCTCTACGACCAGCTGGGCTCTGCCTTACAGCCTATCTCATCACAGCGGAGTGCTCTTCTTCATTCATCCCACTCCGTCAGGCCGGTCCAAGGGTCCACCGCTCCGTCCGCAACACCTAACATGCACATTAATTTCTTTGCTGATATTTTCTTGCGGTGTATCATGTCCCTGATGGATTGCTGTAGTTTGCACCCTTTGTGGAGGCAGAAACACCTTTTGTAGAGTTGTGTTGCCCTTATAAAGTCCACGATTTGGGAAAGTTATGTTGCTGACTTCTGCCAATTTATCTTGAACCCCAACTTCTTCAAAGTTTTGGCAACAATTGATAACTGTAACAAGGATTCGCTGTAAGTCCGATTTATATGAGCCAATTGTCCAGGTAAGGGAGGCATAATTTCCCCTTCTTTCTAAGAGTTACAGATACTACTGCTAGTCATAGAGGGGCTAATATTCAGTAGGCCAGTTGGTGGACAAGTTATCCAGTTACAGTTAGCTGGATAACTTATTCCATATATTCAGCGAGAGAACGTCCCACTGAATATACCAGCCTAAATGTATCCAGCTACATATAGCCAGATAAAAAACCTAATTGTTATGTTTAAATAGATCCAGGCAGGTTTTAGTTAAACGAGTTGCCAGATAATTTACTACTTAACTGGATATCTTAAATAGATGTCTAGCTAAGCAGCACTGTCATTCCCTGTATGTACCCGCATCAGTCCAGACACCTGGGTTTTGCTTCGCCTCCAGCAGATGGAGACAGAGAAGTTTTTCAAAACAACCCTGGCATATATACCAAGGTGTTATCCACAGTCCCTCAGTCTTACTCTGTCTCCAGCAGATGGCAGAGGTGTAAAACCCATAGTCTCTTCTGATTTAAAAAAAAAAGAAAGTTAACGTTAGGATTAGTTAGCTAATTAGGGGCTTCTGTTCTTTTAATTGTTTAAAAAAAAAAAAAAAAAAGAAGACAAGAAGAAGAAGGCCTGTCAGTCTCCCAGGGGGTTGGCAGGTCCTGAGGGGACCATCCTCCCTGGTTGAGGCAACTGCTCAAGAGGGTCGAGGGCCCTGTCTTGGAGAAGTAGCAGCACTGGGGTGATACCGGGGAGCCCGGCTCACTCACCCCAGTAGAAGCAGAAGCAGCAGCAGGAGCCGGAACTGTCTAGAACCAAGGACAGCATGGGGGCAGGTTTGCGTTTACAAAAAAAATAATAATAATAATAATTAGTGAATGTTTGCCGCGCTGACTCTCCGGTAAACCCCCCCCCTTTCCGACCTGCATCGCCGTCTTTTTTTTTTTCCGCGTTGTTTGAGGCGAGTTGTGCCCTTCGTTTTTCCGGGCTTGATCATGCCCCGAGGCTCGACTTGCCGTGCATGTGGCTCCTCGCGCGGCCCGTCTCTCGCAGGGTCGTGAAGGACCCTCCGTTCCTCTGCCGAGTCAGCTGCACCATTCCCGATCAGCGCGGGAACGGCGGCCATTTTAGGATCGCTGCAGGCAATGGTGCGGAACACGGGGGGAGGAGATTGTTACCCCCTGCGCTGTCTCTACAGTGCAGGCCTTCGGAGAGGGTGTCCCTACGGCTCCAGATGCTTCTTTAAATGAGGATAGCCCTGAGGAGGCTACGGATTCCTGCTCTGACTCCTCCTATTTGTCTGCAATTGTGCTTCTGATGCACAAGGCTTTTAAAGCCAAAAAGACTGGGAGACGGCAGGCTGCGGAAAAGCTTTTGTTCCCACAGTCCCACAAGAGGTCCCGACAGCATTCCGGATCCAAAGGGGAGGCGGAGCCCCCTCAGTGTAAAAGGCCTTTGCGTACGGGACCAGTCGAGATGGACATGGACTCTTCTCCACCAGGGACTCCAGATCCTCATTCCCAGCATACAGGGGGAGCAAACGGAGACCCTGACTCCCAGCCTAATTTAATCCAGGGTGGTCTAGTACTGGAAGGAGATGATCCGAAGGTGGTTCACCTCTTTAAGAAAGAGGAGTTGAGCCCACTTATCCCGGTCATTCTGGGGGAGTTAGATTTGGAAGCCCCGCCAGCGGAGTCGCGGTTGGGGGCGATGGATACGGTATTACTGGGTCTCAGGGGTTTCTTTCCCTTTTCATTTCTCGGCCACGGACCTTCTCTTTAGGGAGTGGGACACTCCAGATTTGGGGTTGAAAGTCAGTAAGGCGATGGACAAGCTATATCCTCTGCCGGAGGAAGATTTGGAGCTGCTGCGAGTTCCAAAGGTGGATGCAGCGGTGTCTGTGGTCACCAAGAGGTCCACTATACCGGTTACAGGAGCGACCGCCCTCAAGGACATGCAGGATAGAAAGTTGGAATTGCAGCTCAAGAAGGTGTTTGAGGTATCCACGCTAGGGGTCCGCGCAGCAATGTGCAGTAATTTCGCACTGCGTGCAGGCGCCAGGTCGGACCTCTCTGAGGGGGAGGCTAGCCAGGCAAACCGGCTGGAGGCGGTCATTGCATATAGCGTGGATGCTCTCCACGACCTTCTATGTACATCGGCCAGATCTATGGAGTCAGCTGTGTCCACGCATTGGCTACTCTGGCTACGGCATTGGGCTGCAGATACCTCGTCCAAGGCTCACCTCGGTTCCCTTCCTTTTAAAGGCAAGATGTTGTTCGGGAAGGAATTGGAGGATATGATACAATCTCTGGGTGAGAACAAGGTTCATAAACCACTGGAGGATAGGCCCCGGTCCAGAGGATCTTTTACAGCTCGGTCTTGGTTCCGTGGTAAATTGGAGGCTCGACCAGTGTGGTCATCAGGGTCCTTCTTTCATCCCAGTTCCACCAGACATCAGTCGTAGAATTAGTCCTTTCGAGGCCGGCGTTTCGGCAGGCCAGGTAATCCCCCGTCGGCGGCGGGGACTAAGGCTTCACAATGAGATACTGCCGGTCCATTCCTCGGTACCCATTGTCCACCATGTGCCAAACGTGGGAGCCAGACTCTCGCTCTTCTTCGAGGAATAGACCAAATTAATGTCGGACCAGTGGGTTCTCACAGTGATAAGTCAAGGTTATGCTTTAGATTTTATACGGCGTCCTCGGGACAAGTTCCTGATCTCTCCCTGCGGGTACCAAGAAAAACTTGAGGTGGTTCAAGGAACACTCCAACGTCTGCGGGCCTTGGGGGCTATAATGCAGATTTACGCAGGGGGCCGCTACTCTCCATTTACTTCATAATCCCAAAAAAGGAAGGAACGTTCCGCCCAATCTTAGATCTCAAGAGAGTCACCCGATGTCTTCGGGTACCCGCGTTTCCAGATGGAGAATCTTCAGTCCGTCATCGCCTCGGTACAGCAAGGCGAATTCCTGGCGTCCCTGGATCTCACGGAGGTGTATCTCCACATCGGCATCTGGTCGTCTCAGAGATTTCTAAGATTCTGCATACTGGGGAAACATTTTCAGTTTCTGGCTCTTTCCTTCGGGCTCGCCACCGCTCCAAGGACATTCACCAAGATGATGGTGGTGGTTGCAGCGCAACTCCGGAGGGAAGGCTTGCTGGTGCATCCCTACCTAGACGATTGGCTGATTCGGACGAAGTCCGAGGCTTTGTGTCACACAGATATCCGCAGGGTGCTTCAGCTCTTGAGATCCCTCGGTTGGGTGGTTAACCTTGCCAAGAGTCATCTCATTCCCTCTCAGTCTCTGGAGTTCCTGGGAGCTCGGTTCGACACGGCACAAGGAAGAGTATTCCTCACCGCAGAGTGGATAGTCAAGCTTCAGGGACAGGTGAGGGACCTGATGTCCATGCAGATGCCCAGGGTGAAGGATTACTTGAGAGTCTTGGTGTCCATGACATCCACCCTGGAATTGGTGCCCTGGGCCTTCGCTCATATGCGTCCGTTACAATCAGCATTGCTGTCCCGCTGGAACCTGGTGTCGGAACAGTTCCATCTTCCGCTGCTGCTTCCGGACTCTGCGAGATGCAGTCTCAACTGGTGGCTTGTCTCCAACCATCTGGAGCATGGAGTATCCCTGATAATGCCTGACTGGATGGTCATCACCATGGATGCCAGTCTCTCTGGCTGGGGAGCGGTCTTGTCTGGGAAAGTCGGTGCAAGGGCAGTGGTCTCAAGAACAATCTCAGTGATCAATCAACCATTTGGAAACCAGGGCCATAGCTCTGGCCTTGGAGGCCTTCCTCCCGCTCCTTCGGGGGAAGTCGATCCTGGTATTGTCCAACAATGCAATCACGGTGGCTTATATCAATCATCAAGGAGGAACCAGGAGTGGCGACGGAGGCTCGTCTATTAATGGACTGGGCGGAATTGCATCTCGTCAGCTTTGCGGTTCTCACATTGCTGGGATAGACAACATGCAGGCAGACTTCCTCAGTCGCCACCATCTCGATCCCGGATAATGGGAGTTGGCTGATGAAGCCTTTCAGCTCATCTACAACCGGTGGGGCATGCCGAGCATGGATCTGATGGCAACATTTCAGAATGCCAAGGCTCCACGGTTCTACAGTCGGCACAGAGAGATGGGGGTCGATGCCCTAGTACTTCCTAGTACTTCCCTGGCTGGTGGACATCTTCCCTGGCTGGTGGACATCTTACTGTATGTGTTTCCTCCTTGACCGCTGATCGGCAAGGTGCTCAGAAGAATAGAGCTCTATCCAGCAGAGGTGATTCTGGTAGCTCTGGAATGGCCGAGGCGCCCCTGGTTTGTGGATCTGCTTAATCTGTCCACCACAACTCCCCTGCGGTTTCGGGAGTCCACGGCTCTTCTTCAACCTCCTTCAATCTGTTTGGAAGAGGCGGATCGCTTTTGTCTCATGACTTGGCTTTTGAAAGGCAACGCTTAAAAAATAAAGGTTACTCTGACGCGGTGGTGGCCACACTGCTGAGGCTGAGAAAACCGTCTACTTCCCTGGCTTATGTTAAGAGTCTGGAAAGTTTTCGAAGCTTGGTGTTTGGATCGCGAGGTGGATCCTATGAGGGCGTCAGTCTCTGACATCCTAGCTTTCCTGCAAGCTGGTCTTTCTAAGGGTCTTTCCTGTAGTTCTCTCTGTGTACAGATTGCGATGCTCAGTTGTCTCCAAGGGAAGGTCCAGGGGGTTGCGTTGGCCTTGCACCCGGATGTGGCATGTTTCCTAAGGGGCGCTAAGCACTTCCGTCCTCCGCTTCGCCACCCGGGTCCTTCCTGGAACCTCAATTTGGTACTTTTGTCCTTGTGTATGCCACCTTTTGAGCCTATAAAGCAGATGACGTTAAGGATCTTACACTGAAAGTGGTATTTTTGGTGGTGATTTCTTCGGCACGTCGGGTGTACCGAATTGCAGGCGTTGTCATGCCGGGAACCCTTCTTGAGGATTTCTGATTCAGGGGTTGTCCTTACGAACGGTCCCCTCCTTTCTCCCAAAGGTGGTGTCTTCCTTTCACTTGAATCAATCGATCGATCTTCCCTCCTTCTCCGATGTGGATCGCTCAGATCCAATGGCCAAGGATTTATGGAAGCTGGATGTCTGCAGACCTGCTCCGGTATCTGGAAGTTACGAATCCTTTTCGGGTATCAGACCATCTCTTTATTTTGTGGAATGGTCCACGTAAAGGTGGATGGTCTCCAAGACTACAATAGCTTGTTGGCTGAAGGAGGCCATCAGTTCCGCGTATTTACTGTGTGATAAGACGGTACTGGTGGGGCTTCGTGCTCATTCTATGCATTCCCAGTCCACTTCTTGGGCGGAATGTCACCAGGTTTCACCCCAGGAAATTTGCAGAGCGGCTACTTGGGAAATCTTTGCATACTTTTATGTATTTATTTATTTATTTAACATTTTTATATATCGCAATTCATGTAGCAAAGTTACATATCATTTCGGTTTACATTATAACAATAACAATAACAAGCATGTAGGAATGTGATTACATTAAAACAGGGGAATAAAACTGGGATAAGAGTGAACTGGGTAATAACACCATAACGTATAAAATAATAATAATACTGCGATTCTTTTGAAAGTTTGGCTATAGCTCTGATTCTTTTGAAAGTTTGGCTATAGCTCTGGGTGTGAAAAAGGTTAATATAATAAACCTATGGATCATTTATTTGTGATGAAGGAATGTAGAGTTGGGAGTGTTAATCTACTATATAATCTGATCGGTAATCTAGTGGAGAGTCTGAAGAATGGTGATGTAAGGTAAGAGTAATTAGTTGGCATTAATTAAATGCTTGCTCGAATAACCAAGTTTTGAGTCTCTTTTTGAAAGTGATCAGTCATTGTTCTTGCCTGAGTTCTGGAGGTAAGAGTTCCATTCTGTAGGGCCCGCTGTGGATAGAGCTCGTTTGTTTACGGAGGTTTTGATGGGTGGAGCGAGGAGAGAGTCTCTATAGGCTGTTCTTACCTGTCTGGATGGTATGTGTAATCGAAAAGGTATATTGAGGTCCAGTGGGATGAGGTTGTGAATGGATTTGTTTATGATAGTCAACACTTTGTAAGCGATTCTAAACTTAATTGGGAGCCAGTGTAGGTTCTTCAGGACGGGTGTAATATGATCTCTTTTGTTGGTCTTAGTCAGAATCCTAGCTGAGGCGTTTTGGAGCATTGTAAGGGTTTGATGGAGTTAATCGGGAGCCGAGTAGAAGAGAGAATTACTGTAGTCAATTTTTGAGAAAATGATTGCCTGGAGAACTGCCACGATAGTCTTGGAAGTGGAGGAGCAGTCTGATCCATTTTAGGATTTGCAATTTGAAGAAGCCTTCCTTGGTGGTATTAGTAATGAATCTTTTGCAAGGCATTACAGATTGTATGTGCGAGCTTCGGAGGCTGGGGGGATTTGGAGAAGGGGTGCTCCATGCGGGCCTCTCCGGCTCTCACCCTCAGTGAGTTGGCTCTGGTACTTCCCCAGGTGTCTGGACTGATCCAGGTACATACAGGGAATGAAAAATTAGTTTCTTACCTGATAATGTTCGTTCCTGTAGTACCACGGAGCTGTGAAATCGCTGCCCAAAAAAAATAAAAAACTGGTTTTCTTTTTTTCTGTTTCTTTTTTCCAGGTTCTCTCTCTTCCCCACAGACGCTGCCGCTGAACCCGGAAGAAAGCATCAAGGCCCCTCCCTCCTGCTGACGCTGACGACATCGGAAGCTCCCCAGGGAGGGATTTAAAAGTGGGCCCGGGACCTGCGGCGACGCGTGACTGCCTGCTGCCTCGCTGAAGACCCGGAGGCTAACTAACTCGCTGAGAAATTGCTGCCCAAAAAAATAAAAAACTGGTTTTCTTTTTTTCTGTTTCCTTTTTCCAGGTTCTCTCTCTCCCCACAGACGCTGCCGCCGAACCCGGAAGGAGCATCAAGGCCCCTCCCCCCTGCTGACCCTGACGACACCGGAAAGCTCCCCAGGAGGGATTTAAAAGTGGGCCCGGGGCCCGAGGCGCCATGCGCCGGCGCCGCACGGCGAAGGGGCGTGGCAAAGGGGCATGCCCCTTTGTACGCCCCTTCGTACGCCTAAAGTAAAACCAATGGATACAGAACATCGAAACACATACCACAATCAAAAAACGATGGATCTACTGAAAAAAGAAGATGGATCAACCACACATCCCATAGAAACATGCACCAACAAAGGTAAGTACAGCTACAAACACAAACTTTTACAAACACATAAAGAAAGTTACAAATCACATGAACACAAAAGAAATACTACCCGACATAATCTCATCGAAGTAAAGAAAACCAAGAGCTCAACCAAACTGAGTATAAGTAAAATACTAACCTTAACGTTCATTCTAGTAAATGCCCAATCCATAACTAAGAAATTCCCAATAATTACAGACCTATTGTACGACATTAAACCAAATTTCATCGCTATCACTGAAACGTGGCTAAGAAAATCTGACATTATCATCAAAAATCAAATAGCACATAAAAACTATGACATATTCTCAATTCCAAGGATTAATAAACGAGGAGGCGGCATAGCCTTAATCATTGAAACAAATTTTAAATGTAAACTGATTCCAACGACACCCCCCCCCCCAAACCACGAAATTGCACTATTTGATACAGAACACCACACAAATATGCATTATATACTGCCCCACCCAGCCTGCTTGACCTAAACCTATCCCCTTTTAATAGAATATTTAACCCATTAACCTAAACACATCAAAACCTAACGATCATAATGGGCGATTTTAACCTTCACATGGATGTGGTTCCATTATCAATACATGCCAGACACTAATGACACAATGGAAGCACTGGGCTTCACACTAATCACAGACAAACCCACACACAAAGCTGGACACTCCCTCGACCTGACATACATCAATCATAATTTCGCTGAACACCTAAATACCAGCTATAATCAAATTCCATGGTCGGATCACTTCTTAATCCAATCCCCCATCAAATTCATAAAACAAAAAGAAAATACAGAAAAATGATCCCTTAGAATTTAAATATCGTCCCCCTTTAACCATGACATTCTGAAAAATAAATTAGAAGAAATTTTAATAAACCTCAATCACCTAAACTGTATAGACGCAACAAATGAGTGGATAGCGAAAACAAGTAAATTGGCAGACGAAATTAACCCCACTAGAACAATACAAATCAATGAACCCAAAACAGAATAACCCCTGGTTTAATGAAAATTAAAGGAAATTAACAAATCTGAGATAAAAAGAGAAAAGATGGAAAAAAGACAAATCAGTAGAAAATTTAACCAAATTCAGGAAAACATCTAGCCTATTATAAAAATCAATTCTTGAAGCAAAAAAAACAATTCTTAATTCAAAAATTGAAAAATTTTCAAACAACCCACGCACACTATTCAACATAGTTAAAATCTGACTAAGGATAAAGCAGATATGCCCCAAGCCCCACAAGAGAACAAATGCAATGACCTAGCACACTATTTCTCAGACAAAATCACAAACCTTAAAGCAAAGATTCCGTCCCAAACAAAACAGGAAATCAAGATTGCAAAAAGAGATGTGACACAATTCTCCACTTTTCGACGAGGTATCTCAGTCTGAAGTGGAAGGCATGATAAAAAAACGGAATCCTGCACCACATAAAATTGACACCATTCCCACCACAGATATAAAAAACTAGCTGATATAACCTCATACACACTAACCAAAATAATTAACCTATCTCTCAGTGAAGGGGTTATGCCAGACTCACTGAAAAAATGCAATAATAAAACCAATTCTGAAAAAGAAAAACAGTGACCCAACCGTCCTAAGTAACTATAGACCTGTTTCAAACTTGCCCATGATTGCAAAATTAATAGAAAAAGCAGTACAAAAGCAACTAGCAGAACATCTAGACAACAATAACATACTCTTCCCATCACAAACATGGCTTCAGAAAACACTATAGCACCCGAAACATTACTAATCTCTCTATCAGATACCGTACTGCGTGGATTCGACAGTGGAAAAACACTACATCATGATACTACTAGATCTGTCCGCAGCATTTGACACAGTAAACCATAACATACTATTGAAAAGACTGGAAGAAATGGATTACAAAACAAAACAATTAAATGGTTCATTTCCTACCTATCAGGTACAAATAAAAAACTCAATATCAGACAAAATCACACTAAAGACAGGAGTCCCCCAGGGCTCAGCACTTTCAGCAACTCTATTTAACATTTACATGCTCCCCCTCTGCCACCTACTGGCTGGTCTAGGTGTCATACACTACACTATATGCTGACGACCATTCAATTAATTCTACCAATTGAAAGAATCAATTGAAAAAACTCTAAACTTTTGCAATGCTATATCTAGACATAATTAAACAACTATTAAACCAAATGGAAACTAGTAATCAACATTGAAAAAAACAGAATTTATACATCTTGAACGAAAAAAACATCGAACGAATTCAAATCCCATTCGACTTAAAATGACAAATCAGTAGACTTAACTGATAAAGCTAGAAACCCTAGGAGTAATTATAGACACGGAAACTGAGCCTTAAGGCAACACATATCAATAAAAACAAGAGAAGGCTACGCCAAACTAATGATCCTTAGAAGACTAAAACCCTTATTAAATCAGGAACACTTTCGTACAGTACTACAAGCCTTAATATTTGCCAGCACGGACTACTGCAACACACTTTTCCTAGGATTACCATACACCACTATCAGGCCACTGCAAATACTACAGAACTCGGCTGCCAGAATACTTACTGGTAAAGGCAGAAGAGATCATATCACCCAAACACTTGCAGATTTACACTGGCTCCCAATAGAACAGAGAATTCAATTTAAAGCACTATGCACAGTTCATAAGCTAATAAACGACGAAAACTCGGACTGGCTAAACACCGCATTACGACTACAGGTCCCCCAAAGAAATCTCAGATCAGCCAATAAAGCTCTACTAACAATACCCTCAGTCAAAACAGCAAAGTTGACCCAAGTTAGAGAGAGAGCACTATCTTTGGCAGGATCATTATTATGGAACACATTACCACTAGAATTAAGACTAATGAAAGAAATAAAACTCTTCAAAAAAGGCTTAAAAACATGGCTCTTCAAAAAAGCATTTCACAGTGAGGTAACGGAATAACACATACACAAAGCAGGAATTCACCAAGAAAAAGCAGTATTGCTTACTTTTGTTATTTTCTCACAATTTAAGTATTAAATTATAAAGACAGTTAATAGTAAATGGTAATCACACCCTTTCCATTTAGAGTATATTATCGAACTATGTAACCGTATAATAATGGCACCCTTTGGATAAATTAGAAACCACATATTTGTGCCTAACTGTAAATCGTTGTGATGGTGCTCTACTATACGACGGTATAGAAAAGTTTTAAATAAATAAAATAAATAAATAAATAAATAATGTTTGTTCCTGTAGTACCACGGATCAGTCTAGAGCCCCGCCCTATAGTTGTGTGCACTTCTGTAACGGAGAGTCCACTCATATAAAGTGTCTTTGTTGTCTGGTTATTTACCATGCATTCTTGCCTGTTCTTTTGGTTCTGCCAGTTCTGTTTCCCAGTTGGGGCTTTCAGTGAACCTTAAGTTAGTTATCTGTTGAATGGGTTTTATTCCATTCTGCTTTGACATACATAAGACTGAGGGACTGTGGGTGGCACCTTGGATATATGCCAGGGTTGTTTTTGAAAAAACTTCTCTGTCTCCATCTGCTAGAGGGGAGGCAAAACCCAGGTGTCTGGACTGATCCGTGGTACTACAGGAACGAATGTTATCAGTAAGAAACTAATTTTCCTTTATCAAAACCACTGAAAGTGTTGCGTCCGTCGGTCTCAGATGGCTTCAACCTCTGTGCCTCACCTTCTCTCTGCTCTCCCCACTAGCCTTGGGAAGATGGCTACCACCGTGTCTGCATGCCGCTTCTTTCCGGTGTCCCCGGGGATGGCAATGGCAAGGCAATCTGCCATGTTTCTCCTGAGGAGCCTCCCAGGGTACGCGAGCACACGCCACCCACGTCTTTATTCACGTCATGGCAGGAACCTTGAGAGTGGCCCCATCAAGTGACGTCACGCCATCCGGGTATTTAGCTGCCCTTCATTTGCTAATAAATCGAGTTAGCAAGGATTGGACTTGTCCGGTCTAAGCTAACTCTGCCGCTTCTCTTGCTGCCACTTTAAGCTCTCTCTACCCTTCAGGGTAATTCTCTACCTGGGTACCCGCTCCTCAGGGGCCTTTGCTTTCTTTCAGGTGCCTATCAGGGATCAGGTACTCGCTCCTCAAGGGCCTGCTCTCCCTGCCTTGGTGCCTGTATTCAACTACTTCTGCCTACTGGGATCTCCATCTATACAGCTAAGAACTTAGGGGTAGATTTTCAAACCGCGCGAAATAGGCGTACTTTTGCTGGCGCATCAGGCGCAAGCAAAAGTACGCAGGATTTTAGTAGATACGCGCGTAGCCGCGCGTATCCGCTAAAATCCTGGATCGGCGCGCGCAAGGCTATCGATTTCATATAGCCGGCGCGTGCCGAGCCGCGCAGCCTACCCCCGTTCCCTCCCCTCACCTTCCCCTCCCTTCCCCTACCTAACCCACCCGCCCCGGCCCTGTCTAAACCCCCCCTTACCTTTGTTGGGGGATTTACGCCTCCCGGAGGGAGACGTAAATCCCCGCGCGCCAGCGGGCCGCTAGCGCACCGGAACGCGATCTGGGGGCGGGTCCGGAGGGCGCGGCCACGCCCCCGGGCCGGCCCAGAACGCTCCCGACACGCCCCGAAAACGCCGCGCTGGTTCCGGCCCGCCCCCCCGACACGCCCCCGACACGCCCCCTCCGAAAACCCCGGGACTTACGCGAGTCCCGGGGCTCTGCGCGCGCCGGTAGGCCTATGTAAAATAGGCTCACTGGCGCGCAGGGCCCTGCTCGCCTAAATCCGCCCGTTTTGGGCGGATTTAGGCGAGCAGGGCTCTGAAAATCCGCCCCTTAGTGAGTAATCTAACATTGTCAGTCTGTCTCATCTACAGATCAGCATTGGGAACCTGCATCCTGCACTCCCTATACTATCATTGCGAGACGGGTCCTCCTCTGCCGAGGGCCTCTGGGCTGCTACCTCTGGATCACCTCACTACTTGCCACCTCTGGTGGTATCATTCTGCTGTATAATAAAAGACAAATCTCTGTGTTTGCGTGTCTAGAGTCTAGCCTAGTACTGTGGTTCCTCATGGGGCTCCTCCCCGTGGGAGTGGCCATCACCACAGTACCCAAGAATCCACTCCAACACCTCAAAACCATAACAGATTGCTAACTCCATGGATTTGGCTCAACTCACCGCATTGCAGGCCATTCCAGGCCTGGCCCAGCGAATCTCCGAACTCGCTGGATAACTTGACTACTGCCTTTAACCAGTGCATGCACAGATTAATACACCAATCACCACAGGTAAGAAGTTACACCATCAGAAGTGACGGTCAAGACAACTACCTCTATCTGCTCCAACACGCTTCTCAGGGGAAGTTTGGAAATATAAAGGATTTATCAATCAATGTTGCATGCACTTTTCTCTGCAACCTAATCATTTTCCTACAGCTTATGCCAAGACCACCTATATCTTGTCTTATCTGGATGGAAGAGCGTTGGCTTGGGCCTCTCCGCTGTGGGAGCGCGATGACCCTATCCTGCATGATCTTGCCGGGTTCCTTGAAACTGTTTCAGATCAGTATTCGATGACCCTGCCCGGTACACGACAGCAGGATCTACATTGGTTCATCTGAAACAAAGTAATAAACCTTTGCCAGACTTCACCATAGAATTCAAGATGTTGGCGTCAGAATTACATTGGGACCTAAATGCCTGAAGACCCCTATTCTTTGAGGACTGAACTCCAGTGAAAAAATGAGCTGGTGGCTCGAGAGATGCCTGAGACCTTAGCAGAACTAATGAAGTTGGCAACAAGAATTGATCGCCAACTTCGTGACAAGGTTCAAGAGGCCAAGAGTCCCAGAAGACCACTTCAGGGAGAGACTCGAGTTAAGTCTACGCCCAGGCCGATTCCCTCAGTTCCAGCTGCTGGCGAAGAAGAACCAATGCAATTAGGCCACAGTCAACTTGACCTTCAAAAGAGAGAAGAACGCGAAAGAGGTTGGTACTATGCATGTATTGTGGACAAGCTGTCATGCTGTATAATCATGCCCTATATGTCCAGGAAATTGGCAGACCTAATTCCTGTGGGAGGACTCTTCTTAGGTCTAACTGCACCCTCTCCTCCACTCTCTCTTCCTGTATCCTTAATCTGCGGACCTCTAGAATACCAGACTCTTGCCTTAGTGGACTCTGGGGCAGGAGGGAATTTCATATTGAAACGTCTAGTGGAACATTTGCGGATCCCCACCACGACCATGACGTCTCCACTACTCTTATCTTCTATCCATGAGGAGCCCTTACTGGGTGAAGTAACCCTGCTCACCAAACCAGTGAACTTACATACTGGTGCTTTTCATACAGAGACTATTTCCTTCTTTGTGCTAGAGAAGGCCATGCAACCCTTTAGTACTGGGGCTACCATGGCTGCAGAAACGTATGCCTCAATTCATCTGGGGTCACCTTAGAGCTTTCACGCTGAGACCAGATTGCCCTGGTAAATGTCTGATGGAGATCTCTCCAATACCCTGCATGCCAACTACCTTGTTGTTGCCAAGGTTGCCGCCTCAATATGCATCCTTTCAAGATGTATTTCCAAAGAAGCCGTGCTGCCTCCACACAGATCCTATGACTGCACCATCAATTTGAAGCCTAACAAAGAACCACCCAAAGGAAGGGTTTTACCCTCTCTCCATAGTAGAAAATAAAGCTATATCTGAGTACATACAGGAGAATCTTCAGAAAGGCTTCATAAGAGCCTCCAAACCACCTGCCGGCGTAGGCTTCTTCTTCGTGGGGAAGAAGGATGGAACATTACGTCCATGCATTGACTACAGAGGTCTAAACGAGATCACTGTAAAGGACCGCTATCCCATACCACTCATCTCAGAGCTATTCGATAGACTACAGGGAGCCAAGATATTCTCCAAGCTTGATCTCAAAGGGGCCTATAACCTCGTTCACATCCGCTCTGGCGATGAATGGAAGACGGCTTTTAATACTCGGGATGGGCACTTTGAATACCTGGTGATGCCCTTCGGCCTGTGCAATGCCCCGGCTGTCTTCCAAAACATGATGAACGACATTCTGCGTGATCTACTCTATCAATGTGTCTTTGTGTACTTGGACGACATCTTGATATTTTCCCAGGACCTGAATACCCACCAGGAAGATGTCAAAAGGGTGCTGCAAAGACGTCGCGAGAACCGTTTATATGCCAAGTTGTCTTAATGTGAATTCTACAAGCAAACTGTGCCCTTCTTAGGGTACATTGTTTCTAACCAAGGCTTCCAGATGGACCCTCAGAAGCTTGAGAGCATTCAAAAATGGACACAACTGTTGCAACCGTCCCTTCCCGATGGCTTCACTCCGCCTACCTTTCTTTCTTTGCACCTCCTCTCGCTATGGATGGATGCCTGGCTACCGCGGCATCTGCCTGCCATCCTCTCCGGACCGGCTTGGGCGCTGCCTCTCGCCATGCTCCGCTGGTACCTTAGGGCGCGTGCGCCGCGTGGCCCTCACTCTTATTTCCTACTTGACGTGAACCTCAGGGGCGTCCCCCTGTGATGACGTCACGCTGCCCGGATATTTAAAGCCTACAATGTTTGCTAGCCTTTGAGTTAGCAAGGGGGATTCTTACGGATGGGATTCGCTCTCCGTACCCAGCTACTCTGCCTCTCCAATCTTCCATTAGACTCTTAACGCTAACGGGGTACCCGCTCCTCGGGGGCCTGACTTGCTTTTCAGGTCGCTATCAGGAAACCGGTACTCACTCATCGAGGGCCCATGTTCCCTGACTCGCTGCCTGCTCCTACCTTCTCTTCTGCCTGCAAGGATTCGCTGTCTTCAACACCAGTGAGTACTACCATCTTCACCTCAGAGCTGTTCCCTGGAACAAGGTACTCGCTCCTCGAGGGCCTGCCTCCGTTCCAGCCCTAGTGCCTCTCTGCTCTCAGGGATCAGGTACTCGCTCCTCGAGGGCCTGCTCTCCCTATCCTGGGGTTCTCCATACTGGGGCTTTTATGCATATTCCACTGTACTCATTATTCCCAGTTCTTTCCACTACAGCACTGCTACCGGAGGAGTCACTGTTCCAGTGTCTGAGGGATACTAGCCCAGCCGAGCTACTTCTGCTGCTCACCACTGCCACCTCTGGTGGCTCCACCACATTGTCTAATAAAAGATCAATCTCTGTGTTTGTGTGTCCTAAGCTGAGCCTGACCTGTGGCCCTCACGGGACTTCCCCCCATGGGCATGGTCAGCTGCCACAGTGTCCAAGGGTCCACCCAAACCTCACTAATTATAACAACCTACCGGTCTAAAGGCTCTTAGATGATTTCTGGGATTTACCAACAACTACAGAACATTTATCAAGAATTACTCTTCACTAACTGTTCCACTAACAGCAATGACTAAGAAAGGTGCCAACGTTGCTAATTGGTCTACGGAAGCTGTGACAGCATTTCAGAAGTTGAAAGACGCCTTCTCGAGTAAGTCATGCCTCCGTCATCTGGACCCACACAGCCTTTTTTTGTGGAAGTTGATGCCTCGGATGTAGGTGTAGGGGCCGTGCTAAGCCAGACCAGTGACTCTAAGATTTTGCATCCATGTTCTTTCTTCTCCCGACGCTTCTCGCCAGTGGAGAAGAACTATGGCATTGGGGATAAAGAACTACTGGCAATAAAGATGGCATTCGAAGAGTGGTGCCCCTGGCTTGAAGGTACACAACCTCAGATCACTGTTTTCACTGATCACAAAAATCTGGAGTACCTCCGTCATGCTCAGCGCCTCTAAACCATAGACAGGTGAGATGGTCCCTGTTTTTCAACAGATTTGACTTTGTGCTGAAATATCGCCCTGGAGATAAGAAAGTCAGTGCAGATGCTCTATCTCGCTCATTTCTCTCTGAAGATGTACCTGATGAACCCCAACATATCATTGACCCGAAGAGAGTTATCCTGGCAGCTACACATCCGGTACCTCCAGGCAAGACCATTGTACCCTGCAATCTAAGAAAGAAATTGTTAGCATGGGCTCACGATTCAAAACTGGCTGGACATCCTGGTCAAAGAAGAACTCTGGTTAAACTACAGAAGTACTACTGGTGGCCCACCATGAAGGAATGGACCCAAGAAACAAGAAGGTAGGTGATCTAAAAATGCCGTTAGGAAAACAATGTAATAAATGCCAAAGTCTTTTTCAATTCTTTATTAAGGTGGAGACATGTAAAACAATTGCCCGACTCAGGCCGAGTTTCGCCACTATTGAAGTGGCTGCCTCAGGGGCTTAGTGATTCATTGTTTCTCATTGTGAGATGAAAGGCTTTTATATTGTAAACGATCAATGGTGCCAATGGGAAAGAGTGGAGATTACAATCCCGGCTGTGGAATGGAAAGTAGGAAATGTTAATAAGTTCATCTATCGACATGGAACATTGTCAGTATATTTTTCGCATCAGCACCATTGATCGTTTACAATCGTTTATGTTGTACCTGAAGACTGGAGGGTGGCCAATGTAACCCCCATATTTAAAAAAGGCTCCAGGGGCGATCCAGGTAACTATAGACCAGTGAGCTTGACTTCAGTGCCGAGAAAAATAGTGGAAACTATTCTCAAGATCAAAATCATAGAGCATATAGAAAGACATGATTTAATGGGACACAGTCAACATGGATTTACCCAAGGGAAGTCTTGCCTAACAAATCTGCTTCATTTTTTTGAAGGGGTTAATAAACATGTGGATAAAGGTGAACCGGTAGATGTAGTGCATTTGGATTTTCAGAAGGCGTTTGACAAAGTCCCTCATGAGAGGCTTCTACGAAAACTAAAAAGTCATGGGATAGGAGGCGATGTCCTTTCGTGGATTACAAACTGGTTAAAAGACAGGAAACAAAGAGTAGGATTAAATGGTCAATTTTCTCAGTGGAAAAGGGTAAACAGTGTTATGCCTCAGGGATCTTTACTTGGACTGCTGTTTTTCAATATATTTATAAATGATCTGGAAAGGAATATGATGAGTGAGGTAATCTAATTTGCAGATGATACAAAATTATTCAGAGTAGCTAAATCACAAGCGGATTGTGATAAATTGCAGGAGGATCTTGCAAGACTGGAAGATTGGACATTCAAATGGCAGATTAAATTTAATGTGGACAAGTGCAAGGTGTTGCATATAGGGAAAAATAACCCTTGCTGTAGTTAAACAATGTTAGGTTCCATATTAGGAGCTACCACCCAGGAAAAAGATCTAGGCATCATAGTGGATAATACT
This sequence comes from Rhinatrema bivittatum, assembly GCF_901001135.1. Taxonomy (NCBI): domain Eukaryota; kingdom Metazoa; phylum Chordata; class Amphibia; order Gymnophiona; family Rhinatrematidae; genus Rhinatrema; species Rhinatrema bivittatum. The sequence continues at coordinate 58,560,222 of NC_042628.1, read as the reverse complement.
TAAAAATCGTCGGCTCAGTGTGCTGCAGCAGTCAAAAAGCAAATAGAATGTTAGGAATTATTAGGAAGGGAATGGTTAATAGAACGGAAAATGTCATAATGCCTTTGTATCGCTCCATGGTGAGACCGCACCTTGAATACTGTGTACAATTCTGGTCGCCGCATCTCAAAAAAGATATAGTTGCGATGGAGAAGGTACAGAGAAGGGCAACCAAAATGATAAAGGGGATGGAACAGCTCCCCTATGAGGAAAGGCTGAAGAGGTTAGGGCTGTTCAGCTTGGAGAAGAGACTGCTGAGGGGGTATATGATAGAGGTCTTTAAGATCATGAGAGGTCTTGAACGAGTAGATGTGACTCGGTTATTTACACTTTCGAATAATAGAAGGACTAGGGGGCATTCCATGAAGTTAGCAAGTAACACATTTATGACTAATCGGAGAAAATTCTTTTTCACTCAACGCACAATAAAGCTCTGGAATTTGTTGCCAGAGGAGGTGGTTAGTGCAGTTAGTGTAGCTGGGTTCAAAAAAGGTTTGGATAAGAACATAAGAACTAAGAAAATGCCATACTGGGTCAGACCAAGGGTCCATCAAGCCCAGCATCCTGTTTCCAACAGTGGCCAATCCAGGCCATAAGAACCTGGCAAGTACCCAAAAACTAAGTATATTCCATGTAACCATTGCTATTGGCAGTGGCTATTCTCTAAGTGAACTTAATAGCAGGTAATGGACTTCTCCTCCAAGAACTTATCCAATCCTTTTTTAAACACAGCTATACTAACTGCACTAACCACATTCTCTGGCAACAAATTCCAGAGTTTAATTGTGCGTTGAGTAAAAAAGAACTTTCTCCGATTAGTTTTAAATGTGCCCCATGCTAACTTCATGGAGTGCCCCCTAGTCTTTCTACTATCCGAAAGAGTAAATAACCGATTCACATCTACCCGTTCTAGACCTCTCATGATTTTAAACACCTCTATCCTATCCCCCCTCAGTCGTCTCTTCTCCAAGCTGAAAAGTCCTAACCTCTTTAGTATTTCCTCATAGGGGAGTTGTTCCATTCCCCTTATCATTTTGGTAGCCCTTCTCTGTACCTTCTCCATCACAACTATATCTTTTTTGAGATGCGGCGACCAGAATTGTACACAGTATTCAAGGTGCGGTCTCACCATGGAGCGATACAGAGGCATTATGACATTTTCCGTTTTATTCATCATTCCTTTTCTAATAATTCCCAACATTCTGTTTGCTTTTTTGACTGCCGCAGCACACTGCACCGACGATTTCAATGTGTTATCCACTATGACACCTAGATCTCTTTCTTGGGTTGTAGCACCTAATATGGAACCCAACATTGTGTAATTATAGCATGAGTTATTTTTCCCTATATGCATCACCTTGCACTTATCCACATTAAATTTCATCTGCCATTTGGATGCCGAATTTTCCAGTCTCATAAGGTCTTCCTGCAATTTATCACAATCTGCTTGTGATTTAACTACTCTGAACAATTTTGTGTCATCTGCAAATCTGATTATCTCACTCGTCGTATTTCTTTCCAGATCATTTATAAATATATTGAACAGTAAGGGTCCCAATACAGATCCCTGAGGCACTCCACTGTCCACTCCCTTCCACTGAGAAAATTGCCCATTTAATCCTACTCTCTGTTTCCTGTCTTTTAGCCAGTTTACAATCCACGAAAGGACATTGCCACCTATCCCATGACTTTTTACTTTCCTAGAAGCCTCTCATGAGGAACTTTGTCAAACGCCTTCTGAAAATCCAAGTATACTATATCTACCGGTTCACCTTTATCCACATGTTTATTAACTCCTTCAAAAAAGTGAAGCAGATTTGTGAGGCAAGACTTGCCCTGGGTAAAGTCATGCTGACTTTGTTCCATTAAACCATGTCTTTCTATATGTTCTGTGATTTTGATGTTTAGAACACTTTCCACTATTTTTCCTGGCACTGAAGTCAGGCTAACCGGTAGTTTCCTGGAGCCCTTTTTAAATATTGGGGTTACAGTTTCCTGGAGCCCTTTTTAAATATTGGGGTTACATTTGCTATCCTCCAGTCTTCAGGTACAAATATTGGGGTTACATTTGCTATCCTCCATTTGCTATCCTCCATTTGCTATCCTCCAGTCTTCAGGTACAAATATTGGGGTTACATTTTGCTATCCTCCAGTCTTCAGGTACAATGGATGATTTTAATGATAAGTTACAAATTTTACTAATAGGTCTGAAATTTCATTTTTTAGTTCCTTCTGAACTCTGGGGTGTATACCATCCGGTCCAGGTGATTTACTACTCTTCAGTTTGTCAATCAGGCCTACCACATCTTCTAGGTTCACCGTGATTTGATTCAGTCTATCTGAATCATTACCTATGAAAGCCTTCTCCATTACGGGTACCTCCCCAACATCCTCTTCAGTAAACACCGAAGGAAAGAAATCATTTAATCTTTCCGCGATGGCCTTATCTTCTCTAAGTGCCCCTTTAACCCTTCGATCATCTAACGGTCCAACTGACTCCCTCACAGGCTTTCTGCTTCGGATATATTTAAATAAGTTTTTACTGTGAGTTTTTGCCTCTACAGACAACTTCTTTTCAAATTCTCTCTTAGCCTGTCTTTTCAATGTCTTACATTAACTTGCCAATGTTTATGCTTTATCCTATTTTCTTCTGTTGGATCCTTCTTCCAATTTTTGAATGAAGATCTTTTGGCTAAAATAGCTTCTTTCACCTCCCCTTTTAACCATGCCGGTAATTGTTTTGCCTTCTTTCCACCTTTCTTAATGTGTGGAATACATCTGGACTGTGCTTCTAGAATGGTATTTTTTTAACAATGACCACGCCTCTTGGACATTTTTTACTTTTGTAGCTGCTCCTTTCAGTTTTTTTCTAACAATTTTTCTCATTTTATCAAAGTTTCCCTTTTGAAAGTTTAGCACGAGAGCCTTGGATTTGCACACTGTTACTTTTCCAGTCATTAAATCAAATTTGATCATATTATGATCACTATTGCCAAGCGGCCCCACCACCGTTACCTCTCTCACCAAGTCCTGTGCTCCACTGAGAATTAGATCTAAAATTGCTCCCTCTCTCGTCGGTTCCTTAACCAATTGCTCCATAAAACTATCATTTATTCCATCCAGGAACGTTATCTCTCTAGTGTGACCCGATGATACATTTACCCAGTCTATATTGGGGTAATTGAAGTCTCCCGTTATTACTGAACTACCAATTTGGTTAGCTTCCCTAATTTCTCTTAGCATTTCACTGTCCATCTCACCATCTTGACCAGGTGGACGGTAGTATACCCCTATCACTGTAGTCTTCCCTGACACACAAGGGATTTCTACTAGGGATGTGAATCGTTTTAGGACGATTAAAATTATCGTCCGATAATTTTAATATCGTCTTAAACCGTTATGGAACACAATACAATAGAGATTCTAACGATTTATCGTTATAAATCGTTAGAATCGTGAGCCGGCACACTAAAACCCCCTAAAACCCACCCCCGACACTTTAAATTAAATCCCCCACCCTCCCGAACCCCCCCCAAATGAGTTAAATAACCTGCGGGTCCAGCGGCGGTCCGGAACGGCAGCGGTCCGGAACGGGCTCCTGCTCCTCAATCTTGTTGTCTTCAGCCGGCGCCATTTTCCAAAATGGCGGCGAAAAATGGCGGCGGCCATAGACGAACACGATTGGACGGCAGGAGGTCCTTCCGGACCCCCGCTGGACTTTTGGCAAGTCTCGTGGGGGTCAGGAGGCCCCCACAAGCTGGCCAAAAGTTCCTGGAGGTCCAGCGGGGGTCAGGGAGCGATTTTCCCGCCGCGAATCGTTTTCGTACGGAAAATGGCGCCGGCAGGAGATCGACTGCAGGAGGTCGTTCAGCGAGGGTTCCGGCGCCTCGCTGAACAACCTCCTGCAGTCGATCTCCTGCCGGCGCCATTTTCCGTACGAAAACGATTCGCGGCGGGAAATCGCTCCCTGACCCCCGCTGGACCTCCAGGAACTTTTGGCCAGCTTGTGGGGGGCCTCCTGACCCCCACGAGACTTGCCAAAAGTCCAGCGGGGTCCGGAAGGACCTCCTGCCGTCCAATCGTGTTCGTCTATGGCCGCCGCCATTTTTCGCCGCCATTTTGGAAAATGGCGCCGGCTGAAGACAACAAGATTGAGGAGCAGGAGCCCGTTCCGGACCGCTGCCGTTCCGGACCGCCGCTGGACCCGCAGGTTATTTAAGTCATTTGGGGGGGGTTCGGGAGGGTGGGGGAGTTAATTTAAAGGGTCGGGGGTGGGTTTTAGGGGGTTTTAATGTGCCGGTTTTGCGATTTTTCGATTTTTCACGATTTTTCACGATATTTTACCCCCCCAAACGGCAACAATACGATTCCCTCCCCCTGCCAGCCGAAATCGATCGTTAAGACGATCGAGGACACGATTCACATCCCTAATTTCTACCCATAAAGATTCAATTTTGTATTTAGTCTCATGCAGGATGTTTATCCTGTTGGACTCTATGCCATCCCGGACATAAAGCGCCACACTCCTCCGAGTGCTCCTCTCTGTCATTGCGATATAATTTGTACCCCCCGTATAGCACTGTCCCATTGGTTATCCTCTTTCCACCATGTCTCTTGGAGGAGAAGTCCATTAATAGCTATTAATCAATTATACTTAGGGAATAGCCACTGCTATTAATTGCATCAGTAGCATGGGTTCTTCTTTGTGTTTGGGTAATTGCTAGGTTCTTATGGCCTGGTTTTGGCCTCTGTTGGAAACAGGATACTGGGCTTGATGGACCCTTGGTCTGACCCAGCATGGCAATTTCTTATGTTCTTATGTTGGTTCACGTCAAAATGACTGGGCTGAACTGTTGCCCTGGGCTGAATTCACCATCAACTATTATCCAGCAACATTTACTGGATCAACACCATTTGAAATGGTCTACGGACGACTACCCTTACCACCTTTACCACTTCCACTTTCAGTGTCGTCCCCGGCAGCTCAATCTACTGCCAATGACATTCAATCACTCTGGAGAAAGACTAAAGAGATGCTTCAAAAAGCAGGACAACGAGCAAAGAAAGGCTATGACACTCACCACAGCAAGGCTCCTGAATTCCAGCCTGGTGACAAGGTCTGGCTGTCTACCAAACATCTAAGACTCAAGCTACCATTAGCTCGATTTGCTTCACGGTTTGTCGGACCCTTTCACATCCTCCGATGTCTAGGGACACTCACGTATATTTATTTATTTATTTATTTTAACATTTTTCTATACTGTCATTCAGTGGGTACCGTCACAACAGTTTACATTAAGGCACATAAAAATAATGCTAAAGTATATTAAGTTACAAAGGTGCCATTAAGGATCGGTAACATAGTTTGTAAACAATATTAATTGGTAAGTGTAATCAATCAGGTCCATTTCTCATTGTATCAGTTTAGGATACGAGATTAGTTTTATCATTGTACTTTTATCCTTTATTGATGAACTACAAATGAAACTAATAAAATTATACACATATTGATTTTGGTTATGTATTTGTTGTTCAATTGTTTGTTTGTACCTGCATTCCCCTGGGTACTATTCTCCTTTCTCTTTTTGATAAGCTTGTTTAAAGAAAACATTTAAAAACCTGATTTTTTCTAAAGGTTTAGTTGTTACTTTGTAATCTTAACTCCAAGGACATGGTGTTCCATAGTATGGGTCTTGCCAAGGGTAGTGCTCTTTGTCTTACTTGTGTTAGTCTTGCTGTTTTGATTGATGGAATAGTAAGAAGTGCTTTGTTGGCTGATCTCAGGTTTCTGTTTGGGACATGTACGTGAAGGGGTGTGTTCAGCCAATCTGCTTTTTCATTATGTATTAATTTATGTATGGTGCAAAGTGTTTTATACTGAATTCTTTGTTCAATGGGTAGCCAGTGTAATTCCGCCAGGGTTTCTGTGATGTGATCTCTTTTGCTTTTGCCGGTCAAGATTCTAGCAGCTGTGTTTTGTAATATTTGTAGTGGTCTTAGTGAAGTGTATGGTAGACCTAGTAGGAGGGCGTTACAGTAATCAGTGCTTGCAAAAATCATCGCTTACAGAACGGATCGAAAGTTGGCAGTTGTTAGAAGTGGTTTAAGTCTTCTAAGCACCATGAGTTTAGCGTATCCTTCCTTTACTTTTAAAGATATATGTTGTTTTAAGCTTAGTTCCGTGTCAATTATTATTCCTAGGTTCCGTACTTTGTCTACTAACTCTATTTTTTGGTTGTTTTTGAATATAATTAGGTTTTGAACGATCTCAGTCTTTTTTCGTTCTAAATGTATAAATTATGTTTTCTCAATATTATTTATTAGGTCCATTTGGTTTAGTAGTTGTTTGATGATATCTAGATACATGTTTGCTGTTTTTAATGTTTTTTCAATTGTGTCGTCAATGGATAGTATTAATTCGATATCGTCAGCGTAATTATAATGTGTGATGCCCAGACCAGTCAGTAGGTGACATAATGGTAAGAGATATATGTTGAAGAGTGTGGCCGATAGGGCTGACTCCTCTGGAACTCCTGTGGTACTCCTCCCAAAGAAACCTGCGACCAAAAACACCGGACTACTTACCATCCCCTCCAACAAACAGGCCCATCTCATCTCAGCTCGAGCACACGCAATCTCAATAGCAGGCCCTACGCTGTGGAACAAACTACCATCAAATCTCAGAACAGAACCCTCATCACAGATCTTCAAGAAAGCACTTAAAACCTGGCTATTCCAAAAAGCCTACACATCGAACAATCACCCCACCAATACAGATACAAATCATAACCACACTTAACCTGACAAAGCACAACACTCTTAGCGAATATCCAATATGTCCCAATCAAGCCCACTTCAAAATGTTGTAGCACTAAATGCAATGATGTACCGTTAACATAAAACCTTAAAATCACACTATCATATTAAGACAATTCACTAAATGTCATGCCATACTGCTAAGATAATCTGTTAAAATTAATGTTATACTGTTTCAGACAACTAGTTATAATTATGTTATACTATTAAGACTACTAGCAAAAATCATGTTATACTGTTAATTTAAGTCGTTCTATAATGTTTCAATGTAAAAGGATAAGATGACCTGTTGTCAAACTATCCCTCAAGTTACCATGTAAACCGATGTGATACTCATTTCGAATGTCGGTGTATAAAAACAAATAAATAAATTAAATTAAATTAAAATAAATAATCTTTTCTGACATTACATCTTTGATTTGTACTTGAAAATATCTTTTGCTTAGATAAGATCTAAACCATTTGATAGTTTTCTTACTTAATCCTATTTCATCTAGTCTATTTAAAAGTATGTCATGATTTACGGTATCAAAGGCTGCTGAGAGGTCTAGCATCACAAGGATGTAATGTTTACCACTATCGAAACCTCTCATGATGTTATCTGTGGGGTAGATTTTATAAATTTGCGCACACGCGTACTTTTGTTCGCACACCAGGCAAGAACAAAAGTAAGTGGGATTTCAATAGATACGTGCGTAGCCGCGCATATCCATTAAAATCTGGGGTCGGCGCACGCAAGGCTGCTCAAAATGGGCAGCCTGCATGCGCCGAGCCGCTCAACCTGCCTCCGTTCCCTCCGAGGCCACTCCGAAATCAGAGCAGCCTTGGAGGGAACTTTCCTTCGGCCTCCCCCCACCTTCCCCTCCCTTCCCCCACCTAACCCACCCCCAGCCCTAACCCCCCCCCCCTACCTTTGTTGAACAAGTTATGCCTGCTCGAGGCAGGCATAACTTTGTGCGCGCCGGGCCAGCTGCCGCGCGCCATGTTCCGGTCCGGGGGCTGGTCCGGAGGCCATGGCCACACCCCTGGAATGCCCCTGGGCCAGAACCATGCCTGTGGCCCGCCTCCAGATGATGCAACGGATGCGTCACGCCCCCCCCCGATGACACGTGGGTCACTGCACGCCCCCCAACACGCCCCCCAGGAAAGCCCCGGGACTTACGCGCATCCCGGGGCTTTGTGCGCACCGGAAGCCTATGCAAGATAGGCTCGGCGCGCACAGGGGGGGTTTGGGGTAGGTTTTCGGGGCTTAAGCGTGTAACATCCAGCCAACAAGTCTCCAGCACTCATCCAATCTTCATACTGCATCCAGCCAACAAGTCTCCAGCACTCATTCTACCAGTCTCCAGCACTCAACCAAACTTCTTTCAGTATCCACCCATCCAGTCTCTAACGACCATCAAACCAATTTCCAGCACTCTTACTACCAGTTTCAAACACTCAGCAAATCGCCTCATCCTGCTCTCACCCCCCCTCACCCAAGAAATTAAGTCTCAGTGTTCTAAAAATTCCAGCTCACCGGTTACATCAGGCCACAATGCCTATTGGTCTACCAATTCCAATTCTCCATCACAGGAACACACTCGCAGGAAAACCTTCATTGATTTCTCGTCCACTCACCTACAAATCCCTCATCCCTATCATGATTTCCCCTTTTACACAGATCCTAGGCCTAGCTCTATTCTCACTGATTCTATTCAATGCTCAATCTCTCTCCAAGAAAACGCTAATACTAAATGACCTTCTTCTAGACACAAATCCGGACATCTGCGCCATAACGGAAACATGGCTTAAACATACGGACACCGCACTAATAAACCAACTTCCAACTCAAACTTACGATTTCTTCTCCATTCCCCGATGGAAAAAAAAAGGGTGGAGGTATTCTCCTAGCAGCCAAAAAGATCTAAGAATCACACAATTCCCAATTAAATCACCTACAAAAATCGAGACAGGCCTTTTCAAATCAGACCATCTGCAAATCCTGCTAGTCTACGCCCCCCCCCAGGCCTTCTAGACTTCAACGCCTCACCCATGCTAGAATTAACAGCCTCATTCCTAAATCTGGAGCAACCGGCCATAATATTGGGAGATTTTAACTTACATGTCGACGACCCCATCCCCTCAACCAACTGTGAAACATTCCTAACTGCCATGTCTGCCATGGGTTTCAAGCAGATAATCAACAAACCTACCCATAGAGCCGGTCACACCCTGGATCTTTATCTTTGTAAACTCAGGCATTTCACACCCAACACTACCCATATGCAAACCAGTCCCCTGGTCAGACCATGCGTTAATCTCCACAACCTTTTCGTTGGCACAAAAGAGCAATAAACACGTACACCAACCTCTTTACCTACAGGAAATCGTGCTCACCTTGTCATAGAACTCCCGCTCATAGACATCTCCACGCCTAATTCAGCCCTACACTCCTGGTCCATTATAACAGAAACAGCAGCAAACAAACTCTGTCCAATGACAACAAAAAAACTCAAACACAACTCCTCCAAAAGACAACCTTGGTTTAACGAAGAACTTCATAACCTCAAACACTCCCTTCGACAGAAAGAAAGCAAATGGCGGAAAGCGCCTTCTCCGACCTCCCTCTCTGCTTACAAACTCGCCCTCCACCAATACAAGAGCTCTACATTAAAAACAAAAAGGGATTTCTATGCACACAAAATCCATCATCTTATTTTCGATTCAAAGGCCCTGTTTGCTTATGTATCAAACTTAACGCAAACCAATACACCAGACATTCCGCTCAACCAAGCGCAAGAAAAAGCAGAGGAGTTGGCCCTTTTCTTCAGCAACAAAATCTCCAACCTTCTAACACAGCTGAATTCTAATACTTCATCGCCATTCAACACATATTTCCATCCCAACAAAGACATTTCTATACAATCCTTTGAACCCATCACAACTTCAGAGATACAAACAGTATTGAAAAAAATGAAACCGTCATCACATCCTTTTGACCACATCCCTTCCAAACTACTCCTGCTAATACCAGATACCATATCCAAAGCTCTGACAGACATTATCAACTGTTCTTTAGCCCAAGGAATCTATCCAGACGACCTGAAAATTGCCTCCATCAAACCGCTCTTAAAAAAACCTAACTTAAATCCTAAAGATCCTACCAACTTCCGCCCAATATCCAATCTCCCTTTCATAGCCAAGGTAACGGAGAAATTAGTCAACGCCAGACTTACAGACTATCTCGAAGAACACAAAATTCTGTTCCCTACCCAATATGGTTTCCGAAAATCCCTAAGCACGGAATCACTACTCATATCCCTAACAGACTACCTCATCATGGGCCTCGATAAAGGTCATGCTTACTTACTGATCCTCCTGGACCTCTCAGCCGCTTTTGATACGGTTAACCATATCATTCTACTAAATCAGTTAGCGAACATTGGAATTACAGGCACGGCTCTGTCCTGGTTCAAATCATTCTTGGGGAACAGAAGCTACAAGGTCAAAATACACAGCAAAGAATCTCAACATTATCCTTCCTCTCTGGGAGTTCCGCAGGGCTCTTCTCTCTCACCCACGCTCTTTAACATTTACTTGCTCCCCCTCTGCCAACTGTTAACTAAACTGAACCTTAAACACTTTCTATACGCGGATGATGTCCAAATTGTCATCCCCTTCAAAGAATCTTGCACAAAAACTTTAGAATTCTGGGAAAATTGCCTTCGAGAAATCAACGGCCTCCTCTCCAATCTAAACCTTATACTAAATTCTTCAAAATGCGAACTCCTTCTAATTTCCCCTGAAAACAGTAACACCTACACAAATCCACCAGCCAACTTACAAACTACACAAGTAAGAGACCTAGGAGTTATCATTGATAACAGGCTAAACCTAAAATCATTCATAAATCAAACTACCAAGGACTGCTTTCATAAACTCCATGTCTTAAAAAGAATAAAACCTCTTTTCCACACTAACGACTACAGAACAGTACTGCAATCAATAATCTTCGCTAAATTAGATTATTGCAATTCGATTCTATTAGGACTACCGTCATCTCACACTAAACCCCTTCAGATGGTTCAAAACTCGGCAGCCAGAATATTGGCAAAACACAAGGAGAAGAGACCACATTTCTCCAATCCTCAAAGACCTACATTGGCTGCCAATTCACTACAGAATCATATATAAGGCCATAACCACCATCTACAAAGCCATCCATCAATACTCTCCGCTTAATCTTCAAATCTCATTCAGAAAATATACCTCCTCCAGACCTATCAGAGAATCCTATAGAGAATCCCTACAGGTACCACACTCCAAAACCACTCGACTTATAACCTCCAGAGACAGGGCTTTCTCCACCGCAGGACCCCAATTATGGAACTCCATTCCTCCGGATCTGCGACAGGAACCCTGCCTTCCTACATTTAGGAAAAGACTCAAAACGTGGTTATTTATGAAAGCCTTTCCAGACCCCATTTGAACCTTAATTCACCACTAACTGACTCTTAGAATTTCTTAAGAGGGTAATTAATAACGGTACCTCAACATGGTAATTCAATAACTCTGCAAACTCCATAACCTGGTTCACACCATTAATTGGTAAATTTATTCTCACTGTTATATTCCTTTCACCTTTTCACTGCCCAAGTTTTGTAATTCCCTTGTTTTATTGTAACTGCAATCTTTTTGAGCACCTGTTAAAGTTTCTTATTTGTTATCTTCCTTCACTTCTTGTTAATTGTAAACTGGCATGATGCGATTCCCATCGCAAATGCCGGTATAGAAAAACTCTAAATAAATAAATAAATAAATAAATAAATATGCGCGTAACCCTCTGAAAATCTACCCCTGTTAGCGTAAGCAGTAGCATCTCTGTGCTATAGTGTTTTTGAAAGCCATGTTGTGATGGATACAGGATATTATTGCTATCTAGCAGGCCAATACAGTACAATAACCTGCCCTTGGACGCGCGTTTTCCCTTACCCCTTATTCAGTAAGGGGCGGAAAACGCGCGTCCAACCCGCGGCACCTAATAGCGCCCTCAATGATGGCCCTATTAGATATGCCCACGCGATACAGAAAATAAAATGTGCAGCCAAGCTGCACATTTTACTTTAAGAAATTAGCGCCGGGAAAGTAAAAACTGCTTTTCTGTGCACCCTCCGACTTAATATCATGGCGATATTAAGTCTGAGGTCCCGAAGGGTAAAAAAAGTAAAAAAAAAATTTTAAATGGGCCGGCGGCTGTCGGGCTGAAAACCGGACGCTCAATTTTGCCAGCGTCCGGTTTCCGAGCCCGTGGCTGTCAGTGGGTTCGAGAACCGATGCTGGCAAAATTGAGCGTCGGCTGTCAAACCCTCTGACAGCCGCCACTCCAGGTCAAAAGGAGGTGCTAGGGATGCGCAAGTGTCCCTAGCGCCTCCTTTTACCCGTTTCTATTGCACCACCTAATTTAAATACAGAATCGCGCGCACAGGCGAGTGGCCTGTGCGCGCGCCGGGAGAGCGGGCATTTGTCCGCTCTCCCGCGGACTTTACTGAATCAGCCCATATGTGATCTGTAAGTTGCTTTTGTATGGTTTTTTCTATTAATTTTGCGATTAGGGGAAGGTTTGATACTGGTCTATAATTGCTTAGGTTAAGTGGATCGCTGTTTTTTTTCTTTAAAATCAGTTTAACTGTTGCCCCTTTTAGTGTCTCTGGCATAGTTCCTTCCTCTAAGGATAGATTCACGATCTTTGCTAATGTCGGGGATACTGTGTTCGCTACTTTTTTTATGTCTATGGTTGGTATTGTGTCATTTGCATGTGAGGTGGGATTTAGTTTTTTTAGCATCGATTCGATTTCTAGTTCTGATGTCTCATTGAATGTCGTCCATGGTATAACATCTCTTTTTTTCATTTTACTTTCTTGCTTGGTTGTAATTGGAATTTTAGTTTTTAGGTTCTTGATTTTGTCGTTGAAAAACGTGGCTTTTTCATTACATCTATTTACTGGTAGGTTTTGTGGAGAGTCTGCTTTATCAGTGGTTAGGTTTTTTACTATGGTAAATAAGGTTCTAGGTTTGTTTTCATATTTCTCTATTTTAGTACTGTAGTACTGTCTTTTTGTATTTAGAATTTCTTTTTTATAGTAGGCTAGTTGCTTTCTGTATTTAGTTAGGTTTTCGGTTGTTTTCTCTATCTCCATTCTTTTTCTTTTTTCCTCAGATTTCTTTTAACTTCCTTTATTTTTTCATTATGCCAGGGGTTTGTTTGTTTGGGTTCCTTGATGTTTATACATTTTATTGGGTTTGTCTCCTCAGCTAGATTTTTTGTTATTTGCATCCATGCTGTGGTAGCAGAGTGGCAGTCGGTGTAGTCTACATTAGTTAGTTTTTCTTCTAAGCTGTCTCTCAGGGTTTCTAAGTTGTGGGGTGGTTGATATTTAAATTTGATGGGTTCTTTTTTTTCCTGTGTTGATTGGGGTTCAATGTATTTAATGGCGGATTGTATGAGGAAGTGAGCTGACCAAGGGATTTGTGTATAGTCTGATTTGATTGCTCCAAGTGGTTGTGGTTGATGAATGATATATCGAGAGAGTGTCCTGCTCTGTGAGTGGCCTTGTCAGTGGTTAGAGTGAATCCTAGTGCCATCATTATTTATTGTAACTTTCTCACATCCATGCTATTGTTTACTGTGTTTGAATATTGATTACTATTTTATTTATTTATTAAACTTTTATTTACCGACATTCGTGAAACACATCATGCCGGTTTACATGTTTACTATGTTACTCTCTGCCTTATTCACATTGTTAATTGTAAACCGGGTTGATGTGATTCCTGTCATGAAAGTCGGTATAACAAAATAATAAATAAAATAAATAAATAAATAAATAAAATCATAATATCCACTAGTGTTTGGCAGGTGTTGGATAAGGGCTTTGTGTCTATGTGAAGATTGAGGTCGCCTAGTATAATGGTGGGTTTTAAGGTGTTTAAGTGTGTTGTTAGGAATTCAATTAGTGGGGAGATATTTAGTCCTAGTAGGCTAGGTGGGCAGTATATCAAACATATTTGTAAGTTTAGTTTCAAATAGGGCGATTTTGTGGTTCTTTGGGGTTGTTGTTGGTATTATTTTACATTTGAATTTTTTTTCAATTATTAGCATTAGACCTCCACCTCTTTTATTTATTCTGGGGATTGAGAAAATGTCATAGTTCTTGTGTGCTATTTGATTCTTTAGGACTATGTCTGAGTGTTTTATCCATGATTCAGTGATTGCTAAAAGGTTTGGTTTTATGTCATATAGTAGGTCTGTAATAATTGGGAATTTTTTAGTGATGGATTGAGCGTAGAGTCTGAAACTTCCTCCAGCAATGAAGATTCATAATGCATTCCATGTCTCACTACTAAAACCGCTTGTCCTTAGCGAGTTTTCCACCAAGACACCTGAACCTACACCCACTGATGCATAAGAAGACATTGAGTACAAGGTTGATGCCTTCCTTGATTTAAGAAAGAGAGGCAGAGTTTGGGAATACCTTCTGTCATGGGAGGGTTATGGACCTGAAGAAAACTCTTGGGAACCTTTTGTTAGGATCTGGAGCGTGGACCCTTGTTCTGCGGTAGAGTCAGTATGGCCGTTAAAGGACGGGACTTCTCGATGGCTTCTACCGTCAGATGGTGAGGCCTGTTGAAGACGTGAACCGGACTTCGCTCTGGAAGCACGTGAGCCCCCCAGGAGGGGCTGGGACTTAGGCGACTCCCAGAAGACAGAAGATGGTCTGGATGCAGGCGCCTCCTGCAGGTCATGGTTTCCAGATGGCTGGCGCCTCCAGCAGGTCGTAAATGATCTCTGTAGGGAGTTTGACGAAATCCAACAAGCCGGTCCCAGCGTCAGCAACCAAACATAGTCCGCAGCCAGTCCAGGGGTCGAAATCCAGAGCGAGGTCGAAAGCCAGTCCAAGGGTCGAAATCCAGAGCGAGGTCCAAAGCCGGTCCAAGGGTCAGTGTCCAGTGCGTAATCCAAAGCCAATCCGAGGTCAGAGTCCAAAGCGTGGTCCAAATCCAATCCGAAGTCGTAAACCAGAAGAATCAATCAGCAGGGAAGGCAGAGCAGAAGCGGGACGAAGAACCAGGATACCAGGAACACAGGAACCAAGCAAGACCTCAATACCAAGGCAAGGACTGAATGCTCAGCCCTTGCCTTAAATACAGGAACCTGAGGGAGGAGCTTCAGAGGGAGCCATGACACTTCCTGTCATGGCCCCTTTAAGAATCCTCTTCAGCCATGCGCACGGCCCTATGGGCAGAAGGGGGAGGAGCCAAAGTCTCGCGGAGCCATGCTGCCGACCCTCTAGCAGTGGACCGGAGGAAGAAGAGGAAAACAAGAAAGAAGACTGCCAGCAACATGCGGGCAGCTTCCATAACCCAGCGAACTGGGTGAGTGAGGAGGTGGACGTCGGCCAGGGAAGCTACTGCGGCCGACCGCAGCCGGCGGCCATGACACTTGGTCCCAGTCGCGGCCTGCCGCGGCTGACGCCGCTGACAGTACCCCCTCCTTTAGGCCTCCCCCTAGAAGGCTTGGATTTACCCGGGTGTGTAGAGTGAAAGTTTGTGAGCAACGATTTATCCAATATATTCTTAGCAGGTTCCCAAGAATTCTCCTCTGGTCCAAATCCCTCCCACGATAGAAGATACTCCCATATCTTACCTTTTTTCCAGACGTCCAATACCTCGTATACCCTGTAAATGGTCTCATCTGCAGTCTGAAGCTGTGGCACATCAGGAAGTTTCCGAGAGGGCCAAGTGAGGACAACTGGTTTCAAGAGAGACACGTGGAAGGAATTATGTATGCGCAAAGTCGCTGGTAGTCGATGTTGATAAGTCACTGGCCCCAGTTGTCGAATCACCGGAAAGGGCCCAATGTAGCGCGGAGCCAATCTCATGGAGGGAACTCGCAGGCGGATGTGTCGGGTGCTCAATCACACCTTTTCGCCGGGGCAGAATTCGGGCTGACGTCGCTTATCTGCAAAGTTCTTAGCCGAGAGGGCCGCTTTACGGAGCATCCATTGGGTGCGGATCCAAAGCTGTTTTATCGGAGCTGCCGTAAGTTGAGCTGCTGGAGAAGGTACCAGCAACGGTAACAGCAAGGGGGGTCTGGGCTGTCTGCCAAAGACGATCGGAAAAGGAGAAGCCCCCGTAGATACACAGGCGTGGGAATTATGTGAAAACTCAGCCCAAGACAGAAGAGTCGCCCAATCATCTTGACAAGAATTGACATACAGACGTAAAAACTGTTTCAATCCACGATTTGTGCATTCAGCCTGTCCATTGGCTTGCGGGTGAAAAGCGGTGGTAAAGTCCAGAGCAATGCGAAATTTTTTACAAAGGTTACGCCAGTAATGAGCAGTGAACTGAGGGCCCCGTTCAGAAACAATGTGTAGCGGAAGACCATGAAATCTGAAAATATGGTGCATAAACAACTGGGCTAGACAAGGAGCAGACGGGAGGGAGGGTAGGGGAATGAAGTGGGCCATTTTAGAAAAACGATCCACTACTACCCATATAACGGTGTTGCCCTCCGAGGGTGGCAGTTCCACAATGAAATCTGTGGAGATGTGTGTCCAGGGTTTCGAAGGAATTGGTAATGGTTGCAGGAGTCCTTGTGTTTTCCCTGTAGGAACTTTATGTTGTGCACAAGTTGGACAGGATGCCACATACGCTTGAATGTCTTTGCACATACCCGGTCACCAATAGTATTGCTGTAGAAGTGCCTGCGTCCGGGCTCGTCCAGGATGTCCCGCTAGCAGCGAGTCATATCCCCAGGCTAACACCTTGTTTCGCAGCCTCTTGGGTACCACAGTTTTCCCAGATGGTACCGTGAAGGTTGCGGCCAAGCAGACGCGAGCTGGGTCAATAATGTCTTGGATAGGTTCCTCCATATCCTCTGCCGAAAAGGATCGAGACAGAGCATCTGCCTTAATATTCTTACTAGCCGGACGGTACCGAAGTTCAAAATTAAAGCGCGTGAAAAACAATGCCCATCGGGCCTGATGAGGGTTCAGAGGTTGGGCTTGTTGAAGGTATACCAGATTTTTATGGTCCGTGTAAACTGTAATCCGGTGCTGAGCTCCCTCCAGCCACTGTTGCCATTCTTCAAAAGCAAGTTTAATGGCGAG
Organism: Rhinatrema bivittatum; assembly: GCF_901001135.1. Classification (NCBI taxonomy): domain Eukaryota; kingdom Metazoa; phylum Chordata; class Amphibia; order Gymnophiona; family Rhinatrematidae; genus Rhinatrema; species Rhinatrema bivittatum. The sequence goes on along the minus strand of NC_042628.1, from coordinate 58,543,213 downwards.
AAGTTCCTTATCTCCAATAGAGTAATTCCGTTCGGCCGGTGACAATTTCCTGGAATAATAAGAGCAGGGATGATATGTTCCCGTAAGGTCGTTCTGACTCAAGACGGCCCCTACACCTTCTGCTGAAGCATCTACTTCGACTACAAACGGTCGTCTAGGATCCGGGTGTCGCAAGCAAGCTTTCTTGAGAAACAAGTTCTTGAGCGCCCGAAATGCCTCCTCTGCTTCGGGAGGCCAAACTTTAGTATTAGCGCCTTTGCGCGTAAGGGCTGTGAGGGGTGCTGCTAATCTGGAGTAATTCAGAATAAAACTGCAGTAATAGTTAGCAAAACCCAGAAAGCGTTGCAGTGCTCGTAGTCCATTGGGTTGAGGCCAATCTTGTATGCATTTTAATTTGGAAGAGTCCATCTGAAAGCCTTCTTTAGAGATTATATACCCCAAGAATGGTAAGGATTCTTGCTCAAAGATACATTTTTCGAGCTTGGCATAGAGGTGATTCTCTCTTAAACGTTGTAATACTAGGATAACGTGTTGTCGATGCACCTGTAAATTCTGAGAGAAAATTAAGATATCATCCAGATAAACGACAACACATACGTATAACAGATCCCTGAATATCTCATTAATGAAATGTTGAAATACCGCTGGGGCATTGGTTAATCCAAAAGGCATGACTAGATATTCATAATGTCCATCCCTGGTGTTGAATGCCGTTTTCCACTCATCCCCTTCTCGAATCCTGACGAGATTATAAGCTCCTCGGAGGTCAAGTTTCGAGAAAATTTGGGCTCCTTGTAAACGGTCAAAAAGTTCCGCTATGAGTGGTAGCGGATACCGGTCCTTTATGGTAATGGCGTTCAGCCCACGAAAGTCTATACATGGGTGCAGAGTTCCATCTTTTTTCCCAACAAAAAAGAAACCAGCTCCAGCAGGAGATTTGGAGCGTCTGATGAAACCTTTCAGTAAATTGTCCTGAATATATTCAGACATGGCTTGGGTCTCCAGAGCGGATAGTGGATAAACTCTTCCCCGAGGTGGGGTGGTACCGGGAATCAGGTTGATGCTACAATCATACTCACGATGAGGAGGTAAAATGTCCGCAGCCTTTTTGGAGAAGACATCAGAGAATTGCTGATACTGTGAAGGCAGACCCTCTAATCGGGAAGCGCAGATGAAGCTATGAGATGAATTGGGTCCAGAGGTACAAGTTCTCTGACAATTTGGTCCCCAGCCGATCAGTGTCAAAGATGTCCAGTCGAACTGTGGATTGTGCTGCTGTAACCAGGGGATGCCCAGGACTATGGGGTGAATAGCCCTCTGAATGACATAGAACGAAATGGTTTCGGAGTGGTTTGGAGAAATGTGGCATTCCATTGGAATGGTGTGATGAGTTATCCTCCCCGGCAGAGGATCTCCATGGATGAAAGAGATAATCAACGGCTTAGGACATAAGCACGTAGGAATGTGTAATTGTTTTACCACATCTTGAAGGATAAAATTTCTACCAGCTCCTGAATCCACTAAAGCTAGTGCGGAGAATCGATGTTTCTCAAACCCCAGGGAAACATGCAGCGTGAGTGGGGGAGCCGGAGAGGTGATGCCTAGGGTTACTCCCCCGATGGAGCCTAGGCTTTGGAGTTTCCCGGACGAGTGGGACATCGGGCAATAAGATGGCCTGCTTCTCCGCAGTAAAGGCAAAGTCCTGCTTTCCGGCGTCTTAGTCTTTCTTCTGGAGAAAGTGGACCCCGACCCAACTGCATGGGTTCTTCAGTAGCTCCTTCAGGTTTAGTAGAGGTTTGGGAAGCCGGAACCAGGAGAGGAGATGCGGCACCAGGTATGTGTCTCCTCGTACTAGATGCCTCCCTTGCTCTCTCTTGAAGACGCCGATCAATTCGGGTCACTAACTCGATGATAGCGTCCAAGGATTGAGGTAACTCTCGGGCTGCCATTTCGTCTTTTATTCTGGATGACAGGCCTTCCAGAAAAATAGATCAGAGACAATTCTCCTCCCAATGGAGTTTGGATGCCAATGTCCTAAATTCGATGACATAGTCGGCCAATGGTCTTCCTCCCTGTCGGAGTTGTAGAAGTTTGGAGCCCGCGACTACTTGCCTTCCTTGATCGTCAAATACTGCTTGGAATAGTTCTAAGAATTTGGACAGGTTTCGGAGGACTGGATCTGAACGTCGCCAGTATGGAGAAGCCCATGCAAGAGCCTTACCCTCCAGTAACGATAGAATATAGGTGGTCTTGGTGAGATCGTCTGGAAATAGAGAAGCTTGCAGATGGAAGTGCATACTGCACTGGTCGAGAAACCCTTGACAGGATCGGGAATCACCAGCATATCACGGAGGAGTAGGTAGTGGAATCACAGTCCGGGTATTACTTTGTACCATCGGAGGTACGGGTGGCGGGGTAGCCTGAGCTACTGCCATAGCGTCCATCCGGGCATTCAATCTTTCTAAGGATGCTGCCATGGATTCCAAGATGTGCTATTGTTCCATGACCTTCTGGGCTAAGCCAGGAATAGCCTGCCGGGCTGAGGCCTCTGCCGGATCCATGGCCTTGGTATTCTGTAAGGATCTGGAGCGTGGACCCTTGTTCTGTGGTAGAGTCAGTACGGCCGTTAAAGGATGGGACTTCTCGACGGCTTCTACCGTCAGATGGCGAGGCCTGTTGAAGACGTGAACCGGACTTCGCCCTGGAAGCACATGAGCCCCCCAGGAGGAGCCCGTAGGGCCACGGCCGCTGGGACTTAGGCGACTCCCAGAAGACAGAAGATGGTCTGGATGCAGGCGCCTCCTGCAGGTCGTGGTTTCCAGATGGCTGGCGCCTCCAGCAGGTCGTAAATGATCTCTGTAGGGAGTTTGACGAAATCCAACAAGCCGGTCCCAGCGTCAGCAACCAAACATAGTCCGCAGACAGTCCAGGGGTCGAAATCCAGAGCGAGGTCGAAAGCCAGTCCAAGGGTCGAAATCCAGAGCGAGGTCCAAAGCCGGTCCAAGGGTCAGTGTCCAGTGCGTAGTCCAAAGCCAATCCGAGGTCAGAGTCCAAAGCGTGGTCCAAATCCAATCTGAAGTCGTAAACCAGAAGAATCAATCAGCAGGGAAGGCAGAGCAGAAGCGGGACGAAGAACCAGGATACCAGGAACACAGGAAACAAGCAAGACCTCAATACCAAGGCAAGGACTGAATGCTCAGCCCTTGCCTTAAATACAGGAACCTGAGGGAGGAGCTTCAGAGGGAGCCATGACACTTCCTGTCATGGCCCCTTTAAGAATCCTCTTCAGCCACGCGCACGGCCCTATGGGCAGAAGGGGGAGGAGCCAAAGTCCCACGGAGCCATGCTGCCGACCCTCTAGCAGCGGACCGGAGGAAGAAGAGGAAAACAAGAAAGAAGACTGCCAGCAACATGCAGGCAGCTTCCATAACCCAGCGAACCGGGTGAGTGAGGAGGCAGACATCGGCCAGGGAAGCTACTGCGGCCATGACACTTGGTCCCGGTTGCGGCCTGCCACGGCCGACGCCGCTGACACCTTTGACTAATATCATGGACAAAGAGATGCTTCGTCAATTCCACTGAATGTATCCTCAAAAACTAAGACCAGGTAGGGGGTCTGGAGGGGGCCCTTTGAAGGGGGGTTGGTCTCAGACGGTTTCAACCTCTGTGCCTCACCTTTCTCTCTGCTCTCCCTGCTAGCCTTGGGAAGATGGCTACCGCCGCATCTGCATGCCACTCTTTCCGGCGACCCTGGAATGGCAATGGCAAGGCAATCCGCCATGTTTCTCCTGAGGGCCTCCTAGGGTGCGCGCGCACGCCATCCACGTCTTTATCCACGTCATGGCGGGAACCTCGAGGGTGGCCCCCTCGAGTGACGTCATGCCATCCAGGTATGCTAATAAATCGAGTTAGCAATGATTGGACTTGTCCGGTCTAAACTACTATGCCACTTCTCTGCTGCCACTTGAAGCTCTCTCTACCCTTCGGGGTAATTCTCTAACCTGGATACCCGCTCCTCGGGAGCCCTTTGCTTTCTTTCAGGTGCCTATCAGGGATCAGGTACTCACTCCTCGAGGGCCTTCTCTCCCTGCCTCAGTGCCTGTATTCAACTACTTCTGCCTGCTGGGATCTCCATCTATACAGCTACCAACTTAGTGAGTAATCTAGCATTGTCAGTCTTTCTCATCTACAGATCAGCACTGGGAACCTGTATCCTGCACTCCCTATACTATCATTGCGAGACGGGTCTCCTCTGCCGAGGGCCCCTGGACTGCTACCTCTGGATCACCTCACTACTGCCACCACTGATGGTATCATTCTGCTGTATAATAAAAGACAAATCTCTGTATTTGCGTGTTTAGAGTCTAGCCTAGTACTGTGGTTCCTCATGGGGCTCCTCCCCGTGGGAGTGGTCATCACCACAGTACCCAAAACTCCACTCCAACACCTCAAAACCATAACAGAAAGATTCAGAGTTAATCCTCTCCCTCTGCTCCCAAAGCTTAATACCAAGGCCATCAAGCTGCACTCACCTACCCATCCCTCCCTAAACCTTTGTTAAGTATTAGGATGGGGCCGGCATTGTACGCCAGCTCCTGTCCTGACTTTTGATTAAAGAGACTCAGGCTGCCTCCCTTCCTACCCCCCACTCACCCATCCATAAGGAATCATAGGGACTCCTACTCCCCCGTTCCTTCTGACCTAGAGTGGTCAAAGAAACAGTCATAGGAACATAGAAATGACAGCAGAAGAGGTCCAAATGATCCACCCAGACTGCCCAGCAAGCTTATGCCAGTATCTGCTGCATGCTTATCAGTTTCCTAGACCATACAAGTCAGGGCCCTCAGATGCTGTCCAAATCCAATTTTCCTTAACTCCTGCTGTGGAAACAGAGAGCAATCATATATGCTGTTAATGTTTTTCTAGTGTTGCGCCAGAGGTGGACCCTTGGGCCGAGGTGGGGTTGACGCAACTCTTAGGTAGAGACCTATGGGTCCCTGCTGTCGGCAGGAGGAGTGGGCTGATGAACGGAGGCCAGCTGGCGCTTTACCAATACCAGCCCTCGTTCATCACGGGTTGAGCCTTTGGGTGCCGGGGCCACCTGGACTTAGGTGGGCCTCCGTATGTCAGGAGACAGCAGGAGAGAGATGGTACAGTGTTGCTGGAGAAGGTAGTGTCCCGACGACCCAGGCGCCAAAGGAACAAAGGCAGACAGGGGGCGCCCGAACAAAAGCAGGCCGAAGCCTGAATAGACAGAGTCCAGAACATAGGCTGAAGAGGCGTCGTGGCGTCAGGGCTGGCAGCAATCTGGAAGCAGTGGCAAGCAAGGCTGAAGTCTGATCATGGAGATAGTCAAACATAATCAGGCAATGCAGAGGTCTGTGTCTAGAGTCAGGCAATGCAGAGGTCTGGGTCGGGAGAGAGGCAACGACTTAGTCAGGCAATGCAGAAGTCTGGACTTGGAGAGAGTCAATGGTGTAGTCAGGCAAAGCAGGGGACCGGACTTGGAGAGAGTCAACGGCGTGGTCAGGCAAAGCAGAGGTCTGGGCTTGGAGAGAGTTAACGGTGTGGTAAAGCAAAGCAGACTCAAAGTCCGTGTAGGCAATCCGAGGAAAGGTGAAGAGCAGGAAAGTAGGAGCAAAGGAATCAGCAACCAGGATCAGTGAGGAACAGGAACACGGGAGTAAGATGAAACTCTCAGGAGACAACGAGTACTTGACCAGCGAGGAGACCTGTTTGCAAAGGCAAAGCTAGGGAGCAGAGCTTGGGGTTATGTACCGGTGCTCTGCTGATGTCATCATCTGGGGCTGGGGCTCAGTTCCCGCTGCGGGCCCTACTTAAGCTTCAGTGATGCGTGTACACCTAGGGAGGGGCGCAGCGCCGACTAGCAGCGTTTCTCCGTGGAGCAGTGGAAGTGGTAGCTGGACTGAGAACACCAGGGTCTGTAGCTGAGCCAGAGGCACCAGGGGTGGTCCGAGGATGGAGCTGGCGGCCTACCACCACCAGGGACGAGGAACCAGGTGCTGGAGTTACTGCAGAGAGGTGAGGGGGCCGTGCCGTGGGTCTGCCGCTGACAGCATGCGTAACATCTAGAGCTTTCAGAGCTATGGAAGACAATAATTGGTCTGGACCAGTGCCATCAGATGATGTCACCCAGATCTGTGGCTATTTTGTATGCTCATCCATGGAGAATGCAAGGTGTTCTTTATGGCTCACACTCATCTGACAAACAATTTTAGAGTGCGAGCATGAATATAGTGCCATGCCCCCCGGGATAGTGAGCTGGTTCCAGACTCTGCAGGCACCTGGAGGGGCAGATCCTCTAACCAGAGGAGATTTCAGAGGTATAGTTGGCTCCCTGGGGCTTCGCTGATCCAAGAATTGCTGAATGTGGTGAAGGGTGGAGACCCTCCACAGGAGCCATTATTGCAATGCAGGTTTGGGGAGATCTGGACTCAAAGCTTCCCCCCCCCCCAAAAAAAAACAAAAAACCAAGAGAAAACAGCATCTCCCTCCCCCCACCTGAAAAAGATAACCCTAGAAAAAGAGAATGACAAATCTCCCTCACCCGCCTCCAGAAAAACATATAAAAAGGTTGTCAAACAACAGACAGGAGATTTCCCTCATTAAAAAGCAAACTTGCTCCCAGAAGATATAAAAGAGCACCCCCACCTACCCTGTTGTGGGGCGCTAGGAGAGCGGGCCCACTTACTAAGAGGCGTGTGTTCTTGGGCCACGGTTCGACCCCAGAGGAACTCCGAAGAGGTGCCGCAGTAGGCGAGGTATGCCCGAGCATGGGCTGGACAGGAGCGAGGCTGGACTGAAGACTGGAGACACTGACCCTCCTCCGGACCTGCATGCTTCGGAAGACCAACAATGCAATGATGGTCTTATGAACAGTCCTCCGACCGTTCCAAGCCCTTTCGGACCTGCCGCAGGGTACGGCAAGAAGCGGCAGGCCGGATGGAGTTCAGGGCAGCGGAGACCAGAACATGGAGGTTCAGACGAGACTCAGGAACGAGGTACTTGGATGCATAGACGAGACTCAGGCACAGACGTAGACTCAGGAACGAGAGGTACTAGGCTTTCAGAAGACTCAGGAACAAGGTACAAGGCTTGCATCATGAAGCGCCCTACTCAGCCCGCCTGTGGGGCTGGTCGCGGACCACAACATGGCTTGCCGTGAGGTACCAAGCGTACAGAAGACTCAGGAACAAGGTACTTGGCTTTCAGAAGACTCAGACAAGGCTCAAGGTAATCAGAAGATTCAGGCAAGGCTCAAGGTATTCAGACGATTCAGATAAAGCACTGGGGTGAGACTGCAATGCAGCGCGCCTTACACAGTCCACGCGGGGACTGGTCACGGACCACGCTGGACTTGAGGAGCCTCTAGACGAGAAATGGAGCAATGAATGAGGCATGTCTCAGAAACTGTAGAGGCCTGCACCGAGGCACGCCCTACTCAGCCGCCAGTGGCTGGTCGCAGGCCACGCTGGAAGTACAGGTTCTGGCAGAGTCTTTGGCACAGACGGAGCAAGCACTAGGGACTCCGTAGACCAGGGACAAGTACTGAAGTGGAAGTCTCCCGGAGGCTAGTGCTGTAGAGGAGAGGCAGGCATTGTACCATGAGGCGCCCTACACAGCCGGCCCATGGGGCTGGTCGCGGACCACGTATGGCACACCAGGAAGCGTGGTACGAGGAACCAGGGGTTCAGGACAGCAAGACAGACTCACAGACTTCAGGATCAGGGAAGAAGCAACATCAGGCTGGATCACAGATATCAGGAACAAACATCTGGACTGGAACACAAGGTACTGGATCAGGAGACAGACCTTAGGGCTGGCACACGGACATCTGGAACAGCAGGTGAACATCAGGACTGGAACAAAGACAAAAGGACAAGATGAGGAGCTCCAACGAAGAACAGGAAACACAGGCCCTTGAAGAAGTGCTGGAACAAAGACGACTCCTGGAGCGAAGGACAGCAGGATCCCAGGAGTGAACAACTCCTTGCGAAGGCAAAGCTGGAATGGACGCTGAGCCCTTTTGAAGGGCTGAAGAGGACAACGCCCAGGGAGGCGTCAGCAGAGGGCCACACCTGGCTGGCCTTTGAAAAACAGGCGAGAGGCGCGTGCCCGCGCCTTAGGAAGCTAGAGAGAAAAGAGAGCTGGAAGCTGGTGGCGTCCTCAGCCACGTGGAAGGTCCAAGGAGAAGCAGGCAGGCAGCGGAGCAGCCCTGCCCTGAAGCTGGACGAAGGGCAGGCTGCTGGAGCGGCTCCCAGCCGTGAAAACTGAAGCAGGAAGCTGTAGAAGGGATGGCTGCAGGACAAGCAGGGAGCTGTAGCAAGCTGCAGGCACCAGCAGGGATGGCTTCCCTGCCGGGCGAGGACCCGGGCTGAAGCAGGCACTGGCAGGGACGGCCTCCCTGCTGGCTGAAGACCCCGGGAGCAAAGCAGGACCTCGGGGAGAGCCAGGAGCAGCAATGGAGGACCTGGCCGCATGAAACAGCTGTGGGGACAGCCCCAGCTGATTCGGGGGAAGAGAAGAGCGTCAAGAGACGAGGGTAAGAGCCTGCCCACCCCTCCTCGCGGGCAGGATCGCAACATACCCAAAATTAGAAAGGAGTGATCCAGGGAGCTGGATGTCAGTACTGGGCAAAATGGTAGAAGCTATTCTGAAAAACAAAATTACTAGCCATCTGGATAAACAGATTAATAGGGCACAGCCAACATAGATGAAGCAAAGAGAAGTCTTACAAATCTGTTAGATTTTTTGAAGGAGTTAAAAACATAAGAACATAAGAATTGCCATACTCGGTCAGAATAAGCCCAGTATCTTGTTTCCAACAGTGGCCAATCCAAGTACAGATAGATCACAAACTATTGCTTATTAATTAATAGCAGTTTATGGATTTTTCCTCTAGGAACTTATCCAAACCTTTTTTAAACCCAGTTACACTAACTGCTGTAACCACATCCTCTGACAATTAATTCCAGAGCTTAACTATGCACTGAGTGAAAAACGAGTTTTTCTTTGATTTGTTTTAAATGAGCTACTTGCTAACTTCATAGAGTGCCCCCCTTCTATTATCTGAGAGAGTAAATAACCAATTTACATTAACTTGTTCATGTCATTTCATGATTTTGTAGACCTCTATCATATCCCTCCTCAGTCTTCTCTTCTCTAAACTGAACAGCCCTAACTCTTTAGCCTTTCCTCACAGTGCAGCTGTTCCATGCCCCTTATCAATTTGGTCGCCCTTCTCTGCACTTTCTCCAGTACAACTATATCTTTTTTTTAGATGTGGCGACCAGAATTGCACACAGTGTTCAAGATCCAGTCTCACCATGGAGCGATACAGAGGCATTATGACATCAATCATTTTATTTGCCATTCCCTTCCTAATAACCTTTGATCGCCACAGCACACTGAGCTGACAATTTCAATATATTTTCCACTATGACTCCTAGATCTCTTTCCTGGGTGGTAACTCCTATTATGGAACCTATCATCATGTAACTACAGCATGGGTTTTTTCCCTATATGCATCATTTTGCACTTGTCCACATAAAATTTCATCTGCCATTTGGAAGTCCAATCTTCCAGTCTCGCAAGGTCCTCTTGCAACTACTCTGCATAATTTTGTGTCATCTGCAAATTTGATCACCTCACTCGTCCCAGATCATTTATAAATATATTAAAAAGCACCGGTCCATGTACAGATCCCTGAAGCACTCCACTGTTTACCTTTTTCCACTGTGAAAACAGACCATTTAATCCTATTCTCCATTTAACCAGCTTGCAATCCACAAAAGGACATTGCCCTCCTATCCCATGAATTTTTCATTTTCTTAGAAGCCTCTCATTCAGGACTTTGTCGAATGCCTTCTAAAAATCCAAATACACCACATCTACCGATTCACCTTTGTCCACATGTTTATTTACCCTTTCAAAAAAAGTAGGAGATTTGTGAGACAAGACTTTCCATGGGTACATTCATGCTGGCTGTGTCCTATTACATTATGTCTATCTAAATGTTTTGTGATTTTATTCTATAGAGGCTCACCGGTCTATAGTTTCTTGAATACAGTTTCTTTAGGTACAATGGATGATTTTAATGATAGGTTACAAATTCATTGAAATACATAAGAACATAAGAACATAAGAAAATGCCATACTGGGTCAGACCAAGGGACCATCAAGCCCAGCATCCTGTTTCCAACAGTGGCCAATCCAGGCCATAAGAACCTGGCAAGTACCCAAAAACTAAGTCTATTCCATGTAACCATTGCTAATGGCAGTGTGCTATTCTCTAAGTGAACTTAATAGCAGGTAATGGACTTCTCCTCCAAGAACTTATCCAATCCTTTTTTAAACACAGCTATACTAACTGCACGAACCACATTCTCTGGCAACAAATTCCAGAGTTTAATTGTGCGTTGAGTAAAAAAGAACTTTCTCCAATTAGTTTTAAATGTGCCCCATGCTAACTTCATGGAGTGTCCCCTAGTCCTTCTACTATCCGAAAGAGTAAATAACCGATTCACATCTACCCGTTCTAGACCTCTCATGATTTAAACACCTCTATCATATCCCCCCTCAGTCGTCTCTTCTCCAAGCTGAAAAGTCCTAACCTCTTTAGTCTTTCCTCATAGGGGAGTTGTTCCATTCCCCTTATCATTTTGGTAGCCCTTCTCTGTACCTTCTCCATCGCAATTATATCTTTTTTGAGATGCGGCGACCAGAATTGTACACAGTATTCAAGGTGCGGTCTCACCATGGAGCGATACAGAGGCATTATGACATTTTCCGTTTTATTCATCATTCCTTTTCTAATAATTCCCAACATTCTGTTTGCTTTTTTGACTGCCGCAGCACACTGAACCGACGATTACAATGTGTTATCCACTATGACACCTAGATCTCTTTCTTGGGTTGTAGCACCTAATATGGAACCCAACATCGTGTAATTATAGCATGGGTTATTTTTCCCTATATACATCACCTTGCACTTATCCACATTAAATTTCATCTGCCATTTGGATGCCCAATTTTCCAGTCTCACAAGGTCTTCCTGCAATTTATCACAATCTGCTTGTGATTTAACTACTCTGAACAATTTTGTGTCATCTGCAAATTTGATTATCTCACTCGTCGTATTTCTTTCCAGATCATTTATAAATATATTGAACAGTAAGGGTCCCAATACAGATCCCTGAGGCACTCCACTGTCCACTCCCTTCCACTGAGAAAATTGCCCATTTAATCCTACTCTCTGTTTCCTGTCTTTTAGCCAGTTTGCAATCCACGAAAGGACATCGACACCTATCCCATGACTTTTTACTTTTCCTAGAAGCCTCTCATGAGGAACTTTGTCAAACGCCTTCTGATAATCCAAGTATACTATATCTAACCGGTTCACCTTTATCCACATGTTTATTAACTCCTTCAAAAAAGTGAAGCAGATTTGTGAGGCAAGACTTGCCCTGGGTAAAGCCATGCTGACTTTGTTCCATTAAACCATGTCTTTCTATATGTTCTGTGATTTTGATGTTTAGAACACTTTCCACTATTTTTCCTGGCACTGAAGTCAGGCTAACCGGTCTGTAGTTTCCCGGATCGCCCCTGGAGCCCTTTTTAATATTGGGGTTACATTTGCTATCCTCCAGTCTTCAGGTACAATGGATGATTTTAATGATAAGTTACAATTTTTACTAATAGGTCTGCAATTTCATTTTTTAGTTCCTTCAGAACTCTGGGGTGTATACCATCCGGTCCAGGTGATTTACTACTCTTCAGTTTGTCAATCAGGCCTACCACATCTTCTAGGTTCACCGTGATTTGATTCAGTCCATCTGAATCATTACCCATGAAAACCTTCTCCATTACGGGTACCTCCCCCAACATCCTCTTCAGTAAACACCGAAGCAAAGAAATCATTTAATCTTTCCGCGATGGCCTTATCTTCTCTAAGTGCCCCTTTAACCCCCTCGATCATCTAACGGTCCAACTGACTCCCTCACAGGCTTTCTGCTTCGGATATATTTAAAATGTTTTTACTGTGAGTTTTGCCTCTACAAGCCAACTTCTTTTCAAATTCTCTCTTAGCCTGTCTTATCAATGTCTTACATTTAACTTGCCAATGTTATGCTTTATCCTATTTTCTTCTGTTGGATCCTTCTTCCAATTTTTGAATGAAGATCTTTTGGCTAAAATAGCTTCTTTCACTTCCCCTTTTAACCATGCGGGTAAACGTTTTGCCTTCTTTCCACCTTTCTTAATGTGTGGAATACATCTGGACTGTGCTTCTAGAATGGTATTTTTTAACAATGACCATGCTCTTGGACAATTTTTTACTTTTGTAGCTGCTCCTTTCAGTTTTTTTTCTAACAATTTTTCTCATTTTATCAAAGTTTCCCTTTTGAAAGTTTAGGCACGAGAGCCTTGGATTTGCACACTGTTCCTTTTCCAGTCATTAAATCAAATTTGATCATATTATGATCATTATTGCCAAGTGGCCCCACCACCGTTACCTCTCTCACCAAGTCCTGTGCTCCACTGAGAATTAGATCTAAAATTGCTCCCTCTCTCGTCGGTTCCTGAACCAAATTGCTCCATAAGCTATCATTTATTCCATCCAGGAACGTTATCTCTCTAGCGTGACCCGATGATACATTTACCCAGTCTATATTGGGGTAATTGAAGTCTCCCATTATTACTGCACTACCAATTTGGTTAGCTTCCCTAATTTCTCTTAGCATTTCACTGTCCGTCTCACCATCTTGACCAGGTGGATGGTAGTATACCCCTATCACTGTAGTCTTCCCTGATACACAAGGGATTTCTACCCTTGTAGGACTGAAATTTCATTTTTTAGTTTTTTCAGAAACCCTGGAGCGTATACCATCCGGTCCGGTGATTTACGACTTTTCAGTTAGTAGTTGATCAGGCATACCAAATCTTCCAGGTTCACTGTGATTTGGTTCAGTACAGTTCAAATGAGCGGGGAATCTTAACTGAATGAAGAAACAATCCCTTGATCTTCACACCCAAGCCTCAAACCAATTGCCAAACCCGCACATATAGCCAAGGAAGCGGAGAACTTTCTCGCTCACAGCAAGGTGGCAGTCACCGCAGTAGAATATCCAGGCTTTCAACAATCAAGCCCTCTCAAGGGCAAATACCATTAGGACAGAATGGAGTCGGATCTTCTATGAAGCACAGGCCCCTGCTGCAGCAGATCCCTGTGTGCTGGAAACCGAGAGGGAGGAGTTCACCAGGAGCCCTTTGCATATCTGCCTAACCATGGTCATACCTGGGCCCAGTCCTGGTGCCACCAGAAGCACCACCCCCCTGTGACTCTTGATTTTCTAAATCATCCTGCCAACATGGGCCACAGGTGGAAGGCATACAGCAGCTTGCCTTTGGCTACTCCTGCACTAGCGCATTGATGCCCAGGGACTTTGGATCTCTTCTGGACTGAAGAAAACGAGGAACTTTTGCAGTGCAAGCCAGCAGGTCCAGAAATGGAAGGCCCCAGTGATCCACTATTAGCTGAAATGCCTCACCTGATAATTCCCATTCTCCTGATCCATACTCTGCTGAGAAAGTCTTCTCTTACATTGTCTTTTCTTGCAATGTGTGAGCCTGAGATCTCCTGAAGATGCCCTTTCACCCATTCCATAAGTTGGGCAATTTCCTGTGACACTTCCTAACTCTTGTTTCCTCCCTGCTGGTTGATGTAATCTATTGTTGTTCATTGTTCGACATTATTTGGATCACTCGACCCTGTAAATGATTGCTGAACTGCAAACATGCCAACCAGACAGCTCGGGCTTCCAGCAGATTGGCTCCACAGAGACTCTTCTGTACTCCAGCACCCTTGTGCTGTCAGCTCCTGACAGTGAGCTCCCCAGCCCTGAAGGCAGAGCCAGCACATCCCGATAGGTGAACTAGGAGGTCGCCTAGGGTGCCAAAGAGCAGCCTGTGGGGCCACGAGTGGGGCCCATCCCACTCATGGCCTAGAGGAGTAGAGGCTCGGTGAGCCACAAGCAGAGCCTATCCCGCTCATTGTTGAGAGGAGTGGAGCCTCAGTGGGCCGCAAGTAGCACTCAGCAGGCCGTGAACAGCACTCATCCTGTTTGTGGCAGAGAAATGTAAACACTCAATGGGCCACGAGCACCACCCATCCTGCTCGCGGCCAACAGAAACAGAGTCTCGGCGGGCTGCGAGCAGCACCCATCCTGCTCTCAGCCAAGAGAAGCAGAGTCTCGGGGGGGCCACGAGTGGTGCCTCTGTTTGAGGGTGGCTCAGAAATGGATTCAGCCCCAGGAACTCCCAGCATCTTCAGCGTCTGGGAATCAGAGCCAGTACCCTCATCTCTACGAAAGAACCGCAACATAATTCTAAATAGCTCCAATTCTGGAGGAATTTCCCCATTCTCCAGGAAGTAAGGATTGGCTCATCATCCGTGCCATATGGTCCCTATCAGGTAGACCAGCAGCAGGTCTAGGTGTACGCTGATGCTTACCTGCAGCACCAGGCAGGATTTCACTGCCCACGACTCTGACCTGGGAAGACTGGTAGGGCTGAGGACTGCGCCTGAAGAAAAGACTGCAATCCCTGAAAAAATTCCACCCACAAAAGGCAGAGGGAGCCATGCCAAAACCAGTGAGTACCTGTTCTGTACCGACTGAACTACCTTCCTCTGCTGACGAACCAGTTAGGGGAGCTCCAAAATCAGGCAATCCATCTGGCATCTCTGTACCCGGCCCACATCAGGCTGGAAGAACTGGGTTTAGTAAAATCAGACGAAGGCAATTCCCCCTGAGTTTCCAAAGCAGCACTGACACAAGGTAGAGGAAATGCCAGGCTGAGATGCCCAAATATGACAAGGCAGCACAGAGGGTAAGGCACTTAAGTTTCTTTCGCTATAGGCGCCATCAGTCCGTCAGTACACTCTAACAGGTGGCTGAGAATTGTGTGTCCAATTGTATCTGTGCTGCAAAACTAGGTGTCCAAATTTAGGTGTACAACCCTATGCCTCTATGAGCACCCAAAACTGAGCTCCCACAAGGCCACGCAGATTGCGCTTAGGTAAACGTGCGTCCCTATCACTGGTCGCCCATGTAAGCACCCAGCTAAGCGTCCAACTAGGTTCACGAACTGAGCGCACAACTGAAGGAGGGGGTATGGAAAGGGAGAGAAAGGAAAGAGGGAGTGAATTAGGAGGTTAGAAAGGGAGGGGAGTAGGGTGAGAGGAGTGGGGTGACTGAGAGAAAAAGAGGGGAGGGAAAGGAAGGGAGCAAATGAAAGGGGGTTTGTGGGGGTGCAGATGCATGGGAAGGGGAAGCCAGAGAGCAGGGTTCTCGGGGGGGGGGGGGGGGGTTCTAAAGTGTCAACCTCTGGGGAATCTAGAAATATTATTAATAGAATTATTGGTGTGCTTTCTGCTACACCCCTAGGAGATCGTTCTCTTCCTTTATCAATATTTCATATCTTCAGAGCGCCAGATATTCCCCGTCCTGCTCCTGCTCATCAGACAGCAAGGTGGCGAGATACTCACCTCCCTGCCCCCACTCAAAAACATCCCCCAGCCCTCGATTGTTTGAAATTTCCCATGTGGCCCTTCCCTTGAAAAGTTTGGGGACCTCTGGTTTAAAAAGCCCTTATAGGTGCTTTAAGCACAGGGAATGCAGGATCTACTCTTGCATAACTAACATATGGTAACTCATTGGGGTGGGTACAGGCGTTTGGTTGTGTCTGCTTGCAACAAAGTCCCTAATGAGTTATTAGCATCAATGGATAATTTGGAAGTATGCTTGCAACAAAGTCCCTAATGAGTTATTAACATCAATGGATAATTGGGGGAAGGCTGAAGATCCTTGGCTCCAAAAACAATACCTGATGCCAAAATGAGCAGCTGAGCCCTTCTCAAAAACTGAGAAACTCCTTGAGCAAGGATGAATGTGAAAAATTGCTCTGCACGCTTTGCCTCCAGTTTGACCTTCAGCATTTTGCCATGCCATCTTCTCTGTCACTGTTAAAACCATAATTGAAATGATTAATCCTTTCTCACTCCTTCAAGATGAAGTGCACAGGCCATTATATATTGTACGCATCATTTTATGTTTTTTAAACCTTTATTTGTAATAATTGACAAGTAGCACTGCTCTGCTCTTGTTAGCTCATGTGGATTTTCGAAAGGCTGAACCTGCTTACTTCAGGAGTTAGCTGATTAAACCTTATCTGCCTTACAACTTCCCCTCTCTGACCAGCTAAATTTAATATTCTGAAATCGCAAGGTGATCAGATTTAGCGGAGTAGAAAAGGGGACGCTCAGAAGGCGTTCCTGATGCATGTTTAAGTCACAGCCCCTTAATGCTCACCTTCAGGGCCACACAAACAGCAACCCCAAATGTCACAGCTCAAATTTTCATTAGCTAGAGTCTGGTTAATTTGCAACCAAAACCCTAGGCTGAAAATGCAGCTGAATGAGTTGTTGAAAACTTGGCTTATTTTAAGGGTGAAAGAGCTAGTCAGTTTAACAATGTCATCCCTCATCTTCTCAGGGCACACGCCTCATTCCTAGGGCTTTATGGCCAATGTTTCTTCCAGCATCACTGGGGAATGGCAGGTACTGACGTTTATAGGAACAAGAGAAGAGGATGAGGAGAAAAAGAAGGTGAAAGATGCAAGAGGAAGAAACGATAGCAATAACAAGGAGAAGGAGGCAGGGAGAAATGGAGCGAGTAAGTGATTTGGTTATGAAGAAGAGAAAGACTTTCCAATCTCAAAGCATGGCATTTGATTACCTGATATGATATATATAGTTCAGCAAACTAGAAGCGACATTTTATGCACACCTAAAGCAAAGACCTAAGGGCTTAAACCCAACCCAAGCCAAATAAACATCAGAAATCTGGGACAACAACAGGAAAAGAGGGAGGAAAGATTGCATCCCATGCCAATAGGCATCCTTTCCAGAAAGGTGCATGTAGGGCAGTGCCCAGAACATCTTGTATGGAACATAATAAAAAATGGAATTTGACGCCCATGACTCAGGATAGAACCTCCTTCTACACAGGATATAAAACAACCCATGCTGAAGGTGCTCTCAGAGCCAGGGTGAGAGCAGGTGTACAGCATCCAGCTCCATCCTCTCTCTGCCACCATGAGGGCTTTCCTCACCAGCATCTGCATCCTTGCTGCTCTGA
Organism: Rhinatrema bivittatum; assembly: GCF_901001135.1. Classification (NCBI taxonomy): domain Eukaryota; kingdom Metazoa; phylum Chordata; class Amphibia; order Gymnophiona; family Rhinatrematidae; genus Rhinatrema; species Rhinatrema bivittatum. Next base: position 58,525,997 of record NC_042628.1, on the reverse strand, counting down.
TAAATACAGGTGAGGCTGCATTAGTGCATTCAAAATGATCATTCATTATATGAGTTGATTCCCTCTTACCTGCCGATCCATGCAGCAGCTAAGAACAGCTTTTCAGTTGGGGGTTTACAGGAAATTGTTAAGCCCTGCTGATACAGACACCAATGAATGTAATATTCCTCCTTTCCTTTCCCTCTGCTTCCTCTCATCTTATCTAGCCCGCTCCATCGGCATTTACATTTATTGCTCACTTCTCATCTTCCAGCTATTCTGCATATATGGTGGAGGCAATCTGCAAACTATGCATTTTGGGGACAAAGTCTCTGAGTGCTTTTTACCGATGGACTTTGCCCCAATTTTCTAAGGAAAACTATGCATGTACTTTTGCTTTTAAACTTGCAGCAGATGTTTTCACCTGCTTTCTCTGCAGGTTCTCTTTTCATTGACGAGCACACATACCGTTGAAAATGTAATCTACATGCATTATTTTCTTCTTGCAACAAAAATGCCTTCTCTTAATACTGCTAAATTTACACCCACACACACATACACACACACACACACACACATACACACACACACACACACACACACATATATATATATATATATATATAGATAGATATAGATAAAGATATAGATATAAAAGAAGTTGTCAAAATGCGCGAATTCAATTTTCAGATGGCCAGTTTACATGGATAAAACACTTTTTACTGGAATAAATGACTTTGAAAATGTTTTCCCCATTTTTATGATATAATAATCTAAAAGGCATGCTAGTTACCTTGGAAGATTAGAGAAGGTTAAAAGATGGAGAGCCCTAGTGCATACATAAGGTTAACCGAGAGTCCTGAATTTTGTTACCTAGGAACATTGTTGGTGTGTAATAAGTGCACGAGCTCAGATGGATCCAACTGCTTGTCTACTCAAGAGACTTGTAATTCTACTGTAAAGACATGTGAAACGAATCTGTTAGAAATGAAGACAGGTGAGTACATCACATCTGCTGAATTTCACACTCTGATGGAAAAGCTGCCATTGAGTATGGATGGCTCTTCCATACTAAGTGGACAAACAGGGCTATACTGTTTAACCAGGATGGAAAAGGCCTGACTTTGGGGCCGATGCAAAAAAGTTGCGCTGAAAGCGCCCCCAGGCACCTCTCCAATATTTAAATTAGGGCTCGAGCTGTCGAGGAGGTGCTAGGGGTCATTGCATGCCCTAACGCCTCCTTGACAGAGTGCGCTGGAGAGAGGTCCGCTGTCGGAGGCTGTCCACCGGTTAAGAAAACTGACGCTGAGTTTATCAGCATCCGTTTTTCCTAACCTGTGCACATGCAGGGGTTAGGAAAATGGATGCTGATAAATTCAGAGTCCATTCTCTCAACGTGACTACAGGCACCAGAAGGAGTGTATAAATCAATATTAAAGGGTGGGGCACTTAATATTAATTTATTCACTCTACATTGCCGATTGATCCCTTTACTGTCACATATCAGTGAAAGGACCAATCACCTTTCAGAAGGCTATACCTATGGATATTAAGTCGGAGGCAGTATTGAAAAGCAGTTTTTTCTGCTTTTCTGTACTAGTTTTAGTAGCGCTCAGCAATTAATGCCTGCTCCGGGCAAGCATTAATTTCTGATCCCTAAAATGTGCGCCCTAGATGCATTTTTTTTTTTTGCATTGGGAGTGAATAGCTAATAGCTAATAGCCTCATTCACATGCATTTGCATGTAATGAGCGCTATTAGTTTCACTCCGCGTTGGATGTGCGTTGTAGAGGCACTAATCCCCTTATTGCATAAGGGGATTAGTTAGCGTGTATACGACCTGCATCCAACTGCAGGTTATACAGTGCGCTTGGCCCCTTTGTGTAACAATAATTGCTGGCTAACAATGGGAATGACTGAACATTGTTAAACAATACTGTGACTGTGATAGGTGATCTCAGTTAGGGAAGGTTATTCATGATGTGCTTTTTACTGCGTCATACAGTGTTGGTTAATGTTCTGGTCAACCAGGGCTTTAATGTTGAGCTTAATACATGACCCATATCAATAACTAGCTCAATATCCCCCTTCTCTGAGTAAAGACTGCCAGCAAATAACTTTTCTTGATATTGTTTCTGTTTAACAGAAGAAAATATAACAACAGTCCTTGTGAAAATGTGCACACAGCTTCCCGCTACCTGTGACATACACTACAGTTTAAGTGTTGGAGATTTTGCATTACGATCTCAATCCAAGTGCTGCGATTCCAGCAACTGCAACATGGATGCACTGAAACTGTACGTCATGCTCTAAATCATTCATTTAATTATCTCTGATTCATTATCTGATTATACAGTATTTTTATCTGATATTAGACATTGCTAGGTAACAAACTGTGTAGGTCTGTGTCAGAGTATTTTGATTATATGTTATTTACTTGTCATAAGATTAGGTTTTATATTTGATTGTACATCACTTTGAGCCCTAAGGAAGAGGCGATTCATAAATCTAATAACTGTAGTAGACTCTGTGAGCCAACAAGTGACAATAATGAAACTTGGACATTGCTTGGACCCGCGAGGCTCCCCTGAGCTGCCTGAGCATGCTGTCTGGGGGAGAGAGCATGGTAGAGACCATTAAGGGGAGAAAAGGCCATAACAAAGCTGGAAAACTGGAAAGAATTGTAGTTATTTTCTTGTCATTGTAAGCTGATCTTAAGAAAAAGGCAAATCTTTCTTAACATCACACTAATTGATTCTTACCTGAGGAAAAGAAAGATCCTCAGGATTACACGCATGCTAATTCCAACTTGAGAAAAAGGCAGGGTTTTTTTGGATTTGTGATATGACTCCTGGGTATTTTGCATTCATAGTTCCTCCCAGAAACAATACCAAGAATGGAGTGCACTGCCCGTTGTGTCCTATTGCTTTGAATGCAACTAAGTGCGATAGCAAAGGTCAGACCATGGAATGCACAGGAGATGAGACCCACTGCCTGTACTTTGCTGGGAAAATACTGCAGCTAGGTAAACTTACACATTTGGAGTGTGTGTGTGTGGAAAAGATTAAAGATCTGGGGGCTATTATAATCCGTTTGTTTGGGGTTTTTTTTTAAGTATTCTTTTAGGTTGTTGATCTTACCCCTTGCAGCTCAGTTAATATAAAATTGCAGCAGTATAGTGCATGAGTATAATGCAGTCTGGTGCTCGATAGGTTTAACCAGCTGGCAGTAAAAACAGCCAATGATATCACCTGTCTGATGACAGCAGCTGAAGGGATAATATGCAGTACTCTTGTCCCTGCAGTCAGAGTGTGAGAAATGTATGTAACATTAACTAGTAAGCAGAAAAGACCTGAGCTGAAAGTGGCCGGTGAGTCATATGCAGGCATCCTCTGAGGAGCTCATTTTTATACAGTGACTTTATTCCAAGACCTCATTAACCAAGATTTGTCTCCCATTCTCTGTGGGCCAGATTTTATAACATGCGCACGAGTGAAGATTTGTTTGAACAACCTGGCGCGAACAAATCTATGCTCGATTTTATAACATGTGCGCGCGCAGCCGCGTGTATGTTATAAAATCCAGGGTCGGCGCACGCAAGGGGGTGCACAATTGTGCAACTTGCGTGCGCCGAGCCAAGCAGCCTTCCTCCGGGGGGGGGGGGAACTTTCTTCTGCCCCCCCCCACACCTTCCCTCCCTTAACCTATGTAACCTGCCCCCGACCTTTGCGCATGCCGGCTCTCCATCCCCCGTCCCGGTGGCTGTTCCGGAGGCCTCGGTTCTGCCCCTAGAACACCCCCAGGCCGGTGCCCCACCCACGGCCCCGCCTCCGGAACGCCCATTTTTTCAAGCCCTGGGACTTACACGCGTCCCGGGGCTTTCGCGCGCCGCCGAGCCTATGCAGGATAGGCTCGGCGCGCGCAAGGGGAGGCAGGGGTAGGTTTTCAGGGGTTACTCACGTATCCCTTTGAAAATCTACCCCTGTGTGTACAGAAAACAACCCTTGAATAGGACCTCCATTTTCAGTGTTTATTTTGTTTTCTTGGGAATTCAATGTGATAACAAAACAAAAAAAAATTAATGAAATAAATTTGCCCTTGATTATTTTGTTATCACATTGAAATTCTCAGAAAAAAAAAAAATAAAAACTGAAAATGAAAGTCCCTGTTGATGAATCCGGCCCTGTGGTCCAGTACTGTCAATAATGAATGCATTTTTCCCTTTCCAGAATGGGACCTTTCTCCAGCTGGCATATCGTGGCTGTTTCCATGGTGATGGGTGCAAATATAATAAAATTCCTCCATATCCAGAAAGTCCATTTGCAGGGGATTTCACCTTCCAATGTAGCGCAGGGTCCACTAAACCTACTTAGCTTGTCACAGATTCCTGTCCTCCTTGCCCCCAGCACTCACACAGAACTAGCTCAGCCTGCCTGAGCACCTGGGCATCTTCTCTTTCGGCAAGAGAGAGGAGGCATCCTGACCATCCGATAGGCAGCCAGGGTACTTGGGTCTTGTTGCTATTCAGCCAGTGATGTGGTTAGAGGAGTGAGCTAGGGGATAACTTGAAAATAAACCTGCACATTTATATTAGTGGAAACAGTTCAAGAGCATCAACTCACAAGACAATACATGATAACTTTTTTTCATATGAAAAATCTCAGAATTCTTTCCCACTTTTGGCTCCAGTTCCTAAGTCAAGTTTCCAAATATAAAGCTCTTATGAGGCAAAGGGCCAGCCTGCCAGCAGCAGTAGAAACAGTTCAGCAATGACGTCTCTGGCCACAAGGGTGGTAACAAAGAAAACTTCATAGAAGCGTGAAGCAGCACAGAACCAAAGCAATATCAGCCCACTGCATATTTTTCTCCTTGTTAGCACAACCCAGTATAATATTAGGATCATAAACAGAGTCTGGATGGATTTAAAATGTGTGAATCTCCAGCAGAATCTTGTCTTTACAACATCATGTCTGTCTTGTGAAGTTCTGTCTTTAAAGGAGATCCTAGTGGAGTCTAGGGATGTGAATCGTGTCCTCGATCGTCTTAACGATCGATTTCGGCTGGGAGGGGGAGGGAATCGTATTGTTGCCGTTTGGGGGGGTAAAATATCGTGAAAAATCGTGAAAAATCGTGAAAAATCGAAAAATCGAAAAATCGCAAAACCGGCAACATTAAAACCCCCTAAAACCCACCCCGACCCTTTAAATTAAATCCCCCACCCTCCCGAACCCCCCCAAATGACTTAAATAACCTGCGGGTCCAGCGGCGGTCCGGAACGGCAGCGGTCCGGAACGGGCTCCTGCTCCTGAATCTTGTTGTCTTCAGCCGGCGCCATTTTCCAAAATGGCGCCGAAAAATGGCGGCGGCCATAGACGAACACGATGGACGGCAGGAGGTCCTTCCGGACCCCCGCTGGACTTTTGGCAAGTCTCGTGGGGTCAGGAGGCCCCCCACAAGCTGGCCAAAAGTTCCTGGAGGTCCAGCGGGGGTCAGGGAGCGATTTCCCACCGCGAATCGTTTTCGTACGGAAAATGGCGCCGGCAGGAGATCGACTGCAGGAGGTCGTTCAGCGAGGGTTCCGGCGCCTCGCTGAACAACCTCCTGCAGTCGATCTCCTGCCAGCGCCATTTTCCGTACGGAAAATGGCGCCAGCCATACGCGTATGGCCGGCGCCATTTTCCGTACGAAAACGATTCGCGGCGGGAAATCGCTCCCTGACCCCCGCTGGACCTCCAGGAACTTTTGGCCAGCTTGTGGGGGGCCTCCTGACCCCCACGAGACTTGCCAAAGTCCAGCGGGGGTCCGGAAGGACCTCCTGCCGTCCAATCGTGTTCGTCTATGGCCGCCGCCATTTTTTCGGCGCCATTTTGGAAATGGCGCCGGCTGAAGACAACAAGATTCAGGAGCAGGAGCCCGTTCCGGACCGCTGCCGTTCCGGACCGCCGCTGGACCCGCAGGTTATTTAAGTCATTTGGGGGGGTTCGGGAGGGTGGGGGATTTAATTTAAAGGGTCGGGGGTGGGTTTTAGGGGGTTTTAGTGTGCCGGCTCACGATTCTAACGATTTATAACGATAAATCGTTAGAATCTCTATTGTATTGTGTTCCATAACGGTTTAAGACGATATTAAAATTATCGGACGATAATTTTAATCGTCCTAAAACGATTCACATCCTAGTGGAGTCTAACTGCACGTTGTCCATACTGTGGGGAATCACTTTCAGCCTGGGTAATGCATGAACATGCTGGTCTTTAAACTAGCAGCCCTGAGGGTTTCTGACCATCAGCCGAATCCCAATGTTAACAGCTATGTGGATATTTATTCCGGTTGCCCTTAAATATTTGTAATCTTATAGAACAGTGTTCTGTGTGCTGATTAGTATATATTAAGATGTGCTGAGAATTGCATAATTGTGTTTTAGAAGCAAGAATTGAATAAAAGTGATTTTGCATCTGCTGTCTTTAAGGAATCTCTCCTTCTTGTCTCTGTAAAATAATAGCCTTACTTTCTATAGCTGGCATGTACATCTTCTAAAGCAGCCGTATTAAATAAATAAATAAATGAATTAAGTTAATTGATTTATACCTCTATTCTGACATTTATTTCATTTCTGTTAACTGGTGGTTTTTAAAGTTTTGAAAGCTCCCCCACTATTACAGATAACCATAGGTGCTGCTATAATCATTTTTCATAGTCAGAAACCTGTCAGAGCTTTTTTAGTTCTTAGGGAGGCTCATTTCTATGGGTAAAACCAGGGTTTTATGCAATGAACTGTCTTTTTACAAAATTGCCCACCCAATATGCAAGTAAACCTATGGCATATGTTACCAGCATCAGTGAAGGTATTCCTGGGGGGTGCACGTCTGCTCATACATTGGGATTTTAAAAGTATGAGCATACATTTTCAGGAAAAGTTTGGGCAGACGTTTTAGCAGGTGTGACTTGTGAGGGTAGACTTGGGATCTGTTTCAAAGTGGACCTCATGCACCTAAGTCCGCTTTGAAGATTGTGTAACTTATGCAGTTATTTGCTGACGTTTTTATGTGCAATATACAAAAATTACCCCGGGGGAGGGGCCAATTTTCAAATTGCCTGCATAGTTGCAAAGTCTGCAGATACTTTTCGCCCCTAGTTTTTGTAAAGGTTCTCAAAAGGAAAGGCCATGCATTCTTTCCCTATGATAACTGCAGAAGGAAAAAGCACCCCAGAGATTTTTTTCTGCGGCACTTTTTCCCACCAAACCTACTTGTATAGTTTTGAAAATTCAAAACTACTCGTGTTATTTTCTCTCCCAACCTAACTCCACCCCGGAAACGCCTCTACTGCAGTGTGGGTGAAAAGTACACGTTGTGAAACTAGGAGGTCAATTTTCAGAGGGTTTAGGATCCTAACTTTTAGTGTTAGACCTCTAAACTGCAAATTTACTAGGGCTGGGTACCTAAACTTAGGGTCCTAGTTTCATCAAGATCCTAAATTTAGGATCCTAAAAAGTAAACTGGGTTGCTACAGGAGTGAAGTTAGGGTAGGAAACAAAGTTAGGAGCTTGGTACTGATTTTCAGACAGATCTTTAAAGCACTAACTTCATTGTTCAGGCTTGCCTTTGACGAGGAGATAGGCATGCTTTTGAAACCTTATTAAAATCTTTGTGCTGCAGGGTTTTAATTATTATTTAACATCAGTAGCGCACATGATGGTATTGTTTTGCTATGTTTTGTTTTTTGTTAACCTTTTGCTTTGTATTTCTTTTGTTTACTGCCTAGGGCCTTGGTATTGGCGGTATAAAAATGAAACAAATAAATACATTTTCAGCTGAGCATCGTAAATATAGCTTTTTTTTTTTTTAACTCTCTGCCCCTATGCATCTACTTTTACCCATTTATAGGATGGGCAATTTGCAGGAATTTCTGCAGGTAAAACACTTTTTACCCATGGAAAAGAGGCAATTTTGAATAGCCAGATTGCTTACAATGATTACCTCACTCATCATATTCCTTTCCAGATCATTTATTAATATATTGAAAGCACGGGTCCAAGTACAGATCCCTGAGGCACTCCACTGCCCATCCCCCTCCACTGAGAAAATTGTCCATTTAATCCTACTCTCTATTTCCTGTCTTTTAACCAGTTTGTAATCCATGAAAGGACATCGCCACCTATCCCATGACTTTTTACTTTTCCTACAAGCTCTCATGAGGGACTTTGTCAAATGCCCATCTACTGGTTCACCTATATCTACAGTGTTTATTAACCCCTTCAAAAAGTGAAGCAGATTGGTGAGGCAAATCTTGCCTTGGTAAAGCCATGCTGACTTTGTACCATTAAACCATATCTTTCTATATGTTCTGTGATTTTGATATTTAGAACACTTTCCCTATTTTTCCTGGCACTGAGTCAGGCTAACCGGTCTGTAGTTTCTCCGGATTGTCCCTGGAGTCCTTTAAATATTGGGGTTACAGATTTCTGCTTCATATATATTTTTAAAACATTTTTACTGTGAGTTTTTGCCTCTATGGCAACTTCTTTCCAATTCTCTCTTAGCCTGTCTTATCAAGTCTTACATTGAACTTGCCAATGCTTATGCTTTATCCTATTTTCTTCTGTGGCATCCTTCTTCCAATTTTGAATGAAGATGTTTTGGCTAATATAGCCTCTTTCACCTCACCTTTTAATCATGCTGGTAATCATTTTGCCTTTCTTTCCACCTTTCTTAATGTGTGGAATACATCTGGACTGTGCTTCTAGGATGGTAATTTTTTTTTCAATGTCTATGCCTCTTGCATACTTTTTACCTTTGTAGCTGCTCCTTTCAGTTTTTTTTCTATTTTTCTCATTTTATCAAAGTTTCCCTTTTGAAGGTTTAGCATGAGAGCCCTGGATTTGCTTACTGTCTCTCTTCCAGTCATTAATTCAAATTTGATCATATTGATCAACTAACATCCCATGGTCTGATCACAAGCTTATTCAAACCACACTTCAACTGGAAACCAACCATACAGAAACCAACAGCAACAAAAAATATATCAAATTCCCCAAAACCATGCTCCAATGAAGACCTCACAGAAGCCCTCCCCACCACCTTAAATCTCTTACCTCAACACAGCAAAAACAGCCATAAACTCATGGCTCACCATCAATGCTGAAATCACAAATTGAAATGTTCAATTATCACTACAGAAATCAGAACTGAGAAACCCTCACAAAGCGCCTTGGTACAGACTACAAACTGAAAAATATCAAAGCCATTACTCAGATAGCCGAAAAAAAAAATGGAGAGAAAAGAAAAAGACCCAACCCCACCCCACTTGGACAAATACAGAACAATACTCCACATCTACAAACCAAAACCACAGACAAGGCCAAACGTGAATACTATGGAAAGAAAATCCACGATCACCAATACAACCCAAGAGCCCTCTCAACTTCGTCTCCAAACTGACACAACAATCCAAACCCCACCCACAACAGAGAAATACCTCAAAAACGTGATAAACTAGCCCAGTTCTTCTTGGACAAAATCACCAACTAATAATATCTACCCCCAGTAGCAACCAGAGGAATACTGAAACCCCAGCCCACGACAGTCCCCACATAGACCAACTTCGAACCCACCGCCTCTACTGAGGTAAAACTATCATACAAAAAATAAACCCAGCCACCCACCCCCTGGACCCCATACCAATTAAAACCCTGAAGCTAATTCCAGAAAATCATTGCCAAACCTATAGCCGATATCATCAACATATCTCTAGAGCAAAGTAACTTCACTGAAACCCTGAAATGCGCTGTCATCAAACCCATATTCAAAAAATTACACCTTGATGCCTCCGACCCCACCAACTTTAGACCCATATCTAACCTCCCTTTCTTATCAAAAATTCTAGAAAAAAACTGTAAACCAACTCTCCGAACACCTGGAAACCCAGAAAATACTATACCCATCGCAACACGGATTCAGGAAACACTCAGCACGGAAACACTCCTTTCTAACCCTCGCGATACAGCACTTAGAGGTCTAGACACCAGACAATCCTACCTTCTGATACTACTAGATATAGAGAATAGCCACTGCCATTAGCAATGGTAACATGGAATAGACTTAGTTTTTGGGTACTTGCCCAGGTTCTTATGGCCTGGATTGGCCATTGTTGGAAACAGGATGCTGGCTTGATGGACCCTTGGTTTGACCCAGTAATGGCATTTTTCTTATGTTCTTATGTTCTTATGTTCTTAGGACATTCCTGCCGAACCTTCTGCATTTTCACGTACAGTATATAATGTTTCCTGTTGTGCAGTAATCCTACAGTTTCCTGTGGTAAGCAAGGTTTACCTGATGGGTGTACCCATCCCACACCTACCAGACTTCATCCGGCATTTTACCATCGTTGCTGTTCCTCATGTGTAGCACACTCCTGCATTTCTGTCCAACTAAGGGCGGCTTCTTGTCTTGTTTGAACTACCAAAGTGGCTCCCACTTTGTGGCTTGTCACTCCTGAGCACAAGTGTTCACTAGTGCATTCCCCTTTGCTTCTCTACTATCAGAATTTGATGGCCTCTTCACCCAACACAGCTGTCTTATAGTTCCTTTCTCCTTGCTTAGTGATAATTTCCCTTATACATACCCAAATTTGTAAATGAACTAGACCTCCCTCTGCTGCGGATGTATAACCCCTTCTAATCCACTTGGGTATATATTGTGTGATCACTGAGATCACAGAGTGAGAATCAGTAAAATGGAAATATCCCCCTACTGGTGATTCTCATTAGCACCATATGCAGGGCTGACAATTCAGCCAACTGGGCTGTAGTCTCTGGACCTCATGACATATGCATGCACTGAGTTAACTGGTCCTCTTGGGAAGTCTGGACGGCCGCAAATCCAGCACACCTTCAATGCTGGATCCATCAATGTACCAACCTCTCTGGTTTTCAGTGGTGTAGTAGACACATATGGTTGAGGATCTTTTAAATCTCAGGCTGCCTGAACTATTGCAAGTCTGAACCTCTGAAGGCAACCACTGACTCAAAACTCAGTTGGTGACTTTTCCCCTTTCTTTATTACCATAATTGTGGATATGTGACTGAAGTAAAATGGCAATGTACCTCCCTAATCTAGAGCTAGTAAAGATAATTTTGAGAACTTGTAAGAACGATTTTACATCATGGGAGGACATGCAATTATTATGGAGCAATATGGCAGGAAAGCGTACAAATTTCCACGTTATTGGAGTTGCCAGAAAAATGAGAAATTGGAATTTGAGAATCCCCTTGGCTTGCCAGGGCTGCCCAACTATCAATGGAATGGTTGAATCAAAATAATTAATGCTAGAGCTGGTGCAAGCCGTACTGCCTCAATGAGTTTCTGCCAACATTTTCTTCCTGCCCAGGGGTTAGAGTCACCGATTGATAACTTTTAGGCGATCCTTTTAACTATTCCCACAAACTAGCAGTTCAAGCACTAAATGCTGGTATCCAGGGATGGCAGATAATGTAATACTCCTAAACTGCCCCTTTATCTCTTTGATGGTTCTTGGTGGTTTAATCCTGTTGACTTTTGCTAGTATAGTGGCGCTTATGTATCTAGTGGTCCTACCCAACATCTGCCCCAGAAAGGTTACCTGTGTCTGCGCTAACTGTGCTTTCCCTTTGTTAACCTTATAACCACCCTCATTGATATACTAACAATTTGCATGACCATTGTTTACACTCAGAAATTGAACTTGCTGTGAATAAACGATCATCTACAAACTATATCAATTTAACAGTGTCGGGAAGGATTGCTCAGAAGGGCTCCAGGTCTTTAGCCAAAATATGAGAGAATAAGGAGGGACTTTCGAAATATCCCTGGGGAAATCTACTCTACTGCTATTACTGATTATTGAACTGGAACATTGTATAGGGTCTGCTATCCTCATGTAGAAGGTTACAGAAAAATGAATTTGAGAGGTCTAACAGTGTGCATTTGCTGTAACTGCACATTCTGAAGCACTGTGACATGGGTAATCTGCTTTCACTTTATTATTAAGCTCCCTAAAATCATGCATCATTTTCCATTTACCTGAATTTGTTTGCACCAGAAATAATGGGGTACTAAAGGGAGAGTTAGCCAATTTAGTAATATCATGCTGTAGAAGGGTGACCCCCGACGTGATAATCTTGGGGGGACTACAACCCTGAAGGTACATATGCAGCCGCCCAGCTGGTCCTGGATGAGGTAAACTCTGGAAAGACTGATCCTATGCATTTCAGATAGGACAGTATATTATCTCTTGTATATTGTGTATATATTTTGTATATTAGGTTTGTAGGATGTCTGGCAGTAGCAAAGAGATGCCTCTGTAGACTGTACAGCCGGCTCATCCTTTGCCACATAAAACACTCAAGAAGTATAAATGATATAAACTTGCAAAGACAGACCCCGTCATCTGTTGGCCTGAGGATGACACTTTGTGTCCATTAATTGTGTTGCGGAAGTGAACCCTTGCACCAAGGTAGGGTTGGTGCAACCCACAGGGAAGAGTTCTGCGGTTCCCCCCCATCAGTAGGCAAAGCTAGCTGGAGCAGAGGCCCAACAGGAACTTCACCAATACCAGCCCTCATTCCCCTCAGGTTGAGCCCTTGGGTGCCAGGGCTGGCTAGACCTAGGCACAAGCCTCTAAGTAGAGGAGAAGCAGAAGGTATGCAGGCCAGCAGGAGTGAAATGGAGTCAGTCCAAGCAGAGGTTGGGGCCAGCAGCAGACAGCATAGACTGGGGCAGGCTGTGGTTAGGGGCAGGCAGAGATCGTGCAGTGACGTGGTCTGAGCAGAGGTCTAGGCAGGCAAAGTTCAAGCAAGACGACGAGCAGGTAGTGGTCAAAGGGCAAGCAGCTGTAAAGCAGCATTGAAAACAACCCAAAGTCAAGCCAGGAATCCAATCGAAGACCTAGTCAAAATTCCAAACCAAAGTCGAGCCAGGAGTCCAATCCGAGGGGGTGAGGCAATACGGAACAACAGGGAAGACTTGACGCTGAAGACAGAAGATGGACCACGAAGACGAGAAAACAAGGAAAGACCAGACCAAGGAAGGACCAGGAACAGACACAGGAACTCAGACGACACACAACAGAACCAGGAACACGAAGACAAGACAAAGGATCAAGATCAGGAACCAAGAGACAAACCGCTACTCCGGGCAGTCAACCTATTGCCAAGACATCTGAGGAAGGTCTAGGCAGGCTTTATATAGTGGAGGCTCCATGATGTCATCAGGGGGCGCTGCAGTGGATTTCCCATCACAAGCCCTTTAAATCCTGAAGCGCTGGGCACGCATGCACCTAGGAATGCCCCAATCAGCTGTAGTGGCATCCCTAGCATGATATGCTGAGCCTGCTCAGACGCGGTGCCTACTGTGTCCTCATTCTGGGGGCAGCTGCTGTGGCATCGGCAGGCTCCCTCCATAGGTTGGGGCTAAGACAGATCCAAAAGCAGCCAAATATAAAAAATTGTGCTGATGTGTAGATATAAAATCAATTAAGAAAGGAGAAAAGGCTGAAAAACAATTACAAGTTTTAGACTTGTGGGAAAATTATCGAGTGGATAGGGAGGAGGAAAAGGATAAACCCCCATCCTATCCAAACTGATGATTCAGGTAGACAGTCCCGTCACAATACCCTATATCCTAACCTCCATGTGGCAGACGGGTATAGCCCTATTCCAGAAACAGTATCGGTCCCAAAGGAAGAATCTGCCTCAAGGGTTGAATCTGGGAAAAATGGTAATGTTCAATCACAGTCAGGAGTTGAATTAGGTAAGGAAATCCCATGGATACACCTAATGGGTGAAGTACGAGCTGAGACTCTTATTGACCCAAGACGGTATTTTTGGGAACAACATTGCATAATTAGAGATGCATTCCAAGCTGAGTCATAGGAAGCAGATTATGATGAGGAGGAGGAAGAGGAGGAAAAGTTGAAAGCGTTGAAAGGTTCAAGTAATGAAGAGATCCAGACTGAGGAGGATAGTTCTGAAAAGGAGATAGACCTAGAGGCCGGGCAGTCAGCATCAAAGATCCCCGTCAGGCAGTTTTGAAGTTGTGGGGATGTCCTGACAGCAATGGCTCAATTATTACCCCGGGACATAGTGACAGAGAAAGAACAGTCATATTATTTCATAGTCCCATGGATAGATGTTGTGGCAGGATGGTTGGATTCTTTAGCCCTGCAAATGACTCTGTTCCCCAGAGTTGGTTCCTTCTGACATTTTGACATGAGCAATTCTCGCCTCTGCATTCGTGGTAAATGGGGAGACCCACAGTGGGACTTTGACCACATGAGGAAGGGACTGGAAGTGTGGGAAAAGTATGAGGAAAGAAGTCAGGGGGAGCCCAACATGCAGATGCTGTTAGTGTTTGGGAAAAGGGCACTGAATCAAGCGGAGCCCCCCATCAAGTTTGTTCCATGGTCTTTTACGGACTTGACTAACTTAATGTCCCAGTTACCCATGCTATCTAAAGGAGCAAGTGGTTGGATAAATGCCTTTGAGAAACAAACATCAGGACACAAGCTTTGTCTAGGGGATATAAAGACTATCTTAGCCAAAAGCCCAGGATATGATGTGGATCTTATTTTTGGACAAGCAGGCTTAAGGACCGTAACCTTGCTGGATACTAACCTAGAGGATTACCAATGAAACAGTGCTATATCAGGGTACAAATCGAAGTGATAGGGTAGATCAACTTGATGGTGGGGGGGGCACCTTTTATTCAGCATGACATAGGGCCTTATTTTCCAAGGACTTTTCGCGCACGATACAGCCGTATCGCATGCGAAAAGTTTGCAAACCGTGCTAACGGCTGTTACCGCGGTTTGCGAATACAAATTTTGAATTAAGTATTCAGGGGGCGGAGTTGGGACGAGGCGAATGTAAAGTAGGGAGGACTTACCGCGAACCACGAAATGGCTGTGTTGGTAGCTCGGCTCCTAACGTGGCCAATAACTACACCTCTTTCAATTGCGATAGATTGTATCGCTACGTATAGCGCGCACTGCGATATTATCGCATTGAACGAAAATGTAGAAAACCAATCCCCACAGACCTACAAAGGTACTGCTACCCAATAAAAAGGCCTGTTCTTAGTAGGTCTATCTTCTCAACACCATCTACACATTCACAGTGTAAGGGGCAGGCGCACTCCATGGCTGAGCAGGCCCGACGCAGACGCCAGGACGTTGGTCGACGTCGCCGCAGGTACAGGCAGCGGATCTATCTTCCACGAACCTCATTGCTGGGTATGCCAGAGGATATTGTGATGAGCAGGTATCGCCTCAGCTCTCGTGCCATCCTGGAAATATTTGAAGACATGCGAGGTGCCCTTTAATCTCGAACCCGAAAGAGCCGTGCCATCCCCGCCTAACCAAAATCTTGGCCGCCCTGCACTTCACAGCAAGTGGCTCCTTCCAATCCACAGTAGCTGTTGTGGGTGGGATGTCACAGAGCACCTTTTCACGGTGTCTGCACTAGGTCACTGAAGCAGTTATGGCCCACATGCCTCGCTACATAGCTTTTCCGCGTGACAGACAGGACCTGATGGACCTCAAGCGTGGTTTTTATGACATTGCCCGCTTTCTAAATGTCATTGGAGCTATTGACTGCATTCATGTGGCCATAATTCCACTCCGTCAGATGGAGGCAGCCTACCGCAACAGAAAGCAGTTCCACTCCCTCAACGTGCAAGTGGTGTGTGATGCTGGAATGCGGATCCTCTCAGTGATGTCCAGCTTTCCGGGATCAGTGCACGATTCCTTCATACTCAGGCAATCATCTCTGTTTCGCAAATTCGAAGCTGGCCTGTATGGCGATGGTTGGCTTGTAGGTAAGATTATACGTTTCTATACATCTAGAATTGTGATGTAAGGGCAGCTCACATCCATAGGTGTTCCTGAGGTCCTGACGTTCATGATACTTCGCATGATCACTTCTAGTCAGTTGTGCACATTCAGGGGTAGCCAGTTTACACCATGTCTGTTATTGGGAATGCATACCTACATAAAAGGTCAGGTTGAGCAGATATGTCTGTACACAATGACTAGAGTGCATGATGCATATGATTCGACCACAGGGATGTGATCTCTAAGGACAGTGATGTTACGCACCTACTGCATACACACTGCTGACATAAATCTTACTGTCTGGGGCCCTTCACGTGATATACCTCCTAATAGCGGCACACCTGCTGTGGCACAAAGCAATCATCGAGCCCCACACATAGGGTGTTAGGAAACTGGAATGGCCTGCCTCGTGCCATCCGGTTCTACTGCATGTAGTGAGCACCTACACGCATGTGACACCAACATCAGTATTTGTAATGGTTTGCCTATTTCATTGCTACAGGAGACTCAGCCTATGGATGCAGGCCCTGGCTTATGACCGTAATCCTCCAGCCTGCCACGGCGTGACAGATGGCCTATAATGAGGCCTTACATGCTACACACTCAGTCATCGAACGTACCTTCGGCCTTTTGAAGAGCCACTTCCAATGTTTGGACAAGACTGGGGGAGTGTTACTGTATGCTCCCCCCAAGGCTGCTAGGATAATCCTGCTTTGCTGTGTGTTCCATAATGTGGCTCTTCAGCATGGAATACCTATGGCTATAGATCCAGACCTCAGACCTGATCCCCCACGTGCGTGTGCACGACGGCATGAAAACACAGTCAGTGGCAGCCAGATTCGCCAACACCTTATACAGGCACACTTTTAAGGTCATATCCAAAAGAACCGATGGTTCGCTCACTGTAGAACTAGATATACATAAATGTTCTGATTTTCTGAACTTTTATACTACATGTTTATTCCATCTACTGACATTCTTTAAACCTACACGCCAAGTGGAAAACACCTTTTTATGTGTTGTTGAGAAAAACCTTTAAAAAGAAAAAAAGTTTTTTAAGCGGTGTTGGTAAGGTTTCATATAATCGTGTAGGCAACCCTGCCTTGTTCAAGCATATTATAATCATGAACCAACCAACCACCACCTGATTTTTATGTGTATGCTATTTAAAAAATTTTGAGTAGTATTACCATTAGGCTTTCAAGAAATGTATTTTAAAGACATCCAGAGAAAGTGCGTATGGACCCGCCAAAGTCTTCTGTTTGTTCCTTAGTTTTTTATGTAATATAACATGACACCATCACATGTGCACTGTTTGTTGTGAACTATGTCTAAATTTGTGAGCTGGCACTTTTTTTTGCATGAGCAATGCTCTTTGTTGATTATAGATTCTTCACATAATTGCATAGTCCCATATCAAAATCCCAACATGTACATGTTTCAGACGGTGCGCGTCCTTCCTCAGGGGATGTGCCCACAGATGGTATCTACCCTGCTATTTATGGCAGTAATAATTTTAAACCGAAAGTTAAAATTACTTCCCTTAAAGGATGCCGCCGACATTTCTCCATTGATCCATCTTCCTGTTGTGATAGGACTTTGGATTTATAGATGTATCACGCCAGGTAACAATGTCTTCGCTGTTATCCAATCCGGATGTCGACTCTTTTAAGGTAGGCATGGGACAGAACCATGCCCCAGCAGGGCAGTTTGGCCACTAATGGGTTAGGACATAGTTTAATGTGCAGACCTCCTTTTCAGTCTGCTACGTGCCTCACCTGCTAAGTCTGTCCACCCAACAACTGTTTGGGGTGGTGCTCGACATCTGAGGGTATAGCCCATAATAGGGTGGCTAAGGGCTGGCTCAAGGCACTGCTGAGGTGCTGTATGTGTGTTACTTATTAAGTGCCATTGGATTAAGCACTTGCTACATACTGACATCTCACCAAGGATGACAGTACTGTACACACTTGTCCTCATGAGACACAACACACTCACACGCCTCCCCTGATTTGCTAACACCTTACAACAATTGTACCTGTAATGGCCCACACCTCTGTCAGTCCCTAATGCTATCACGGTGACATGCATATTGGTGCGTCATTGACGCCCATTAGGACTAATGAACCCTACCTACATCACTCTTACCTTATTTCCCAAACCTCAATATTATTGTCATGTGCGTCTTGCAGCAACACTAACAACCCTTCAGTAGGCAAGTGGTATCAGTGAGGGCCTAGGCAGCAGAGCCTCAATATACAGCAAGGAAGACATATGAGCCCTACAACCTCCTGATGCCTCATGAATGGGTGCATGAGAAAAAAGCACATTTGGCGCTGCACAGACCTATCTGAAGGTCCCTTATCACTGTAGTATCCCACATCAACACACCTATGGGGTCATTTCAGCTGGCCGAAAGGAGAGCCAGCTATCTTGTTGCATGCACATGATTGTGGCGGCTGTATGCTGCTACAAGGAATCACTGAGAAGGAAAGGAGATGCATGTACAGTTCGCCCCCCCACACAGCTATGGCAGTATGTAGGCCACTGTGCTGTCATGGGCCCACCAATACTGTGTATCAGCCTCCATAAACACATGTCGTACAGACATGAAACATGTCACGGTTTGTACACTGCCAGCTCCCATGAGTCGGTGGTTCTGTTTCACACACACCCTCCACTGAGCTCCCTGGAACTGACTATGCATGTATATGTGTTCTGGCCTACATATCCATGCAGTACCACTTGAAAACTATGGCTGCTCACATCACGTATCTGGCTGTGAAACCAGTGATGTGGGGCTCAATGGGCAGCCTGGCATTGCTGTCACAACAGGGCAGTTGTGGCTGCAAAGGGTGCAGCCACCGTGTGTCTTGTGTAGGAATGTCAATCCTGAGGTGCTCATGTGCACATTGTGTACCGTACATGTATATGGTCTGTGAATATTTGTACAGTATGTAATGCCTTGCCCATCATGTCCCCAGTAACAATATGAACTGTTTAGTCACAGTACAACTACTGATGGAATAACAGCAGAGCTCAGAGTTGGTGTTCAGTGCACACCTGCCATCCAAGGCGTACCACACACTTGTGTCATGCCAGATATGGCACACATTATCTGATGGAGTTAATGATGAACACAGTGCGCATGAGAAGCAAGAAAAAAGCCACCTGGCCATGCATGGTCATGGAACGAGCACACACACAGGCCGTCAGACTCTTCATGATATAGATGTCCCCTGTTGGGACACACAGCCACCATTTAATGCAGGCCGTAAATACTCCTGTCATAACATGTCACTTGTAGAAAGTATCAGCAGTGCTGTCTGCACTGAGCTGCCACATGGGGGTACCCACCCACATGTCACATATTCCACCACAAAGGTGATGGCCTGACTGTTGGCAGCCACCTCGCAGACAGGCTGTCACCAGCAGCACAGCTGATTGGCCAGGCTGGCAAAGGGAGGATGCATGCATGTGTACACTGCTCTATTGAGTGATAGATGGCCATTACTGAGGAGTGAGCCCTCACAAGAGAACTGACAGGTGGATGTGACAATGATGCAGTCCCCCTCAATGTGGTGTCAGGTGCCCTTTGAATGTCTATAAGGTGCAGAAAGTAGCTGGCTGCAATGTATTCAAACATGGAGATCTGTGCAAAATGCCAATGAGGCTCTCAGGACTGTAACAGAGTGCCTCTTCGCCCAGGTCCTCAACAGATGGGCTGCGCAACCGCCCACAAATGGGTCAGTGCGGCACAAGGCAAAGATCTGGGTGTGGCTGGTGCCACGTAACCCACTGCAGTTGGTTCAATAGCACAGAAGGCATGCTGTGTACTGTGGAAGCATTTCCGACCAGCCATTTGTACCCCTACAGCACGCTCCTGGTGAGCAGACTCACAGTCATTGACGCTCGTGCAAACAGAGCCCATCATAACCGTGTTGGCTCTACCTTACTGCTGAGTCTGATGACTAACTAATGTCACTATTGACAGATGATCACACAGCCCTCCAGCACAGGTCCTGATGTGCAAATAAAGGACTTCAATACTCACATGTGAAAGTGTCCGTACATCCCAAGCCTTTGGCTGATCCCGCATTACCCATGTGTCGCCCATATGGAGGTGGCAGAATACAAAAGGAGGCTGCACAGGGTGGAATGTATGCATGAAGGGGGTCAGATCTAGGCAGGTGATGAGGTATATTGATGTACAGCCCACTCCCCTTTCCTAACATGTGTACTACCCCTGTGCGGCAACAAACCAGGGGTGGTATAGGAAGAATCGGTGATTTATTTTATTTATTTATTTATTTAGCATTTTTATATACCGACATCCGTTTGCACATCGTATCGGTTTACACATAACTTGAAACTCTGACAGGGAAACTGTCAGTTAGGCATAGCCTTTACAAGGAACTAAGTTAAATACGAGAAACAAAGTCTTTCCAAGGAACAGGATAAATATGTGATACAAGAAAAAATTAAAGAGGTTATCTGAGTAACTAGGTTAACTGAAAAATAAATGTCTAACTAATGTTCTATGTACAAAATATACATGGGGGGTTAAGAACAGCAAAGGTGAAATACAAAAAAAAAACAGGGGGGAGGATCAATGAGTGGGAACAATGAATGTGTGCTAGGTGTCCGGATAGAGGCGACCAGCCTTTCAGCACACAATCTATGGACACCATATTCCAGAGCTGTTTGGAACACCAGCACGTGCATGGGTGTGAGTGATAATGCACTAGCTGACACACATTACTGTACAGCAACAGCAGTTTCCACGCTTGCTACTTGCAGTGATGAGGATGACAGGGGTTCAGACAGGGTGATAAACTAATGTCTCACTCTATCACAATATTGGAACCATTTGTGGGTGATAAGGTATGTAGGATTCACTGCACTGTTGCCCTCATACTGTACAGTACAATGGTAGGCTGGGCAGGAAGCTGAACAGTTGGGATGATGTTCGGTCTGCACTCTGACCACAACCCTATCTCCACCCAGTCCGCCCACAATATATGCAAGCCCATCCCACCCAGCTTGTGTAAATGCCACGGGTCAGTGTGTTTCAGCCATTATGACAATGATGTTGCTGGCCACTGCACCAGCCCATACCAGGATGGCATCTCGGGGTACAGGTAGTACCTAGCCTCTGCGTAACACACCCTTCCTCTGCACCAACTCCTCTCAGGTTTGCCCCTCAACCATGATACCATGCAGATTTACACATAGAGCCTCCATGTACTGTACCTTATAAGGGTGCACCCTTCTGGCAGCACGCCACCTGGCTGCACCCGGAGATGTCCTCCACAAGGGTATATAAGGAGGGCCAACGTAGCCATGAGCCCCTGCCATTCCCGGCTACAGTGTGGTAATACCTGACACTTGGCCAAGCACATGTGCATCCTTAACAATTGTGCTCCATGCTGCGCCACAGCTCTATGGTCCAGGAGTTCCATTAGCTGGATGCGCAGATGTTAAACAGGCTGAATGCTACATGCTGTATCCTCAGACATGGCAACCTGCCCTTCATGAGGCGGAATGTGCCAGGGAAGCAAGATGTGCCTAAGGCTGCTGACAAACAGCATTGCAGTGTTCAGTGTTACACCTGGCCTGTGAACCACTACATACACAGGCCACACAGTGGGCTGGACATCTAGGCAACACCTTACACCATGTATGGCAAGAGGTAGACGGCTGAGAGCTTCCGGATGTCTACTTACAGTGGCAGACCATCTGTCAGGGATTGTGTCCTCCAGGGCCGCACAAACCTACTCATAGTTGAGTTCAGAAGTGTGTGACACCCTGTGATACAAATATTCGGTATACTTTACTGACTATTAACAGAACAACAATCATTTACATGCTGCAGAACCCCAGTGGACTTTCCTCCCTACAGGTGTGCTGTTCAGAAGGTTACAGGTAACCAATGTTGCTCACACATCATTATCAGCAGAATATTAGTGTTTCCACATACTGTATGACCTGTGGCAATGCCTGACAGGCTATATGTGGAGAAGACCCCTTTAGCTCGCTGCCCAACTATGTATTCCACAGGAGCTGGCGGACAGTGGTTTTTCCAGTCACTGCTAGCTGAGCGGTGTGCAACAATAGAGGGAATATGGGCCAGACATGGGCCTACATGTCCCTCCGAGTGACATAGATGCACCCATATCGCTCCGTTGGGAGGGTATATGTCCCATTCACATGATGTCCCTCAAGAAAGGCTTGCAGGTACAGGAGCTTCAAGACAGAGTATGTAGAACAACAGGGGTGAGGTGGGTATATTACGTGATGGTGACACAGGTCATACAGTATGTGGAAACACTAATACTCTGCTGATAATGATGTGTGAGCAACATTGGTTACCTGTAACCTTCGGAACTGCACACCTGTAGGGAGGAAAGTCCACTGGGGTTCTGCAGCATGTAAATGATTGTTGTTCTGTTAATAGTAAAGTATACCAAATATTTGTCAACACTGACAGATACCTGTCACTGGACTGTACTGGTTGTCCAAACAACATGCGCTATCAACAATGACAGTTAACCTTGGAGAGTGGCTTGTATATGTGTGTGTGGCGAGGCGAAATATGTGAAGACACTGTAGGACTGTGGACCACACAGTGTTGGCCGTCAGACAGTGTTCACATGGTGGACGTGGCCAACATTATAAAGGGTCCATGCACACCCCACAGCTGGGAGACGGCACCAGAGGGATGTGTGTCACAATGGATGGTGACCACTTCTTGCAACCCTTGCCCTTTTCTGGCCATCAAATTAATATACTGGTGGTTAACACTGACTGCACACCAGCAGTCACCACATCTGTGTGCACACTTAAAGCCTGTTGAGCATGCCTTACACCAGTTGCACCATGTAAACGGGTATGACACATTAGCATTAATATCTTCACCTCTCCGTACGACTAGCAACAGCCTAGTTACCTGGCTGCTGACAGTCTGTGCAACTCCTTTAATACACGGCATGCAGATAGCAACATAACCCTTCCCATGCCTCACCTTTCAGTGGCCCACAACCTTAAGGCTAAGACAGTAACTATAGGAAACCTTCCCTGCCACACAAGGAATCCATGGACATGCTGCCATGGTGGGGCTGTAGACTGATATATCAGTAGGTGGGGCTGTAGACTGATATATCAGTATGCACAAGGTACATGCTTAGCATGTGCAGATGACAATGGCTACACACTATTGTATGCCAATGGCGCCTTGAAATTAAGCGTACGCATGAGCCACCACTATCATGGATGTTCTGCATGACACCAGAGGTTGGCAACCTGTCTGTCAGTCACCCAGCATTGGTGGAAGGCATCTTCCGTTTACCTGCACATGTGAGAGACCAATCTAGGAAGCAAACTTGGTTAGGCTCACATACGTGGTGTTTGTCAGGCAGAGATAGCTATAATACTGAACACTGGTAAGAAATACGTGTCTGGACTCCTCACCGCCAACAGTGCCTGACATGAGCACTGCAATTGCAATAGACTGCTGCCCACCCCTTCCCCTTTCTACACAGATCATGAGAGCAGGCATACATCAGAACGCTCCCTTACTGTGCATTCCCTGTACTGAGGAACAGTACCTCTTCTACTGTGAGGGACATGTCATGTACTCCCCTAATGTTTACTCTGCAGGGTCCCCCTTAGCACCCTCCTAGTACATGAACCTAACTGTAAGGTATGTCAATGACAGGTGCAGATGTTGCTATACTGAACCTCAAACAGGGGGCAGTTGGGAAACTCTGCATTGGTACAACGTGTGATGCAGCATGCAAGGTGTGGCGGGGTACACCAAGGGCACATTAGGAACATAAAGAGGACACAAAAGGTGGCAGGTTAAACAGGATATTTATTCCTGACAACATTCTGCAGGATATAGTGAAGTATTAGGTCAGCAGTTTAAGCATACATTAGACGTTCCTAGGTAGTCATTATCTGCAAGTAGTAGATAGCTAATAGATCCAAAGTGATCAAATTCTGTGATACATCACTCCACCATAAACAGTATATACACATATGCAGGTAGTGGGTGTTATCAGTACTGGCAAAGCATGATTACCTAGGAACAGAGAAACAGGAAGTGGCACCCCAATAGCTTGGATACTGCAATACATAGATTACCGCTGGTCAGTATACAATGTGTTGACTGGCATATGCCCCAGGCAGTCCATGTTGAAAGAGTGCATTGAAAGGGGAGTGCCTGAGAGGCCCGCCAGCAGAGTGAAAGTCCGGCCCCCAGGTGGTCCATGTTGAAAGAGTGCACTGAAAGGGGAGTGCCTGAGAGCCCCGCCAGCAGAGTGAAAGTCCGGCCCCCAGGCGGTCCATGTTGAAAGAGTGCACTGAAAGAAGAGTGCCTGAGAGGTCTGCCAGCAGAGTGAAAGTCTGGCCCCCAGGCGGCCCATGTTGAAAGAGTGCACTGAAAGGAAAGTGCCTGAGAGGCCCGCCAGTAGAGTGAAAGTCCGGCCCCCAGGCGGCCCATGTTGAAAGAGTGCACTGAAAGGGGAGTGCCTGAGAGGCCCGCCAGCAGAGTGAAAGTCCGGCCCGCAAGCGGTCCATGTTAAGAGTGCACTGAAAGGGGAGTGCCTGAGAGGCCCGCCAGCAGAGTGAAAGTCCAGCCCCAAGGCAGTCCATGTTGAAAGAGTGCACTGAAAGGGGAGTGCCTGAGAGGCCCACCAGCAGAGTGAAAGTCCGGCCCCCAGGCAGTCCATGTTGAAAGAGTGCACTGAAAGGGGAGTGCCTGAGAGGCCCGCCAGCAGAGTGAAAGTCCGGCCCCCAGGCGGTCCATGTTGAAAGAGTACACTGAAAGGGGAGTGCACGAGAGGCCCGCCAGCAGAGTGAAAGTTTGGCCCCCAGGTGGTTCATGTTGAAAGAGTGCACTGAAAGGGGAGTGTCTGAGAGGCCCGCCAGCAGAGTGAAAGTACAGCCAGCAGAAAAGATATCCTGCAGTGCAGCATGTAGGCAGCAGGGGAACACATGAAGGGCATGGCAACAGCAGTGAAGGCTCAGGACGACACAGCAGTGGCAACACCCCACAGCAGAGTGGCGCAGCGGATACAGGTGGCACACAGCAGAGAGGCGCAGCGGATGCAGGTGGGCCAGCTGACCAGGTGGGTCGGAGGTGGCGCCTCATCTGCTTTGCATGATGCATCCTCTTCCATCTGGGCGGCACCTCAAGTCTGCGGGGAACAGGCAGTGATGCATCCTCTTCCATCTGGGCGGCAATGCAAATCAGCGGGGAGCAGGCAGTGATGCATCCTCTTCCATCTGGGCGGCACTGCAAGTCTGCGGGGAGCAGGCTGTGATGCATCCTCTTCCATTTCAGCGGCACTGCAAGTCTGCGGGATGGCCATCCCAGTGGCGGGTGGGAGTGAGTGAGCTACCCAGTTTGAGGTGTATGATGGTCCCCTCAGGGCCCCTTGCCACATCATGCTGGTCCTGAAGGAGGTGGCATGTTCTTGGGGGGACAGCCCCTTCGGCCTTGGGACCCTGAGGGACTTGGTTTGGGTGTGGAGGTTGTGGACGATGCGCCCGCTGCTCCGTCATCCACTGCAGGATTTGGAGCAATATTGTGTTTTGTGTCGTGATCGCTGCTGTCAGGCTGTTGGATGCCTGGGTGGTGGATGCAGTGTGGAGCTGGAAGTGGGGGTCAGCTGTGTAACTGCTCTCCTCAGCCCACGCAGTTCCATGCGGATTTGCTCTCCCTGTGTGGGGTGGGTCCTCCCCCCACCTGACCCTGCACTTCCTTGGTGGGTTGGAAGGGTGGGGCTACTTTAACTGGTTGTGGTGCTGGGGGACGGAGAGAGAACGGGTCCTGGTTTGAAGGTGTGGAGACTCCCCTTCTGAACCAGTAAATATTGCCTTGGACATTATTACCTGAAATTTTTTTCTTTCAACGGAGGCTCCGGGACATTTCCTGCTTCACCCCAGCTGCGTCTGATGTCATCTTAGGGGCGGGACCGGTAGGATCAAAACCGGCCCCCCCTGCGGCGAGAGGTTGGGGACGGAGAGAGAACGGGTCCTGGTTTGAAGGTGTGGAGACTCCCCTTCTGAACCAGTAAATATTGCCTTGGACATTATTACCTGAAATTTTTTTCTTTCAACGGAGGCTCCGGGACATTTCCTGCTTCACCCCAGCTGCGTCTGACGTCATCTTAGGGGCGGGACCGGTAGGATCAAAACCGGCCCCCCCTGCGGCGAGAGGTTGGGGACGGAGAGAGAACGGGTCCTGGTTTGAAGGTGTGGAGACTCCCCTTCTGAACCAGTAAATTTTGCCTTGGACATTATTACCTGAAATTTTTTCTTTCAACGGAGGCTCCGGGACATTTCCTGCTTCACCCCAGCTGCGTCTGACGTCATCTTAGGGGCGGGACCGGTAGGATCAAAACCGGCCCCCCCTGCGGCGCGCAGTCGTCGCCGCGCGCGCCAAAGGGGCGCACGGCTTTGTTTAGAAATTTGGACAAATCTTTATAAAGGAATAAAGGACCGGAGCCAACAAGATCACAACGTAAGTTCTATCTTTTTGCTTAACCGTTTCTCCTCCTTCCCTCACGAAGACCCTAGTTCTCAATAGTATATAATAGGTGACTGAGAAAGTATATAATATTTTTCCTCTGAAGTATGCTGCATACAAAGCGGAAGGGAAGACTGCGTCCAGAGACCCCGACTGCTCTCACTCCAATCCCTTCACAGCCGTTAATTGATAACTTCCTCAAGGCTTTAAGTGAAATATCTCCGGGCAGTTCCAAACTAGGTACAGAGAAGGAGCAGTCTCTGGTACCTCAGGAACATTTTCAGATCTCTCTAAGTCCCGGAGCTCCCTTGACTCCTGAACCGCCCAAGCCTCCAAATATGATTCTTGAGGCAATGAATTTTACCGAAGATGTTAATCCATTGCCTAATTTCGGGGGAGGAAACATGTTGGGTGAGGCTTCTGGAGGGACCCCTAGAAATGACCCATTGTTGGAGATGGAGAAAGGAAATGGAGATACACCATCTTCTAGGGACCCCTCAACATCAACTCCGAAGAGCGGCACAGGAGAGGTGGGATCCTCAGAAGTGAGGGTCACAAACTACCTGCAGCAATCTGGGAACAGTGTTAAGAAAAAAAACCCTCAAGTTAAAGATAATGGTGGGATTACATTAGAAAACATATGGGAAGTATTAATAGATCTAAAAACTTCAATGAAAAATTTGGAAATAAAATTGTCTGAGGTACAAGTACAAGGAAAAGTGATAGAAGAAAAAGTGAAAATAAACTCACAGAAGTGTGAGACTTTAGAAAAACAGCTGGTTAAGGTCCAAGAGATACAGATAGGTTTGATAAAGGGAGAAACAGCTAACACAAGAAGGTTAGAGATTTTAGAAAATAATCTTCGATATAAAAATATAAGAGTTTTAAATTTCCCCTCAGTCAAACTTATATCACCTTTAGAACAATTTAAAAGATTTTTGTATCAAAATTTATCGATTACCCCTGAAAATATTCCCTCAATAGAGAAAATCTTCTATATTGTAACAAAAAATCAGGAACAAGGTGAGGCTATAAGACAACTTCAACCATTGGATAATCTTACAGAGTTTTTAGAAAGTTCAATGGAAAATCAAATAGAGTCAAGGGGAACACTGTGTGTGAGGTTTTCAAAGAACGAAGATAGAGATAACATCTTAAAACTGTTCTTAAGGAACCGAGAAAAATTATATCTCACCGAAAAAGTTTGGATGTACCCAGATATTACTAGAAACACGCAAGTTAGAAGAAAAAATTTTCTTCAGATGAGCTCAGAAGTTAGACAGCTAGGAGCTCAAATGACAGTTTATTATCCATGCAAATGTATTGTAAAACATCTAAACGATCGTTATGTTTTCTTAGAACCACCAGAACTAAAAAGATTTTTGGAATCAAGGGTTAAAATTAACACTTCTCCCAACTAAACTGGTCAAGGGATTTAGGAATGAAACACTTAAGATACACCTATTTTTTATAGATAAATATTACCTGTAATTTGCTCCGAATACAAGAAATGTGGGTCTTCTTTTTCCTTATAACTAGGTATATGTATATGGGAAATGCACTGTTTTTTCCTTTAATAGTTTTGTTTTGCAAAAATTGTTTATGGAAGTATAACCCTTATATGTACCTTTTCAATGACAAGATGTTTAATTGTCAAAAATGCATAAATTTCATAAATTAAAAAAAAACAAAAAAAAAAAAAAAAACAAAAACTGGTTGTGGTGCTGGTGGTGGGGCTACTAGTGCTGGGAGCTGTGCAATTGCAGGCACAGCTGCAGGTGCAGGGCTGCATGGGGACATGACTGGGGTGTCCTCAGTGGGCGGTGTTCTATCGAATGGGAGTGGGCTGCTTGCACCCAGAGCGGTGGGGGAGTCCCCCCACTCCAGACCTTCCAGGGCCTCGGTCAGGTTGAGGGGACTGCCTTTGCCTGCTGCTGTGGGGCCAAGCTCTCCCTCCTCCTCCTCCTCCTCCTCCTTCTCCGACCACTGTGTCCCGGCATCAAGGATGAAGGGCCTGGTGAACATCGGTGGCCGCCTTATCCCAGGTGGGTCACTGCTGGTGCCTGGGCCTTCCCAGCTGGCATCTGACCTCTGCTGCCTGGGACCAGAGTGCTCTGTAGAAGATGGGGGACAAAAGGATAGACAGCATCAGTACCACAGCATTTGGTTGAATGACAGTAGCATGAAACAGAGAAACATAATAATGTGAGTCAGCTTATAAGGTTATGTAGTATCTGTGTACCTCATGGCCTGGGGAATGGGGAATGGGGTATGGGGGCCCCACCCTGGCCTGTGCAGAGCACATGGGGGAGGAGAACACATTCACAGTTCTAAGCAATTCTTGAACACCTCATACTGCTAGGCACAGTGTGGGGGAGGGGGGCCCCACACTGGCCTGTGCAGAGCACATGGGGGATGAGAACACATTCACAGTTCTAAGCAGTTCTTGAACACCTCATACTGCTAGGCACAGTGTGGGGGAGGGGGGCCCCACCCTGGCCTGTGCAGAGCACATGGGGGAGGAGAACACATTCACAGTTCTAAGCAGTTCTTGAACACCTCATACTGCTAGGCACAGTGTGGGGGAGGAGGGCCCCACCCTGGCCTGTGCAGAGCACATGGGAGAGGAGAACACATTCACAGTTCTAAGCAGTCCTTGAACACCTCATACTGCTAGGCACAGTGTGGGGGAGGGGAGCCCACACTGGCCTGTGCAGAGCACATGGGGGAGGAGAACACATTCACAGTTCTAAGCAGTTCTTGAACACCTCATACTGCTAGGCACAGTGTGGGGGAGGGGGGAGGGTCAACACTGTTCTGGAGAACACAATGGGAACCGCAACTGAATACAGGACTAAACATTATGTATGAACCTTGAACAGGACAGCAAAGGACCTGGTGGGGGATACAGGCCAACTTACTTTCTTCGAGGTGGGATGTATCCAGTCGTGGTCGAGGTGGGATGTATCCAGTCGTGGGTCCCAGCTGCTGCATCAGATGCCTCTCCATGTCCGTGAATCTGATTGGGCAGGGGGACCTTCCTCCTGTCTCCCGCAGGTACTCATTGCGCTCCGCAATTTTTACCTTCAGCTGCACCTTTATGTCCCTGTAACGGTGGGCCACCTGCTCCCCGGTGCGAGGTATGCCACTTTGTCGTCTGATGTCTGCAGCTATGGTGGCCCATAGCTGTGCCTTGGCTGCCTTGGACGTCTTCACTGCCAGGTTGCCAAAGAGATGGGCATAGTGACGGAGGACACCTTCAATCAGCCGATCGTTGTCCTCCTGGCTGAAGCATATAGCACGCTGCCTGACCCTTGCCTGGCTGCCTGGTTGGGGTGCCACTTCCGGAGGGGTCTCTTCCCTAGACTCACTCTCTGACCCACTGGATTCCCCCCTCCCTTTCTCCCCCCCCCCCACCTGACCCTGCACTTCCTGCTCCTTTCCCCTCTGCCCTGGCTGTCTAGCCCTACCTCCTCCCACCATTCTCTCCTGCCTCACCCTTTCCCCCTCCCCCACCCTCCTATCACTTCCCTCCTGCCTATCTCTCCCACTACCCCTGTCCCTGCTCCTACTCCTCAGACCCCTACCACTAGGTCCCTCTTCCTCCCTCCCCCTCTCCCTCCTCCTCCCCCTACTCTCAACTCCCCTCTTCTGTCCTCTCCTCCTACTCCTGTCACGCTCCATCCTCCACCACACTCCTCCTCGCCACCACCACCACCACACTCCTCACCACCAGCATCACCACCACCACCACCACACTCCTCCTCCTCCTCACCAGCACCAGCACCACCACCACCACCGCACTCCTCCTCCTCCTCACCAGCACCACCACCACCACCGCACTCCTCCTCCTCCTCACCAGCACCACCACCACACCACACTCCTCCTCCTCCTCACCAGCACCACCACACTCCTCCTCCTCCTCCTCCTCCACATAGATAGGGACAAACAGGGAACTGACAATCTTTCACTCCAACACAGATTACACAAGACACAGGTAAAGGGAAACAGATGACAACAGTGAATATAACAAGACTGCGCACTCAGTAATCAAATTCCTAACTCCTCCAAAACTCTAAACCTCCAACACCTACCTCCTCTCCAAAACTCCTTCCAAACCCTCAAAGGAGGAGGGGCAGGAAGTGACCTTTTATACATGTCACATTATCGTGGGGCGCGGTACTTGGTTTCACTTTTGTCCGCACTCCGCGAAATTATCGCAGAGCGCGCTGATTTGTCATTGATTTCAGTGCGAACCGCGACAACATTATCGCGCTTCGCGAAAACTTCGTGGGACGTGAATATTCCCTGCTGCGCGGAAAGTGCCTCATTTGCATGGGAATGCCCATTTTATTAACGCAGGCGGTACCCATGCGTTACCCATGCGAAATTGGTAAATGAGGCCCAAAGTGTCCAACAGGATAAAGATCTTGTAGGAGACTAAATGCTCAATAGAATCTGTGGCAGACCAACTGGTCGGCCACTACATGGCCATAGCTCCTAGCCCTTGGGATTTATATCAGCTTAGGTGGAGACAGCATTTTTGCATAGGCCAAAAGAACTTTCTTCAACAATTGGAAGAAGGATCCATCTGAAGCAGTAGCATCCCCAATTAGCATGGCCTCTTCCTTCCAGCATTCTGTGATTAAAGCTCCTTTTGTAGTGGCCTCATCTTTCCAGCTCTCACTGTGTGCTGGTTGATGAAATTCCTCACCTAATGGCTTCTTCTAGCTTTCACTGAAGCTTCTCTCCTATTTATTTATTGTATATTCAACATTTTGGCATGTCAAAGTGGATTATGTTCAGGTACTGCAGGTATTTCCCTATCCCCAGAGGGCTTACAATCTATATTTTGCACCTGAGATAATGGAGAGTGAAATAACAAGGATTGGCAGTGGGATTTGAATACTGGCTTTCCTGGCTCCTAGCCTGCTGCTCTAATCACTAGGCTACTTCTCCACTACTCTCCTAGTGGCCTCTTCCTTCCCATTTTCATTGAAGGTTCATGGCCTAGAAATCCCAGGGATGGACCCAAAAAACAGATCAGAAGCCGATCCAAGTTTGCTGTGTAGCGATCAAAAAACAGGAAAAATGGATCAGTGTATGTAAAAGAGACTTTATTCTGTCACAGTCTCTTTTATATACACATATCCATTTCTCCTGTTTTTTAATCGCTACACTAGAAATCCCAGGGTCATGGGTTCAAATCCCATTGACCCTGACAGAATGCCCCCCATCCCGATAGGTGGTCTCCTGATACCCACAAAGTCCACCGGGCTCCCAAACCCAACTTAGGAAGGCACAGTCTCGAGCAAACATAAGTCAAGGAACTGGAACTTGGGTTGACATCTGACATATAATTCAGTGGTGTAAAGGCAGGCACTGGAAGTCTGGTAACAGCTGGCTCTGATCTCACTGGTGCAGGAACAGGGATTCCAGCTGGAGAAACAGAAGATACAGAGGCATTCACTGGTGTGGAGGCAGGCACTGGAGCTATAGAAACAGATGGGTTTGACTTCACTGGTGAAGGAACTGACTTGGCTTTGAAAGAATCATGGCAGGCATAGGCTTCACATGGATGGCCAGCACTGGACTCGCTGGAGCTGGCTGAGCCTGGACAGTCAGTGCTGGACTCACTGGAACTGGCTCGGCCTCGACAGCTGGCACTAGATTCCCTGGAGCTGGATTGGCCTGGACAGCCAACACTGGACTTGCTGGAGCCACCATGAACAAAGTCTTTGGATCTACGGGCAGAGCCTGGAGGTAAAGTCTTTGATTCTGCAGTGTGCACAGCCTGGAATGAAGGAATGGGCTCTGTGTATGCAGCCAGGATCTCACCATTATCACTGCTGTTTCCATAGCCTGAAGCCGAGCCTTTGACAGTACTGTGACTGAGACGTATTTATTTATTTAAAAACTTTTCTATACCGTCGTTTACAGTAAGGCACATAAATTAATGCTGATAAGTGTATAGAACCATATAATCTAAACAGGTGCCATAAAGGTTCAGTTACATAATTTTGTGATAAATGCTATTTGGTGAATGTGGTAAATCTTGTCCTTTTATACCTGCATCATATTTAATAACAAGTATAATTTTAAAACTGAATCTTTCTTTTAATAGTGAGATAAAATAAAAATACGCACATATTGGATTAGGTGCTGTGCGTGGATGTTCTACTGCCCGCTCCCTACTCCTTTCTGTTTTCTATTCTCCATTCTCTTTGTGATAAGCTTGTTTAAAGAGCCAGGTTTTTAAAAAATTTTTAAAAAGTTTTGATGTCTCTCTGTAATCTGATCTCTAGAGGCATGGTGTTCCATAGTATAGGTCCTGCTAATGATAATGCCCTTTCTCTTACTTGAGTTAGTTTTGCTGTTCTGATGGAAGGGACAGTTAGGAGTGCTTTGTTGACTGATCTCAGGTTTCTATGAGGGACATGACCACGAAGTGCTGTGTTCAGCCATTCTGCTTTTTCATTATGTATTAATTTGTGTATAATTATAGTGTTTTGTACTGTATTCTGTGCTCAATGGGTAACCAGTGTAATTCAGCCAGGGTTTCAGTAATGTGGTCTCTTTTTCTTTTACCAGTCAGAATTCTTGCTGCAATGTTCTGTAGTATTTGGAGTGGTCTTAGCTTTGTGTATGGTAAACCTAGTAGTAGGGCGTTACAGTAATCCGTGCTAGCGAATATTAAAGCTTGTAGCACTGATCGAAAGTTTCTAGGTATTAATAGTGGTTTTAATCTCCTGAGAACCATGAGCTTTGCATAGTCTTCCTTTACTTTTAAAGATATGTGTTGTTTCATGCTTAGTTCCATGTCAATTATTGCTCCGAGGTTTCGTACTTTCTCTGCTAATTCTATTTTCTGGTTGTTTTTGAGCGTAATTGGGTTTTGAATGATCTCTATATACTTTCATTCTAAATGTAAGAATTCTGGTTTTTTGATGTTAATAACTAGCTCCATTTGGTTTAGTAGATGTTTGATAATATCTAGGTACATGTTAGCTAGGTTTAATGTTTTTTCAATTGTGACATCGATGGGTAGGATTAGTTGGATGTCATCAGCATATATGTAATATATGATGCCCAGACCTGCCAAGAGGTGACATAAAGGCAGCAGGTATATATTAAAGAGTGTTGCAGACAAGGCTGATCCTTGTGGTACTCCTGTTTGAAGGTTTATTTTTTCTGATCTTACATCTTTGATCTATACTTGGAAATATCTGTTATTTAGATATGATCTGAAACAGTTTATTGTTTTGTTGAGTAATCCTATTTCTTCTAGTCTTTTTAATAGTATATCATGATTTACTGTATCGAATGCTGATGACAGGTCTAGAATGTAATGTTTTCCACTATCGAAACCTCTCATGATATTGTGTATTAGTGAAAGTAGCAGTGTCTCTGTGCTGTAGTGTTTATTTTTGAAACGTTTTTAAACTTGCGACGAGTGAACCCAGAAGTAAAATAAAACAGACCAAAATCAGTTAAAACCTTTTCAGCCCGCAGGACCTGCATCGCCCTGCGGAAGTTCTTCTGTCCAACCCAACCCACGCTGAAATATTTTGGACCCGACCCAGCCCGCAAAATGCAGACGTCTGCCTATATAACCCATACGAGGGACGACAATAACTTCTTTGGTTATTTCAAATTATTCACCCAGATGGCGTATTCGATACAAAAAACAGCGAATAAAATTGACATAAAATGAAGAAGATTTACATCGATTCTCATCTGAGTAAATATATTCTGGGCATATATATTTTGGGTACTTGCCAGGTTCTTATGGCCTAGATTGGCCACTGTTGGAAACAGGATGCTGAGCTTGATGGACCCTTGGTCTGACCCAGTATGGCATGTTCTTAAGTTCTTATAGAATTTTATTGAAATGTTTTGCATTTTGTGCCAAACTTACATTACACCACAGTAAATGATGCTGCAGAAACAAGCCATAAGTTATGTATGTTTTGAGTTTAGTAATAAAAATTGCAGCCCCCTTATAATTTGGCGAATACCCCTGTCAACTTTTTCTGCTTACGGCTTTCAGGCCTGAGTTAACAAAACAGTATATAAAAGTAGTAACATATTTTATGTACCTATTATCAGTAGATATGTAGAAGACAAGCGATATGAGCATAATGAATCATTATTGTAACGCCAAATCTGGAATTTTCCTTTAACACGTGGTTTACGCTGAGCGTGTGAGAGAGAAATAGCAAATGCTTTTTGCCTGTGACTGAGCAAGGCAGCGCAAACTGTAGAGATGGGCAACGTAAATGTACCACTCAATTTATTTAAAGTATATGGATGTAAATTTTTAAAAACAGCATTTTATATGGCCTTTTCAAAATAATACTGAAAAATTTGTAAATGTTTGATTGTTATTTCTGCTATATATATGCCCCCCTGACTGCTGCGCCCTAGGCCATGGCCTAGGTTGGCCTTATGGGAAATCCGACCCTGCCCATTTGGTAACAAGTGCCAGCCTGGAGTCATGCATGACCTGGACTACATGATCTTCATTTTTCCATAGGTGCCGATCATGGCCTAGGGGTTTTGTGAACCAGGTACTTCTGTATGGAACTTGGGTCTTGACAGAGTCACAGAGAGAAGAAAAGAATCCACAATAAGTCTTTTCTGAATGGTACATCTTGCAACAGGATTTGTGAGTCACAGAGGAAAAACATTCACTGGGCATCCTTGCCTCAGGTTTGGGCTGGTTCAATCTATCACGGATAGCTCCGCAGGAGATAAGGTAAGGTATCATTTCTCAGCAGAGGCACACCTGGGAGGCAAGGCATCCAGGAGCAGGAAAGCAGGACACAGGAGACAGGAAACTGAACTGTGATGCAGGAAGGTTTTATAGGTCAGAATGTTGAAACAGGAATACACTTGAAACACAAGAATAGGATACAATTGCAGGAAAGCAGGATACAATGGCAAGAGCACATGATCACGATACTAGACAAGAACAAGGCTAGGAAATCATAGCTGAAACAGGTAGCACCTCCACAGGGCAGACGCCAAGTATACTGTTGAACCAGCACTGAGCATGCCTTATATACTGCTGGGCATAAGAGACACACTCAGTGCTGGTCCAACTGGACAACTGTGGGGGCTGTTGACTCTGTGAGAAATATTATAATGGCAAAAAGTAAAACTACTATCCCCAAAAACATAATCTATTGAATATTAGGGGTAAGAATACAATCAATTTCAAATACATCTTAATGCATTAAAAATCAATATTATTTATTTAAATAGTTTATTTGCCAAATTTAGTATAAATGTAATTATACATATAATTTATATAAACACTTCAACACAGATCAATCTGTACCAATACCCTACACAAATCCACATAATGTATATTCAAATATACTTAAGTATTCCTACAGAAAATCTCATACAAAAAATAAAAAAATCATACTCAACCTCATACTAAAATGCTTACTCACTTACACAATCACCCATAAAACCACTTATTTCAAAAAATAAAATAAAAAACCAGAGTTTTCAGAATGCAATCATACAAAAAAATCCTTACAGGTAATGATGCTATTATAAATGAAACTGGTGCCCTTTTCCCCTATGTAGCTGCTATACTTCAAAAAGCAAATGCATTTCCAATCTCTCAAACACAGAAGAATCCCATATAATTCATGTATTTCAAGATGGTGCCATTTTCCAAACATAGACCTGGATTTATCAAAATGCGATATCGCATGCGATAGCAAAAGGGGTGTATTTTATGCTAATAGACAGTATATCGCAATACCTATGCAAAGAGCTAAGGTAGCGCAAATTGTGATAATGTTTTCACACTTAAAACTCTAATGTCACTCTCCTAAAGTAAACCGTTATGATGGCAAAATCAAATATATGGTATACAAAACATGTTAAAATAAATAAGTGCCAGACCTGTTGTATTTCCTGCATACAGGGGCCTACCGCTGAAGGATCTCCTCAACCATCACTGTCTCTCATTCTCCCACCCCTCCTTAATCCCTACCCCCCCCTCTTTTCCCTCTCCCCTTCCCCCCCACCCAACCTCACCCTTTCCTTCTCCCAGTGGACATACCATGCTAATAACTGCCTAGGATAAATCTATGTTTACGTATCTTATAGTTTTTGTTGATTATATATTTATCTCTCTCTAATTGTTTCTTAGTTTAAATTCTGTACTGTCTTCCATTGCCCAGGTTTTACGCTCCCTGTTTAATGTAACTTTACTTTCTACCTTGATGTTAATTGGTTTCCCCTCAGTTACATTGTAAACCGGTACGATAAGACCTAGTCTTGAGCATCGGTATAGTAAAAGAAATTAAATAAATAAATAAATAAATATGTGGGGGAGAGAGAGAGAGAGAGAGAGAGAGAGAGAGACTGACTAGCCATAATGCCCTCTCCCTAGAGGTATTTATATCCCTATGGGAGGCCCACCTAGTAACTCGAGGTGAGATTTAGGTAATAGTGTAGGGGGGTTAGGGGCCACTTTGACATTCAAAGTGAGACGTACGAACAGAACAGTGGTCTCTTGTGAAGATTTGATGACCTTCGGAGTGAGGAAACTCACTCAAAGATGAGATTTGTGCAATGTTCTCTCCACCTAGCTTGATGTTACCCAGGTAGAGAGTTCATCAAGCTAGGTTGAGAGAACCTTGGACAAATCTCATCACTGAGTGAGTTTCCTCACTCCGAAGGTCATCAAATATTCACAAGAGACCACTGTTCTGTTCGTACGTCTCACTTAGAATTTCAAAGTGGCCCCTAACCCCCTACACTAATACTAAACCTCACCTCGAGTTACTAGGTGGGCCTCCCATAGGGCTATAAATACCTATCTAGGGAGAGGGCGTTATTAGAGATGTGAATTGAAACCGGAATTGGTTCAAATTCCAGTTCCGATTCACATGTGGGTTTTTTCCAATCGGGCCCAATAGCGGTTTTGTTTATTGGCTGCGCCCCAGCTGATAAACAAAAAACCCACCCCGACCCTTTAAAAGTAACCCCTAAGCTTCCCCCACCCTCCCAACCCCCCCAAAAAAAACTTTTTACAGGTACCTGGTGGTCCAGTGGGGGTCCCAAGAGCGATCTCCTGCAATCTCTCGCTCCGGGACGTCCTCCCGCTCCCGGGCCGTCAGCTGCCACTAATCAAAATGGCGCCGATGGCCCTTTGCCCTTACCATGTAACAGGGTATCCATGCCATTGGCCGGATCCTGTCACATAGTAGGAGCACCCGATGGCCGGCGCCATCTTGTGCTCCTACCATATGACAGGGGCTGACCAATGGCACCGATAGCCCCTGTGACATAGTAAGGGCAAAGACTATCGGCGCCATTTTGAATACTGGCAGCCGATGGTCCGAGTGCAGGAGGTCGCTCCCGGACCCCCGCTGGACTTTTGGCAAGTCTTGTGGGGGTCAGGAGGGTCCCCCAAGACTTGCCAAAAGCCCTGGTGGTCCAGCGGGATGGCGTCGGGCGTGTGTGCAGTTACAGATGTTTCCTTGCACAGTTAGCATGTTTCATTCTGGGTAAGTGTCCATTTCTTCAGCAAACTGTTAGAACTTCCCATGGTGATGGTAAATGTGCACTAAAAACTCTTCCAGAGGCTTAGCAGGGATTCCCCTCTTAGCATAGCATGCATAATCCATCCTTCCTTGAGCTCCAGATTCTCACTGATCATGCAGTCCTATGTCCTGGTCCCTCGGATGGACATCCGGATGAGGTCTCCTTGATCTTACTTGACCCTTTTAGGTCTTCTAAAAGGATAACTCCTCGGGTTGAAAAATTTGTGGTTCAGAAGCCAGCTACTCCAGCCTGACTCCCAGTGAGGAAGGGTGGCTCAAAAAAGCCTTTTCACAAAATAAAAGAGAAAATATTTTTCTAATCAAAAATCTTCCTGGACTGGTGTTCTACTGTCACAGGTGCTTGCCACATTCCTGATGGGAATGGGCTCACTAGTCTTCAACTCCTCTCCTCTGAGTCCAGCCAGCGAGGATGACCTTACCCAGAGAGGCAGAGTTTAAACACAGTCCCTTCCAAAATAGGCTTCTTCTAGCCTTCAGTCGTCTCACACAACCAAGCCTGTCACAGGTGCTTGCCTCATTCTGGGAGTGAATGGGCTCTCTGGTCTTCAGTCCTGGAGCGAGAGTCCCACAGGGGCTCCAGCACAAAGAGGTCCTTACTGTAACTAAACTTCCAGAGACCCTCTGGCAGGATGTGCACAGAAAAATCCCCCCCTCCAAAAGTAAAAACCTGATGAGGCAGTTAGGCCTCACCAGGGAAGGGAAAACAAACATTTTTACTGCTTGGTGTCTGCACTGAAATGAAATTAGCCACACCTACATCTACAAAATGGCTGGTTATAAAGCAGAGAGCAACCGATCCTGGCTCTCCTAGGTAGGAGGAGGGTACAAGGGGATGGACAGCCCAAGAGGTGTTAAATCTACAGGAATGGAGCTAAGGGATTTTAGTGGCGGACCTGGGGGTCCTGCTACATACATATTCTGGAATGCCAGCAAAATACAGATTATTCCTCTGGGCCCTGTTTTCCAGGTCTTGAATGTATGGCCATACCTTTCTACCATATCTTTCAGTGACTTAATATCTCTAGTTGCAGACAGGACATCATCTTGCAGTCTAGACACTCTCTGCTCCACTTCTGTCACCTGTGGTGAAAAAGCAGCCAACATTCAGATAACCTCCTCCAATTTATCTTATATTTTGTTTTGATTTCTAAGGCCTTCACCATAGCTGCTGTAAGTTCAGATACCATAACAGTTCTTAATGCACTCATTCCAGCCTCCACATTAGCATCCGCCAGTTTGGATTCAATCGGCTTTACTTTTTCTCTTTCCTTTTGCACCGATCTAGAAAGCATGTTCTCTGGAGATAACACTGATGGATTCCTTCTGGATCATTTGCTACTCATTTAGTACTTTTCATGAAGTCTGATTTTGACAACTGGGGTGGATAGAGCAGGGTGGCACCAAGAGCAGAAAGGATTCATGCTCTATTCTGCTCACTGTACCATGTGATCTCCCATTAACAGTTTAAATGAGCTACACCGATTCTTGCCATGGCATTAAAAAGATGGATTTAGCTGGTATTGTATCCATGTTTTGAGTGTCCTGGGCATTGCAGGAAATCTCTACTCTGCAATCAGCATTGAGGAAATGCTCATTCTCTGAATCACTCTTTCTCCTCCAGGCTAAGGGAAAGGTGTGAAGGAGGGACTGGTCTCCCTTCTCTCTCTCGCCTGATTCCAACACAGAGAAGAAAGATTCTATACTTCCCAAATGCGCATGCAACTGGGCTTGCAGAAAGTGTTTCAAAACTGTTTTAAAAAGTCACTTTATAAAATGTCACTTCATAAAAATGAGATTCCAAGCCTATTCCTGCACTATATCTGCAGATCTGCTCAATTTTCTGACAGTCCTGTACACTGTCATGCAGAGGATCCTTGATTCAATTCCGTGTCAGGTCTTCAATATTCTGAGTTGGATTCGGATATTGCAGAAGCAGCGTTCACAGCCCCTGGGGGACAGAGTCTTGGTTATTTGATAAGGGTAACTCCTGGTGACTAGATTTAGAGCATTTGATATAGAGAACAGGATCCCTGGTGCATGGCTCGCAAGCTCAGGAATGTTGCTGCAGTGACCAGACTAGGAACAGTGGGAGGTTCTATTTGAAATAGGGGAAAAATAATCAAGTGGTTGTGAATGAAGGCTCATGGCATCAGAATCCCAGTACTAACTTCAAATGAACTGGAAGAAAAAGGAGAAAGGAGGAATTACTGAGCAAAAAAAAAAGAAAGTCAAATTTTGTACTCTCTTGGTTACTTCTCAGGGACAATGGAGTCTTAAACTCTTTAAAAGACAGCTCTATTGTGCAATACTGCCCAAGCAGAGAAAACATACATAGAGTTTCATCAGCCATTGCCACGTAGGAGCAAGTGAGAACAAACAAAAGAAGTATATATTTTTAAATATAAAACTGAGCACATCCTGAACTAGTCATTGGAAAGACAATACACACAGGAATTATGTAAGTTAAAGTTACTAAGAGTCATGATATAATTAAATGTACAAGTACAGCTGTTATGAAAAAGAAACTTGCAACATATATAATAAATAGTTAAAGAGAGTGAGAGAGGTAAAAGATGCTGCCAAAGCTTCCTTCTCAAGCTCCGGAAGCTTCCGTGAATTAATGAAAAAAAATAAAGCTTCCAGTCAGGAGTGTCAACATGGGAATATTTATTTATTTATTTATTTATTTAAAATTGTTTGTATACTGCTTTTACAAACTATGTTTAATCAAAACGGTTTACATGGGTTCGTTTTAAAAAAGAAATTAAATTAAATTGAAATTAAAATCACAAGGAGAAAAAAGAAATAATAAAATTACAAAAAACATATTATAAAATAAAAATTAAAGTAAAAACTATTAAAAAATAAGTATAAATATAAATATGTGCCATATAGTTAACATGGAGCGTCCGTTAGTGAGTGTCGTTTCACAGAGTCATATTACTTTGTAGATGTAATTTTAAATGCAATTTGAAATAGGTGGGTTTTTAAAGATTTTTTGAATTGGTTTAGATTGGATATGGATCTTAATGAGTCAGGTAAGGCATTCCAAAGAATAAATTAGTATCCTCACAACCACCACCGAAGTGAGGCTAACCGGTCTGTAGAAGCTGGTAACTACAGACCGGTTAGCTTCACTTCGGTGGTGGGAAAAGTAATGGAGTCACTGTTGAAAGAGAGAATAGTGAACTATCTACAGTCCGGAGAATTGATGGACCAGAGTCAGCATGGATTCACCAGGGGGAGATCCTGTCAGACAAATCTGATTGACTTTTTTGACTGGGTAACCAAGGAATTGGATCGAGGAAGAGCGCTTGATGTCATCTACTTAGATTTCAGCAAAGCTTTTGATACGGTTCCACATAGGAGACTGGTGAATAAAACAAGAAGCTTAGGAGTGAGTGCCGAGTTGGTGACCTGGATTGCAAACTGGTTGACGGACAGAAGACAATGTGTGATGGTAAATGGAACTTTCTCTGAAGAGAGAGCGGTTTTAAGTGGTGTACCGCAAGGATCGGTGTTGGGACCGGTCCTGTTCAATATCTTTGTGAGCGACATTGTGGACGGGATAGAAGGTAAGGTTTGTATTTTTGCGGACGACACTAAGATCTGCAACAGAGTGGACACGCCGGAAGGAGTGGAGAGAATGAGACGGGATTTAAGGAAACTGGAAGAGTGGTTGAAGATATGGCAGCTGAGATTCAATGCCAAGAAGTGCAAAGTCATGCATATGGGGAGTGGAAATCCAAATGAACTGTATTCGATGGAGGGGGGGGGGGGGGGGGAAGGCTGATCTGCATGGAGCAGGAGAGAGACCTTGGGGTTATAGTGTCTAATGATATGAAGTGTGCGAAACAATGCGACAAAGCGATAGCAAAAGCCAGAAGAATGCTGGGCTGCATAGAGAGAGGCATACCGAGTAAGAAAAGGGAAGTGATTATCCCCTTGTACAGGTCCTTGGTGAGACCTCACCTGGAGTACTGTGTTCAGTTCTGGAGACCGTATCTTCAAAGAGACAGAGGCAAGATTGAAGCGGTACAGAGAAGGGCGACCAGAAAGGTGGAGGGTCTTCATCGGATGTCGTACGAGGAGAGATTGAAGACTCTAAATATGTACACCCAGGAGGAAAGGAGGAGCAGGGGTGATATGATTCAGACTTTCAGATACTTGAAAAACTTTAACAATCCAAAGACAACGACAAACCTTTTCCGTCAGAAAAAAATCAGCAGAACCAGAGGTCACGAGCTGAGGCTCCAAGGAGGAAGACTAAGAACCAATGTCAGGAAGTATTTCTTCACGGAGAGAGTGGTGGATGCCTGGAATGCCCTTCCGGAGGAAGTGGTGAAGTCCAAAACTGTGAAGCACTTCAAAGGGGCGTGGGATAAACACTGTGGATCCATCAGGTCTAGAGGACACGTATAAAGAGCAGGCAGCAAAGCACTGCACGGAGCGGCAGTAGCCACAGAGACATTCACGGAGTGGGGTGCCAGTGGTTGGTGTTCCACCTTCACGGAGCGGAAGGATGGAGGGCTGCCATCTCCCAATTAAAAAAAGAAAAAAAAACAAACAAAAAAAAACAAAACAAAAAACAGGGATGGGTTCATGGGCTATAGGTATTACCAATTATTAGGCTTATTCAATTACCAGTTATTAGGCTTTTCAATATTTGATGATAGTTAATGTGACTTTCAAGGCATACTTCACTTTCAATGCATATCCAGCATAGCTCCCTGCTTCAACGGCAGGGGAGAAGAAAAACTAATACTTCACGCACATCCAGCATTGCTCTCTGCTTCAACGGCAGAGAGCTATGCTGCCGCTTACCCAACTAATCAAACTTAATATTTCACTTGGAAGCAGCTCCATCACTGCTCTCTACATTAATAGTGGGGGTGAAAGGGAAATAGAACCTAAGGTTACTAAGAGCCAAGAGAAACAGATAAGTATGAGAAAAAAGAAGTGTGAAGCTTGCTGGGCAGACTGGATGGACCGATTGGTCTTCTTCTGCCGTCATTTGTAATTTTCTCTGTTTCTATAATGTCTGTTTCTTCAGAGACCTGTTCAATGCAGGGTACAGTCTACAGCACCTTGGCCATTGAAAGCATTCCATTCTGCCAGGAGATCCAGCCAAGAAGTGACAGTGCTGCATGTTCTTCTCGAGACGCATGTGCACCAAAATCTACAATGTCTGAGGAGAAACTTCAGGAGAGAAGGGAAGCATGCAGAGGAGGGATCTAGTAACCATATTCGTCCTGAAGAAAACTGGAATCAATATATAGTTATATGCAAACGTTTTAGGCACCCTGGTAAAACTGTAGGATTCTATGAATATTTACGTGAACAGAAGCTAACACAAACTCTACATGGTATAATGTTAACTATGACATTTTTCTGAAATTTTAAATGCAAAATTACTATTTATTTGATGATTTTATCATATTAAATATAAAAAAAAATAAATTTGGTATGTGCAAAAGTTTGGGCACCCTTTTAGTCAAGTCATTACTACTTTTTAGAAAAAGTTGATAAGGCCCAAAAAGTTGATTGACTCATTAGACCTTCAATTAGTCAGGTGAAGACTATGGTTGAACAAATACTGTCTCTTCTAACCTCTCATGCTGTGATTGTTATTTGGTCTGCTTCTAACAACCAAGGACTCCTCTAAACAGCAGCTGTCTGAGGAGCTGAAAATGAGCACACTTTCAAAGCAGGGGAAGGCTATTAAAAAAATCTCTACATCCTTCCAGCTAGCAATTTCAATTGTCAGAAACATTATTAAGAAACAGAAGTTTCATGAAACTGTTGAAGTCAAGGCA
The DNA here is from genome assembly GCF_901001135.1 of Rhinatrema bivittatum. NCBI lineage: Eukaryota > Metazoa > Chordata > Amphibia > Gymnophiona > Rhinatrematidae > Rhinatrema > Rhinatrema bivittatum. The sequence goes on along the minus strand of NC_042628.1, from coordinate 58,482,211 downwards.
AACTTTAGAAGACCAAAAACTCTAGACTGCATTGCCTGAAAACTGGTCAGATCTGAAAAACAGACCCCACAGGTCACTGCAAAAGACCCGATGAAACATTTAGCTGCCCTTAGAGTATGTGTCTACAGGTCCATAGTTTAGAGTTGCTAATACAGCCATGATCTGTATGCTCAGACAGCTACTTAGAAGAGCCTATGGTTGTTAAAAGTAGACAGAACAACAATCACAAATATTCATTATTACTTTCGAACTATTAAATGTTGTGTCCGGTCGCAGACGGCTGCGCCCTCTCTGCCTCACCTCTTTTCTATCCTGCTCCTCTCTAGTTGGGAAGATGGCTGCCTCTGCTGCTGTTTGCCGACCTCTCCGGCATCCCTGGACCGGCATGGGCGATTGCATTCGCCATGTTTTCTCCTGAGGCCTCCTAGGGTGTCCGCGTGCACGCCACCCATGCTTTTGAAAACGTGATGGCGAGAACCTCGGGGGCAGCCCCACCGTATGATGCTACTACCTCCGGGTACTTAGCCTCCGCTCTACCAAACAGTCTTTGAGTTAGCAAGGACTTCGGTTCTGCTAATCCGACCACTTCTAAGCTGCCTGCTTGGAACTCTTTCTTGCTACCCCTCCCGGGGTATTTGCTGCCGCCAGGAAGTCTTGGGTACCCGCTCCTTGGGGGCCCTTCCACTTCCGTCTACCCTTTGGGGTTGCTACACTCTGACTACAAGAGACACCTGCTCCTCAGGGGTTTCATCTGTTCTCTCTTCCCAGGTACCCTGCTAGGAGATCTAGGCAATCGCTCCATGAGGGTCACTCCGCTCCTACCACCTTAGGTATCCTGCACCTCAGGCCTCTGGTCTACAACTGCTTGATACAGTGGAAGTCTACATTATCTTCAGCCATCATCTCGGTGAGTATCTCCGCTCTTCAGGCTCTCTCTGTTACTTCACCTAGCAGATTCTCGGCGTATTCCACTTGCGGACCACTACCGGATCTATCTCCACCATCTCTATCACTGACCGGGTTCTCGGGTTATCCCGCTCCGCGGACCACTACCGGACCCACATCTTCAACAAGGGAGAGAGCCACCAACATCCTGTTACTGGAAGCATTCTCTGAGGTATCCTGCTTCTACGTCTCTGTCTGCTCCACAGACAGTACCAGCTGCTGTATAATAAAGAGCTATTTCTACTGTGTCCACTTACTCAGGAGTCTAGCCTATTGCTGTGGTTCCCCACGGGTCCCCTCCCCATGGGAGGAGTCATCACCACACGAGCAAGAGTCCACAAACATGTCTCAAACACAACATTAAAATCAGTAGATAAATAGTAATTTTGTATTAAAAATTGTAGAAATTTTTTGTGTTTAACTTTCTACCATGTACAGTTTGTGTCAGCTTCTATTCATTTTGGTAGTCATTGATACATATAATTTGGATAGGAGTGCCTAAAATTTTACAGCAACTTTAAGAATATTTAAAAAATACTTTACCACATGGGCTTTGGAGAACATAAGAAATGCCATGCTAGGTCAGATCAAGATCCATTGAGCCCAGCATCCTGTCTCTCCAGTGGCCAGTCTGGGTTACAGATACCTTGCAGATCTCAAAAAGTAGATCTATTTCTTGTTACTCACTCCCAGATATAGCAATAGATTGTTAATCTACCTGGTTAATCATGTTTTATTTATTTATTTATTTATTTATGAACTTTATTATACCGATGTTCATAGAACACATTACACCGGTTTACAATTAACCGAAAAAGAAGGAAATTACAATGAATGAGGAAGGGGGAAGGGGGAGCAGGCTAGAAAAGGGAAGAAGAGAAGGGCAGGGAGCGGGAAAGACTAGGTTAGAAAGAAAGGAACGCAGATAAGAAAAGAGAACGGAGAGTAACCAAAATAAATTACTTAATTCACATTACAGAGAGTGTGCAATTAGAAACTGCAGTAACTGTATACAAATATACACATGATACAAAGGCGAGCTCTAATGACAGGTGGGAGAGGCCACACTAGGCCACACTAGGGAGAAAAGGGGAGGGGAGAAGGGGATAGAGAGGCGGTTCAATGAGGTAACTATCTGTTTGGTTTGCATCCGGGTAGGCCTGCTTGAAGAGCCATGTCTTTATACCTTTTTTGAAATTGTATAAAGATGGTTCTAGATGGAGGGAGTTCCAGAGGGAGGCTCTTTCTCTGGTGAGGGTGAGGTGTGCAGCTTTGAGGGATGGGGTGTGGAGGGTGCCCGCAAGGGAGGTTCTGGAAGGATGGTCAGAAGAGCGGAAGCGTGGCATTTCCTTGAGCCAGGGGAGATTGTGTTTATAAAGTGAGTTGTGTAGGATGATGAGTATTTTGTAATGAATGCGGAAGGGGATGGGTAGCCAGTGCAGATCTTTTAATATGGGGGTGATGTGATCTCTTTTACGGGTATTGGTTATGACCCTCGCCATGGCATTTTGCAGGATTTGTAAGGGTTTGATGGTGGAGGAAGTGAGGCCCAGGAGAAGAGCATTGCAGTAGTCCAGTTTCGAAAGAATGGTCGTCTGCAGGACTGTGTGGAAATCCTGAGTGTGGAGGAAGGGTTTGAGTTTTTTAAGGATGTGAAGTTTGTAGAAGCCTGCCTTTAGAAGGGACATAATGTGGGGTTTGAAATTTTGGTGTTGATCTAGGGTGACACCAAGGTCTCTGACAGAGTGTAGTGGGGTATGCGTTAGGGCAGTGTTCTGAGTGGTGGGATGGGATATATAGTCTGGAAGATTAGAGATGATGAGGATTTCCATTTTTGAAGAATTTAGAGCAAGGTGGAGATTAGTGAGTAGTGAATTGATAGAGACAAGGCATGATTCCCAGAATTGCATGGATTCATTGAGGGATTTTTGAATAGGGATAAGAATTTGCACATCATCGGCATAAGGGAAAAACTTCAGGTCTAGGTCGGAGAGTAGGTGGCATAAAGGCAAAAGATAAATATTGAAAAGGGTAGAGGATAAGGAGGATCCTTGTGGGACACCATGTGTGAGGGGAAAGTGAGAGGATTCAGACTTATCAATTTTTACTATGTACTCTCTATGGTTGAGATAAGAGGAAAACCATGACAGGGCTGTGCCAGAGATACCTATCTCAGCTAAAAGGGAGATTAGTATTTGGTGATTGACAGTATCAAAGGCTGCCGAAATGTCTAAGAGGGCCAATAAGTACGATTGACCATGGCCCATACCTTTGAGAATGGTGTCTGTGATTGCTAGTAGGAGATTTTCAGTATTGCGTGCTTTGCAGAAGCCAAATTGTGATGGGTGCAGGATGCTATGGTCCTCAAGGAAATTAGTATTTATTTATTTATTTGTTTGTTTATTTAGTACATTTATATACCGTTTCACCAATACATGAATGACCGAAACGGTTTACAATAATTTTTCTAAAAATAAAAATTAAATTAAATTAAATTAAAATGACATAAATTAAATTAAAATAAAAATATAAAAGAATATAATAAAAAGTACAATTAACATCATGATCAATATCAACAAAATATATTATGATAGAATAACTTTAACCACTATCTTACAAATAAGAGATAGAAATAGCAAATAATAATTGAAACCTAGTTAACTGTGGCAACACATGATTAACTTTCATACCTAGATTAATCAAAGCTAAGTAAAATCTAGGTTCCCAAATGCTTCTTTGAAGAAATGAGTTTTTAGAGCTTTGAATTCTTTCCTATTGTAAATTTGTCTTAAGGGATCAGGTAGCGCATTCTACATTATAGGTCCGGCAATGGAAAACGCCCTTTGTCTAGTCATGTTTAAAGCAGCCTTTTTTACTGCATTCTACATTATAGGTCCAGCAACGGAAAACGCCCTTTGTCTAGTCATGTTTAAAGCAGCCTTTTTTACTGTAGGGACTTCCAGTAAATTTTTTCTTACTGATCTGAGATCCCTTGAGGGTTTGTACATTCTTAATTCAGAACAGAGCCAGATAGTATCAATATTGTTTAATAGTGAGTGGATAAGTGTAAGAATTTTATATCTTATTCGATATTTAACCGGCAACCAATGTAATTTCTGCAAGACAGGAGAAATGTGTTGTCTCATAGGTGTCACTGTAAGAAGTCTAGCTGCTGAGTTTTGAATTAGCTGAAGGGGCTTAATAGAAGATTCAGACAAGCCTAAGTATAAACTTACAGTAATCTATACCGGAAAAAATCAGAGCTTGCAAGACTGATCTAAAATCGTTAAAGAACAATAAAGGCCGTAATCGTTTTAACACATGTAATTTAAAAAATGAGTTTTTTACGACCTTAGAGATATGTTGTGAAAGCGATAAATTTGAGTCAATCCAGACTCCCAGATTCCGAGCAATTTTTGTAACATGAATAACATCTTTTCCCAATATAATGTTCTCTGGAAGAGCATTATTGGAATTTGATATAAAACTCAATAACAAAATTTCTGTTTTCTTTTTGTTATGTTTTAAATGGTTGTGGGCCATCCATTGTTCGATGGTACTGATGTACAGCTGAATCATGGATATTGTTTCTTACCAAGAAGACTTATAAGGTACGAAAAGTTGGATATCATCAGCATAGATTTTATATTGAACATTTAGTGATGAAAGAATGTGACACAATGGAAGCAAATATATGTTAAATAATATGGGTGATAATGAAGAGCCCTGAGGTACACCAGTTGATTGAGAATAGTAATAAGAAGAATGAGAGCCTATATTTATTTGACAAGAACGATTAGCAATGAATTCCTATATGTTGAAGAATGGATAATAAGATTTTATGGTCCAGGGTGTCAAATGCTGCTGAGATATCTAAAAAAGTCACCAAATAGTCCATGTAGGAATCAAACCCTCTTAAAAAGGTATCAAATGGTGAAAGAAGAAGAGTTTCTGTGGAATGACCTTTTGGAAATCCATGTTGATTTGGGTTTAAAATGCTATGTTCATTCAGGTAATCTTTTAGCTGAAATAGAACTACAGATTCTACAGTTTTTGCTAAAGATTTATTTATTTATTTATTTATAACTTTTATATACCGGCATTCGTAAAAAAAAAAACATCATGTCGGTTTACAGACAACTGAGAAAGGAAATTACAATGATAGATGGAGGAAGGATAGGAAGTTAAAAGGTGACAACTTTACTGTAGAGCCAACGGGCGCCACAGTTATTAAATGCGATTACATGTGGTTAACCAGGTTGGACATAAATTAATTATATACAAGAGACGACAAAGTGGGGGGTAGCGCGGGGGTGGGGGAAGAAGCGCATAGGGGAGGCGGGGTGGGGTAGGAACTGTACAAGGGGGCAGGAGGTGGCGATGGGAAGGAGAGGTGGTGACTGAATATCAGGAAGCCATAATATGGATGGGGTGGAGAGGGAGGGAGGGTGTGTAGGGGGGCGGGGGGACACTGTACTAGGGAGAGGGAAATAATGAGTGTTGAGGAGAAGTCAAATGCTAGGGTTGAGAGGCGTTGGGATAGGCCTGTTTAAATAACCAGGTCTTGATTCCTTTTTTGAATTGATTAAGTGAAGGTTCTAGTCGGAGCTCGGTGGGGAGGGAGTTCCAAAGGGTGGGGCCGGCGATGGAGAAGGCTCTCGCTCTGGTGTTTGTGAGGTGAGCAATTTTGACAAAGATGCAATTGACAAAGATGCAATTGGTCTAAGATTAGAAAACTCCAGAAATGAATGAGAATTATTTTTTAATATAGGCAATACTGAAGTTTGTTTTAATATGTCAGGGAATTTTCCGGATTTTAATGACTGATTAAGAATTAAACATATAAAGCCGGGCAACTTTCGATAATATTTTTGAATAGCACACCCGAACATGGGTTAATGGGAGAATTGGAAACTTTTTCAAGAATTTTGGAAATGAAGGGCAAGTTGGATATAGGCTGATAATTTTCTGGGTCGGTGGGGTCGAGAAAGGATTTTTTAAGAAGGGGTTTGACGACAGCAAATTTCAGTGGGTCTGGGACTTTTCTATATGCGAGGGAGCAATTAATTAGATCAGCTATGGGTTTTGCAATGGCGGAGGGGATAGAAAGGAGGGTTTTTGAGGAGATTGTGTCTGCAATATGGGAGGCTGGTTTCATCTTTTTCAAGATAGATTCAATCTCCAATGTTGTTGTAAGCTCAAGGGACTCAAGCTTAATCCTGTTCTTATTAGGGAGAGGAGAGGTAGGAGAAGGTTTGGTGGGGAAGTGAAGCAGAATGTTGGCGATTTTATTTTTGAAGTATTTTGCTAGTTCTTCACATTTATGATTGGCATTTTCCTCATAGGTGGTGTGGGGGTGGAGTTTGTGAGTTTTGCGACCAACGACAATAGGGTATTTGCTTTGAATTGATAATCATGAATTTTCGATGAGTAGAAATCTCATTTGGCTTGGAGCGTGGAATGACGGTAAGTGTGCAGTGTATGTTTGTAAGCTGCTTTGTGTGAGAGAGAGGTATGTCTGAGCCACATACGTTCTTTAGATCTAAGCTCCTGTTTTAACTTTTTTAGCTCAGCAGTGTACCAAGGTTTTCTTTCTGTTTGCATCAGGGGTATTTCTTTATTGATTATGGGACAGTATTCATCGGCTACTGTGGTGGTAAGGTTGAACCAAGAGAGAAGGGCAGTATCCAGATTGATGAGGTCGAGGTTCTTGGCTACTATGTCAATTGCTAGAGCAAGGTCCTCTGGAGGGCATGGTTTGCGGAAAGGGATTGTCTTTCTGTGTGTTTGTGATGCAGTGGGGGGAGTATCAGTTGTAAGGTGGACGTTGATGAGGAAGTGGTCAGACCAAGGGAAGGGGGTGGCTACAGGTGTGAAAGGAGGTCGAGGGTATGGCCTGCTTTGTGTGTTGGCACGGAGATAAGCTGTCTGAAACCCAAAGCCTTGAGGGAGTCGAGTAAGATCTCACAGGCAGGTGTGGCAGGGTGGATATCCATGTGGAGATTAAAGTCTCCTAGATAACTGTGGGGGTGTCTGATTTAATGTTATCTGCAATAAATTCGATAAAGGGGGAAGGATCATGTTCGAGTAGGCCTGGAGGGGCGTAAATGAGGCAGACCTGTAGATTTTTAGATTTAAATAGCCCAATTTCTAATCTAGAGGGGTGTGGGTGGTATGGAGTTTAAGGTTAAGATGTTTTTTGGCAGCCAAGAGTAGCCCTCCACCTCTTTTTTTGGGTCTTGGTATGGAGAAGATATCGTAGGTTTGTAAAGGGAGCTGATTAATGAAGACCTGATCTGTATTCTTTAGCCAGGACTCTGTAATAGCACAGATGTCGGGATTGGAATCAGTGAGTAGGTCATGGAGGATAGGGGCTTTTTTGAGGATGGATTGCGCATTGAATAGGGAAATTGCTAGCGTGGCTAGGCCCAGTAATTGTGTGAGAGGGGATATCATGATGGGCATTAAAGATTTGCGATGGATGGAGGGGTGCAGGTGTGCTGGGAGGGTTTTATGCAGGGAGGGGTGTTGTACAACAGGAATAGTGAAGAGACACATTTCAAGGAGTGAAAAAGGTAAGGGGGCGGGGTAGAGGAGGGGGGATGTGCAAGAAATCTACAGGGGATGCGAGACTAAGGCTAAAATAAAACAAGTAACAGATCTAACTAATCTATAACAGAAAAATTAGCAAGTAATACAAAATGGTAATACAAAATACAAGTAATACAAAATATTAAAAACCCAAAACACAGAATAATAGCTTGTTATAACAGCTGAAGAGTCAGATATAGGCAGAGAGGCAGGTAGACAGGGCTCAGAGTGGGTCTGCGTTGAAAGCACTGCGCAGAGTCATCTGTATGCCAAGGTTGCCTCAAACTCCTCAGTAGAGATACTAAAAGGGAACGGGGAGATGGGTGCACGAGGGGGAAGGGGGAGGGGGAGGGGGAAGTTAAATAAGACATTAAGGACACTGTGATCTTAGGCAGTGTGCAAACTATCACAAACAGTGTAAAGTGTGGTAGCAGAATTGCGATGACACAGGAGCACTTCAAAAAGCAAATTTTCCAAGAGGATTATTATCGAGTAGTACAGCATGACTTGGATTAATTCCTGTGCGGTGGAGGTCAGGAGGGTAGGGGAGAGAGGAATAGTCGGGTAGAAGGGGAGCACAAAGAGGCGCACTAAGGGGCAGGCCCCTTGTTTGCGTCCCTTCGGCGTGCGATGCTGGCGCGCGACGCCGCTGATCAGGGCCTGCCTTTAAGGCCTGCAGCGTCACTCCGGTGATGTCAGCTTCGTCGCCGGGCCTCTGATAGGCTAGGGGCGTGGCGGAGGGTGGTCCTTTTGGCCGGTCAGTGTTCGGATGGCATCAGGCTTCTATCTGAGGTAGGCCGCAGAGTGGGGGGGAGACAAAGGGACAGCTCTTACCCCAAGTGGGTGGCGCCCGATGCGCGAGCCAGCAGTGTCCCTCTCCTGAAAGGGCTTCCTGCGGGTCAGGGCCTGCCTTTAAGGCCTTCAGCGTCGCTCTGGTGATGTCAGCTTCGGCGCCGGGCCTCTGATAGGCTGGGGGCACGGCAGAGGGCAGTCCTTTCGGCCGGTCAGAGTTCGGATGGCATCGGGCTTCTATCCGAGGTAGGTCACAGCGTAGGGGGGAGACAAAGGGACGGCTCTTACCCCGAGTGTGTGGCGCCAGATGCGCGAGCCAGCAGTGTCCCTCTCCTGCAACTTGTCCAAATTTATTTAAACCCGCTATGCTAGTTCCACAGTTTGAATGTGTGCTGAGGAAAACAGTAATTTCTACAATTTTGTTTAAATCTTCTACTTGTTAGGTTCATGGAGTATCCCCTTGTTTTGGTATTATTTGTGTACAGAACCTCATAGGTTCCTACCAAGAGGGGAACAGTTACAGTATTAGAGTAGGTTGTAGGTCCTCCTTGTGGCATCCTGAGATGGTGAGCTCTTAGAGTATATAATCCCCTGCCACCAACCCTCCTTTTGCTGCTCCAGTACGGTTTATTTTCACCCAGGTCTCTAGGATTGAGACCTGGGTGAAGTAAAGGTGTCTTTTCCTATTTTGCCATGTCTGTTGGAAACCTTTTTTTAGAAGAAGGGCATTTTTTTCCACCTTTCCTTCCTCTGGTTTTGGTTTCCCCTTTTCTTAAGAATTTTTTTTTTTATTTGTCTGAGCACCCTAGGGCCTAGGGACTCAGATTCTTTACCATCTGGAGGAAATGATACCTCTCGCTGAGAGAAAGAACCAATGGATTATCAATATCCTGGTAGGGCATGAGTTTTCACTCATTCCCAGGGAGAAAGAGGCTGGGAACTGGGAGCTGAAATTGGCATTCATTCGGTACATTCATCATTACATTGTCAGAATGTAGAAAAGAGGAGCATGGAGGTAACCATTCAGTTACAGCAGAAGGCAGGGAGGATAATATGGAGTTACAAATGGTACTTTATATGAACATAACTAAATTGGGTTACCATCCTATCCACCAGCTATTGGAAGGAAGTTTAAAAACAACCCCAGTGATTGGAAAGGAAAAGGAAAATATAATTAATTGGAATTGGAATTCTGTGATTATGATACAGACTTTCAGATACTTGAAAGGTTTTAATGATCCAAAGTCAACAACAAACCTTTTCCATTGGAAAAAAAATCAGCAGAACCAGGGGTCACGATTTAAAACTTCAGGGAGGAAGATTCAGAACCAATTTCAGGAAGTATTTCTTCACGGAAAGGGAGGTGGATGCCTGGAACACCCTTCCGGAGGAAGTGGTGAAGACCAAAACTGTGAAGGATTTCAAAGGGGCGTGGGATAAACACTGTGGATCCATAAAGTCTAGAGGATGTGAATGAAGAGAAGAGACTTACGGGATTGACGGCTACTACCTGGTGATTAATACCCTTATTCAATAAACATACGGTTAATGCGACTCCAACATTGCTCCATGCTTCAACGGCAAGAGGAAATGTGGAAAAAAGGATTTGAATTCACAAATAAGCAGGGGAGTAGCTTGCTTGTTGTGGCGGTTACTACCTGTTGTGCGTCACGGCCATGCTGGTGCCACGGCCCGTGCCTCTCACCTCGGGGGTTCCTCTGCAAGGCCTGGTCCGTCCTCCCTGGCAGCCGCCACCAGCTCCCGGCATCTGTGGCAGTCCATGGCCTCTCCTGGGCCTTCCACTTCGCAAGGCTCCTCACGGCAAGGCTCAGCGTCCTCGCGGGCATTGGCCCTGCCCCTTAGAGCATACGCATGCGGAATTCATGGCCTCTTAAAGGCTCAAGCGCGGGAAGCCTCTCCGTGGTGTGCCTGGATGATGTCACCTGAGCCCTGTATATAAGGTAGGGCTCAGACTCCTGTTCCCTGCCTTGGCAATTTGGTTCGTCACCATGGTGTACTAGTTTGCCTTTGTCTCATCGCCTGTTCCAGTCTTATTCCAGTCTTGTTCCAGCCTCGTTCCAGCCTCATTCCAGCATCCTCCTGTTCCAGTTCCAGCGTCCTCCTGTTCCAGCGTCTGTCTTCCGTGTCTTCCCAGGTAGTACCTATTGGACTGACTCTCTGGTACTGACCTCTGCCTGCTTCTGACTTCGTTGTTTGCTGCCTGGATCCTGACCTCTGCCTGCCTCCTTGACTACTCTTGCACTGACCTTCTGAAACCTGAGCTTTACTTTGGCTGACCATTCACGACTGACTATTGGCACTTGACCCCGGCTATCCTTGACCATGCCTCCTTGATTCTGGCCTTGCTCCTAGCCTTGACATCACAGACTCTCTTCTGGCCCTCCGTGGCTCCTCCGGCTCCTGTCCAGACATCGACCACGCTCCCTTGCTCTTGGTGGGCACATCCTTGAACTTCCTCTCTTGGAAAACCTATGAGACCCACCTAAGTCCAAGCGGCCAGGGTCCCTACGGGTTCCACCCAGAGGGACCTCGGGCTTCCAGTGGTGAAGCTCCAGCTAGCCTCTGTCTCCTCTTGTGCTCTGCCTCCTGGTGGCTGGTGCTCCCTGGGTCCGACCAGGGAGCCTTCCTACCCTGCACCAGGCCAAGAGTCCACCCCCGAGCACTACACTACCCCAAACCAAATAAGCCTGATACTTCACTTTCAATGCATATCCAGCATAGCTCTCTGCTTCAACTGCAGGGGGAATGAAGATAAGAGGATTTGCATTCAGACAACTACCAACAAGGACTGAATTGCATAGTCTATGTTGTGGAGCGCTAGGAGAGCGATCCCACTCCTGGGAGATGTGTGTGCCCTTGGGCCGCGGCTCGACGCCAGAGGGGTCTGGAGAGGTGCCGCGGGAGGCGTGGCATGCCCGAGCATGGGCTGGACGGGAGCAGGGCTGGAGTGAAGACTGGCTGACAGGCCCTCCTCTGGACCTGCACGCTTCGGAAGACCCAACAACGCAATGTTGGTCTTGTGAACAGTCCTCCGACCGTTCCCAGCCCTTTCGGACCTGCCGCAGGGTACGGCACGAAGCGGCAGGCCAGATGGAGGCCAGGACAGTGAAGACTGGAACATGGATTCAGACGAGACTCAGGAACGACGTAGACTCAGGCGTAGACGTGGACTCAGGAATGAGGTGCAGGATGCAAAGACGTGGACTCAGGACGAGGTGCTGGATACACAGACGTGGACTCAGGACGAGGTGCTGGATGCATAGACGTGGAGACAGGAACAAGGTATGATGCATACAGGAGACTCAAGGGCGAGGTACGAGACCGGCAACATGAAGCACCCTACACAGCCCTCCCGTGGGGCTGGTCACGGACCACGACAGGGGTTGCCGCAGGATACCAGGCTTTCAGAGGATTCAGGAACAAGGTAAGGCATTCTCACGAACTTAGAAACGAGGTGCATGGCTTGCATCACGAAGCGCCCTACTCAGCCCCGCCCCGTGGGACTGGTCACGGACCACGACATGGCTTGCCGTGAGGCACCAGGACATTTTGAAGACACAGGAACGAAGTGCTAGCTTTCAGAAGATTCAGGAACAAGGTAAGGCATTCTCACGGACTTAGAAACGAGGTGCATGGCTTGCATCACGAAGCGCCCTACTCAGCCCCGCCCCGTGGGACTGGTCACGGACCACGACATGGCTTGCCGCGAGGCACCAGGACATTTTGAAGACACAGGAACGAAGTGCTAGCTTTCAGAAGATTCAGGAACAAGGTAAGGCATTCTCACGGACTTAGAAACGAGGTGCATGGCTTGCATCACGAAGCGCCCTACTCAGCCCCGCCCCGTGGGACTGGTCACGGACCACGACATGGCTTGCCGCGAGGCACCAGGACATTAACCAAAGCAGGAACAAGGTGCTAGCTTACAGGAGATTCAAGAACGAGGTACTTAGCTTTCAGGCGAATACAGGAACAAGGTTTGCATCATCAGGCTGGAAACAACAGGAGAGGAACATCAGGACTGGAACAGGAGACACACCTCAGGGCTGGAACATGGATATCAGGAACATGGATATCAGGAACATCAGGACTGGATCAAGAGACAGACCTTGGGACTGGGACGACAGGCAGACATCAGGACTGGACGAGGAGCTCCAACAGAGAACATGGAACAGAGGACCTTGCAGAAGTGCTGGAACACGGATGACTTCCTGGAGCGAAGGATCTCAGGAGGACCAACTCCTTGCGAAGGCAAAGACACAGTGAAAGCTGAGCCCTTTAGTAGGGCTGAGGTGGACAACGCCCAGGGAGGGGTCAGCAGGGGGCCACACCTGGCTGGCCCTTGAAGAGAAGCAGAGAGGCGCGCGCTCGCACCCTAGGAGGCTGGAGAGAAGAGCTGGAAGCTGGTGGCGTCCTCAGCCACGTGGAGGGCCCAAGGAAGCCGCGGAGCAGCCCCGGACTGGAGCTGGGTGAAGGCAGGTCACTGGAGCAGCTCCCAGCTGCACAGACAGAAGCAGAGAGAGGCAAGGCTGGCTGCGGGGGAAGGGCTGACTGCAGGAACGGCTCCATGCCGTGAGGACAGCCCCAGGAGGAGAGGTAAGACTGCAGGGAGAGTAGAGAGCTGTAGGCACCGGCAGAGAGAAGTGCTGGCTGCAGGGAACTGTGAGAGACTGCAGGCACCGGCAGGGACGGCTTCCCTGCTGGGCAAGGACCCAGGCTGAAGCAGGCACTGGGAGAGACGGCCTGCTCGCTGAAGGTCCCGGGATCGCAGCAGCACGTCGGGAGAGACAGCAGCCGAGGAGCAGACCGCATGGCAAGAGCTGTGGGAACGGCCCCAGCTGATTCAGGGAGAAAGAAGCAGCCCGGCTGGCTGTGGCTGTGAGGAACCCCTTCATAAAATGTTCCATCTTTAATCAGTAAAAATATGGGTTGGAAACCACATCAGCCTCTAGTGTGATTGCTGGTGCTGTTTCCAATAGAAGGATGGGGTCGATTTAAAGGGTCGGGTGGGTTTGGTTTTTTTTAGCGGCGCGGGCCTCCCTAAATTAGCAATGTGAATTGGAATCGGAAACGATTCCAATTCACATATCTTAACAATCAGATTCCCCCCCAGCCGAATCTGATCGTTAAGACGATCTGGCACACGATTCACATCTCTAATAAACTACTATCATGTCCCATCTCAGCTATCTCTTTTCGAGCTGATGAACATAAGAACATAAGAAATTGCCATACTGGGTCAGACCAAGGGTCCATCAAGCCCAGCATCCTGTTTCCAACAGTGGCCAATCCAGGCTACAAGTACCTGGCAAGTACCCAAAAACTAAGTCTATCCCATGCTACTGATGCCAGTAATAGCAGTGGCTTTTTTGTAAGTCAACTTGATTAATAACAAGTAATGGACTTCTCCTCCAAGAACTTATCCAAATCATTTTTTAAACCCAGCTACACTAACTGCCCTAATCACATCCCCTGGCAACAAATTCCAGAGTTTAATGAACCCTAACCTGTGTAGCCTCTTGTCATAGGAGATCCATTCCATCCTCTTTATCATTTTTGTTGCCCTCTTCTGCACTTCTCCTAGTTCATGTTTGAGATGTAGCAACCAGAACTGCATATAATACTCAAATTGAGGTCATACCATGGATCAAAAAGGAGGCAATATGATATTTTCCATTTTATTTTCCATTCCTTTTCAGATGATTCCTAACATTCCCTATTTGCTTTTATGACTGCCACCACACACTGAGCTGAGGATTGCCATTATTTTTCCCTAAATGCACCACTTTGCACTTTTCCATATTAAATTTTATCTGCCATTCAGATGCCCATTCTCCCAGTCTCACAAGGTCCTTCTGCAGGTCCTCACAATCCGCTGCTGTTTTAACAACTTTGAAAAATTTCATGTCATCTGTAAATTTGACCATCTCACTTTATTCCCTTTTCCAGATTATTTCTGAATATGTGAAACAGCACAAGTCCCATTATTAATCCCTGTGGTCCACCACTGTAACCCCCTAATGGGGCATATACAATGTTGAGAGGCTCTGCACCCAATTTCTCAGAGATTTTTTGTAGGCTCGGCTATGTAGGTCAAGCAGATGGAATAGTGGGACCTGTGCTAGAGGCAAACAGGGTGTGCTTTTTTCCTTGAGCTAAAGAGGGAAGCCTCGCACTCAGAACTCTTCTCTATGAACCCCAATACCTCTTTTTTAATGGTTGCTGGCAGTCAAGGTCCTTCCCTCCCCACCCTCTCCCCCTCCCCTCCTCTCTTCCCCAACCCCCCACCCCCAACAAACTCCACCCTGAATATTCTTCCAAAACAGTAAAACTTTTATTCCCGAAGTACCAGCACGGGAGCTATTTACAAAGATTTCCAAGAGGGTGACACACTTTAGCTAAATGAATCAGAGTTCACAAGCTTCACAGCCAAGATATACTTCTACCAAACATCCAAACACAATTAGCAATAGCTTATAATAAACTGTAAAGAAGTTTTTCCCAATTCCTTTCCATCACTTTACCTCACTCTTCCTCCTCCTCCTTAGAAATCTGTTGCTCACATTTCCACTAGATCCCTCAAATACAATGTGAACTATATCCCACCCCTCCTTCAGCAAGTTACTTCATATCCCTTCCTATAAAACCCATATCTGCTACCATAATAATTTATTTATTTTATTTAAAGCTTTTTTATACCTACATTTGTAGATACATCACATCAGACCAGCTTTCCCATGTGAGCTAACTGCCTTTTCCCTGGCCAGGTACTTCTGTTCCCCTGCAAAGTTCAGGGATTTCCCTGGCATCCCTGTGAACTTCTTCTTCTCCTCCTTCCTTTACTTCCCTTCCGGAAAAGAGCCACCTCCTTCTGGTCCCTCCTCTTATGGGAAAAACAAGTCTGGGTTCCCGGGTTAATTCTTTGTGACAAGAAATGCTCTTCTGCCTCAGGCCTTTCCCCTTGAAGGGGAAGAACCAGTGAAAGACCTACTCCAAAACAAGAGAGGTCCCCGGGCCCATCCCTAATCCATAATGGGGTCTCTTTGGAAACCCTGAATCTCCTCCCACCAAACCTTGCACTCAGATTATATACCCTCTTGAACACTCTCCTAGAAGATATTCTTATCACCTTCTTAAAGGAACAATAACTATTAAAAATGTCATTCAGAACAGTGTTTCGAAATGAGTGTATCATGGTGCACTGGTGTGCCTTCAGATGTGATCAGGTGTGCCTCTGAAAAGATAAGATCCAGGCTAGTACCTGTGCTCTCAGCACCACACAGCAACAAGAGATACCAGCAGTAGCACTGAAACATATAGGAACTCCTTTCTGAGAACATGTGGAATCATGCATGCCCAGCACACCAAGAACAGAGCCCATCCCGCTTGCAGCAGGAAAGAGAGATGCCGGATGGCAGCTGAAGAAGGACAAGGCCCAGAATGACCACATGTGAGTCTATATGATTGCGAGTGTGTGTGTCTGTGTGTGTGTGTGTATGTGTGTAAGTAAAAGACTAGGAGTGTGTGTGTTTGTGTGTGTATGGGAGTTAAGGTGCGTATTTGTGTGTGTGAGAGAGGGAATCTGTGTGAAGGGGTGTATATGTGTAAGAGAGAGATCAGGAGGAAGCCTGTCTACAGCAATGTGTGAAAGCGTGTGCAAAACAAAGAAGGAGCCTGTGAGATTGAGTGTCAAGCAAGCCGGTCAGAACCAGAGATCCATCCAAGGGAAGGTAGAACAGACAGGCAGGGAGGCAAGGAACAGAATAGGCAGGAAGGTGACACAGAAGACACTGAACAACTAACTTAAGACTGACCACAAGATGAAGACCTGTCAAAAAACTCAAGGCTGACCATAGACAAAGACAATGACCAGGAACTGGAGCAAGGACCAGGAACACAGGAATGAAGACACGAATGCTGAGGCAACTTGTTCTACCATACAGTAGTCTATCTATTACTGAGGCAAGTAGGAGCTGCTGGAGTGGCCTTTTATAGGCCCATGTTGGTGATGTCATCATCGGGCGCTGCTGGCTTTTTCCCACCACTGGCCCTTTAAGAGGAGTGAGGTCGGACACGCACATGCATTAGGAGGAGCCCAGGGAGGCGACGAAGGCAGGCTGAGCGCAGTGTCCTGCCACTTGTCCATTTAGAAGCCTTGCCTGGTGTCAGAGGAAGCAGTGTTATTGGATTCAGGCTGAGTGCAGGGGGCCTGCCACGAGTCAATTTGGGGGCCTTCCCCAGCATCGGAGGGTGTTGAGTCAGGCTCAGGCCTGGAAGTAAGTGCGACAGTCCACGGGCCTTCCCTGTGGACACCAAACACAAAAATATCCCCATCTTAAACCCCCTCCCTGAGGGTCTTGGTGTTGTGGAAGTGGACCTTTGGATTGAAAGTACAAGCAGTGGTCAGGGCAGGCGGCAGGCAGCAGAGGACTGGTGCAAGCTGTGGTCAGAAGCAGGTGGAGTTTGTGCGGTGTCATGGTCCAGGCACTGGCAGAGGTCTGAGCAGGCAGAGTTCAAGCAAGTTGAAGAGCAGGCAGTGGTCGAAGGGTAGGCAGAGGTCAAGCAGTGTCAAGGAACAAACCAAAGTCAAAGCCAGGACTCCAATCTGAAGTCAAAGCCGGGAGTCCAATCCGAAAGGCAAGGAGAAGAGAAGCAACAGAACAGGCAAGACGTTGAAAACAGATGAAGGAAGGCAGACCACAAAGACAAGAACTCAAGCGAAGACTAGACTTGCAGGGAACATGACACAGGAACTCAAGATGACACACAGCGGAACCAGGAACATGGAGGCAAGGTGTTACCGACCTTGCTAAGAAGTAGCAATCGGTTATGCTCTCCTTCTCCAAAGGGGGAGGAGCTAGCAATCTACTGTCACTCACTCTGCCAGGAGGGCGGAGTTGGCAAGCTGTTCTGCTGTGCGCCTGAAAAGGGAAGGAGTAGCGATATGACATGACCTGCTCCTCCAGAGGGGAGGAGTTAGCTATCTGTAATTCTGTTAGCGAACTGCTGTTAGATGCTCCTGTAAGGAAAGGAAGTAGTAAGCTGTATCAATCTGCTAAGGAGTAACAATCTGTTATGGATCAACTCTTCAAGGAAGAGGAGTTGGCAATAGGTATATAGTACTTCGCTAAGAGATAGCAATCTATCATGCCCCCCGCTACAGAGTAGCTATCTGTATATATTCACAGAAGGAGGAAAGACGTTGCGCTCTCAGCAGCAGATTCCCATCCCCCCACCAGCATCCCTACATAAAACTCAACTCTTGGTTGGCATTTAAAATTGGCCGCAGTTTATTTCAACCAGAACCCGAGCCCTTACAAATATTGCATAATAACCCCCTTTTAATCCGCCCCCCCCCTTCCTCCAACTCCTCCCCGGGCCTCCACCACCTTAAACCCCAATGGTGGAGATACCCTCCCCCTTTCCCACACTGCTCCGCCTCGTGCAGCGTGAGCAAGCTTACACCGTGAACCTTGGCCCCACGGTTTCGCCAGTCTTCCACGTAGCAGCCCCTCAGCTACGCAGGGCCTTAACCCCTCGTCCCAACCCTCGCCCCATTCCCCTTTTAAACAACAATAACGCTGGGCTCGGTTATCCGCCACAAAACAAGTCGTTTACGACTTGTTTTCCCCCCACTGCGGCCAGCTACCCTCTACTACTGATCTCCTTCTCTAAACCTTCTTGAATGGTGTTAAAGAGATCCATTCCAATTTCAGATAAATGGACACTAAAGAGACCTGCTTCTCCACTCCATGCCCAGGTATGCCTTATCCAAATCCCCCTTCCCATTCCATCCATCTACCCATCTGCTTGTTTAGCTTTTTACCCCACTCTTCCAAACCGTCTCCTCAGCATTTCGTAGATGGATAATAATATCGGACCACCCCAATCTTACTGACGGCCATCTTGCCCAAATCTTTGCTAGGTCTTTTTAATGCATGTTAGTAAATTTCTACACGTTATCCTTCCGACATCATTTCCTCCTAAGTGAACAATTAGTATGCCCGGAACACCCCTCATGTCCATTCATTCGCTTATGAATGGCAACAACTCATCCCATTCCATGCCTCTGCGACTGAACCACGCTAATTGCCTCCCTAGGCATTCCAGCTCCAGATGTTCCCCGTGTGGTCTTTTCATGGCACACCTTTGCGCTCGATGGATATAGGAATGGCCCACGATCTAGGCACATTTGTGACCGCTCATCTGCCCCCCGGCTTCTGCAAAAGAAATAATGCATTATTATCCCTATCTTATGCCTGCCCTCCCCCCTGCCCTTCCCCTCCCCCCTGGTATACTGACTAGAGATGTGCAATCGTTTATCACGAATTAGGCAATTCCAATGAAATTGCCTAATTCGTCGTGGTTTGGGGGCCCCGAAACCCGAAAAGGATTTTCACCGAACTTCGGGGAAAATCTGTTTTTCGGGTTTGTATGGGGAGAGGGGCACATTTTTTTTTTTAAATTAAAAACCACCCCAAACATTAAGATAATTATAATACAACCCACCCTCCCCCCATCCCGATCCCTCCCCAAGACTTACTAACATCCCTGGGGGTCTAGCGGGGGTCCCGGGTTCCATTTGTCCCTCCGTGCCCGGTGTGCCACTGCCAGCATTGCTCAAAATGGGTGCTGAATAGCCTCTGAACTACTATGTCACAGGGGCTACCGGCGCCATTGGTCAGCCCCTGTCACATGGCCATCGGCGCCATCTTGTTGCTCCTACCATGTGACAGGGGCTGACCAATGGCGCCAGTAGCCCCTGTGACATAGTATGGGCAAAGGCTATCGGCGCCAATTTTGATTACTGGCAGCCAACAACGAAATCGCTCCCCGGGACCCCCGCTGGACCCCCAGGGATTATTGGCAAGCCTTGGGGGGGTCAGGAGGCCCCCCCAAGCTGGCCAAAAGTCCCTGGGGGTCCAGCGGGGGTCCGGGAGCGATCTCCTGCACTCGTGCCGTCGGATGCCAGGAATCATTTTTTTATTGATATGACACCTGTCATGAAGGTCGGTATATAAAAGAATTAAATAAATAAATAAATAAACAAATAAATAAATAAATCAAAATGGCGCCGATAGCCTTTGCCCATACTATGTCACAGGAGCTATCGGCGCCATTGGTCGGTTGCTCCTACCATGTGACAGGAGCTGACCAATGGCGCCGGTAGCCCCTGTGACATCCCTCCTGCCACCCCCTATCCCCTCCTTTCCCAATCGCATGCGGCCGCACTCACTGCACCCCTGCTCGTGCTCATGACCACCGCATGCCTGCTCGTCCTGCCATCTCCCGACTGCTGCTCCACATCCTGTCCACCGACCTCGGCCTTCCCCGGACGCACCGCTTCTGTCAATGTCGAAACCAGCTCTTCTCGTTCTGGGACAACCGGTGCTGCCTGCTCGTCTTCCTCCATTCCGGGGTCGACCCTGATGGCCTCGTGTCTGTCCGGTGACCGCGACCCTCACACCCTTCGACGGCAAGTCGCTGCCCTGAACTGCTATTGGGGACTCAGGCGCTGCCCGCTCCCCTCCCTCGGACCCCGCTGCCAGGCCCTCTCTGCCGCGAACTCCCGCAGGCAAGGACCGGGCCTCTAACTGCGGTCTGGGGGGGGGGGTCCCCCGGGCCGAAATGGCTGAGGGAGAGGCGGAGGGGCCCCGCCTCGACCGGGTCTGGGCTGCAGTGCAGGTTCGGGCTCTGCCTCTGGACCACTTTCCCCGGAGCTGACTACTACATGAACCTTCTCACGAACCGGGGGGGGGGGGGGGGGGGTACCCTGGAGAACTCCGGGAGCGAGAGTGCCAACAGTCCCAGCCACTGGGAGAGCCCTGTCCCCTTTTTGGGACCAGCCCTTCCCTGGCTTACCGGCAAACATTTTCTGTCTCCCTAGCCTCCTCATGTTATCAGCCTGCCCTGCCCACCAAAAGACCTGAAGGCAGCTTAAACTATATACTTTCTCCTTTACCTCAGGACAAAATTCACCTTCCTGCCTCCCTGCTTCCCCACGATGAACTGGCCCGTTGCTCTGCTGATGTCACTTTTACCCACCAGTCCCTGTTCCTAGTTTAAACTCAGATTCACTTCTGAGTCTCCCCCCTCCCCTACTCTATTTGTCCTTCCCGCCCTTAACATTAAAACTTCCCCATCCCCCTTCCCTGCTGATGCCCACACGCTTTCCCTCTGTTACCCTCACCGTACTGTAAACCAGCACGGCTTGCTCATATATGCTGCTGGCAAGTCTCAGAGAAAGAGGAGTAGCTGTTACGACTATCCAATCCGGGAAGTGGATCCTTGGGCCGGCCGGCCAGGAAGGACGACCGGGAGGTAGAACACACACTGGGCTGACGAGCTTCACCTGGAAACCCGTGATTCCTTCAGAGGAGCTGTAGGAACCCGCTAGGGCTTAGGTGTCTTCACCCTGGAAGTCCGAGGTCCCCCCAGGAGGAGCCCGTAGGGACCCGGAACCGCTGGGACTTAGGCGAAGTACTTGATGAACCCAGGAAGAGTGTGAACCGGAGTCAGGACTGGCTGCAAACAGGCAAAGTGAAGTCACGGAGCTGAGTCAAACACTGGAGGCTGGCAGCGGAGACGGAGTCACGGACCGGAGTCGAGGCGGGTGGCAGTCAGAAGGGTCTGAAGTCCACAGGCCAGAAATCAGGGCAGAGGCGGCAAACTGGCAAAGTCCAAGTCACAGAGCTGGAATCAAGGCAGGGCGGCAAACAGGAACCAACGATTAAGCAAGCAGAATACAAGGCAGGCAGGCAAGAATCAGGAACCGACAGGAGGCAACTAGCCTTCAGAAAGTGACCTCGTTGCTAGGCAAAGATAGAATCCCGGGCTCGGTTTAAATCCCCCTTACTGGGCATCTGACGTCATCAGGAGGCGGATTCTGACATCCGGGGCTGCACCAATAAACGGCGGTCCTCGCGCGCGAGCGTGGGCACTCCAAGGGGGCGGAGTCTTCGGCAGCGTCTCCCTCGTGGAGACGCCGCTGCCATGCGGGCTTGGGGAGGCCCAGGAACCGGCGGTTTTCAGCCGCTGCCACGCAGCTCGAGAGGCTCAGGGACCGGCGAATCGCGGCGCCTCAGAAGGAGGTAAGGGCCCGGTCACTGCCCCAGTGACCGGAATCGCAACAGTAGCTGTCTATATAATACTTCCGTGAGCAGAGTTAGTAGTCTGTAGTGATTGGCTCCCACAAGGTGACAATAGGTGAAAGGAAATGACACTTGGAGGAAATGGTGAATCCCTGGGCCAATGGTAGATGACAGCGCCTCCAGGAGGAGATCCTGAGAGGCTAGGCTAGAATATGAGATAACACAATAGTTCTTTATTAGACTGGAAGCTGGACCACCAGAGGTGGCAGTAGTGAGTCGCTGTGTCTGGCAAGGCTGAAGTCCTTCTGATACTGGAATATAATCTCTGGGTCGCTGAGCTGTAGAGAGAGAGACTAGAAGTAATGAGTAGACAGGGTATACTGGATACAAGATGGTACACTCACAATAGTAGATGTCTGCAATGGTCTCTATGCCACAGAGAATCTTCAGTACATTCAGAAACAGGAGCTGTAGGCGAGCACTGGTTCCCACAAACAGTCTGTAATAAGAACTCACAATTGCTGTAAATGAAATGGCTTCTAGAGTAGAAGAGAGTCTATATAAGATTCTAGGAACATGGGCCCAATCGTGGAGCGAGTACCGGTTCCTATCTGTAATCTTGCCAATGTAACTCTTGATCTTGTACCTGCGATAACGTCTTGGATGGAGAGAGTCTTCAGAGCAAATAGGAATGTAGGCCCTCGTGGAGCGAGTACCGATTCCTATGTAATAGAACTCACCGTGTTCACGTCCGCGATCGCTTCAGGAATTGAGGAGTCTTCCAGGTATTCTGGCAATCTGAAATCAAGAAGAGAGAGTGGAGCCCCCGTGGAGCGGGTACTCCTTGGTAAGTTTGAAAAAGGCCGAGCAGTGGGGACGGTTCCCCGGGCTGACTCGGATCGTTGTTGCAAGTATCGTGGATTGCCGAAGCCAGTCCCATTGGAGTTCCTTGCTAACTCGTTAGAGGTTAGCAAACAAAGATCTTTTAAAGTGCAGATGGATGACATCACTACGGGGGGACGCCCCCGAGGTTCGCGCCTTTGCTGGTACAAAGTCTGGAACGCGCGAGCGCGCCCTTACGTCATCAGAAACATGGCGGATCCGAAGCGTCAGGCCAGCCCGGGGGAACCGGGACCAAGAGGTGGAGAGAAGCCGCAGCTGCACTGTCTGTCAGAGCCGAAGGGAGTCACATCCCAGGTAGAGAGGGTGGAGCGAGGGGTGAGAAGAGGCATGAACGCAACACAAGGATCAGGATCAGAAACCAGGAACGCAGAGGGAAACCGCTAATCCAATGGATATGACCTATTGCCGAGGCGTCTAAGGGGCATTAGAGGGAGCTGCTTCTGACGTCATCAGAGGGCTCCATAGGGAATTTCCTGCTGCGGGCCCTTAAAATGGCAGTGAGTTTGGCACGTGCCTAAGGATGCCCAGGGCAGTTGCCAGTGGCATTCCTCAGGCCAGTGTGTTGGGCCTGTTCAGGTGCAGTAGCCTGCCATGCTTCTGGCCAGGGGGTCTACTCCAATGTTGGAGGATCCCTCCCGCCTCTTGGGGCTGGAGGTAAGAATGCAACAGTACCCCTTCTCTAAACCCTCTCCCAGAGGGTTTGGGTTTCTTAAGGTGCGAGACGTGGAATTCCTTCAGGAGGCTTTTTGTCCAATATATTGGAGGCAGGCTCCCAAGTATTCTCTGGGCTGCAACCCTTCCCATGATACAGGTATTCCTATCTCTTGGCTTGACGTCTGATGTCTAGGATTTCCTTCACCTGGTAGATAGTATCTTCTTCAACAGATACTTCTTGGGGTTTGGGCAGTCTCCTAGAGGTCCACGTGAGGACTAGAAGCTTGAGAAGGGAACATGAAAGACATTATGGACTACCAAGAGAGGCTGGTAGGTGGAACTGGTAGGATACTGAGCCACCTGGTGGATAATTGGGATGGGCCTGATGTAACGGGGAGTGAGTCTCAAGGTGGGCATCCGTAGTCGAATATGACAGGTGCTAAGCCAGACCTTGTCCCCTGGCTTCAATTGTGATGCAGGTCTATGGTGTGCATCTGTGGCCTTTTTGGCTCTCCCCACCACCTTCTGGAGCATCTCCTCAGTTTACACCCAAAGTTCCTGGAGCTCCTGAGCAGTCAACTGAGCCACAGGTGAGGGGACGGTCAATGGATTCGATAATGGGGATGACAGCTGTCTTCCATACACAATTTGAAAAGGAGTGGCCCAGATATCTTGGATATCATTCATGTAGGTTCCGAGGAAGCCTTTCTTTGTCCGATTGGTCCACTCAGACTGGCCATTAGCTTGGGGGTGATATGCCAGCATATATTCCAAGGTGATGTTAAATTTCTTACAGAGGGAGCACCAGTAATTGACTGTGAACTGGGTGCCACTATCCAAGATGAAATGTTTGGGCTGACCATGCAGGCAGAAGATGTGGTGAGTGAATAATCGAACCAACTCTGGCACCATGGGAAGGCCAGGAAGAGGGATAAAGTGAGCCATATTTGAGAACCAGTTGACTACAACCCAAATAATTGTGCAGCCATTAGAGGGGGAGGTCCACCACAAAATCGATGAACACATGGATCCAGGGTTCCCTGGGGGCTGGCAATGGCTGTAACAACCCTCATGTCCATCCCACTAAGGATTCTGCTGTGCGCAGATGGAACAGGAGTCCACGTAGGCTAGGACATCTCTCTGCATTGGGGGCCACCAGTAGTATTGCTGGAGCCAGGTGCAAGAGTTCGGGTCCCAACCAGGGTGACCTGCAACATGGGAATCATGAGACCACTTTAACACTTTCTCTCGGAGTTTGCATAGAACCACCATCTTCCCTGGTGGAATGGTCTTGGTGGAGGTAAGGAGGATCCGAGCTGGATTGATATTGTACCTGGGTCAATCCGGGGTGACCTCTGCCAGGAAGGACCAAGAGAGGGCATCTGCTCATATGTTCTTGGTGGCTGGACGATACCTCAGTTCAAAGTTAAAACGTGTGAAGAACAGCGACCACCAAGCTTGTCGAGCATTCAGTCATTGAGCATAATGAAGATGTTCTAAGTTTTTGTGATTGGTGCAAACAGTAATGCGGTGTTGAGCGCCTTTGAGCCAATAGTGCCATTCCTCAAGTGCAAGCTTGATGGCCAAAAGTTCTCTGTCCCCAATTTCATAATTGCACTCCATGGGGGAGAATTTCTGCGAGAAGAAAGGGAAGGGGCGAAGGACCCCCATATCAGAGTGTTGACTTAGAACTGCTCCTACTCCCAACGAGGAGGCATCAACTAAGAGACATGTGGGATCAGGGTGGTGGAGGCATGGTTCTTGTAGAAAGGCGTTCAACTCTTATAAGGCAGTAACCGCTTCAGAAAGCCAAGTTTTGGAGTTGGCTACTTTTCGAGTGCACGTTGTGTGTGAGTGGAGCCGCAATCCGGGAATAGTTATGAATGAAATGCTAGTAGTAGTTAGCAAAGCCTAGGAATTCTTTGCAAGGCACGAAGACCTGGAGGGTTGCAGCCAGTCTTAGATGCGCTTGACTTTATCTGGATCCATATGAAAGCCCTTGTTAGAACAATATATCCTAGGAAAAGGAAGACTCTCCTTCTTAAAAAGGCATTACTCCAGCTTTGCGTTTCCCACCGTCAGGATATTCACCTAGTCCTCTGGAGGACTAGGTGAATATCCTGATGGTGGGAAACGAGGTCCTTAGAGAAGATGAGAATATCATCAAGGTACATGAAGACACAGACATTTAGATAGCCATAGTTTGATGGGACACAGTCAGCATGATTTACCCAAGGGAAGTCTTGCCTCACAAATCTGCTTCATTTTTTTGAAGGGGTTAATAAACATGTGGATAAAGGTGAATCAGTAGATATAGTGTATTTGGATTTTCAGAAGGCGTTTGACAAAGTCCCTTATGAGAGGCTTCTAAGAAAACTAAAAAGTCATGGGATAGGAGGCAATGTCCTTTTGTGGATTACAAACTGGTTAAAAGACAGGAAACAGAGAGTAGGATTAAATGGTCAATTTTCTCAGTGGAAAAGGGTAAACAGTGTTGTGCCTCAGGGATCTTTACTTGGACCGCTGTTTTTCAATATATTTATAAATGATCTGGAAAGGAATATGATGAGTGAGGTAATCTAATTTGCAGATGATACAAAATTATTCAGAGTAGTTAAATCACAAGCGGATTGTGATAAATTGCAGGAGGATCTTGCAAGACATTGGACATTCAAATGGCAGATGAAATTTAATGTGGACAAGTGCAAGGTGTTGCATATAGGGAAAAATAACTCATGCTTTAGCTACACGATGTTAGGTTCCATATTAGGAGTTACCACCCAGGAAAAATATCTAGGCATCATAGGCATCATAGTGGATAATGCATTGAAATTGTCAGCTCAGTGTGCTGCGACAGTCAAAAAAGCAAACAGATTGTTAGGAATTTTTAGGAAGGTAATGGTGAATAAAATAGAAAATGTCATAATGCCTCTGTACCTCTCCATGGTGAGACCGCACCTTGAGTACGGTGTACAATTCTGGTCACCACATCTCAAAAAAGATATAGTTGTACTGGAGAAGGCACAGAGAAGGGTGACCAAAATGATAAAGGGAATGGAACAGCTCCTGTATGAGGAAAGGCTAAAGAGGTTAAGGCTTGGAGAAGAGATGGCTGAGGGGGGATATGATAGAGGTCTTTAAATTCCTCAGAGGTCTAGAACGGGTAGATGTGAATCTGTTATTTACTCTTTCGGATAATAAAAGGACTAGAGGCACTCCTTGAAGTTAGCAAGTAGCACATTTAAAACTAGTCAGAGAAAATTCTTTTTCACTCAATGCACAATTAAGCTCTGGAATTTGTTGCCAGAGGATGTGGTTAGTGCAGCTAGTGTAGCTGGGTTTAAAAAAGGTTTGGATAGGTTCTTGGAGGAGAGGTCCATTGACTGCTATTGGGTTGACTTGGGGAACCGCCATTGCTATTGCTGGCAGCAGTAGATGGAATCTATTTAGTGTTTGGGTACTTGAACCTAGATTGGCCACTGTTGGAAAAAGGATGCTGGGCTTGATGGAACCTTGGTCTGACCCAGTATGGCAATTTCTTATGTTCTTATGTAGGAAGTAAGATGTGAAACTCCCTTAGTAGACTGGTGTCTAGAAAGTTGGAAGCAGGTTCCTATGAATTTTCTTCGGGTCATTCCCCTTCCAGGAGATGAGGTATTCCCGCCTCTTGCTTCTGAGCCGGAATCCAAGATTTATTTTACTTCATAAATCGTGCTTTCCTCACTACTCATTTCTTGTGGTTTAGGTGGTGCTCTAGAAGGCCAGGAGAATACTAGTGGCTTTAATAAGGATATGTGAAAACGTTGCTAATGCCCAATGTAGGTGCCAGTCTTAACTCTTAGGTCATGGGTCCTATTTGTTGAAGAATGGCAAAAAGCCCTATGTATCTTGAAGCGAAACACAGAGGGCACTCTAAGGCCTAAGTGGCAATTGCTTAACCACACCTTTTCACCTGCCTTGAAATGAGGCAAGGGCCTCTTGAGTGCATTGGTGGTCTTCTTGGCCTTTTCAGCTGCATTTTGAATTAGGATATTGGTGCAGGCCCAGAGGTTCTGGAGTTCCAGGCAGATAGCTAGGCTGCTGGTAAAGGTACTGCCACGGGGAGAGGCTGAAGAGGCAAGGATTGCTTCCCATAAACCACTTGGGATGGTAAAGAACCATAGCGCTACAGACATGGGATTTGGGCAAGAATTTTGCTCAGGGAAGAAGGGATGCTCAATTATCCTGGCATTCATTAGTGTAAGCCCTGAGGTAGGTTTTGAGCATCGAGTTAGTCCATTCAGACTTTCCATTTTCCTGTGGTGATATGCTGTAGTGAAGGTCCAGAGTGATATTGAATTTCTTACACAGTGAATGCCAGTATTTCACCATGAATTGTACTTCCTGGTTGTACAAGATGTGTTTGGTTAATCCGTGCAAGCAAAAGACATGGAGAGTAAAACATTGTGCTAGATCCTGTGTGGAAGGGAGTCCTGGGAGTGGGACAAGATTGTTATGATTCCTGCCCGCAGAGCTACTCTCTGTGAGCAGGCCTCGCCACCTACCTGCCCAGACGCCAGCAAGCAGAGCTTAGTTCCGTGACGGGATGCCACCCGACGCCTTTCTCCGCAGCCTGGGCGCCGCCCCCATCTTCAGCCCTGCACTCCAGGGCTGAGCCTCCCAAGAGCCGTCCTTCGTGGCTGCCGCCGACGCTGCAGCTCCCGGGGTCCTCGCTGGGCAGAGAGGCTGCCTTTGCTTCTGCCTCCCTCCCCTGCCTTCTTCACAGCCTAGTGCTGCCGCTGAGACCTGCGGCCTGGAGGCCGCACCTGCCAGCGTCCTGAGGCAAGGAGCCTCCGCCAGGGATCCTTTTCGAGCGGCAGGGGGAAGCCCGCTGCTGCCCTGACGTCATCGTGCAGCCTGGAAGCCGCCCCAAAGCCTGCCTGCTCCTGCGCGGCGGGGTGCTGCTGTCTGCGGTGCTGCAGCTCCCCTCTTCAGCTCTGGTCTTCTTTCGTGCCGGCGCGCGCCTCTTCACAGCATTTAAAGGGCCAGCCACAGGAAGTGTTGCTGGCTCCACCTCATGATGACTTCCTGCTTCAGCCCTATATAAGGGATTCTTCGTCAGTCTCTCGTGGCCTTCGGATCGGGTTCCACAGTTCCCTGTGTCTTCAGACCGGTCAAGGTCCTCCGTGGTCTTCTCTTGCTTTGATGGCTTCATGTTCAGTGTCTTCTTGTTCCTTGTTTCCAGTCCTGGTGTCAGCCGAATCCGGATGTCCGTGTCTTCAGCTGTTCCCATGTTCCAAATGTTCGTCGTTCAGGTCTTCAGCGTCTTCAGGTTCCTAACGTCTCCTGTCTCTGTCTTCAGATGTCTTCAAGTTCCCGGTACCTGATGTTCCAGCCCTCCTTGATGTTTTGCTCCTGTGCTCATGAGCCTTCTGTTCTGCCGGCCATGGATCTCTGGGTGACACGTCTCTATCTGTGGAGATGCCGGCAGTGGACTCTTGTCCTGCACTCCTGAGATTCCTGACCTGCCAGCCTTTGTGGTTCTCCGGATGACACCGGCTCCATCATCAGAATCTCGCCTCGACTGGATTCCTTCCTGCGCTTGTCCCGCTCTCCATGTGGTCCGTGACCAGCCTCCTCGGGCTGTATAGGGTGCGCAGTGGGACAGGGTGGTCCGTGACCAGCCCATTGGGTCCGCCCATGAAGGTGGGCTGTGTAGGGCACCCTGAGAGACAGTGCCAATGTCTACCTTCCCAGCTTCTCGCCTTGTTTGTGATGCCGTTGCATCAAGCCCTCGCCTGTGATGTCTTCGTCCATGATGCCGTCGCATCAACCCTTGTCTGTGATGCCGTCACATCAACTCTCATCTATGATGCCGCCACATTAACCCTCATCTGTGATGTCTTCACATCAGTCCTCGTCTGTGATGTCTTCGCATCAGCCCTCTTCTGTGATGTCTTTGCATCAGTCCTTGTCTGTGATGCCGTCGCATCAGTCATAGTTCCAAATCTTCTGTGTTTCAAGGACTCAGTCTACCCTCGTCCTCATTCCGGCCTGCCGCCCATTGCTGTACCCAGCGGCAGGGCCGAAAGGGCTTGGAATGGTCGGAGGACTGTTCATCAATCAACATTGCGTTGTTGGTTGTCCGGAGTGTGCAGATCCGGTTGAGGGTCAGCTCTTGTACCCGAGTCCTTGCATATGCCATGTCTTGCCATGTACCCATGCTCGCACCAGCTCACCTCCCATGGTTTGGCTTGGGGCTCCTCCCTGGGTCATGCCGTGGCCCAAGGACTCACAACCCTGTTTTAGAGATGACCGCGCCTCTGTGCCTCAGAGTGTGATGGCCGACGGAGATCGCACTTGTAACAAAGGTGAGCCATCTTTGAGAAGCGGTCAATAACCACCCAGATTATGGTGGCGCCGTCTGAGAGAGGGAGATCCACTATAAAATCAATGGACAAGTGGATCCAAGATCAACCCAACAGAGTCTTCTGCTGTATGCAGTTGGGGCAAGAATCTATATAAGCCTTAACATCTTGCTTCATTTGAGGCCACTAATAGTATTGTTGGAGCAGTGCAAGAGTTCGGGCCAGTCCAGATTGACCTACAAATTGGGAATCATGGGCCCATTTCAGTACCTATTCATGGAGTTGAGTAGAAGCAACCATGACTGGAGTCATGGAGGCCACTAGGAGGATCCTGGCTGGGTTAATGATGTGTCCAGGGTGGTTCTGAGGTGTCCTCTCCCAGAAAGTAGTGTGATATTTTTGAGAGCTGCACGATACCTCAGTTCAAAATGAAAATGGGCGAAGAACAAGGACCAACAAGCTTCTCGTGCATTTAGTTGCTGGGCATGATGAAGGTGTTCAAGATTTTTGTGGTCCTTATATACAGTGATACAGTATTGAGCACCATCTCAATACTGTATTGAGGAAGGAATCCACCTCAATACTGTATTGAGGAAGGAATCCACCATCTCAATACTGTATACAGGAAGGCATCCACTCTTCTAGTGCTAGCTTGATTGCCAGGAGTTCTCTATCACCGATTTTGTAGTTATGTTCTACGGGCAAAAGTTTTTTTGAGAAGAACGAGCAGAGAAGGAGGACCCCCCTTAGTTGAATACTGGCTTAGTATGGCCCCCTACGCCTAGGATGGAGGCGTCCACCTCCAGGATGAATGAGTACGTAGGGTCCGAGTGGTGAAGGCAGGATTTCTTCAAAAAGGCATCCTTTAGTTCTAGAAAGGCTGCTACAGCTTTGGGAGGCCAATCCTTACAAGTGAGAGCAGTGATTAGTGCAGCAATAGCTGAGTAATTTGCAATGAAGTGGCGGTAATAGTTAGTTAGTGAAGCCCAGAAACCTTTGTAGGACTTGCAGCCCTACTGGACGGGCCAGTCTTAGATGTTCTTAACTTTCTTGGGGTCCATATGGAATCCCTCTCTGGATACGATATACCCCAGAATATTTATGTTCACCACTTACTTATTAGCAAAAGATACAGGCAGTGTAGAGTCAGTCACATCTATGTGCTCTTTTTCTATATCTATCTGAACTAGTTCAGCCTTAACCATATCCTCTCTAGTGGGATATTCTAACTTCCCTGTTTTGCAAGTATCTGAACCATGCAATTCTGATTGACTATTGGCTTTCCCTCATGTTCTATCTCCTTTTTAAAAGTTAGTGCCTACAGCCTGGTTCCACCATGGTTAAGGGGGATACTATGCCATCAGTATAGGCTCCCCCCTCCCCAGAATGTTCCCCAGTTCCTAACAAATCTAAAGCCCTCTTCTCTGCACCATTACCTCAACCACGCATTGAGACTCTGCAGCTCTGCCTGCCTCTGGGGTCCTGTGCATGGAATGTGGAGCATTTCTGAGAATGCTACTCTGGAGGTCCTGCATTTCAGTTTCCTACCATTTTATTGCAAACATATAAGAATTTACTTGCCTCTTACAAAACACAAATCAAAACAACGAAGAAAGAATATTTTTCTAAATTCGAGCCATAGGTTATTCAAACTTGCAAAAACATTAACTAGTAATCCTACCTTTTCTGAGGTTCATTCAGTGAACTCTTTTTCATTACCAACCTGTGAAGATTTTCAACAATTTTCAGTGCAAAAATTAGTACTTTGATGAACTCTTTCATTAACATTCCAAATGGTACAAGAAAATCTCAGCCTCTATAGAGATACATTTGTTATGGCTGGCGTCAGTCTTGAGCAAGCACTCGAGGCTCTGCGTAGCAAGGCTCTCTAGGTGGAAGAGAAGTAAGGTGTGCCCTTGCAGTGGTGAAGACGGTCCAAGTCCCGGCCACTCTGCCGACCCACACGCCCTGGGAGACCACACTATTATGGTGGTCTCTGAACAGTCCTCCGACCGTTCCCAGCCCTTTCGGACCTGCTGCAGGGAGCAGCAGAGGTGGCAGGCCGGACGGAGGTCAGGTTGGCACAGGACTAAAGTGGAGAAAGCAAGGCCTTGGAACTTGGAGCAAAGCACAGAGGAGTTCAGGACGAAGACAGGAACAAGAGGGATGAGCAGGACCCTCAGGCGCCCTACCATTCCATTGCCAACGGGCAGCCCCAATGGATGGTCGCGGACCACACTGTCTCCTTTGCGCCCTACACAGCCCAGAGGCTGGTTGCGCACCACGAGAAGAGCGGGAAAAGCTCAGGAGTCACTCGGTCCAGAGTGGTGGAAACCCCTCGGGTCCTCCAGAGTTGGAACTAGGAATCAGAAGCAAGAGTCTAGGAACTTGGAACAGAAGCAGGAACTCTCAGAGGCATGGGTCCCACATCCTGGAGCATCAGGACTGGAACATCAGGAGCAAGCAGGAACATCAGGAAGTCCAAGGGAGACACAGCCTAGGTAGACTAGCACCATTGCTGAAGCAAGGACTGAGAGCAGAGGAAGTCCTTTTATAGGACAGGAACAAGCAACTCCCTGAGAGGAGTTCAGATGAGCCACACCTGGCTGGCCCTATAACTGGAGAGAAGAGCTACGGGCCGGCCCCTAGGGAGAAGGGCGTGGCCCAAACCAGGAAGTCCAGGCGAAGACCGAAGCAGGCCTCAGGCAGGCCCCGAGGACATTGAAGGCCTCCCAGGCCAAGAAGCAAAACCTGGGCAACCAGATTAGGCAAGGCCCCGGCTTCAGAGCGGCCTCCAGAGAAAGGTGAGAGGCCTCCCATAGCTCCAGCTACGGGAGGAATTGTAACAACATTGGTGTTCATTTCAAGTAGTTTCAAGTGATGATGTTGTCAAATCAATTGCCAAGTTGAATTCTTCTTTTTGAGAATTTTTGAGACCTTTTGTTGAAGGTTTCTAAAGAAATCATTGCTCCTATACTGACCAATATTGCAAATGCATCTCTACAAGAAGGATTCATCCCTACTAGGGATGTGAATCGTTTTTGAACGATTAAAATTATCGTCAGATAATTTTAAAATCATCCAAAATCGTTAGAGTGCACGATACAATACAAATGCCCCCGATTTATCGTCAGGGGCATTTGTATTGTATCGTTAAATAGGGCACGGGAATTATTTGGGGGAGGGCGGGAAAACCGGCACACCAAAACAACCCCTAAACCCACCCCGACCCTTTAAAACCAATTCCTTACCCTCCCCCACCCTCCCGAACCCCCCAAAAATGTTAAATTACCTGGTGGTCCAGTGGGGGGGAGGGTGTCCCGGGGCGATCTTCCGCTCTCAGGCCATCGGCGCCATTTTGGCTGCCACTAATTAAAATGGCGCCGATGACCCGATAAAAAAAAAACCCACCCAACCCTTTAAATCGACCCCCCCCCCTCCCGACCCTTTTTTTTTTTTAGGAAGGCCCGCGCCGCTAAAAAAAACAAACCACCCGACCCTTTAAATCGACCCCACCCTCCCGACCCCCCCAAAACCTTTTAAAATTTACCTGGTGGTCCAGGGGGGCCTCGGGGGGCCTCGGGGAGAGATCCCCTATAGGGGCTAATGAGTAAAGATGGCCGGCGCCATCTTTAAAGATGGCGCCGGCCAGCCAGTGCTCCTACCATGTGACAGGGGCCAGCCAATGGCACGGATACCCTGTCACATGGTAAGGGCAAAGGGGCATCGGCGCCATTTTTTTTTAGAACAGGTGATGCCTGGGAACGGGACATCTGTCCCCGAGGCCCCCCTGGATCTCTCCTCTCCCCGAGGCCCCCCTGGATCTCTCCCCGAGGCTCCCCGAGGCCCCCCTGGACCACCAGGTAAATTTTTAAAGGTTATGGGGGGGTCGGGAGGGTGGGGTCGATTTAAAGGGTCGGGTGGGTTTTTATTTTTAGCGGCACGGGCCTCCCTCAAAAAAAAAATTTAGCAATGTGAATTGGAATCTGAAACGATTCCAATTCACATATCTTAACAATCAGATTCCCCCCCCCCCCCCCCCCAGCCGAATCTGATCGTTAAGACGATCTGGCAGACGATTCACATCTCTAATCCCTACATGTCTAAAACAAAACACTAGTAAGACCTCATCTAAAAAAGCCTGATCTTGATGTCTCAAACCCGGAAAACTACAGGCCTATATCTTCCTTATCATTTCTGGCCAAACTGATGGAAAATTTGGTCTTAAAGCAATTGACTGATTTTGTGGAAAAATATCAGAGTCTTGACTCTCACCAGTTTGGCTTTAGACAACACCTCAGCACAGAAGTTCTTATGGTCTCCCTGATTGACAAACTAAGAAGAGGTGTTGATAAGGGCGATAGTTATGTTCTTAGCTCATTGGATATCACCTCAGCTTTTGATACCATAGACCAGAGCTTTCCAAACTTTTCATGTTGGTGACACACTTTTTAGACAAACATAATTTCACGACACGGTAATTCAGTCTACTAGTAAACCAGAGGTTAAAGGTTAAACGAACGAAAAATATATTTCGACAATTTATCTATGTTTCCTTAAATATATACATAAATAAAATGTTTCACGACACAACCTATCTCATGAAAACCTTAAATTTATATTAAAAATATATATTCCAAGATTCATGTTATTGTTATAATTTATGAGAAACAATAATAAAACAAATTGTCTGTCCCCCACACCCTCATCTCTCTCCTCCCCCCAGCACATGTCTGGCCCCCACACACTCATATCTCTCCCCCTCAAGCACATGTCTGTCCCCCCAGCATGTTTGCCCCCCACTCACTCATCTCTCTCTCCCCAGCACATGTCTGGCCCACACACTCATGTACCTCGTCTTTTTGATTGTTGCCAGTTAAGTGCTTCACTCCCTTCCATGATCACCAGACACTGCTGCTTGCAGTCAGTACTCCTCATGGCCAGGCCTCATCGGCAGCAGCAGCCAATGCAAGGATGGCTGGGCTCGTTCCACCCACCAAGCCCCCCCAAAAAACGCAATTGACAGCAAAAATCACCCAATAATAAGCAACCCATAAACTGAAAAAAAAAGTGAATCTCTAGAAAAAAAAAAGCCCAAACTCGCATCAGAGTTGACCGGGCTTGCGCGACACACCTGCACACTGCAGGCGACACACTAACGTGTCCCGACACACAGTTTGGAAAGCTCTGCCATAGACCATAACATCTTATTATTTCACTTAAAAGAATCTGGTATAGCTGATACTGTTTTGGCTTAGTTCACATCTTACTTGTCTGACTGCTCCCAGCAAATTCAGCTCAATGGTAAAAAAATCTTCATGGTAGACTGTGCATACAGGAGTCCCGCAGGGCTCTACATTATCATCAATGCTTTTTAAACGGTTTGTAAGCTGTTGTATCCCCTTATAGATGGATACAAAATTTTTGCAGATGATATCCATTTTCCTGTTCATGTCCATTCAATTTCATCGGACACCTATGAGATCATTGGTATAAGTCTGCCGTCTGTCAGTCGCTGCATTACAATAAACTCGCTTTGAATCAGTCAAAATACAAGTTTATCCTAATTCAGAGTCCACATTCTAAATGGTCAGCTTCCAATGTGATCAATGATAAGACTATATACTCCTTGCTTCCACAACCTAAAAGCTTAGGTATTTAGATTGTCTCTGGTCTGACCTTTAAGCAATACATTAAAACAGTAATTCAATCTGGATTTTTTAAGCTACATATGCTTTTTGGTTTAAAACATCTGTTAGAACATGAGGATTTTCAGACTGTTGTCGAAGCTTTTATTTTACCTCTGCTCGATTACTTCAATGCCTTCTATGTAGGTTTACCTGTCCACCTTGAAGCCCTTAAAGCTGCAGGACTGATCGCAGGAATCAATTGTCACTAAGAACCATTGTGATGTACCCGCAAACGATGGTATATAAAACCCATTAAATAAATATAAAGAAAGAAAAAGCATAAGATATTCCATTCTGGGTCAGACCAAGGGTCCATCAAGACCAGTATCCTGTTTCCAGCAGTGGCCAACCCAAGTCACAAGTACCTGGCAAGTGCCCAAACACTAGATAGATCACAAGCTACTATTGCTTATTAATTACCATCATAGCAGTTTATGGATTTATCCTCTAGGACAGCGCTTCTCAACCGGTGTGTCGTGACACACCAGTGTGTCGCCAAGCACCGGCAGGTGTGTCGCGTGCTCCCAGTCTCTCCCACTGCTCTTCCTTCCCTACTGCCGTTGCCGCCAGGCTAACAGCACATTCAAACCCAATGGGAACGGCAGCATTGTTAGAGAAAGCTGTGGCACCCGCGGCTGGCCTTTTCTTCTTCCTGCGCCTGCCCCGGAACAGGAAGTGATACGCAGTGCAGTGCGCGGGAAGGAGAAAGAGCCGTGTCGTGTGGAAAAGTAGTGGCGGTGGCGGCAGCAGTATCGGCCCCCGAGCAGTAGCGTGGCCCGGAGTAATTGAAGCAGCCAGCAATCGGCAAAGGAGTCAGCAGTATATGCCTCCCTCGGCCGATGGGATTCTTCTTTCTTGGCCTGCAGGGGCTGGAGGAGGCTGCTGCAGCTACCATTTGTGCTGGGGGTGGGGGTGGGGGGGGGGAGGAAGTGAATGTGAGAGAGAGAGAGAGAGAAGACAGCCAGCTGTAAGTGAGAGAATGTGTGTGTGATTGAGAGCATGTATTTGATTGAGAGCATGTGTGTAATTGAGAGCATGTGTGTGATTGAGAGCATGTGTGTAATTGAGAGCATGTATTTGATTGAGAGTATGTGTGTAATTGAGAGCATGTATTTGATTGAGAGCATGTGTGTAAGTGTGTGAGAGAAAGCATGTGTGTGATTGAGAGAAACTGGTCAGAGAGATGATGTGTGTATATGTGAGAGACAATAAAAGTGACTGGTCAGGGAGATGATTGGCGTGTGTGTGAGTGAGAGATTGGTCAGGGAGGTGACTGGTGTGTGTGTGTGTGTGTGTGTGTGCGCGTGCGTGTGTGTGTGTGTGTATGAGAGAGAGAGAGAGAAAAAGCATGGAAGTGAGAATCTGGGTATGTGAGAAAGCATGGGAGTAATAAGCCTGGTGTTGTGGGGGGGGGGGGGGGGGGGTGAAAGAAAGCATGGGACTGAGAAGCCTGTATATGTGAGAGAGAGCATGGGAGTGGGAAACCTGTGTGTGTGTGTGCATGCATGAGAGAGAGACTGGTTGGTAAAGTGACGGTGTGTGAGAGAGAGAGACTGGGTTGTGTGTATGTGAAAGAAAGTAGGGATGTGAATCGTTTTTTGACGATTTAAAATATCGTCCGATATATTTTAAATCGTCAAAAATCGTTAGAGGCGATATATAATAGGAATTCCCCTGATTTATCGTCAAAAATCGTAAATCGGGGGAAGGGGAAGGGGGAGGGGAAGGGGGAGGGGAAGGGGGAGGGCAGGAAAACCGGCACACTAAAACATCCCTAAAAACCACCCCAACACTTTAAAATAAATCCCCCACCCTCCTGAACCCCTCCAAAATGTCTTAAATTACCTGGGGTCCAGTGGGGGGGTCCTGTTGTGATCTTCCACTCTCGGGCCACGGGTGCGTTGATAGAAATGGCGCCGGCGCTACCTTTGCCCTGTCATATGACAGGGCAAAGGTAGTGCCGGCGCCATTTTGCT
Source organism: Rhinatrema bivittatum (assembly GCF_901001135.1). Lineage (NCBI taxonomy): Eukaryota > Metazoa > Chordata > Amphibia > Gymnophiona > Rhinatrematidae > Rhinatrema > Rhinatrema bivittatum. Next base: position 58,445,201 of record NC_042628.1, on the reverse strand, counting down.
TCCTGTCCCCCGACGTCACGCGCGTAGGAGATCGCTCCCGGACCCCCGCTGGACCCCCAGGGACTTTTGGCCAGCTTGGGGGGGCCTCCTGACCCCCACAAGACTTGCCAAAAGTCCAGCGGGGGTCCAGGAATGACCTCCTGCACTCGAATCGTGTTGCCGTAATGAAAAAATGGTGCCGGCCGTATGGCCATATTGCCGTAATGCAAAATGGCGCCGGCCATACGGCCGGCACCATTTTTCATTACGGCAACACGATTCGAGTGCAGGAGGTCGTTCCTGGACCCCCACTGGACTTTTGGCAAGTCTTGTGGGGGTCAGGAGGCCCCCCCAAGCTGGCCAAAAGTCCCTGGGGGTCCAGCGGGGGTCCGGGAGCGATCTCCTACGCTCGTGACGTTGGGGGACAGGAAGCAAAATGGCGCCAGCGCTACCTTTGCCCTGTCATATGACAGGGCAAAGGTAGCGCCGGCACCATTTCTATCAACGGGACCACCCACTGGACCCCCAGGACCACCCACTGGACCCCCAGGTTGATGGAAGATCACAACGGGACCACCCACTGGACCCCAGGTAATTTAAGACATTTTGGAGGGGTTCGGGAGGGTGGGGGATTTATTTTAAAGGGTCGGGGTGGGTTTTAGGGATGTTTTAGTGTGCCGGTTTTTCCCGCCCTCCCACTGGACCCCATGTAATTTAAGACATTTTGGGGGGGGTTCGGGAGGGTGGGGGATTTATTTTAAAGGGTCGGGGTGGGTTTTAGGGATGTTTTAGTGTGCCGGTTTTCCGCCCTCCCCCGATTTACGATTTACACGATATTTAAAAAAACAAAACTGCGATGATCCGATTCCCTCCCCCCCCAGCCGAAATCGATCGTAAAGACGATCGATCACACGATTCACATCTCTAAAAGAAAGTGATTAAGGGAATGAGAGCCTGTGCATGTGGAGAGAGCAAGCATGGGAATGAGAGAGAGACTGGTGTGTGTAAGAGAGAGAAAGTGATTATGGGAATGAGAAGCTTGTGCATATGGAGAGAGTGAGTATGGGAGTGAGAAACCTGGGTGTGTGGGTGTGTGTGAGACACAGTATGGGAGTGAGAAGCCTATATATGTAAGATAGAATACGGGAGTGGGAAGCCTATGTGTATGTATGGCATGAGAGAAACTGTTCAGGAAGGTGACTGGTGTGTGTGTGTGTCAAAGACTGGTTGGGAGATGATCGGTGTGTGAGAGACAGAAACTGGTCATGCAGGTGTGACTGGTATGGTGTGTGTGTGAGAGACAGAGAGACTGGTCATGGGCCTTAAGGATGAGGATCATGAGTATAGAGCTTAGCCACTACTGATGCTTCTGGTGTGTGCTACGGCCTGCATGGAAGAGGACAGGAGTAGGAGAGCTGCTGGAGGGGGTAAGTAAAGGTGGCTTTTTAAGTTTATCTTTTTTGATTAACTGCCATTTTAATTATTTAATATTATGTGATGTGTCTGCTTTTTTTGAAATATTTTATTGATGTTTGGAGAATTTTTAAAAGTTTTTAATAGTTTTTAATAGTTGGATGTTATTCTGTTCATAGCTGTTTTCAAACATTTATTCTGCTTATTAGTATAGTTTTACAATTATTTCTGTGTGCTAGTTCTATGTGCTAGTTCTGTTTTCCTAATAGAAGGTGTATTGGTGTTTAGGGTCTGATTTAATATTTGTAGTGTTGCCTTTTCATAGATAGGGTTGTTACTGGTTGAGTGCATTCCATAATACAGGTGTAACTGTGTGCGGATTAGTTTATGTACATAACTGCAGATCCTGGGAGTATGTTAGGTCGGTTCTGTGTGTGTTATTGAGGTGAGATATTTTACTAGCATGTAAGTGTTTGTATCAGTCTCATTTGTTGTGTTTTCTCAAGAGGACATGCATTGGTGGTAAACTGCTGTCTTTTCATAAGTAGGGCTATTGAGCCTGGTAGTAGAAGGAGTTTGAGTTGCTGTTACTGAGATGACACCAGAATATCTTTTTTGTAGGGTGAGTTGTATGGGGAATGTCGTAATTCTGCTTTACATCCATTATTGTGGGTCAGGGGAGGGGGTTCCCATGGGTGCAAACTGTACTTTTACATCTAGCCCCGTGACGATTATGGGTTCAGTGTATCATTCATGTGAGAACCATCTGTCAGGTGTGTCCCGACAGAAAAAAGGTTGAGAACTACTGCTCTAGGAACTTATCCAAACCTTTTTTAAACCCAGTTACACCAACTGCTGTAACCACATCCTCTGGCAATGAATTCCAGCCAACATACTGCTTCAGTTCTGATTCAGTTGCACTGACTCCCCATCAAATTTAGAATACAATATAAAATTGATCTGGTTACTTTTAAATTGATTAGTGCAATTACTTCCCCTTGGATTAATGCACTGCTGAGATTCTATCAGCCCATGCGATCTCACAATGCTCATCACAATGACATTTGCTAGATGTACCCTCAGTCAGTCTTGTCTGTCTGACATTAAAGAATGGGTTTTTTAGGTGGTTGCACCTATAATCTGGAATTCTTTGCCTGATGAGTTTTGCAGCATGGAATGTGTACAATCTTTTAGAGCCTTCTTAAGACCACTTTATTCAAGCTTGCTTTGGATTGACTAATATTTTAATAATCTGTTTAGACTTGAATTTATAAGTCTGATGTTGCCTATTTTATTTGTATTTTAACTTGATTTAATGTTATGGCATTTTAATTTTGATATTGGCCTTATATTTATAATATTGGTTGCATATTGTGTTGTATATCATGTCGGGCCTTTGCAACAAAAATTAATAAATGGCAATACACATAAACATAGTTATTCATTGATAACCTTCACTGAAGCTGGCTGGGTATAGCATGCAGTCAAGTGAGTGAAAATTCACTCCAGTTTACTATGAACCAATTATATCTTTTGTAAATGACTATAGCTAGTTACTTTAAATAAATAACATTTACAAGACTTTCCAAACCTCACAAGTCTGTTCTCATCACAGACATCCCTCAATGTGACAGATGTGACAGATGTTGGGAGCACTATGATATGGCACCTGTGTGCACTAGGCCAATGTGTTCACTGCAAGTCATGATTGCTTCCTAGAGAACATAAGAACATAAGAAATTGCCTTGCTGGGGCAGACCAAGGGTCCATCAAGCCCAGCATCCTGTTAACAACAGAGGCCAAACCAGGCCACAAGAACCTGGCAAGAACCCAAACACCAAGAAGATCCCATGCTACTGATGCTAGTAATAGCAGAGGCCATTCCCTAAGTCAACTTGATTAATAGCAACTTATGGACTTCTCCTCCAAGTACTTATCCAAACCTATTTTAAAAGCCATTTAGAGGCACATCCATTTGGTATAGGGTTGCCAACCGGCTCCAGATTTTTAGGACAGGGTGATCCAATCCTGGTTTTATCCCACTACGTGTACAGGCTTGTAGTCTTGCTTTCATACGGGATGCAATATCAAAATCAGAACCTCATGTCCCTGCAAAACACGGTGGTAAAATCAGGACTGGCTCAACCTGTCCTGAAAATCTGGAGCCAATTGGAAACAATAGTCTGGGATGGTTTAGGGACAGTGGCTCCTGTGAAGAGGGGGATGGATTAGATGACCTTGTGAGATCTCTTCTCTATTTATATTTCCCTCTCAATAACCAAATATTAGTCATAGTTAGGGTTGCCAGCCGACTCCAGATGTTCAGGGTAGGCTGATACAGTCCTGATTTTACCCCACTTGTACTAGTCCTGCTTTTATTAGCGAATGCAATAGGTTAATTAGAATTAATTACCTCCACATGCAGTGGGGGTAAAACAAAAAAAAAAAAATCTGCCTTATTTCCCTCTCAGCGTTATTCCAGTACATAACGTATGTTTGGGTTTTTTAAAATTACATCAGTCACATTCCACTATGACCACTCTCTTCTTGCCAGATTTGCCAGCTGCTCCCATTCTCCATATGAGTATCAGCTGCAGGAAATGGCATATAGAAGAGATGCTTGCTTATACTGCTAAGGGAGATGAAGAGAAAAATGAGCTGATATAACGTGCTCTTTCCAAAGCATGGGCTGCAGTTCTGAGCAAGAGACAGAGAGGGAGAGCAAGCAGCTAACATGTGGTGCTTACTTTGCCTGGAGTGTCAGTCCCTCCTTGATGCAGAAACACCTGAGATTAATGCAAAGTACATCGCTTGGGACCCATTTGGCAGTAAATTAATTTAGCACAGTCTCACTAAACTTGGTGGATGTGGGGATTATTACAATGCTTGGCAATAAGACACAGCGAAAGGGGCCTGCTTCTTTGTAAGAAGCAAAGCTGAAGATGGCAAGGCCTGACATGGCCTTCTAGCAAAGATGGTAGAGGCACATGAGTGGTAGAAAAAGGGCTGAGAGCACAAGAAAAAGACATGGGGGAGAGGAGAGAAGGTGTTGGGTTGCTTTTGGGAATTGCTATTTGCATCTACCCAAAGTGGAGGAATCTGAACCATCATTTAATATATCCCTTAGGGGCCGATGCTATAAAAAAACGCGCGAACAAATTGTGTTTATTCGGAACACACGCGGTTTTAACACGTGCACATTTTTTCACGAATGCAGTATTTAAATTTATCTGAAATTAAAAGTGCACGAAAATGGCGCTATAGACGCTCCGTTTCGGAGCGTCTATAGCGCCATTGTTATTAATGCATCGCTCGTGCGCTCAGTCTGCGTATATCTGTCAAAAAAAGGTTTGGCAAATGTAATACAATTGTTGAAGTACAAAAATCGATATTTAAAACAAATAATGCATATTTGATATCAGCTTTGCTCCTCCATTGTGCCTGTGACATCAGCAAGCGTGTCATAATCCTATCAGGAGCAGGATATATCAATTGCTGCAACCAGGCAAACTTCCCCTTTGTGTCGAGTTCGATTGGACCTGTACTGGCTACAGACTGGTCCCTTGAATTCACACGACCTGAGCTTCATTGAGACTTGAGCTTCATCGAGACTTGAGCTTCATCAAGATTCATTTCATCTCTTCATTTCCTTCATTTTGCAAAGGTAAGAACTGGTTGCTTTCTACTTATACAAACACTTTTTATATTTTATATTTTTTTTTTTTGTTGCGTATATTGTAAATGTATGTCCTTAAATATAGTGTTTGAGGATAGAGCGTGTGAAGGATCAACGTCCGAACATATGGGCATCGCAAAATCTATGGGTCCACTGGTATTGGAAACGTTTGTACAGTGGGGGCAAACTTTTTCTAAGATAAGCGTTCCTGAAAGCCGCTCATGTAAAATTTTTCTCGGTGTGTATTTTTGTCGGCGTCCTATTCCTGTATGCCCGGCTTGCATCATCACACGGCCATAAAATTGCATTGTAGATTGACATCTCATGCTTGAATGTTTATAATACCTGGAGGCAGCCACCCCCGGCACCGACATTCATATCCACTTTTCTTATCCACTTTTCGAAGTCTGTTAGCTTCTTAAAGGATGCTCGATCCCTGTACGCCGGTGACTCGGCATTAAAACCCTTGATTTCTTTTTTGTTATTATTTTGGGGTAGAAATCTGGAAGGCCTTTCTCTCTTTGTCTCTGTCCATGCTCTCTGGCGGGCCTGTGTTTCTTTGTCCTTCCTGGAGTTTTTCTATACACGTTCAGAAATTCCTTTCTGGCCCCTAGAAATCCATTTTGCGGCGCCGAGTTAAGAACATCTGTTAACTTAAGGACGCTCGATCCATGTCGGTGCCATTAAAGCCCGCCTTTTATTTTTTATTTTGTGGTAGCAATCTGGGAAGCCTTTCTCTATCTGTGTCCATGCTCTCTGGGGGGCCTGTGTTTCTTTGTCCTTCCTGGAGTTTTTCTATCCATGTTCAGAAATTCCTTGCTTTCGGGCCCCTAGAAATCCATTTTATGGCACCTAATTAAGAACATCTGTTAGTTTAAGGACGCTCGATCCGTGTACACTGGTGATTCTTATTTGGCACAATTAAAGCCCGCCTTTTATTTTTTATTTTGTGGTAGCAATCTGGGAAGCCTTTCTCTCTCTGTCTCTGTCCATGCTCTCTGGGGGGCCTGTGTCTATTTGTTTTTCTGTCTGTCCATGCTCTTTGGGGTGCCTGTGTCTCTTTATTTTTCTGCCTGTCCATGCCCTCTCATAGCCCTTTCTCTCTCTGTATCTGTCCGATCTGTTTTCTCATGTATCATAGCTGTTCTTTAAATTGCCACTAACTGGAGTACAATAATTTTCTTTCCTGTCTCTGTTTCGGTAGCGAGTAACTGACATGGAGAACAACGGTCGAAATGCCGGTGGTCAAGTGGATGGACATCAGAATGCCAATGGAAGAAAATGAAGCTTGCATCCGGATGAAGAGCAGGCGGGCCCTAGTGGTGTCCAACCACTTCCACAGAAGCGTGTGCATGATATGCGCTTCTCTGATGCGGAGGAGCAGCTCTGCCGGAGTGTGTGCGAAAACTACCGGACGCTCTTCAAATCAAAGTGCTCACAGTCGACCAAAAAGCAAATCTGGGAGCGGATCACTTGAGAGATCCATCTCCAGGGGTTCAAGAACAGGGATGTGAAGCAGATCCAGCACCGCTGACGTGACACCCACAGGGAGGTGAAGGAGAAAGCTGCCAAAATTGCAGCTTCGCGTAAACGAACAGGTGGTGGACCTGCTTATAGTCTGCAATTGACTGCCCTGGAGGAGCTGGTCCTCTCTACACTGCACCCAGAGGCGCTTGACGGAGTGACTTCACCTGATGGCTGGGACTCAGGTCGACCAGAAGGTACAATTTTCAAAATGACTACAATGTTTGCATTCTTTGTTTATTTCTATGTGTTTGGGCGAGTGACCTAACTAATTTTTGAATGTTTCGTCCATCTGCAGCTGCTGTGTCAAACCTGACAAGATACAATATGGTTGAGAGTGTAGAAGGTGATTCAGACTCTCCTTCCACACCTGAATTAATGTTCCCCGACATCACCGATGAGAACCCTCCCACTGAGACCCAAGTGGTCAAGGAGATGCAGCCCGAATAACTTTGGACGCTGACCCTGCAGGAGGACACCCCTCTGGAGGACGTCCCTGAAACACAGCTGGCAGAGACTACAGGGGCTCCAGTAGAGCAGCAAGTGGAGGAGATTGGCATGCCCATCTTCTGCCTAGATGAGCTTGCCAACAACATGGTGACCAACCTAATAGAACATCAGCAAGGTCACAACTCTGCTGTTGCGGAGGGGTGGACCGGAGTCCAATCAGTCCTCTAGCAGATACAGCGGGAGAATCTAGAGTTCCAAAACAACATCACTGCACTGGTGGGAAGACTGGTTCTGGCTGTGGAGGCCTTAAGCCAAGTCTTCACATCAGCAACACCACAGTAACAGTTTTATTTATGTCTTCTGAATAAATTAGTTCCCTGTTTTTCAAAGGCTGCAATGTCTCTCATTTTTACAGTGTTTTCAAGATGTCTATTTTTTACCTTCTTATGCTTTATTAGAGTATGATTAAAGGTGGGAAGCCTGCTAATAAAAACACAGGAGATAATGGCACAACCTCAGATTTTCATCACTTTTCTTACCTCTTCCCCCAACCGCTAGACATCTCCACCCCTTGCCTGGTATCTTCATGTACCCTCTCCCACTTTCGTGAAATTACCCTTGTCATTATCCTCTCCTCTAATCTCTTCCCACTCTATCATATTTTTCCCCTTGCACATTACAGGGACAGCACTGGAGGCTGGTGCTGGTCATTATACTGCAGAGCCAAATAATAATAATAATAATAATTATTATTATTATTATTATTATTTAAAAAAACTATTTGCAATATTTATATATGTACAGGAGGGGGTAGGGATAGAGGACAGGGATTGGGCATGTTTCCCGGGGGGGACGAGGAGGAGCGTCACTGGTGGGGCAGCTGGGGCCCACTTGGCTGGGGCTGGGACAAGACCATCAGCGATCCAGCTCCTGCCATGGTTGACAGAAGCTCAATCATCTGCTGCTGGCCATGTTCCAGCTCTGCCAAATTGGCCCCCACATACATCAGGAGCCCTTGCATTGCGTCAATTCTGCGGTCCAGCCGACCAAGCAGTGCTACGATAGCATCCAGTCATGCCTGGATTGAAGAAGACCTTCCTTCCTCACCAGGCACATCCTCGGATGCTGCCTCTTGCTCCTGCTGATCCCGGACCGCCGATGGAGCATCAATGGAGGGCTCCTCGTCCCTCCGGGACACGGGGCAGGGAATGGGGCTGTGGTGATGTTAGGGGTGGTGGTGTTGGGGTGTGGGGGCCAGAAATCGGGTGGTGGTGGGGGTGGGAGTGGGGGTGTTGGTGGTGGGAGCCAGAAATTGGGTGGGGTTGGGGGTGGTGGTGTTGTGGGTGGGGGCCAGAAATCGGGTGGAGTCGGGGGTGGTGGTGTTGGGGGTAGAGGTGTTGGCGATGGCCCTTCCTCCTCCTCCGTCTCTTCTTCCACCACAGCCTCCTCTTCCTCTTCCTCCTCCTCCGTCTCTTCTTCCACCACAGCCTCCTCTTCCTCTTCCTCCTCCTCCTCCTCTGAACTCGAGGTGTCTGAAATAGGAAATTGCAAACAATGGGGAAAAAGAAAGATGGAAGGATGCATTGATTTAACACAACAGATATAAATAAACCTTATTATCTCTTCTCACAACAATAATTGTATTGACGGAAAGCCAAGTAAATGGACAAGCGTCTGGTGCAGAGGGCCAGGTGTCACTCCTTCTCCTCCCGCCGCAGACACCTGGCCCTCTTTTTCAACGCCTCCACCTGGTGACAGAAATAAAAAATGCAAACATTACTTTATACACTACAGTATTTAATGCTGGGCTTGCTCCTCTCACCCATACTATAATTCAAGCTATAAATCAAGGCTTCAGCCATACTCACCTCCCTGGGGTATGACGCTTGGGCATTGAATCTCGTCCTGAGCACCAGCCAGGCAGCATCTGCCCTTTCCTGATTTTGCCGGAGCCCAGGGCGAAAAAAGAGGTGCCTCTCATCATCCACAATAAGGTTGGCCAGCAGCTGTACATCTCTCTCCGAGAAATTCGGGAGGTGCCCTCTCCTCGGCATTGCTGCAGCTGCTGGCTTGAACATGCACAAAATGGATGTATTAGGTGTGGCCGCGGGGATGAAACCTGTAAGTCATGCAGCCCCTCGTGGATGTCGATGACTATGCTGTCCCTTAAAGGCGCCAAATGGGTTTACGAACAACCTGACATTGGCGGCCCAAATCCGGCGCCTTTAAGGGACCCCCCCTGAACTAGTCTTCATGCGTCCCTTAAAAGGGTCAATTTGGGGACTGCCTTTCATGCATCCCTCATGGACATCTATAACCTCGGCGCCCTTTCTAGGCTGGCGATTGGACCTCAAAGAACGCCTTGGGCGTAAGCGTTCAAGTTTAGAATGTCAATAAAGATTAAAGCAGGGTTTCCCAAATTTTTAGCCAATGTGACCCCATTTTAGCACTTGAAAATTCACATGACCCCAGAGGATAACCAAACCTAATTAGCGGGGGTGTAGTTTGCCTTCAACAATCCCTCCACACACCTTCATCCCCCTCCAGAGGGCCTCTCAACCTCTGCCCATCCAGCTGATCCCTCTTACATCCCCCAGTTCCTCTCCCCTTCCCAGCCTAGCCTGTCACTCACCCACTCCAGCTTTTTACATCCTCCCCACTGAACCTCTCTCACCTCCAAGCCATTTTGTAACCCCAATTGATCATATGTCATCTCCTTCCTCTCTCTTTTCTCACATCCCCCCCCCCCTGTTGATATTCTTACCCCTAGTTCCTCTCTTGCATCCCCCTCTCACCTTCCACAGCCAATCCTTCTCCCACTGATCCAACCCTCAAACACTTCCTGTATCTGATCCCTCCCTTCAAACAGCCCCCATCCAAACATCCCCTTGACTAGGATCAGCAACAACATTTTCCTTTGGGCCTCAGGCGATAAGTGGATGACAACTAGTGGGAAGAGAGAGCAGGCTGATGACAGGGGCAAAATTTTTCTCTTAGGTAAGTTCGGTGATGGGAGATGATAGAGAAGTGACAACCTGCACAGACCTGTGCACACTCTGCCTACTCTTCCCCAATGACTGGTCCAATGCCTGATGTTGATCTGCAACTGGCAATAACATTAGTAATAGTCAGCACAGGATCTGTGAGCCAGTAAAAGCTTACAGGCCCAGGCTCCAGTCCCTCCTCACACATGGCTTCCTGTTAACGTGGAAACTCAAGCGAGGGTGGGACCATTGCAGGACCTGAGAGTGCATGCTAGCTCAAAGATCCCATGCTGATTTCCACTACTTCTGCTGCTGGTGATGTCTGGAGAGGGCTGCCCTTTGAGGAATTTGTGAGCCCGGCTGGAGGTTTTGTGACCCCATTTGGGGTCCCGACCCACAGTTTGGGAAGCTCTGGATTAAAGGAATTACATTAAACCACCGAAACACTCAGCTGTATAAATGTTATTTATTAACTATAAAGAAGTCAGAAAAGCAAGATAACATTATAAAATCATTGAAGATCCAATTACAACCCCAGAAATATAAAACACAATGGAATTTGGGAAATATCTTAGGAGAGGGGTTATTTGTAAGACTTCATGCAAAATACTCCTTGATGACCCTTCGGCGAACCTCTGAGCCTCGCATTGTGTTGTCCACTTCTGCAGTCGGTTGTTCAGGTGATCTGGGGGCAAGTTTTCTGGGACCTCCACTTCCAGGCCAAAGCGCAAGGCGAGGTTATGTAGCATGCAGCAGGCCATAATAATGCATGCAATCTTTTCAGGACTGTACTGGAGGGCACCACCAGACCAATCCAAGCATCTTAATTGCCCTTTCAGCAAACCAAATGTCCATTCGATGACAGTCCTAGTGCGTGTATGTACCTCGTATCGTCTTTCCGCCACGGTGTGCGGGGCCTGGAATGGAGTCAGCAACCATAGCTTATAGCCATATCCAGCATCACCTATAACAGAGGTAATAAATATTGCATCTTTGACACTGACAAAACAAACACCAGGAAACACATATCTACACAATAGTAAAAAAACACTTTAGGATAAGGCAATTTACTTCTACTTGTGCATTACCCTGTGCTACCTGGCTCTCTAACAAGGCTCCGGTTACCTACTGTTACTTACCAAGCAACCAGCCATCCCTTCCGGAAACCAGCCATCCCTTCCGGAAAATCGGTTCCAAGCAAGGAACAAGCAAGGATGTAGGAATTGTGGCAGCTCTCCGGAAACCTCAAAACTACATTCAGGATCCATTGACGGGCATCACATACTACCTGCACATTCATCGAATGGAATGACTTTCGATTGTGGAATGCACTCTTCTGTTCTGAGCTGGGGGTAAGTGCAATATGGGTGCAGTCTATTGCTCCCAATACATTGGGCATCCCAGCTATGTCAAAAAATCCATGCCAGATCTCCTGCAGTTGCACTGGGTCCACCGGGAAATAAATATACTGTCGAATGCATTTCATCATAGCCCTCAAGACTTGTCCATAGTGCCGCGAGACTGAGGACTGATTCATCCCACAAACTAGTCCGACTGTATTCTGGAAGCTTCCTGTGGCAAAAAAATGCAAGGCACACAGAAGTTTCACCAGCCCCAGGACAGCATGGTTGCGAGAGGCGACGGGATCTATATCATTGTGCAGGTCCTGGTACAGGGTCTCAATTGCTCTAGAGCTAAGACAGTATCTTCGCACCAGTTCAGGCTCCGGTAATCCTAGGATAGTTGTGCGTGGCCAGATTATCGCTGCCTCAGGGGTCTACGGATGGCTCTGGGCTGCACCTGGAAACAGAATAATGTAAGGATCATAAGACATATGGACCCTTGCTGCTGTGACCCTAAGGTGTTTTCTAACAGTTACACCAACCACATTCCCAGCTTACACAAGAACAGTTGCAAATAGACCCAGAACTAAAGAAATGTATTATTAAAAGACACAAAATTAATGAATGTTCAACGGTAAACCGTCGATGTAATCAACATCCAATTCTAGGATATCCTAATGGCCCAAAAACTGGATGTGAATTCAATAGATTTCAATGAAAATTTAAAACAAAAGTCATTTCCTTACCTCTGCCTGCTCCGCACAGTCTGCACGATCTTTCAGTCTTCTGTTGGCGGGGTTATTCGCTATTGCCCGTGTAGTTGCCCTAATTCTTGCTCACAGATGCAAGAAAAAGGTCAACACAACGAAGAATAAAGAGTATCCATTACAGAAACGAAGAAAAAAACCATAAACCAGAAGCTAACAGCACAATAATGCCAGTGTAAAACAGGCACAAAGTTTCAATAGCTAAAAAACTCGCTAAAGACACACAAACTTTCAGCATGCGTTATTGCATCAGGTACAAATATACCTAATTGGCACATTTAACTAAGAATTGCATGCCATTGGCATTATGCCATTCACACAGATTTTCCGCATGCGTTAAGGACGTGAAAAACCTGTTATTGCATTCGTGTTCCCTTTGCACTCGAAAAATGTGTGTTCAATTGCGCGTTCACGACCTTGCTAAGCTGAACGTCCTGTATTGCATCGGCCCCCAGACTTTATCTTTCATGCTTATAGTGTCTTCTCCCTCCTGGAGATATAGCTGGAGAAAGGAACAACATATGGTAAGACTGTGGGTGAGTTTCCATTGTTAGCCAAGGTTCCTGCTACTCTGTGGGCTGGCTGCGTTCGTGTGAGCAGTCATTCTTAGAGCAATGGCTTGGATTCAGTGCATGGACGTAGTGTGGGAAGTTCAAGAAGTCCTGGGGCAGGCACAGAGTTATTAGTGATGGGAAAGGGGTAAAGCTGGAAATTAGACATGCTCTGTGATACTACAGTAGGAAGGGAAGGTGGGCAGATTGCAGAGGGTTGGAGATTTTTATTTGCCATTGGGTTTTCACAGAGAAACTAGGTGTGTGGTACTTTCCAAGCAAGAGAGCAACCCTTAGCTTTCCTTTCAATGACTGTTTACTGTCTCCTGAAGATGCCAAAAAAGAAAAATAAAGTTCCCACCCTCCTTTTATTTTTTCATCAGGAAATCCAAAACAAAACCAGACTTGTCCTTCTTGGGTGAAGATACCCATCCCTTGCCCCAGGTGCTGAAGCAGAGAAGACAACAATTGAAACCGATGCACTTGAAAACCTAAGGAAGCTTCTGCTGTTAAGCCCAGCCCGTCAATGAGCTGTCACATCAAAGGGCTGATGTGTGTCGGCTCCTCACTCATAATCCGGACACAGAGCACATTCAGCTGGAAGTCCCCAGAGCTAATCTCTGCCAGATATTAACCACAAGGGTGAGCAGGTGCAAACGTTGAGGCCAATGGAAGGTGAACTGTGGCTAAGAGGAAAATCACTGGCTATCTTTTTTGTATTTGCCCTGATGATTCAAGGTAAGGAAGTTCTCGTATTATACTGCAGGGTGCTTGGAGCGGGAGGGTGGGGTTCGTGCAATCTGCATTTGAGGTCTTTGTTGTGTCTTTTGCCCTTTGAATATCACAACTCATTCCCACCACTTTTTGGGATATGAATCTCGCAAAGCAAAATGAACTAAACAAGATGCAGATTAAACCTGCCCCACTCCCCCAGCCAATAATTAGGTAGGCCATGAGGGTGCAAAGCCATTCTTATGGGGATCAAATAGTGGCAGCCACCCTGGGCCCTATGCTGTAGGGGGCCCCACAACACCACAGTAACCCTGCACTAGCACCATCATTTTCTATCAGTTTGGATATAGAACCGCACACATCAGCATTCCAGCGTCTTGCTGTGACTGATTTGCCCCAGGCTCTGCATCCCCTTAAAGACAGCCCTATATGGGTGCATGGTATCTTATTGCTTAAATAGTGTGAGCAGTGGTACATTATGGGGGAACTTAAGCACAAACTAAAATTGCAGTGTCACAACGAACTATGAATAGAAGGAAGGAATCCATAGAATTCCACTTTCTTCAAATACCACCCTTTGTTTTGCAACAATCTATAAGAAGGCGAAAAAGCAATCCTGCAAAGTTTTGGACAGTTGTGCTGATTGAGCTTTGACATGTCCCTTATGAATGCCCATGTCTGACGGTCTCTGATGGTAGAGTCTGGAAAACATGGGATAGCGATCTTTGTGGGAGAACTGATGGGTACCAAGATTGTTTCCAATGTTATGACCCAATAGCTGATGACAGAGAGCAATGGGTCCCAATCTGGTTTTATTTATTTATTTATTTATTTATTTAAAATCTTTTCTATACCATCGTTAAGTGGGTGCCATCACAACGGTTCACAATAGGGCACGAAAACTATATGTTGTATAAAGTGTCTGGAATTCTAACTCTTAAACAGGTGCCATTAAAATACTGTAACATAATTTCACAATAAATATTATTTGGTGGGTGTTATAAGTCAGGTCCAGTTTCCTCTTACTCAGCTATAAGATATAGTACTACTTTACTCTAGTTCTTTGTTGTTTAAAAATAAAAGGAAGAATTTAGAATATAAAAATGAGGAGCACACGCTTTAAGAAAAAAGGTGTGTGAGTGGGAATTTGACCGACCGCAACCAACATTTAAGAACATAAGAACATAAGAAATTGCCATGCTGGGTCAGACCAAAGGTCCATCAAGCCCAGCAAACTGTTTCCAACAGAGGCCAAACCAGGCCACAAGAACCTGGCAATTATCCAAACACTAAGAAGATCCCATGCTACTGATGCAATTAATAGCAGTGGCTATTCCCTAAGGGGTAGATTTTCAGACGAGCGCGAACAGCCTACTTTTGTTTGCGCTCCAGGCGCAAACAAAAGTACGCTGGATTTTAGTAGATACGCGCGTAGTCGCGCGTATCCACTAAAATCCTGGATCGGCGCACGCAAGGCTATCGATTTCGTATAGCCTGCGCGCGCCGAGCCGCGCTGCCTCCCCCCGTTCCCTCCAAGGCCGCTCCGAAATCGGAGCGGCCTTGGAGGGAACTTTCCTTTGCCCTCCCCTCACCTTCCCCTCCCTTCCCCTACCTAACCCCCCCCCCCGGCCCTGTCTACACCCCCCCCTTACCTTGTCGGGGGATTTACGCCTCCCGGAGGGAGACGTAAATCCCCGCGCGCCAGCGGGCCTGCTGCGCGCCGGGCCGCGACCTGGGGGCGGGTACGGAGGGCGCGGCCACGCCCCCGGGCCGTAGCCACGCCCCGTACCCGCCCCCAAAACGCTGCCGACACGCCCCCGGAACGCCGCGACGACCGGGCCCGCCCCCCGACACGCCCCCCTCCGAGAACCCCGGGACTTACGCGAGTCCCGGGGCTCTGCGCGCGTCGGGAGGCCTATGTAAAATAGGCTTCCCGGCGCGCAGGCCCTGCTCGCCTAAATCCGCCCGGTTTTGGGCGGATTTAGGCGAGCAGGGCTCTGAAAATCTACCCCCAATGTAAACTTGATTAATAGCCGTTAATGGACTTCTCCTCCAAGAACTTATCCAAACCTTTTTTGAACCCAGCTACACTAACTGCACTAACCACATCCTCTGGCAACAAATTCCAGAGCTTTATTGTGCGTTGAGTGAAAAAGAATTTTCTCCGATTACTCTTAAATGTGCTACTTGCTAATTTCATGGAATGCACCCTAGTGCTTCTATTATTCGAAAGTGTAAATAACCGAGTCACATCTACTCGTTCAAGACCTCTCATGATCTTAAAGACCTCTATCATATCCCCCCTCAGCCAAATCTTCTCCAAGCTGAACAGCCCTAACCTCTTCAGCCTTTCCTCATAGGGGAGCTGTTCCATCCCCTTTATCATTTTGGTTGCCCTTCTCTGTACCTTCTCCATCGCAACTATATCTTATTTGAGATGTGGCGACCAGAATTGTACACAGTATTCAAGGTATGGTCTCACCATGGAGCAATATAGAGGCATTATGACATTTTCCGTTTTATTAACCATTCCCTTCCTAATAATTTCTAACATTCTGTTATCTGTTTGCTTTTTTGACTGCTGCAGCACACTGAGCCGACGATTTTAAAGTATTATCCACTATGATGCCTAGATCTTTTTCCTGGGTGGTAGCTCCTAATATAGAACTTAACATCGTGTAACTACAGCAAAGGTTATTTTTCCCTATATGCAACACCTTGCATTTGTCCACATTAAATTTCATCTGCCATTTGGATGCCCAATCTTCCAGTCTTGCAAGGTCCTCCTGTAATGTATCACAGTCTGCTTGTGATTTAACTACTCTGAATAATTTTGTATCATCCGCAAATTTGATAACCTCACTCGTCATATTCCTTTCCAGATCATTTTAGGGATGTGAATCGTTTTTTGACGATTTAAAATATCGTCCGATATATTTTAAATCGTCAAAAATCGTTAGAGCCGCGATACAATAACAATTCCCCCGATTTATCGTCAAAAAATCGTAAATCGGGGGAAGGGGGAGGGCGGGAAAACCGGCACACTAGAACAACCCTAAAACCCACCCCGACC
This sequence comes from Rhinatrema bivittatum, assembly GCF_901001135.1. Classification (NCBI taxonomy): domain Eukaryota; kingdom Metazoa; phylum Chordata; class Amphibia; order Gymnophiona; family Rhinatrematidae; genus Rhinatrema; species Rhinatrema bivittatum. Next base: position 58,428,709 of record NC_042628.1, on the reverse strand, counting down.
CTTTAAAATAAATCCCCCACCCTCCCGAACCCCCCCAAAATGCTTTAAATTACCTGGGGTCCAGAGGAAGGGTCCCGGTGTGATCTTTACTCTCGGACCTCCGTGCGTTGTAGAAATGGCGCCGGTGCTACCTTTGACCTGTGACAGGTCAAAGGTAGCACCGGCGCCATTTGTTTTTTGTCTCCCGACGGCAGGAGCGTAGGAGATCGCTCCCGGACCCCCGCTGGACCCCCAGGGACTTTTGGCCAGCTTCGGGGGGCCTCCTGACCCCCACAAGACTTGCCACAAGTCCAGCAGGGGTCCGGAACGACCTCCTGCAGTCGAATCGTGTTGCCGTACGGCCGGCGCCATTTTGCGCAAAATGGTGCCGGCCATACGATTCGACTGCAGGAGGTCGTTCTGGACCATGCGTTGTAGAAATGGCGCCGTGATACCTTTGACCTGTGACAGGTCAAAGGTAGCACCGGCGCCATTTTGTTTTTTTGTCCCCCAACGGCAGGAGCGAAGGAGATCATATGACAGGTCAAAGGTAGCGCCGGCGCCATTTCTACAACGCACGGAGATCCGAGAGTAAAAGATCACACCGGGACCCTTCCTCTGGACCCCAGGTAATTTAAGGCATTTTGGGGGGGTTCGAGAGGGTGGGGGATTTATTTTAAAGGGTCGGGGTGGGTTTTAGGGTTGTTTTAGTGTGCCGGTTTTCCTGCCCTCCCCCTTCCCCTCCCCCCCACTGGACCCCAGGTAATTTAAGGCATTTTGGGGGGGTTCGGGAGGGTGGGGGATTTATTTTAAAGGGTCGGGGTGGGTTTTAGGGATGTTTTAGTGTGCCGGTTTTCGATTTACACGATTTACACGATATTTAAAAAACCCAAACTGCGACGATCCGATTCCCTCCCCCTCTCAGCTGAAATTGATCGTTAAGACGATCGATCACACGATTCACATCTCTAATTTATATATATATTAAAACGCACCGGTCCAAGTACAGATCCCTGAGGCACTCCACTGTTTACCCTTTTCCCACTGAGAAAATTGACCATTTAATCCTACTGTTTCCTGTCTTTTAACCAGTTTTAATCCACAAAAGGACATCGCCTCCTATACCATGACTTTTTAGTTTTCGTAGAAGCCTCTAATGAGGGACTTTGTCAAACGCCTTCTGAAAATCCAAATACACTATATCTACCGGTTCACCTTTATCCACATGTTTATTAACCCCTTCAAAAAAATGAAGCAGATTTGTTAGGCAAGATTTCCCTTAGGTAAATCCATGTTGACTGTGTTCCATTAAATCATGTCTTTCTATATGCTCTACGATTTTGATCTTGAGAATAGTTTCCACTATTTTTCCCGGCTCTAAAGTTAGGCTCACTGGTCTATAGTTACCCGGATCGCCCCTGGAGCCTGGGTTCTACTCTCAATTTTCTTTGTGGTATGCTTGCTTAAATAGCCATGTTTTTAAACTTTTTCTGAAGGTTTTGATGTTACTTTGCAGTCTGATTTCTAACGGCATATTGTTCCATATTGGGGTTCCTGCTAGGGATAGGGCCCTATCCCTTGCCTGGGTAAGTCTGGCCATCTTGACTGAGGGAATAGTTAGCAGTGCTTTGTTTGCTGACCTCAGATTTCTGTGTTCAGCCACTCTGCTTTTTCATCGAGTATTAATTTATGTATGGTGCATAAAGTCTTGTATTGTATTCTTTGTTCAATGGGTAACCAGTGTAGTTCTATTAAGGTTTTGGTGATATGGTCTCTTTTACTTTTTCCAATTAAAATTCTTGCCGCTGTGTTTTGTAGTATCTGTAGTGGTCTTATTGTGGTGTATGGTAGGCCCAGTAGTAGGGCATTACAGTAGTCAGTACTGGAAAAGATTAAGGCTTGTAAGACTGAGCGGAAGTTGGTGGGCGTTAGTAGTGGTTTTAGTCTTCTCAGAGTCATAAGTTTGGCGTATCCTCCTCTTACTTTTTGAGATATATGTTGTTTAATACTTAGTTCTGAAACGATTATCACTCCCGGGTTTTGTACTTTCTCTGCTAGTTGTATTTTTTGGTTGTTTTTGAGTGTAATTGAGTTCTGAATGATTGCCATGTTTTTTCATTCTAGATGTAAGAATTCAGTTTTCTCTATATTGATCACTAGTTCCATTTGATTTAGAAGTTGTTTTATTATATCTAGGTACATGTTGGCTAAGTTTAATGTTTTCTCAATTGTGTCGTCGATTGGGAGTATTAACTGAATATCATTGGCGTAAATATAGTGTGAAATTCCTAAACCTGCTAGCAGGTGAAATAAAGGCAGCATATATATGTTGAATAGTGTGGCAGATAGGGCAGACCCCTGTGGAACTCCTGTTTGAAGGTTTATTTTCTCTGACATAACTTCTTTGATTTATACTTGGAAGTATCTGTTATTTAGGTATGATTTAAACCACTTGATTGTCATGTTGCTTAGTCCTATTTCTTCTATTCTATTTATCAATATGTTATGGTTTACTGTGTCGAATGCCGCTGATAGGTTCCTTAGACCATTGGTTCCTGATCTGGTCCCCAAGATCTACCCAGCCAGACTTGTTTTCAGGATATCTGTAATGAATGCAGGTGAGTTATACTTGCATGCATTGTGGATATCCTAAAAACCAGAGTTGTTGGGTGGGACTGGAGAATTGGTTTGGAAACCACTGTTCTCTATGATAGAGCTCCACATGAACACCTTCCCATCACTATTCTTCATATACTCTGGCTTAAGAGTGAGGTTCATTCTTTTCATAGTATGTGCAAAACAAACCTCATTTGGAGACCCTGACCTGCCACAGCAAGCCTTCCTTCCTTTCCCAGGTGCATTGTAACCCCCAGTGCAGAATCATGAGCCTGCAAGTCCAAATGATGGTGGACCAGAGCCTGACAAACAGAGGGGAGTATGACATTTGTGCTGCCATGTCCCAAATGCTGCCACTGATTGAGCTGGCTGCTGAAATGCAGAGAGAGCCTGTGCCCTTTTCCAGACAATCCAAAAAGGATCTTCATCTCTGGAGAAGACAGCTTAATTTATAAAGTTTTTATTTAAAAAATGTCCAATGCTTCTTAACAATTATTAGCAAAATGTTAAGACAGTCCCCTGTTCAGGCCTGTACTTTCAGAGGTTCTCAAATGAGAGTTTTTTGTTTTTAGTTTTCACAATTTTCAGGGCAAAGTGGCATGCAGCATTCATCGTTCTAACTGCTGTGCGCATCACTGAGAGAGGAGTGGTGTTCAGGCAATTTTCAGGGATACTAGCATTTTATCTTAAGGCCTGACCTCTATCCTCCTACCAAGCCAATGAGGGAACTGCTGAGAGAATGGGCAACTCCTTGATAGACTGGGGGGGAGAAGGGGTGGAAGAGCCAACTGGAAAAAAAGTGGCACAAAATGCCACATTACAGGTCTCTAACGTTTGTAGCCTACACCCTGCACAGAGTGTATCAGTACAGCGAATACATACGGCAAATAGTGCCAATCCACCAGACACACTGTGAGCCGGTCCTGGCTTTTAAAATCCCAGCCCCAAACATTCTGGGAACTATAGTCTTGCATTTCACTCTTACTAAGAGCAGGAAGAGAATGAATCCCAAAAAGTTAAGAGATGGGGAACCAAGCAGGACAGGCCGCATGGTGTCCCTGAGGGACTTGTGCTGGGATCCATGCAGCTGCTGGCCCTGGACCTAGTTAAAGCAATGATAAGAAACGTGCAGGGAGAGGCTTAAAGGCAGCTCTTCCCAGAACTTTAGCAGTAAAGAACTGTATCTTGGTGAAATTCAAAGTTCTTTGCACTATATGTGGAGCTACTGTCCCACAAAGACGTAAAGTGAATACCACAGAGCCTGCGGTGGCAAGGCAAGCAGGTGCACGTCTTGCTATTACATAAAGGCCTTTGTTCTGCTCACTGGCTTTGACATAATTAACCTGCAGGGAAAAAAAATAAGATCCATCCAGTCTGGGTGTGCTTGAACTAAACATTTCAGCAAACAAGGGAAAGGAGTTGGCAAGCAAGAGGATTTGAATTGGCCCTTTGTCCTTCCCCTCCAGGACAGACTGCTCAGGAGACTGGCAGAGGAACCAGATTTGTCTCCCAAATAGCTTATGAACTGATTGATTATGGGGGAGGTTAAAAGACTTGCAGAAATTTTAAGTACAAGAAATAGAAGTTGATTCAAATGAAAAGCAACTGTAGTTATGGCAGAGTTTATTTCCACAGACAATCATATTTTGATATTTATTTTCTTTATACAAAGTTATACATGGTTTTGTACTCTTTCAGTTATAATGTTATACTGTAAAGCACTATGCTGAATTAATGTTTGAATGTAAACCGAGGTGATGTTACTTACGTGCCCCGGAATATAAAAAAATCTGTAAATAAATAAATAAATAATTAAGGCTAACAAATGTAGGCAAATACTGCCAGCTACAGTGAGTGATGGTGTTAGCAATGGGATTGAAAACAGGGACTGTAGGTGTCACAGCTCTGAGTGATTCAATGCTGAAAGTCATACAGTGTGGGTTGGTTGCAGAAATGGAATTGGAAGCTCATTTATATGTGACACAGTTCTAAGTGATTCCATGCTTCTGGTCACACAGTAAGAGCTGGTTGCAATAGTGGGACTGGTAATAGAGTTTGCAAGTTTCACAGCTTTGAGTGACTCAATGCCAAAGGTCACACAATGTCAGCTGGAGGTAGTAGTGGGTTGGAAACTGGGTCTAAGTAACTATATGCTGATGGTCACACACTGAAAGTTGTAGGTGTAAATAATGAGATTGGAAGCTAATTCTTCAGGTCTCAAAACTCAGTGCTGTAAATATGCTGCTGTGTTTTCAGCCCGGATGATACATTTTTTTATATGGTACCTCCAGGAATTCAGCCAGATATCCAGAGTGCCCTAGAATGTTATAGTTGCATTGACCAAGGAGACCACGGATGCTCCATGGAAAAAGCCATGAAGGTGAAATGCCAGGAAGGACAGGAAAATGTCTGCATGGAGGCAGTATATACTGTGCAAGCAAGTAAGTAATTCATTTCATGTGAGCAAGTCCTCAAGCAATAAGCAACTTAATCTGAAATGGAACTCTTTACCTTCAGGACTTGGGGACATCTATGTGGTACAGGAATTCAAGATGCCCAAGTCAAGAGAAAGGGTCTTCCCACATTTAACTCTCACTGTAGGTTTCTACTGTAAATATGGAATTCACAATAGTTTCAGAATACAATGCTTTAGAACTGTGAATTAACCCAAAGCACTGCCATCTTAGGATACACTTGCACATCTTCTGTGTCACACCCTTCAGTATCACTCTTCCAAGATAGCCAGCCCTCTTTCACGTGGTGGGACAGACTCACATTTTGGTTATATAAAATGGTTTGACAAATATATTTACATTCCTTCCTGCATAAATCTTCATCCGTCCAGTGCATGATAAATGGCATGGAATGACTGCCTTATGAGGAAAGGCTAAGGAAGTTAGTGCCATTCAGTTTAGAGAAGAAATGACTGAGGGAGAATATGATAGAGGTGTACAAAATCATGAAAGGACTTGAATAGGTTAATGTAAATCGGTTATTTACTTTCTCAAATAATAGAAGGACTAGGGTCACACCATGAAGTTAGCAAGTAGTTCATTTAAAACAAATAGAAAAAAATTATTTTTCACTCAGTGCATAGTTAAGCTCTGGAATTCATTGCCAGAGGATGTGGTTATAGCAGTTAGTGTAACTGGGTTTAAAAAAGGTTTGGATAAGTTCCTAGGGAAAAATCCATAAACTGCTATTAATTAATAAGCAATAGTAGCTTGAGATTTATTTAATGTTTGGGTACCTTCCAGGTACTTGTGATTTGGATTGGCCACTATTGGTCTGACCCAGTATGGCATATCTTATGTTCTTATTTTCTTATGTGTATGTCCATGGGGATTGATTCCAACCAAACCCCTGCCAACATATGCGTCAAAAGCTGACTACCACACAACCCACTGGTGGAAATACAACACTCTATCTTGGATAGGATAGGTATCACTCTTTGATTTGGTTTCAGCAGCAACAGCAATCAATCAGGGAATTAGTGTGGCAGTATTCATATGTAACCCCTGCCGGATGGGGCACATAAAATATCTGAGGTCTGGCACCTGAGTGAAACAAATGCTGGCCTCTTGGGAGGGTTGAAAATGGAATGTAGATCAAGCAGATGGTGCAGAGTACCCGAGTCCAGAGGCAACAAGGGTATAAGCTTCCTGAACTGGCTAGGGATTTCTACTTTAGCAGCTTCCCCTCTATGACCCCTTCTGACTGCTTTCTCCTCCCTACTCCAAAATAGAGAATCACTCAAAAGATATATTCTAACAAATACAACTTTTATTTTCTGGTCTTACCAGTAGTTGGAGTATGCAACATAAAGTGGAAAGCACTGATTAAATCAGAGTGTATAGGCTTCCACAGCTAGGTTGAAATAGTTACAAAAATAGAAAAGAGTAAATGAACAAGCTCTTCAGCAAGCATATATACTTTCTCCTCTCTGTGAGAACTCTCTGCAGCTGCCTTTCTGCCAGCAGGGGCCCTCAGTGGGCCACGATCATGCTGCCCCTATGGCTTGGAGGTCCTGCTGGCAGCCATGTTTGCTGATGCCTCACTCACTGATCCCTGCCTCAGCTTGGAGTCCTTTCTCCTTGTGACCCTTGTCTTGTCCAGGCTTTAGCCTTGTTGTTGCTTTGTACTTGGCCTTCCTAGCTTTGCACTGGCCTTCTGTTTGTTGCTTGGCCCTAGTTTAGTAGCCTTTTGTCTTGTCTGTATTTGTCCCATTTGTTTGCCTCTCTTCTTGGTTGGCCCCGCTTTGTGGCCTTCTGTTTCTGTTTGTTTTGCTTTGTCCTTGTGGCCCGTTATGTGGTGCACTTCCTTGTCCTGTCTTGTGTTTCTATGTGGGCACCTTTCTGCCCCCTGTGTCCCCCCGCCCAGGATTGCTGTTCATTGGCCGGGAAAGAAAGGGGAGGTAAGAGGAAGGAATAATGTGCATCATAGAAACATGACAGCCTATCTAGTCTGCCCATTCACACCACCTACTAAGCTCTACAATCCTTACCACTCCCTCAGAAATCCTCTGTGCTTATCCCATGCTTTCTTCAATTCAGATACTGTCCCTATCCCCATCACCTCCACAGTGAGACTGTTCCATGCATCCACTGTAAAGAAATATTTCCTCAAGATTACTTCTAAGTCTACCCTTTTTCACCCTCATCCCATCTAACCCCTCCCTGCTAATCCACACTCTCTCCGCCACCCCACCCCCCCCTTGAGATGATCACAGTATTCTTCCCTTCCTCCCTCCCTAACCCCAGCATTTTTCTTGCTCTCATCCCCTTATAAGTCACAGCTCACAAACGTGTGCACCCTTATTCTGCTCTCAACTAAGCCGCAAGTCCTGGCATCAGAGCTGCAATTTCTCCCCACATGCTGCCTACAGTGTGTGCTCCAGGTTTACCTCTCTCTGCCTGCAGGCTTACTGAAGAGGAATGGCTAAAGCAGTAAAATGAGAATTCTGGAGCTTCATAGTATTTCCCCTGATATCCAGCAATTGATACAAATTTCTTGAGTCTCTGGGGGAAATCCAGAAAAACCCTCTCTTAACACCTCTTCCCACATTTTTCACCAGGCAAATGCATCATATAATTTTACAGAAAGGATTCCATCTAGTGGTCATTCTCTATACCATACCTTTCCCATGCAATAGAGGCAACATACAGCATCTGCTATCCTATAGTATTTCCACACTCCCCTTCAGATCTCAAACCAGGATTAAGAAGCCTCCCTTACTCAGAATCCTTCAGTGATGGAAAAGAGCTCCATGTTGGGAGACATGGGAGGATGGGCAACTACTAGCAAGTGGAACACATGTCAAATCCTGTTTACTTCTTCAGGTCATGGCACACATACTATAACCATGAAAGCCTGTGGGGCCAGCACCTCAGGACAGCTGAACAAAACTGAGTCCTACCATGGATTGACCCTCTTCATCCAGGTCAAGCAGTGTAACACCAGTTTGTGCAACGCAGAGGCCGACCTAGAATACCAGCTTTCCCCCTCAGGTCAGTGCTGCTGTACTTAGTGATATAGAGGTGGCAGGGTCCTACTGATGCCCATATGTGCTATACACAGACTACATGTCTTGCTCAGGAAGAAAAACTAGATTAGTAGAGATGTTACTGATAGTTCTCTCTGAGCAAGGAGTAGTTCCTCTCTCTAAGGTAAATCAAGCATGTTTTACCTACTTAAAGTCTCCCCTTGCTTTATTTAATTGAATTAACATTAAAAATGTATATTCCATCTTTCCTCCACATCCATTTGTGCAAAGCAGATTACAACTTAAAATTACAGCATGCATTGTCACAATTAGTCACATTAACCACACATTAGAAAGTGCTAAAATCAATATAAAACATTAGTAACCATGATTTTTGTCATAGACCCACTTCACACTCCAGAACCCAATTACATTCTTTATAAGCTAAATTCACATCATAACTGTAATCACCACACTGGCTTAAGGCTCCATAGCCAAATTGACTGCAGCCCACTCAACCACTACTTAGAGGTAGTTATTTAAAAGATAGCCATCTAGGAAAGTTATCCAAATAAACATATTCAGCTAACTTAGCAGATAAATATACCTGGATACATTTGAGTTAGCTGGATTGAGTTCATCTGGCCAGCTTTAGACAGCTCTATAGCAGATCTAACTTATCTGGCTAAGTGAGCCGGATAAGGCTGAATATCACCATTTATCCAGCTAACAGGCCGATACAGTAAAGCGCGGCTGCAGTTACCCCGTTTCTAACCCGCTTTGGATGCACAATTTGAACACATAAGGCAAACCTGCGATTCAGTATCCAGTTTTACGCGTCCTTACTGCTTCCTGAAATCGACGCGTATCCCTTTCTGCCCGCGGCATGTATATGATATGTTAATGATCGGATTAGCTATTCCCTCCGATACAGTAACATGCGCCCCAATTATCTCCTTTTTAACCTGCTATTTGCCGCGTCTTTAACCTGCTAATTTACCTCCTACCCTTACCCTGGCGTTAGTGTGGTGTTCAGTCAGCTTCCCACTGCCTTGAGCTGTATCTTCGCTCCCTCTGGATCCCTCCTTCAACCTTCTCTGCAGGTGACATACCCCCCCCCCACAAGGAGAGGGGGGGGGCAGTTTAGCAGGGAGGTCGCGGCATCCGTTCATGTGAAAATACTTAAACCCTGTCCTAAGTGCCTGGCCAGGTCCATACAGGAAACCCTATTATTTACTATATTTAAAGTATTTATGCTACTCACCCTCTAGTTCTTTGGAGGGCCACAGGGAGTCCTAGTTGTTGCTGCTCAAGGCTTAAGGCAGCGGGAGGTCATGGCATCCCTTCATGAAGCTAGAGTGTTTCCTTGAACCAGCGAGATGAGCCACGACCTCCCGCTGCCTTGAGCACCTGGCTGGGCGCCCAAGCAGCTTGGGCGCCTAGCCAGGTGCTCATGGCAGCGGGAGATATGAGAAGAAGCTAGAGTGTCTCCTTGAACCAGCGAGATGAGCCGTGACCTCCCGCTGCCATGAATGGACGCCGCAACCTCCCGCTGCCTTGAGCACCTGGCTAGGCGCCCAAGAGGCTTGGCCGCCCAGCCAGGCGCTCAAGGCAGTGGGAAGGTCCATGAACAGACGCCGGACGCCGCGACCTCCCGCTGCCTTGAGCCCAGCCTTCCCGCTGCCTTGAGCCTTGAGCAGCAACAACTAGGACTCCCTGTGGCCCTCCAAAGAACTAGAGGGTGAGTAGCATAAATACTTTAAATATAGATAGTAAATAATAGGGTTTCCTGTATGGGCCTTCCCGCTGCCTTGAGCGCCCGGCTGAATGCCCAAGCTGGACGTCCGAGGTCGTGGCTTGGTCGCCCAGCCTGGTGCTCAAGGCAGCGGGGTCTGTAGAAAAGAACTTACCTGGTGGAATGACATTTCAAATGACATTTCAAATGACATTTGAAATGACAGGTACCGGCGCACCCAGGATACTGTATAGGCACCATATACCGCTCTATACAGTAAAATGGATTGCGCGTGCCTACCGCTTCACAGACGCGCTTTGGACGCAGCTTGCATTTGCGTCTCATTTGAATACTGAATCAAGCGATATGTGAACCAAATTGTGCACGCGGCAAACGAGCGGGCGCCCGGCACTGCCGCACTTTTTCTTACGCATCCTTACTGTATCGGCCTGTATGTTAGCCGAATAAGTAGATCTTGATGCATTAGAATTAGGGCATCCTGACAGTGAGGTTCCAATAATAAGAAAAGTAGTCCAAGTGCCTGTAACTAAAAACTCACCTGAGCTAAAAAAAATTCTAACGTATCCCTATCAATTAAAAAGCAGAATGAAAATACAAACAAAAAACAAACTTTGAAATGTTTGTATACTAATGCCAGAAGTCTAAGAAGTAAGATGGGAGAATTAGAATGTATAGCAGTGAATGATGACATAGACTTAATTGGCATATCAGAGACATGGTGGAAGGTGGACAACCAATGGGACAATGCTATATCGGGGTACAAATTATATCGCAATGACAGAGAGGAGCACCCGGGAGGCGGTGTGGCGCTTTATGTCTGGGATGGCATACAGTCCAGCAGGATAAACATTCTGCATGAGACTACATGCACAATTGAATCTTTATGGATAGAAATCTTTTGTGTGTCGGGAAAGACTATAGTGATAGGAGTATACTACTGTCCATTTGGTCAAGATGGTGAGACGGACAGTGAAATGCTAAGAGAAATTAGGGAAGCTAACCAAATTGGTAGTGTGGTAATAATGGGAGTCTTCAATTACCCCAATATTGACTGGGTAAATGTATCATCGGTACATGCTAGAGAGATAAAGTTCCTGGATGGAATAAATGACAGTTTTATGGAGCAATTGGTTCAGGAACCACCAAGAGAGGGAGAAATTTTAGATCTAATTCTCAGTGGAGCACAGGATTTGGTGAGATAGGTAATGGTGGTGGGGCCACTTGGCAATAGTGATCATAATGGGGTAGATTTTAAAAAAGTGCGCCTTAGCGTACTTTTGTTGGCGCACCAGGCGCCAACAAAAGTACGCTGGATTTTAGTAGATACGCGCGTAGCCGCGGGTATCTGCTAAAATCCAGGATCGGCGCGCGCCGAGCCGCGCAGCCTGCCTCCGTTCCCTCCAAGGCCGCTCCAAAATCGGAGTGGCCTCGGAGGGAACTCGCTTTCGCCCTCCCCTCACCTTCCCCTCCCTTCCTCTATCTAACCCACCCCCCCGGCCCTATCTAAACCCCCCCCCCTACCTTTGTCGGGGGATTTACGCCTCCCGGAGGGAGAAGTAAATCACCGCGCGCCAGCGGGCCGCTAGCGCGCCGAGACGCGAGCTGGGGGCGGTTCCGGAGGGCGTGGCCATGCCCCCGGACCGCCTCGGGCCGAAACCACGCCCCCGGGCCCACCCCTGAAACGCCGCGTCCCGCCCCCAAAACGCCGCACTGATCGGCCCCGCCCCCGACACGGCCCCGACACGCCCCCTCGAAAAACCCCGGGACTTACGCGAGTCCCGGGGCTCTGCGCGCGCCGGCAGGCCTATGGAAAATAGGCGCGCCGGCGCGCAAGGCCCTGCTCGCGTAAATCCGGGCGGATTTACGCGAGCAGGGCTTTTAAAATCCACCCCAATATGATCAAATTTGAATTAATGACAGGAACTGGGATAGTAAGCAAATCCACGGCTCTCGTGCTAAATTTTCAAAAGGGAAACTTTGATAAAATGAGAAAAATAGAAAAATACTGAAAGGAGCAGCTACAAAGGTAAAAAGCGTAAGAGGTATGGTCATTGTTAAAAAATACCATCCTAGAAGCACAGTCCAGATGTATTCCACACATTATGAAAGGTGGAAAGAAGGCAAAACGATTACTGGCATGGTTAAAAGGGGAGGTGAAAGAAGCTATTTTCGCCAAAAGATCTTCATATAAGACAGGCTAAGAGAGGATTTGAAAAGAAATTGGCCATAGAGGCAAAAATTCACAGTAAAAACTTTTTAAAATATATCAGAAAGCCTGTGAGGGAGTCAGTTGCACTGTTAGATGATTGAGGGTTTAAAGGGGCACTTAGAGAAGATAAGGCCATCACAGAAAGATTAAATGAATTCTTTGCTTCAGTGTTTACTGAAGAGGATGTTGGGGAGGTACCCGTATTGGAGAAGGTTTTCATGGGTAATGATTCAGATGGACTGAACCAAATCACGGTGAACCTAGAAGATGTGGTAGGCCTGATTGACAAACTGAAGAGTAGTAAATCACCTGGACCAGATGGTATACACCCCAGGGTTCTGAAAGAACTCAAAAATGAAATTTCAGACCTATTAGTAAAAATTTGTAACCTATCATTAAAATCATTCATTGTACCTGAAGACTGTAGGATAGCTAATGTAACCCCAATATTTAAAAAGGGCTCCAGGGCAATCCGGGAAACTACAGACCGGTTAGACTGATTTCAGTGCCAGGGAAAATAGTGGAAAGTGTTCTAAATATCAAAATCACAGAACATTTAGAAAGACATGGTTTTGTTCCCTCATAAATCTGCTTCACTTTTTGAAGGAGTTAATAAATAAACATGTGGATAGGGGTAAACCAGTAGATGTAGTATACTTGGATTTTCAGAAGGCATTTGACAAAGTTCCTCATGAGAGGCTTCTAGGAAAAGTAAAAAGTCATGGTATAAGTGGCGATGTCCTTTCATGGATTACAAACTGGCTAAAAGACAGGAAACAGAGAGTAGGATTAAATGGACAATTTTCTCAGTGGAAGAGAGTGGGCAATGAAAAGCCTCAGGGATCTATATTGGGATCCTTACTTTACAATATATTTATAAATGATCTGGAAAGAAATACGACAAGTGAGGTAATCAAATTTGCAGATGATACAAAATTGTTCAGCGTAGTTAAATCACAAGCAGATTGCAATAAATTGCAGGAAGACCTTGTGAGACTGGAAAATTTGGGATCGAAATGGCAGATGAAATTTAATGTGGATAAGTGCAAGGTGATGCATATAGGGAAATATAACCCATGCTATAGTTACACAATGTTAGGTTCCATATTAGAAGCTACTACCCAGGAAAGAGATCTAGGCGTCATGGTGGATAATACATTGAAATCATCGGCTCAGTTTGCTGCGGCAGTCAAAAAAGCAAACAGAATGTTAGGAATTATTAGGAAAGGAATGGTAAATAAAATGGAAAATGTCATAATGGTGAGACCGCAACTTGAGTACTGTGTATAATTCTGGTCACCGCATCTAAAAAAAAAATATAATTGCACTGGAGAAGGTACAGAAAAGGGCAACCAAAATGATAAAGGGGATGGAACTGCTCCCCTGTGAGGAAAGACTAAGGAGGTTAGGGCTGTTCAGCTTGGAGAAGAGATGGCTGAAGGGAGATATGATAGAGGTCTTTAAAATCATGAGAGGTCTGGAACGGACCTGTGAATCAGTGGAATGTGAATCAGTTATTTGTAGGGATGTGCATTCGTTCTGAACGAATGCGCAATCCGCAATGTATAGGTCCCTATTCGTTGCATTCGTGGGTCCGCGAAACGTATCACGATCCCCCACGAATGCAACATATCATACGTTTCCATTCTTTTGGTTCGCGCCACAGTATTTGAGAAATAGAAGGCCATGTGATAAAGTAGGGGCAGATTGGCCTATCGGGGGATCGGGCTTCCCCCGGTGGGCCGGACTAGCAGATCACATGGCCTCCTCTGCTCCGGGCCATTGAGGGTGCCGGGCCGAAGAAATGAAGAGACCAGGCCGGCGGGGCCGAAGAAAATAAGATGGCCTTTGCCAGCCGCTGCCGGAGAAATGAAGACTGGCGCAGCCCGAGACTAGGCCGAAGAAATGAAGATGGCCACTGCCAGCTGCCGCTGGAGACGAGCTGTTCAGCTGGGGGCCTTTGTGTGTATATGTATTTGAGATCGGAAGAGTGCTTCTGTGTATGTGTATGTGAGAAAGGAATGGTGCTTCTGTGTAAGTGTGTGTGTATATGAGAAAGGAATGGTGCCTCTATGTGTGAGACAGGGAAGGTATTTCATGTATGTGAGGTAGGTAGGGTTCTTCTGTGTGTGTGTGGTGTGTATGTGAGAAAGGAATGGTGCTTCTGTGTGTGTGTGCTGTCATTTCAAAACACCACTTTGTGTTGTTTTGTGTCATTTTCAAATAAATAAAGCAAAAAAAAAGCCCTGAAATGAAAGATTTTCTGTGCACAGCTAGATAGTAGATTTGCTGTAAATAAATTTGGGTCATTCCCACTACACGGGACATTGGTCATGGCATAGTATAATGTGTGTTGTACTTCATGTCTCCCCACAGGCAACAGCAGCCAGAACTCCAGTGGTCTGCAGTGCCACAGCTGTATTGGGAAAGTGCCGGGTCAGTGTCTGCCCTCCAATGCTCCAGTTGTGGATTGCCTCCGTAATGAGAGCTACTGTTTTGACGGGAATGCCACCATTACCATAAGTAAATCCTGGGGAAAGGTGGAGGGTATATGGACTGGGATAAGTGTTCCTAATCCCATTAACCAAAATCCACAAGCCAGGGTGGCCTGTAGCATGTCCTAGACCTGGGCTATTACATCTATTAACATGTACTTCCAAATTCTTGAAGGAAGGCAGGAACTATGTAAACTATTGCAATCCGCTCCCCTCACAGGTCTCCTGCAAGCCATCTCTCTCCACTGCAATCTGTCCTCCATTCAGATGCACGACTTATCTTTCGCCAAAGACGCTACGCTCACATAACCCCTCTTCTGAAGTCACTGCATTGGCTCCCTATCCACACCCGCATACAGCTCAAGCTCCTCTTTCTCACCCTCAAATGCCTTCACTCTGCAGCACCTCACTGCCTCTCCTCTCTTATCTCTCTCTACACCCCTCCTCGTGCACTCCGCTCGTCAGATAAGTCACTCCTATCTGTGTCCTTCTCCTCTACCGCCAATTCCTGACCCCGTGCTTTTCATCTGGCTGCGCTGTATGCTTGGAATAGTCTTCCTGAACTGGGGCATCATGCTCCCTCTCTTGCCGTGTTTAAATCCCATCTAAAGACCGCTTTTAAATCGTATGCCTGATTGTCTACGTTTTGTCTTGTTAGCTTTCTTTTCTTTTTACCATTGTTTTGCTTTCTGAAATACCCCAAGTCTCTTGTCCTATATGTTTGTCTTATTAGATTATAAGCTCTATTGAGCAGGAACTGGTTTTTTTTTGTATCTTTGTACAGTGGTGTGTATGTCATGTAGCACTATAGAAATGTTAAGTAGTAGTAGAAGTAACTACAAGTCCTACAATTGCACTAGGGGTAACATTAGGTCTGGCTCAGCCTGTCCTTTATGGCAGCGAGACAGACCTTCTAAGAGGTGTTTCAGGCTCCCTAATTATCCATTCACTATTCAGGCAGGTAGACCACCTGGAGGGATGTAGAACACACATTATACTGTAAAGGTTTATACCAAAAAACCCAGAAAATTATAATAAAACCTTTCAAGTATCTGAAAGTCTGTATCATATCATCTCTGCTCCTCCTTTCCTCCAGGGTGTACATATTTAGATTCTTCAATCTCTCCTCATAAGTCATTTGATGAAGACCATTCACCTTTTTGGTCGTCCTTCTTTGGACCGCCTCCATCTTGTCTCTGTCTCTTTGGAGATACGGTCTCCAGAACTGAACACAGTACTCTAGGTGAGGCCTCACCAAGAACCTGTACAAGGGGATACTTACTCGATATTCCTCTCTGCAGGCCAGCATTCTTCTGGCTTTAGCTATCGCCTTGTCACATTGTTTTGCCGACTTCAGATCATTAGACACTATCACCCCAAGGTCTCTCTCCTTCTCCGTGCACATCAGCCTTTCTTCCCCCATCAAATACAGTTCATTCGGATTTCCACTCCCCATATGCATGACTCTGGCATTTGCATGACTTCTTGGCATTGAATCTCAGCTGCCATATCTTCGACCAGTCTTCCAGTTTCCTTAAATCCCATCTCATTCTCTCCACTCCTTCCGGCATGTCCACTCTGTTGCAGATCTTAGTGTCATCCGCAAAAAGACAAACCTTACCTTCTATCCCGTCCGCAATGTCGCTCACAAAGATATTGAACAGGACTGGTCCCAACACCGATCCTTGCGGTACACCGCTTAAAACAGCTCTCGCTTCAGAGAGAGCTCCATTTACCATCACACATTGTCTTCTGTCCGTCAACCAGTTTGCAATCCAGGCCACCACCTCGGCACTCACTCCTAAGCTTCTCATTTTATTCACCAGTCTCCTGTGCGGGACCATATCAAAAGCTTTGCTGAAATCCAAGTAGATGACATCGAGTGCTCTTCCTTGATCCAATTCCTTGGTTACCCAGTCAAAAAAGTCAATCAGATGTGTCTGACAGGATCTTCCCCTGGTGAATCCATGCTGCCTCTGGTCCATCAATTCTCCCGACTGTAGATAGTTCACTATTCTCTCTTTCAACAGTGACTCCATTACTTTTCCCACCACCGAAGTGAGGCTAACTGGTCTGTAGTTACCAGCCTCTTCTCTGTTCCCACTCTTGTGAAGCGGGACCACCACTGCTCTTCTCCAATCACTCGGCACCACTCCCATTTCTAGGGATCTATTGAACAGGTCACACAGCGGACCCGCCAGCACATTTCTGAGCTCCCTCAGTATCCTGGGATGGAACTTCATCAGGCCCCATGACTTTGTCCTCAGATTGACATTGCTGACAAGGCTCTGAATTGGTTCTCTTCTCTCAGATCGTTTTTTTCAAGTGTACTGGGATGATAACATTTCTATAGAGATTAAACTTCCATTTGGTGTGCATGTTTGTATGAGAGAGCATGAGGGTGTATGTGAGAAAGAGCATGTGTGTATGTGAGAGACAGAGTATGAGCCAGAATGTGAGAGAGAGAGATAGGGGGCACCCATCTCTTCTGAGTCATTTGTTAGAGAGAACATCCAAATATTTGAACAGCTTGCTCAAGATCACATGACCAAAAACAGCCAATCAGGATCTCCTATACACATCATTCTATTGAGTGAACTCACACCCCTTCAAAATACTTCCTCTGTGTCCCCTAAGCTTATCATCAGCGGAGAGTTTTTATTTGATGACATACTTAGGGGGTGCTCAGATCTACTGTAGGGATTCTAGTGATATTCAGTATTGTCTGTGGTCCGAATGAGGTGTATATTAAAAACAAATGCCTGAGCACTAAATCTAGCTGCTAAGAATTAGGACACTTGGCACTTTTCCTAAACTTAACTGGCTAAAACTGAAAATCAGCACAAGCTGGCCAAGTCCTCTCTCATGGATTGCATACAAATTTGATGTGATACCCAGAGCACCCCAATCCCCCTCTTCCATCCACCCAAAGAAATAAATTCTGTAGCAATCCAAGGGCACACTGTTTCTCCCTCCCATCTGCCCACAGAAATAAATTCTGTAGCGAATCAAGGGTGCCCCATTTCCCCCTCCCATCCAATAAAAAAATAAATTATATGTAATGTCTGGGTATTTGCCAGGTACGTGTATCCTGGATTGGCCACTGTTGGAAATAGGATGATGGGTTTGATGGACCCTTGGTCTGACACAGTATGTCTACGTCTTATGTTCTTAAATTCTGTAGTACACTAGACTAGAGAGTACTCTTTTCTAAATCTACCTGACTAATAATGTTTTATAGCCTTTGTTTCCAGGAACTCACCCAAATAATCAAACTTAATTCTGTAGCAGGCTGAAGGGCACCCCCTAATCACACTACCCTCCCCCCCCCCCCCCCCCCCCCCCCCCCCCACTCAGGGTAAATTTTAAAAAGTACACACGGGTGTCCATCTGCACGCGGTCCCGACGCGCACACACATGGACGCGCTGATTTTATAACATGCGTGCGTCACTATACGCATGTTATAAAATACGATCGGCACACGCATATGTGTGCGGGTGCCCACTCGCGCATGCAAGGGGGAGGATTTTATTTAAAAGTGTGTAGTGATGCAATTGGGCATTCACCAGTTCCCTCCCAATCCGCTCCAATAATGGAGCGGACTGGAAGTAAACTTTCCTAACCCCCTATCCTTCCTCCCTCTTCCCCTCTCCTCCCCAACCTCTAAAACTCTCCTATCTTTTTTTTTTTTTTTTTGCTACTTGCTTGCTCTCTGGATCAGTAGTAACTTCAGTGGGACAGCACTGGCTGCCAGCATGCGCTTCAGTGAGATAGCGCCTAATGGTGTTGTCCCGGCCGGTCTCTGCCCCACCCCCCCCTAGACCCCGCTCCCAGTCCGCCCCTTTTGGCTGCAGCCGGGTTTCCACACATACCAGGAGATACGGTGGCCGGGCTGCTTAGGAAATGCGCACGGCCCAGCCATGCACCCATCTCCCAGTATTTGCACGTGCCGGGATTTAAAATTTCCCTGTCAGTGAGGAAATACATTTCATAGTGGCCTAAGAGCACCCTGATCTCCATCCTCCCTTGCCCTGATGAAATCAATTATAGTCAGAGCAACAGCCAGGAGGAGGTAATTCTGTGTCCTTCTCCTTCTGGTTTGGCTGGGTACGTTTCAGAGAGGGGAGAGCGAGGCTTTGAGGGCTTCCAGCGGGTGGGAGGAAGGTAGGGATTAAGACATCCTTGACCCCCATCTACAAAACTTATTTCAGCAGCAGGAGGGAGGGGGGGATTAGGCTTCCCTCCACCCACTACATTATTTATTTATTATTCCCTCCACCCACTACATTATTCATAAACTGTTCCCTAACTCAAGGAGACTACCCAGATGAGCTAAAATCTGCATCTCTCAAACCCCTCTTGAAGAAACATAACCTGGATACAAAAGAACTCTCCAATTACAGACCTATATCCAACCTTCCGTTTCTAGCAAAGCTCACAGAGAAAATTGTGAACACACAACTCTCTGACTACCTTGAGGAACATAAAATACTATACCCCTCACAGTACGGTTTCAGGAAATCCTCCAGTACAGAAACCCTTCTCATCTCCCTATCAGACCATATCCTCTTGGGTCTTGACAAAGGGCTTTCATACTTACTGGTCCTCCTAGATATCTCAGCGGCTTTCGATACGGTAAACCATTCCATTCTTCTAAACCGCTTATCTGACATTGGAATCGCTGGACTCGCCCTCAGATGGTTCAACTCTTTCCTCAAAAACAGAAGCTACAAGGTTAGAGTCAACAACAGAGAATCACCAACTTATAAAGCAACGCTAGGCGTCCCACAAGGCTCTTCTCTATCACCTACCCTCTTCAATATCTAATTACTGCCCCTCTGCCATCTACTCACAAACCTAAAACTAACACATTACCTCTATGCAGATGATGTGCAGATATTGATCCCCATAAAAGATTCTCTACCAAAAACGCTCGACTACTGGGAAAATTGCCTGAAGTCCATAAAAAGCCTCCTCTCTAGCCTGAACCTGGTTCTAAACGCATCCAAGACGGAAATCCTTCTTATCTCCCCTGAACACTCGACCAACACCGACATTACAGCTCTGGACCCACAGATCTCTCAAACCAGAGATTTAGGAATTATACTAGACAATCATCTAAACCTAAAGAAATCAATTAATAATATCACCAAGGACTGTTTCTATAAGCTTCAAGTTTTAAAAAGAATCAAACCCCTTTTCCACTTTCAGGACTTCAGAACCATCCTTCAATCCACCTTATTTTCAAAAACAGACTACTGCAATGCCTTACTCCTGGGGCTACCCATTTCAGCCACAAAACCTATACAAATGCTCCAGAATGCAGCAGCGAGAATCCTAACCAACACCAACCGCCGTGCTCACATTACCCCCATCCTTCGAAACCTGCATTGGCTGCCAATAAAATATAGAATTCTATATAAAGCTCTCATGATAATCCACAAATCTATTCACCAACAGCTCACACTAGACCTTCAGAACCCTCTCAAACACCACTCGTCCGAAAGACCCATCAGAGAAGCTTATAAAGGGACCCTACAAGTCCCACCTTCAAAATACACCCGTCTAAAAACCACCAAAGAACGTTCCTTCTCCACAGCAGGCCCGGTCCTCTGGAACAGACTCCCGACCGACCTAAGACTGGAACCTTGCCTTCATACCTTTCGAAGACAACTGAAGACGTGGCTTTTCCTCCAAGCCTTCCCCTAGTCAAAATGCCACTTCGAACTCAGCCTAAGGAATGAGATAATTACCAATCTCATAACCAGTTATTTATTATTTATTTGTTGCTTATTTCCGCCCTACCTTTCTTCCTGGCTACTCTAGCCCCCAAGTTCAATGCCCCTGTTTTATGTAACTTTGCTTGATTCAGCCTTCTTGTTCTTGGTTACACTTGTTTTTCCCCCAAGTTCCATGTAAACCGGCCTGATGTGAATTTCTATTCGTGAAGTCCGGTATAGAAATATATATTAAATAAATAAATAAATAAATAAATAAATTTATTCTGGAGTCCACGTTGGTGGGTGGGATCGAAGTGTCATCAGAGAACATTTTAGATTCCACTGAGAGGAGAGATCATAGGGAGAGATAGTCTTGAGCGATGGCCGGCCATATTTAGGCTGCTATTGCAACACCTAGATCTGGCCAGCTACACTGAGTGCTAGTCACCTAACTTTCTACTCTCAGCCCAAATTCTCTCCCAGAATTTGCCCAGCCAAAGTTAGCTTCCTAGTGAAAATTAGAGGGCTATATTTCGCCACAGATTGTCAAAGGCTATGATCTAGCTGGCCCAAGTCCGTATTTAGCCAGCTAAATCCCTTTGAAAAATGTATCAGTTTATTACCTGTACTAAGAGTGGCCTGGGACAGCATGGATTTGTTAAATGCAAAGTAGGGTGTGATCTGGCTAACAGCCAGGGTGGGGAATACTAAAGAAGACCTGGAACTGTGGGATGCAGAAAGCAGTAACAAACCTCTGCAGTTTTGGGCAAGAAAAAGTCACAAGCACTATGGTGGAATTATGATTACCTCACCTTAATTGCCTTGAGCACATTTGGAAAAGTGAATGGAAATAAACCTCAAAAAGGAGAGGAGAAACCACCACCACAAGAGGTTTGCTATTGAGCGTGTTTTTATTTTTTTTGCAGGGTCTCGTGTTATGACACAAAGTACCTGGTAGTGGATGGAGTTTGTGTTGCTGTTACTGAAGTGACACCAGAATTTGAATGTTCTTGTTCTCTTTCCTGCCTCACTCCCTTTGCATTCCCGTGGCCTCTCTTTCTCCCTCCCTCCTTCTCTTTCTCTGCCTTCCTTGGTCTCTTTTTCTCTCTCTTTGCTCTCTCCAGTGAGTAATATTGTGTCCTGTATTTCTCTTCTCTTTAAGAGAACATCACCCTGGACCTGCCCATTAAGAGTTGCTCCACATCATCTGTCTGCTCCAAGCTATCCAAGGCATGGGCTGGTGTCTCCCTCACCATGCTAGGTGCCTGCTGCTTTGGGAATAAGTGCAACCAGGACTTGTCCCAAAACATACAGTACGGAAATCTACCCCCCCTAATTCTGATCCCCCGTAATCCGTTGACAACCCCAGGTCTCCTGGACAATGTCACTGGCCTCAACACTACCGAGGGAGCACCATCCAACACCAGCACAACCCACCTCGCCACATCCATCAGTGAAAGCAGCACCATAAAGGCCATCAGCGAAGCAATTATCAGCCAGACCACCAAGCAGACCCAATCAACAGGAGGCACGACAAGAGTCATCAGCTGTATTTGGTCAGCCATTCTCTTGGCTGCACTTACCTTATGATCAAGAGATAGATGGAGCAGACCTACCCTTCTCTTCCTCCTCTTCCAGTGCTGCCAGTTTAACTTGTGTTAAAAACATTGAGCTCCATATTCAGCTGCTAGCCAGCTAGGATACTTGTCCAACTAACTTGGCCTGGATATTCAGTGGCGTAGGCATGCTGCATAATATACCCGTTATCTTAAAGTTAGCCAGATAAGGTTATCAATTTAACATTTGAACTGCTCTTTGGCTGTCCTAAAGTTAACCAGCTATGACCTAGAGGCACTAAACCGCAATGTTTTATCGCAGGAGGTGTCACCACGATAGTGGGGCCCCTCCCCCGAAAAAACAATGCAGTTGTATGGTGCGTTCTTTTGTCTTACAGGTAAACACCGAAGAACAAAAGAACACAACGCACGGCTCTTTAACATGATGGCTGCCCCAACATCGCCTTAAAGGGCCGCTGGCAAACGGGGAGGTAGAGTGGGGATCATTGCTGAACCTATCTCAACCTGGGGCCACAGTCGAGGCAGCCCCAACACCCCCAAAATGTAAAAAAATAAATACGTAGGCCCGAAGCACACCGCCAGCCCTCCCCCCCCAAAGGCCATCATGGCCCTGGACCCCCCCACCCCCACAAAATGTAAAACATAAAAAATAGAGTCTCAGCCTCTTCCCATTCTTCACCCCTACCCCCATCCCGCCTAGTCAAAGATGGGCCCGACTCCCCCCAGAAGTCAGAAAATAAATTAGTGTCCAAGCCCCCAACCCCCCTCCCACATCCTCCTGAATCTTCAAATGGATCCCATGTCAGGGCCGGCACCCCAATCCCTGGACCTCACCCCAGTCACATGGCTGGGGCAAAGTCGGCTCAGCACCATTTTGGAAAAGGGCACCAACTGGGCCGGGTATGATGGTGCAGTCAGCCCTGATACGGGATCCATTTGAAGGTTCAGTGGGGGTGGAAGTCCGCATCCTCATTTTTTAATTTTCTGGCTTCTGGGAGGAGGGAGAGGGTATGGAAAGGTGGGGCTGGGACCCTACTTTGACTAGTAAGGGTAGGGATTGGGGGGCCGTGAACCTATCTATGACTTTGGGAGGTGGGGAATGGGGATCTGAAGGGGCCAGGACCCTATTTATTATATTTTACGCTTTGGGAGTGGGGGGCCGGGGCCATGATGGTCTTTTGGGGGGGGCATCATCGCATGCCTACATGTTTAGTTTTTTTACATTTTGTGGGTGTCAGGGCTGCCTTGACTAGCAGCTCCAGGTTGAGACGGGGTCAGTACTGACTCCATTCTACCTCCCTATTTGCCATGACTTTTTTTTTAATCTGGCTCTTTAAATGTTAAGGAGGAAGCCTCAGGACTCGCGTTAGACTCCTTGGCCTCCTGCCTTACATTTATCACTTTTCAAAAAGATGTAGATATTTTATCACAGCTGACCACCTTCTGAGTCAGCAGCGATAAAATATTTGCATAGGATTCCCTATGCATGATCTTCTATGCATGCATTTGTATTATTCATGCAAATCACATGCAAAGAAGGTCATTGTAGTAGGGGAGAGAATCTGAATGGGGAAATGCATCCGTGGCTTAATGCAGAAAATCTGCATTTATCCAGCTAACAGCGGGATATCCTGCCCCATCTCGGAATGTTCTGACTAAGCCATGGGGCAGTCAGATCAGCGTTTGAATGGCTAAATATGGAGCTCATAAGAATTTAAGAACAAAAGAAGTGCCAGGCTGGCTTAGACCAATGGTCCATTAAGCCCAGCATCCTGTCTCCAACAGTGGCCAATCTAGGTCACTTGGAAGTACCCTATAGGAAAGTTAATTCCGTGCTACTCATCAGGGTCGGTGCTAGTCTTTTTGCTGCCCTGTGTGAACAATTATTGTGTCCCCCCCCGCCCCCCCCCCCCACACACACACACATTTTAATTTAGTCTCTGTCTTGGTCCCACCAAAAAAAACCCAGCTCCTTCCAGCAACCTAAACTTTAAAAACTGTCACCCCCCACTACCAGGTCTTCATTCCCTCTCATGGAACCCATGGCTAGTGCAAGAGTGTTAGGTGCCCCCACCCTCTCCACGCACACAGTTAAAAATATGCATTCATAATAAGAGATTTTACAAATGCTCCCATCAACTTTCTACTACCTCCCCGTACCTTTATGATGCACAGAGCCACTGTGACCAGCACCTCCACCCTCCGCCACTGTTGAGGAGGGCAGCAGAGGCAGGGCCAATCACCCCACCTCTTTCCTAACACCCTGTGAGCCGCAGGAGAGGGGGAAGGATCCTTCCTTGACTGCCAGTGATTGTAAGGGCTGCAGGAGGCATGGAAAATGCTCATGTAGCTACCTCCTCCTCTCTGTATGTGCTGTGGGAGGCAGAGGACAGCCCTCCTATGGCAGCTATCTGGGACTCTCCTCGCAGACAAAGGCTCCTTCCACTCAACAGCAAAAATGTATTTTGTTAATTTTGCTCTTCCAGACATGTGACAATCCAAGCAGCCACCAAAACCAGTGAGGCCCTTGCTAAAATATTCTGCCACCTAGGTCCCTGTGGTCTTGTTGGACAGAAACTGGTACTGAAACAGCTGGTTTCTCGGGAGCTGTGGCCCACTGGTACCAGTCAGGTTATCTCATGACCTGAACTGTTGCAGGCTCAAGCTTTTTTTTTCTGCCCCCTTGTTTTCTCCATATATTTTTTCTGGAATGTAATTGGCCACCACCAACATGCTAACACTGACCTCATGCTTTCTGGGAATTTGTGGTCTACTGGTACAAGTCCAACTACCTCATGGACCTCTTAACATTGTTCCTGCCAGTGCCTTCCATATCTGATCCAAGCATGTCCAGATTCCATTACAAGGGTAGCCACCTCCACCTTCATTGGTAGGGTATTCCAGGCCCTGTCAGCTGTCAGAGCAAACTTGTAGCATCTATACAGTCACCAAAATTAGCAAGGCCATTGTCCAAAACATCTGGCCTTGCCACATTAACTGTTGCTTGGATTCTGACCATGGTCTCTACCTGCAGGTTATCTCAGCTTTCTTGGAGGTTGTAAGATGTTAAGTACATGGACTGCTACCCTAACAAAATTCAAGACAAGGATTTTTCTGTTTATCCTTTTATTTTTCATAGAAAATCAGTTCAAGTAGCCCACATCAAGGAACTCTAGCTTGCATAAGAATCATGGTGTTAGGAAGTCAGTTTTTGTTACTGATTTTTTAAAGTTAGGGAGGAGAGAATGCCGATAAAGGAAAACCAATGCCTGCCGCAACTGGACCTATGATCCAGGAGATGCCTGTTGCAATCAAACTCGGTGCACCAGAGCTTTGACAACAAAGGACCAAAGATAAGTGTGCACATCCACAACAAGGAAGCACATACTAGGTCTGGCCAGACTTTCAACATTTTACTGAACACAAAAATAATGCATAAAGGTTTGAATGTGTCGGAGTTTCAAATTAACTAAGTATTTAAAAAAGCCTCTTTGTGAGGTTTTGTCTAAAAACCTATATTTGTTATGTAATCCTTTTTTGGGGAAATTTCTTTACGTGGGCTAGCTCTTCTGTTTTTTTTTTGTTTTTTTTAATTTATAGTTTATTGAATTTCTTTCAAACATTTTACAATGCAAAAAGGAAAAAGAAAATATTGCTTCACATCAATCAAAGGTTTAAGAAAACATACATTTGCCCACTTCATGTCATGTGGATACAATAATCAGCCCACTTTATGGGGAGTATAATAAAGAAAAACTTGTTTCACAAAAAATAATATCTCATATTAATGAGTTCTTTTAGGAGATTGCCTTTTAATTATTCCAGATTCCCCTTTCATGGAGGGGGGTTAAACCGAGGACAGCGGCACGCAGTCGCCGGCGCGCCGAAGCCGCGCGCCAAAGGGGCGCGCCCCTGGGTGATTTTTTTTTTCCTTTTTCTGACTCTTTCATCGTTGGATATTTCCTACATTTGGATGGGAAAGAAAAGAAAAATTAAGATGGCGATATCAACACCTGTAAGAGGAGACGTCACAGGCCCGATGGACCAACATCTTATTCGGAGGGTGAGTCAGAACACTAGAGAAGTCATACCGGACATCTCTTTTTCATCAGGAGCCTCCGGTAGTCCAGCCATTGACCAGTCCCCTAATGTAACTGCTGGGAATAGTGGGGCCAGTGGAGGGTCTGACCCTAGGATTGAGGCATTAACATCGCCGGGACCCAGAGTTCAGATACCAGGACTACAGGAAGGGACTAGAAATAATAATGATAGTGATTTGGGACATGTGTTTCCTAGTGATTTAAATGATGAAGAAGTCCCCCCTGATAACATCACACTGGTGGATGTGTGGAGGGTGGTTTCTAAAATGGAAAGGTTATTATCCCTTTCCATGAGTCAGTCCACCACTACGGCATTGGAAACTAAGAAACAATTGGAGGATCACAATAAAAGAATTGTTTACTTAGAAACTGTGACAGAGTCAAATCTGTCACAAGTTGCAACTCTACAAGCTACCAGTACAGCATGTATAAAGGATTCTTTAATTATGTATAAGAAGTTAGAGGGATATGAGAACATTCTAAGGAGAAATAATTTGAGGTTTCTAAATTTCCCATGTATCAGACTAATATCTGCACAAGAATTATTAAGTAAATATGCTAGGGAAATTTTGGGTATAACCAAGGAATTAACAATGTCTAAAATGTTTTATTTACCTATAAAAAAAAGGGATATCTCAACACCTGAAGGTGGTATTGATGTTTTAGTACCAGCTAGTCCCAATTTAACTGATTTCCTGGAATCATCCAATGATAATATCCAATCAAGAGCCACATTGTTAGTGACTTTTGGTTTGGAAAATGAGAAAAACCTCATTCTCCAGAGATACTTTAGAAATAAAGAAATCTTATTTTGTGGTCAGAAAATTCAAGTGTTTCCGGACGTTTCCAAAGACACTCAAATGAGGCGGAAACAGTTTTTGAATTTGAAACAGAGGGTGGTTGCCTTGGGAGCCACCTTTTTTCTCAAATTCCCCTGCAAATGTTTAGTTACTTATCAGAGTAATAGATTTGTGTTTCTGGAACCACCTCATTTAGAAACATTTCTTGCAGACAAGGGTGGATAGACAAGCTCTTCTGTTTTTTCCCCAATTCTTTTTTCTCACAAGGGAGGATTCTTTCGGAGGAGTTGAAGGATAACCTTCATGGCCCAGGCAAGGGTCTGTATGTGTGTGTGTTTCTCTTGCTCTTTGGGACAGGGTCATGGACAAAGTAGGCAGGACTCGCTGGATGGGTGTTCAAAATAATATTTACTGATATTGACTGGAGGGAAATTAATAAAGGGGCGGATTTTCAGAGCCCTGCTCGCGTAAATCCGCCCAAAACCGGGCGGATTTACGCGAGCAGGGCCCTGCGCGCCGGGAAGCCTATTTTACATAGGCCTCCCGGCGCGCGCAGAGCCCCGGGACTCGCGTAAGTCCCGGGGTTCTCGGGGGGGGCGTGTCGGGGGCGTGTCGGGGGGCGGGCCCGGTCGTCGCGGTGTTTCGGGGGCATGTCGGCAGCGTTTGGGGGGGGGGTACGGGGGCGTGGCTACGGCCCGGGGGCGTGGCCGCGCCCTCCGTACCCGCCCCCAGGTCGCGGCCCGGCGCGCAGGAGGCCCGCTGGCGCGCGGGGATTTACGCCTCCCTCCGGGAGGCGTAAATCCCCCGACAAAGGTAAGGGGGGGTTTAGACAGGGCCGGGCGGGTGGGTTAGGTAGGGGAAGGGAGGGGAAGGTGAGGGGAGGGCAAAGGAAAGTTCCCTCCGAGGGAACGGGGTAGGCTGCCGGCGCCATTTTCCGTACGGAAAACGATTCGCGGCAGGAAAATCGCTCACGGACCCCCGCTGGACACCCAGGAACTTTTGGCCAGCTTGGGGGGGCCTCCTGACCCCCACAAGACTTGTCAAAAGTCCAGCGGGGGTCCGGAACGACCTCCAGCAGTCGAATCGTGTTGGTCTATGGCCGCCGCCATTTTGCGGCAGCCATTTTGCAAAATGGCGCCGGCTGAAGACGACACGATTCAATAGCAGGAGGCCGTTTCGGACCGCCGCTCTACCCCAGGGTAATTTGTGGCATTTGGGGGGGTTCGGGAGGGGGGGGAATTTAATGTAAAGGTCGGGGGTGGGTTTTAGGGTGCCGGTTTTCCTGCGCTTCCCCTTCCCCCGATTTAGCTAAGGACCGCCGCTGGACCCCAGGGTAATTTAAAGCATTTGGGGGGTGGGGGATTTAATTTAAAGGGTCGGGGTGGGTTTTAGGGGGTTTTAATGTGCCGGTTTTCCTGCCCTCCCCCTTCCCCCGATGGACCCCAGGGTAATTTAAAGCATTTGGGGGTGGGTTTTAGGGGGTTTTAATGTGCCGGTTTTCCTGCCCTCCCCCTTCCTCCGATATACGATTTTTGACGATAAATCGGGGGAATTGGTATTGTATCGTGGCCCTAACGGTTTTTGACGATTTAAAATATATCGGACGATATTTTAAATCGTCAAAAAACGATTCACATCCCTATTAAGCATATATTATATTGGGGGGGGGGGTTTTGCCAGCCAATATCTAATTTTTTTCTAATACAATAAAATTGCTAAATCATTTACAGGTTCTTTTATTGCAGAGATCTTAATTATTATCCTCACACAGAACATTTCAAACATTTTATTCCTGCATTCCCTCCATACCCAGCAGGAAAGAGGACTTTCAGGTGTGCCCCCTCAAGAAAACATTGTGGGTACATACTTATCTTCACTCCTTCAGCCCAGGGCACCAAAGCAGGAGGGACTACACTCTGAGAGCAGTTTACACATGGCTTAGAGGGGGTGGAGCTAATGAGTGTTAAATTGGATGTGGGAAATTATCTGCTTATCTACCAGGGAACCAAAGAAGAAGACAACAAAAACGGATGTGCATAAAGAGTAATATCCCACAAGAAGTCAAGTTTCTATAGCTGGTGGCCAGGAAATATCCTTAACAACATAGACTAGAATAACTGCATATACTGGATGAGGCAGATGGTCTTTTTTTTTTTTTTTTTTTACATCTTCTACTGTGTTACTCTATTACAATTGGTATCACATTCTCATTTTTCATGTAAAATAAATCTGTTAGTATAAATGCAACATTTTTATCCGCACTAATGCTGTAAGGCAGTGGTTCTCAAACTTTTTTCTGTCAGGACACACCTGACAGGTGATTTTTACATGTGTGACACACTGAACACATGAATGTCATGGGGCTAAATGTAAACATACATTCTGCATCCTCAGGAACCCCCTCAACCCCCAACAATGGGTGCAGAGCAGATCTAGGGCATTACCCGTACAACTCACCATACAAAAAAGATATTCTGGTTCTGGTGACATCTCAGTAAAAGCAAAACAAACTCCCTTTACTACCAGGCACAATAGCCCTTCTTATGAAAAGACAGTAATTTACCACTAATGCTTGTCCTATTGAGAAAACACAACAAATAAGATTGATACAAATGCCTACATGCTAGTAAAATATCTCACCTCGGTCACACACCCAGAACTGACCTTCACCAAGTACAGAAAGACCACAAATTATAAATATGGAGAGAGAAACTGGAATGGAAAACAAAAAAAGCCACTCTGAATGCAATGCAAACCTGAAGAAATGGAAAGAGAAATATAGCACCTAACAGACTCTCAGGATTTGCAATAATGCACACAAACTAACCTGCACAAAGTTACACCTGTATTATGGAACACACTCAAACAGTAACGACTCTACCTATTAAAAGGCAACACTAGAAATATTAAACCAGGCCCTAAACACAAATACACCTCCTATTAGGAAAACAAAACAAAGCCATGAAATAATTGTAAAACTATACTAATAAATATTACAAAACAGCTGATGAACAGAATAGCATCCAACAATTAAAAACTCATAAAAATTATTAAAAATTGCCCAAATACCAATACAATATTTCAAAACAGCAGACACATCACATTTATTACTTGTATTATGTAAACTGTAAAGATAGAACCTTGTGTTCTGAACAACGGTATATAAGAATTGCATAAATAAATAAATAAATAAAAATAATACCCAATAATTAAAAAGGCAGTCAATCAAGAAAAATAAACTTTAAAAGCCATCTTTACTTACCCTCTCCAGCAACTCTCCTACTCCTTTCCCTTACAGGCCAATAGCACATACCAGAAGCAGCAGTGGCTGCTGAAGTTCTGTCCTCACAGTCTCTTCCTTAAGGTTCACAACCAGTAACATACATACACACACACACACACACACACACACACATACACACACACACCAATTAGACCCTATGACCAGTCTGTGTCTATTACACACCAGTGACTTCCTCCCTAACCAGTCTCTTTCACTCTCTCACACACACCAATTGCCTTCCTGACCAATCTTTCTCTCTCTCCCTCAAACACACCAGTCACCTCCCTGACCAGTCTCTTCCTCACACACACCAATCACCTCCCTGACCAGTATGTCTCCCTCACACACACACACATACGTCACCCTCCCTGACCAGTCTGTCGCTCTCATACACGCACACACCCCAATTACCTCCCTAACCAGTCTCTTTCACTCTCTTTCACTCTCTCACACACACCAGTAACCTTGCTGACCAATCTTTCTCTCTCTCCCTCATACACACACCAGTCATCTCTCTAACTAGTCTCTGTCCTTCAACACACCAGTCACCTCCCTAACCAGTTTCTCTTCCTCACACACACAGTCACTTCCCTGAATAGTCTGTCTCCCTCACACACACACACACACACACACACACACACACACCAGTCACCTCCCTGATCAGTCTATCTCCCTCACACATTTACCAGTCACCTCCCTGACCAGTCTGTCTCATACACACCAGTCACCTTCCTGACCACTCTCCCTCATGCACACCAGTCACCTCCCTGACCAGTGTCTCTTCCTCATATACACAGTCACCTCCCTGACTAGTCTGTCTCCCTCACACACATGCACCAGCCAGCTCCCTGACCAGTCTCTACCTCAATAACACACATGCTTTCTCTTTCTTACACACACATGCTCTCAATCACACGCATGTTCTCTCACTTAAACACATACTGTCAATCACACTTGCACAAACATGCTCGCTTGCATACAGGCTCTCACACACACATGCTCTCTCCCCCTCTGGCTCACTTTCACTCATGACCCCCCTCCCCTCCTTCCCAGCACAAAAGCGGCTGCAGT
Source organism: Rhinatrema bivittatum (assembly GCF_901001135.1). Lineage (NCBI taxonomy): Eukaryota > Metazoa > Chordata > Amphibia > Gymnophiona > Rhinatrematidae > Rhinatrema > Rhinatrema bivittatum. The sequence continues at coordinate 58,397,620 of NC_042628.1, read as the reverse complement.
AGCCTCCTCCTCCAGCCCCAGTGGCCTGAGAACAAAGGATCCATTCAGCTGTGGGATAACTCTGTTCTTTCTCCCATCGCTGATCACTGGATGCGCTTCATTTTGGTCTGGGTCTATGCTGCTGCCATACTTTATACAGCATAGTCTTCTCTTCTTTCCATGCACCCTACTGTATATCACTTCCTGTTTCAGGCCATGGGGGTGGGAAGAAGAAAGGGTCATGCCGCTGATGGTGCCAGCTTCCACTAATGCCTTCAGTTCACTAGTTGGTTTAGAGAGATTCAGATAGTCTTATCTGAACCATTGAGAGATGTTTTTGTGATTGTTGTGTGTGAGTGGATGATATCTATATGTTGAGCAGATTAGATGTAGGGTAAATTATAAATGAATAAAAATGATGATTTTCAGTATTTTAATATTTATTAAAATTCATTAGATATGTTGTATGTACAGATTATACTTTACATACTAAACATATTTGGAAGTAGATGCTATCAAGCATGTGTTTTAATTAAAAAAAATCTTTGTTATATTATATTTTAAGACATTTTTGTGCCAATAAATGTATTATTGTTAAATTGATGTATTGGTGCACTTTAAACATTTGCAAACTATTTTATAGATTATGTTTAAGTATTTTTATTACTTTTTTTTTAATTACATCCACAAAATCTCAGCGGTGGTGAGATCTTATCCACCGCCCAGAAGGTAACACAGAGGATCAATTTACAGAAAAGCATAGAAAAACAAGGAATACCTCTTTACATGCCCTCCTCAATGTAGACACCATCCCATCCCATCTTCCCAGCCTATATCTATACCATCCTTCAACACACTATAAATTTAGTTACCTAATCAGTGAAGCTGCGTCACTCTACAGACAGGTCGTTAATGATCTTACTACGCACTTTATGTGGCAACTATTAAAAAGGTGGGTTTAGGGAGGTCACGTGATGCGATAGCCTGATGAGACGCATTCACCAGAGCTCCAGGTGCTGGCCCGCTAAAACCTAATGATCCAAAGCGTCCAATTAAGCTAAACCCATGGTGTGGAGTGCAGGAGTGCGGCAGAGTAGCCCTGGAACTCGGCGAACCGTTTTTCACCGAGACGGTAATGTCGGCGAAACCGCCCAGAAAGGAGAAAGAAAAAGCAAAGAGTGGGGGGTAGGGGGGGGCCGAGCTCAAAATGGCCAACAGTGGGAAGGTGACTGAAATGGCAGGCTTTGATGAAGCGGCGATCTCTCAGCTGACTGCGGCCGTGGTGGAAGCACTGGAGCCTAATTTCGCCGGTATTGCTGAGAACTTTGCAAATATTAAAGAATCGCTGGGAGATATCGGGCACCGGATTGAGATTGCAGAGGGACGGATAGTGGCAGTGGAGGAGAACCAGCAAGCCAATTGGCGAGAGTAACAGCTTTGGAGACAGCAGTAAGCATGGCGGATAACAAATTAGAAGACTTAGAAAATAGGGCGAGGAGAAACAACTTAAAATTCATGGGATTGCCAGAAGAGATACCGGAGGGAGAGCTGCAGACAATAATAGAATCGTGGCTCCCTGGGGCTTTAAACCTGGAGGTGTTAGCAGGAAAGCTCATTATCGAAAGAGTACACTGGCTGAGACCCAGGAGAGAACATAAGAACATAAGAAAATGCCATACTGGGTCAGACCAAGGGTCCATCAAGCCCAGCATCCTGTTTCCAACAGTGGCCAATCCAGGCCATAAGAACCTGGCAAGTACTAGGGATGTGAATCGTTTTTTGACGATTTAAAATATCGTCTGATATATTTTAAATCGTCAAAAATCGTTAGGGCCACGATACAATACCAATTCCCCCGATTTATCGTTAAAAAATCATAAATCGGGGGAAGGGGGAGGGCAGGAAAACCGGCACACTAAAACCCCTAAAACCCACCCCGACCCTTTAAATTAAATCCCCCACCCTCCCGAACCCCCCCCCCAAATGCTTTAAATTACCTGGGGATCCAGCGGTGGTCCAGAACGGCGGCGGTCCGGAACGGCCCCCTCAATTGAATCCTTTTGTCTTCAGCCGGCGCCATTTTGCAAAATGGCCACCGCAAAATGGCGGCGGCCATAGACAAAAACGATTCGACGCAGGAGGTCGTTCCGGACCCCCGCTGGACTTTTGGCAAGTCTTGTGGGGGTCAGGAGGCCCCCCCAAGCTGGCCAAAAGTTTCTGGGAGTCCAGCGGGGTTCAGGAAGCGATTTCTTGCCGCAAATCGTTTTCCGTACGGAAAATGGCGCCGGCAGGAGATCAACTGCAGGAGGTCGTTCAGCGGGGGTTCCGGACCACCGCTGAACGACCTCCTGCAGTCGATCTCCTGCCGGCGCCATTTTCCGTACGGAAAATGGCGCCGGCAGGAAAACAATTCGCGGCAAACGTACGGAAACGTACGGAAAACGATTCGCGGCAAACGTACGGAAACGTACGGAAAACGTACGGAAAACGATTCGCGGCAAGAAATCACTTCCTGAACCCCGCTGGACTCCCAGAAACTTTTGGCCAGCTTGGGGGGGCCTCCTGACCCCCACAAGACTTGCCAAAAGTCCAGCGGGGGTCCGGAACGACCTCCTGCGTCGAATCGTTTTTGTCTATGGCCGCCGCCATTTTGCGGCGGCCATTTTGCAAAATGGCGCCGGCTGAAGACAAAAGGATTCAATTGAGGGGGCCGTTCCGGACCACCGCTGGATCCCCAGGTAATTTAAAGCATTGGGGGGGGGGGGTTCGGGAGGGTGGGGGATTTAATTTAAAGGGTCGGGGGTGGGTTTTAGGGGGTTGGCTCACGATTTTAACGATTTTTCATGATAGTTTACACACCCAAACGGCAACAATACGATTCCCTCCCCCTCCCAGCCGAAATCGATCGTTAAGACGATTGAGGACACGATTCACATCTCTAGCAAGTACCCAAAAACCAAGTCCATTCCATGCAACCACTGCTAATGGCAGTGGCTATTCTCCAAGTGAACTTAATAGCAGGTAATGGACTTCTCCTCCAAGAACCCATCCAATCCTTTTTTAAACACAGCTATACTAACTGCACGAACCACATTCTCTGGCAACAAATTCCAGAGTTTAATTGTGCGTTGAGTAAAAAAGAACTTTCTCCGATTAGTTTTAAATGTGCCCCATGCTAACTTCATGGAGTGTCCCCTAGTCTTTCTACTATCCGAAAGAGTAAATAACCGATTCACATCTACCCGTTCTAGACCTCTCATGATTTTAAACACCTCTATCATATCCCCCCTCAGTCGTCTCTTCTCCAAGCTAAAAAGTCCTAACCTCTTTAGTCTTTCCTTATAGGGGAGTTGTTCCATTCCCCTTATCATTTTGGTAGCCCTTCTCTGTACCTTCTCCATCGCAATTATATCTTTTTTGAGATGCGGCGACCAGAATTGTACACAGTATTCAAGGTGCGGTCTCACCATGGAGCGATACAGAGGCATTATGACATTTTCCGTTTTATTCATCATTCCTTTTCTAATAATTCCCAACATTCTGTTTGCTTTTTTGACTGCCGCAGCACACTGAACCGACGATTTCAATGTGTTATCCACTATGACACCTAGATCTCTTTCTTGGGTTGTAGCACCTAATATGGAACCCAACATCGTGTAATTATAGCATGGGTTATTTTTCCCTATATGCATCACCTTGCACTTATCCACATTAAATTTCATCTGCCATTTGGATGCCCAATTTTCCAGTCTCACAAGGTCTTCCTGCAATTTATCACAATCTGCTTGTGATTTAACTACTCTGAACAATTTTGTGTCATCTGCAAATTTGATTATCTCACTCGTCGTATTTCTTTCCAGATCATTTATAAATATATTGAACAGTAAGGGTCCCAATACAGATCCCTGAGGCACTCCACTGTCCACTCCCTTCCACTGAGAAAATTGCCCATTTAATCCTACTCTCTGTTTCCTGACTTTTAGCCAGTTTGCAATCCACGAAAGGACATCACCACCTATCCCATGACTTTTTACTTTTCCTAGAAGCCTCTCATGAGGAACTTTGTCAAACGCCTTCTGAAAATCCAAGTATACTATATCTACCGGTTCACCTTTATCCACATGTTTATTAACTCCTTCAAAAAAGTGAAGCAGATTTGTGAGGCAAGACTTGCCCTGGGTAAAGCCATGCTGACTTTGTTCCATTAAACCATGTCTTTCTATATGTTCTGTGATTTTGATGTTTAGAACACTTTCCACTATTTTTCCTGGCACTGAAGTCAGGCTAACCGGTCTGTAGTTTCCCGGATCGCCCCTGGAGCCCTTTTTAAATATTGGGGTTACATTTGCTATCCTCCAGTCTTCAGGTACAATGGATGATTTTAATGATAAGTTACAAATTTTTACTAATAGGTCTGAAATTTCATTTTTTAGTTCCTTCAGAACTCTGGGGTGTATACCATCCGGTCCAGGTGATTTACTACTCTTCAGTTTGTCAATCAGGCCTACCACATCTTCTAGGTTCACCGTGATTTGATTCAGCCCATCTGAATCATTACCCATGAAAACCTTCTCCATTACGGGTACCTCCCCAACATCCTCTTCAGTAAACACCGAAGCAAAGAAATCATTTAATCTTTCCGCGATGGCCTTATCTTCTCTAAGTGCCCCTTTAACCCCTCGATCATCTAACGGTCCAACTGACTCCCTCACAGGCTTTCTGCTTCGGATATATTTAAAAAAGTTTTTACTGTGAGTTTTTGCCTCTACAGCCAACTTCTTTTCAAATTCTCTCTTAGCCTGTCTTATCAATGTCTTACATTTAACTTGCCAATGTTTATGCTTTATCCTATTTTCTTCTGTTGGATCCTTCTTCCAATTTTTGAATGAAGATCTTTTGGCTAAAATAGCTTCTTTCACCTCCCCTTTTAACCATGCCGGTAATCGTTTTGCCTTCTTTCCACCTTTCTTAATGTGTGGAATACATCTGGACTGTAATCACCAGATTCATGAACTGAGCACAACGCTCTACCATATTAACCGCTTACCGAAAGAAAAGGGACCTAAGATATAAAGAACACAAGATTGTACTGTTTCAAGATTTTTCAGCCACAGTGGCAGCCAAGCGCAGATTGTTTTCCTCGATATGTAATGATCTGTACAATAAAAATATCCAGTTCGCACTCCAGTTCCCAGCTATCTTAAAGGTGTGGTGAGATGGCAAAGTCAGCACCTTTGATATGCCAGATAAGGTGATGGCCTGGCTAGGCACTACTGGGGGCAATTCGTAACTTTATAGGGCCCTGCTAAACTCTGGCGCTCACATACAAAGAAGGAAGGCCCAACTACTTAATGAAGCACCTGGTAAAAAAACAGGGCACTACACAAGCTGAACGGTATGTTTATGATAGTTTGAAGTTTGCTTAATTGCAGAGGAGGACAAAAAATAGGTTGAAATTTCATTTGTCCTCGGGTACATGTTCGCCCTGGTTAATGCCACGACATATCATCAGATCCTAAGAACCAAGTGGAGGTATTTTGGCTCTGAAGGCAATATGGAAACTGAGGGGATCTGTCTAGTGGAAATATCAGATAAGGCAGGGGTGTGATTGAAAGACATGCCTAGCAAGATAAACCCTCTTAGTGGAATATGGACTTCAATACCAGGACGTGGGCAATTTTTCTATGCCTAGTACCATTCAGAACATAATATTTCGATCCTTATGTTTATTAGGGATGTGAATCGTTTTTTGACGATTTAAAATATCGTCCGATATATTTTAAATCGTCAAAAATTGTTAGAGCCGCGATACAATAACAATTCCCCCAATTTATCGTCAAAAAATCGTAAATCGGGGGAAGGGGGAGGGGAAGGGGGAGGGCGGGAAAACCGGCACACTAAAACAACCCTAAAACCCACCCCGACCCTTTAAAATAAATCCCCCACCCTCCCGAACCCCCCCAAAATGCCTTAAATTACCTGGGGTCCAGAGGAAGGGTCCCAGTGTGATCTTTTACTCTCGGACCTCCTGTGCGTTGTAGATTAGGCGCCGGCGCTACCTTTGCCCTGTCATATGACAGGGAAAAGGTAGCGGCCGGCCGCCTAATGGCGGCCGGCCGCTACCTTTGGCTACCAATGGCAACCAATGGCAGCCATTGGTAGCCATTGGCTACCAATGGCTACCATTTGGCTACCAATGGCAAAATGGCGGCCGGTGCCCTGTCATATGACAGGGCACCGGCGCCATTTTGTTTTTTTGTCCCCCGACGGCAGGAGCGTAGGAGATCACTCCCGGACCCCCGCTGGACCCCCAGGGACTTTTGGCCAGCTTGGGGGGGCCTCCTGACCCCCACAAGACTTGCCAAAAGTCCAGCGGTGGTCCGGGAACGACTTCCTGCACGCGAATCGTTTTTCCGTACGGAAAAACGATTCGCGGCAGGAGATTGCTCCCGGACCCCCGCTGGACCCCCAGGGGACTTTTGGCCAGCTTGGGGGGGCCTCCTAACCCCCACAAGACTTGCCAAAAGTCCAGCGGGGGTCCGGAACGACCTCCTGCAGTTGAATCGTGTTGCCGTACAGCCGGCACCATTTTGCGCAAAATGGCGCAAAGGTAGCACCGGCGCCATTTTGTTTTTTTGTCCCCCGACGGCAGGAGCGTAGGAGATCGCTCCCGGACTCCCGCTGGACCCCCAGGGACTTGCCGTACGGCCGGCGCCATTTTGCGCAAAATGGCGCCGGCCGTACGGCAACACGATTCGACTGCAGGAGGTCGTTCCGGACCCCCGCTGGACTTTTGGCAAGTCTTGTGGGGGTCAGGAGGCCCCCCAAGCTGGCCAAAAGTCCCTGGGGGTCCAGCAGGGGTCTGGGAGCGATCTACTGCCGCGAATCGTTTTTCCGTATGGAAAAACGATTTGCGTGCAGGAAGTCGTTCCCGGACCCCCGCTGGACTTTTGGCAAGTCTTGTGGGGGTCAGGAGCCCCCCCCCCCAAGCTGGCCAAAAGTCCCTGGGGGTCCAGCGAGGTTCCGGGAGCGATCTCCTACCCTCCTGCCGTCGGGGGACAAAAAAACAAAATGGCGCCGGCGCTACCTTTGCCCTGTCATATGACAGGGCAAAGGTAGCGCCGGCGCCATTTCTACAACGCACAGGAGGTCCGAGAGTAAAAGATCACACCGGGACCCTTCCTCTGGACCCCAGGTAATTTAAGGCATTTTGGGGGGGTTCGGGAGGGTGGGGGATTTATTTTAAAGGGTCGGGGTGGGTTTTAGGGTTGTTTTAGTGTGCCGGTTTTCCCGCCCTCCCCCTTCCCCTCCCCCCCACTGGACCCCAGGTAATTTAAGGCATTTTGGGGGGGTTCGGGAGGGTGGGGGATTTATTTTAAAGGGTCGGGTGGGTTTTAGGGATGTTTTAGTGTGCCGGTTTTCGATTTACACGATTTACACGATATTTAAAAAACCCAAACTGCGACGATCCGATTTCCTCCCCCTCCCAGCCGAAATTGATCGTTAAGACGATCGATCACACGATTCACATCTCTAATGTTTATGCTATGTTTCTGGGTGCAATGGGTATCCAGGGGGTTTATAGTTATGACAGTAGAAAGTTAGTCATTATGAAAAGTTCTCCATTTGATTGTTATGTGTATAGCCGCAGAGACTGTGGGAATAACCTATAGGAGTGGGTCAACACCTGGTCGTATTGTAAACGGACCTCTAGCCCATAATTTTGTGGGCACAAATGTATACACTGTTTTTTCTAGGAGGGGGGAAAGGGGGAGGGAAGGGGGGAAATGTAAAAGGTTTCTGAGGGATTTAACAGAGGGGGATATACACCACACCACAGACAGAAGCAGTATGGGTAACAGAGTCTCAGAGTATGAGTGTTCAAGCTGGGAGACCGCCCACCGGAGTGAAGAATATATGGTTAAGTTGGTATGCGACCGCATTAACTACAGGATAGGACATATAAGGTATATTTCCTGGAATGTGGGAGGAATTGGCACACCTGTTAAGCAGCAAAGAATACTAAGTGCGCTCCAAAGACAAAAGGTGGGGATAACGGCACTCCAAGAGATCCATTTGTCAACCGCAGAAAGCCTGAAATTGAAAAAGCAGTGGGTAGGGCAGTGCTGTATTACGCCGCCGGTGGGGCGTAAGGCTGGAGTAGTAATTCTCATACATAAAAAATTAAAGTTTGAACTAATACAACAGGTGTCAGACGAACAGGGCAGATATCTCATTTTGGTTGGAAAGGCTAACGGCAAGGAGGTCACTGTGTGCAATATATATGCCCCGAATGTTTACACTCACTCTTTTTTTCAGGGAGTGATAAACAGGTTTCTTGCCATTTCCCGGGGACCCTTAGTTGTGTTAGGAGAATTTAATTGTGTGAGTGACCCTAGTGTAGATCGTTCACACCCGGCGCCTGATACAGATGGCGTTCTGGCGGGTATCACCCTAGTGGGCTGTGCAACACGATGCAACGTGCCACGCAGCAACTGTTCTTCCCGTGGAGATACCCCTATTTTGGACAAGGGGCAGAGTGAGTCACAGCATCCAGGGTTTTCATTCACGTAGATTTGTCTTTTTTTTCCTGTACCATGGTAAATCCTTCTCATCTCGCTCTATTAACATGCACTGCTAGATCCTATGTAAAAAAAATAAATCTATTTAGATACTTATTCCCATGTACTTGGTTGCTTTTTTTTTTTTTCCCCTGCCTATACCACCTAATATGAGGGGGAAAGGGGTCTCATACTTATGTGAAGAGCTCCACTTACTTGATATTTGGCGGACGTTAAACCCGACCGAAAGAGATTATACTCATGTCTCGAAGGCCCATTCGACTTTGTCCAGAATTGATTATGTGCTGGTGTCTACCTCCACACTTCCCAAGATTGTACGCGCAAAAATTGGCCCCATAGAAATATCAGATCATGCATTCATTTGGGATGAAATTGGGGATGGAGCAGGGGAGACATCCGCTAGAGCTTGGCGCTTCCCCATTCATTTCTACGGGAACTCTAAATTCAGGGACTTTTTCATAGGCAAATGGGATGAGTTTGCCAAACACAATGCCGCACATAAAAATGACCCCTGGCTATGCTGGGCAACTAGTAAAGCAGTAATGAGGGGAGAAATCACGTCCTACACAATAGCACAATCGAAAGCGATGGTTAAAAATATAGTGAATTTGGAAAAACAACTGAGACAGGCCAAGCAGAAGCTGGCGCAACAGAATACCACCCAGGCGCAAACACAATATAATGACATTCTGCGAACACTTAACATATTACTTCATGAGAGGGCACAGAGGGGGATGCAGCGGGATGCCAACAAATTTTTCAGATATGGTAATAAATCGAGACGGGTATTGACAAACATGGTTCGCTTGGCAAGGGGAAGGACTCTGATTGACAAATTACGAAGGGGAGATGGGACGCCTTTAGTAACAGGGGAGGAGATATGTGCAGAGTTTCGAAAATTTTATGAGACGTTATATACTGAGGACAGGAAGGGGGGATCTTCTCAGGATGAGGAGTTCTTTAGTGGGTTAAATATACCAAAGATTGATGCCAAACAGTTGGAATATTTGAATAAACCTATTCAATTAGAAGAGCTAAGGAGCGCTATTATGGCTAGTAAGGCTAATAAAGCACCAGGCCCTGACGGACTTAGTGCCGAATATTATAAATGTCTAATTTCACGAGCGGTAGAGGATTTACTATTTTTCTACCAGGAAGCCCAAAGACGAGGTAGTTTCCCAGGTGAAACGACCAGAGCATATATCACAGTCTTAGAGAAACCGGGCAAAGATCTATCCTCGCCAGCGGCTTATAGGCCAATTTCTCTCCTTAACTTTGAAGCCAAATTATTTGCAAAAATTATGGCGGATAGGTTGAGTGAGGTTTTTCCGGAAATCATCATGGCGAATCAGGTGGGCTTTGTGAAAGGCCGGGCGATTAGCACTAACATAACAAAATTGATTGTAGCCATGGAGGAATGCCATAAACAGGGGACAGAGGCAATCCTTGTGGGCTTTGATTCTGAAAAGGCCTTTGATAGGGTCTCATGGGATTATCTTTTTTCAGTATTAAGACGTTATGGCTTCAAGGGACAGATAGTTCAAACCATCTGGATGCTCTATCATGACCCAAATCGGCCATTCGGGTGAATGGCCAGCTTTCGGTGGATTTCAGATTACACCGAGGCACGCGACAAGGTTGTCCTCCGTCTCCCCCTACTATATATCCTTTCCATAGACCCCTTATTAAGGAAGATAGAAGCAGGTCCTGAGATCAAGGGATTTACATGGGGAAGGCAAAAGTTTAAAGTCTCTGCCTTTGCGGATGATGTTCTGGTCTTCTTGACTACACCACAATGCTCTCTTGAGAGAGTACTAGCACATCAAAGCCCTTTTGGGTCCTTTGCGGGGTTAAAAATCAATGTGTATAAATCGGAGGCTATGGATCTGAGGTTATCCTTTCGACAGAATTGGGAAGGGGAGTTTCAACTGCGGTGGGTAGACAGGACAATGCGTTATTTAGGAATCTTGCTGACCAGGGATACCACGAAAATTCACGAGGCAAATATACACTCTTTACTTCAAAATATGGCCACAAAATTGAAAACCTGGGGTACTCTGCCGCTTTCTCTGAAGGGTAAGATCGCGCTACTAAAAATGCTGGAACTGCCATGCTGGATATACATTTTGCAGCAGATGCCCCTTTGGTTAGCTAAGGCAGAAATTGCTAGTGTCAATTGGCTGATACGATACTATTTATGGGGAGGTCGCAAACCGAGGCTCTCAGATTCTGGACTCACAACTCCCTGCTACTTATAGACGCCACATGATATTAATGTCCGAGAGAAAGGCCTGGAGGTTTCTGTGTATACATAAATTGCATTTGAGAAGCTATACCATGCCATATATAACACTCTGTGGTAACCCTATGTTCCTAAGTGGGCTGGCGTGTTCCGTTTTCCAAAAATGGGCTACCAGGGGGGTGCAGAGTGTTTTTCAGTTATTTGAGCCAGGGACAGGGATTTTGTGGTCGTTCCAAGGCCTTCAAAATGATTATGGGATTAGGAAACAAGACTTCTTTGCCTACTTGCAAGCAAGACATTATGGAGAAGGTACAGAGAAGGGCAACCAAAATGATAAAGGGGATGGAACAGCTCCCCTATGAGGAAAGGCTGAAGAGGTTAGGGCTGTTTAGCTTGGAGAGGAGACGGCTGAGGGGGGATATGATAGAGGGCTTTAAGATCATGAGAGGTCTTGAATGAGTAGATGTGACTCGGTTATTTACACTTTCGAATAATAGAAGGACTAGGGGGCATTCCATGAAGTTAGCAAGAAGCACATTTAAGACTAATCGGAGAAAATTCTTTTTCACTCAACGCACAATAAAGCTCTGGAATTTGTTGCCAGAGGATGTGGTTAGTGCAGTTAGTGTAGCTGGGTTCAAAAAAGGTTTGGATAAGTTCTTGGAGGAGAAGTCCATTAATGGCTATTAATCAATTTTACTTAGTGAATAGCCACTGCTATTAATTGCATCAGTAGCATGGGATCTTCTTAGTGTTTGGGTAATTGCCAGGTTCTTGTGGCCTGGTTTTGGCCTCTGTTGGAAACAGGATGCTGGGCTTGATGGACCCTTGGTCTGACCCAGCATGGCAATTTCTTATGTTCTTATGTTCTTACACTGGCTCCCCATCAAATTCAGAATCCTGCACAAAGTCCTAACTATGATACACAAGACCATACACTCTCAGACCACTCTTGAGCTAAATATCCCTCTTCGGCATCACATGTCCTCCAGACCAATCAGAACAGCATACAAAGGTACCATATATGCACCCCCTGCTAAGTCCTCGCTTAGGAAAAGAGCCCTCTCCACCACTGGTCCTGCACAGTGGAACGCTCTTCCCCATGACCTTCGCCAAGAACCCTACCAGCGGACGTTTAAGAAAAAGCTTAAGACTTGGCTTTTCAAAATAGCTTTACCACAAAGAACTGATGCTTCTCACGGACACTATACGCTGTACAACACTTTCCTACCACAGTTATGAATATTCTTCCCCCCCAGTTATCCAATTAGTTCCTTGATCATATGCTGGTTTTTACCTCTCCTACCTTGCTCATGTCTATTCCTTTGTTTTTCTTTTGATATAACCTTGTTCAATTGTTCGATGTAATTCTAACCTTGGTTCTCTGTAAACCGATGCGATATGTCCTTTTCATGAACGTCGGTATAGAAAAAAGTTTAAATAAATAAATATGTAACTATATATTTTTCCATAGTACATAAATGAAATAAAGCATTTCTTAATTGGGTAATTGTAGGCATTTCCAGTAGCAGTCATTTCTGCAAAATAGCTTTCTTTGCTAATAAAACTCCCTTTCTGAATCATAAACATATCAATTTGGTATGAAAGTAGATTTTGCTCAAATTGTCAAATAATATGGTCTCTGCAACTAAAGGTAGTTGAGTCCCAATTATAGAAAAAATGAAAGATACCACTTTTCGCCAAAAGTCTTGAATCTTGAGACATGTCCAAAACTGAGATCCAGGTGTTCCTGTTGCTCTCCCACACTTCACACAGAGGGCAGACTTAGCCTTTTTCTGAGGGATATAAAAACGTAGCAAGGATTTATATTGAGTTTCTCTCAAGTCCATGTTGCTAGTGAGGTATTTGATTCTTTTAAAACAACCAACATATGTTTTAGCAGTTAAATCAATGGTCAATTCATCAAACCAGTAATTCCTTTGGGACAAAAATTCCATTGGTTTATGAGTGCGTTTTTTCAAGAAATTGTAAAACCCCAAAATAATATGGCAGGAAGGGTTTTCCTGGTCAAAACAAACTAACAAAGATTGCTGATTCTCAAGCTTTAAAACCTGTTTATTTAATGAGTTAGCATAGTGTCTTGCTTGTAAATAAGCAAAGAAATCCCGCTGTGCCAAATTGAAAGTATCCTGCAGCTCCGGAAAACTAAACATTTGTGTTACAATTTTGACTGCTGTACAGCCTCTTCACCACCAGAGATTCTCCATGAATCTCTCCCCTGGCTGGGCCAGCCGCCTATGCCTGCCTGCATCACGTCCATTCCAGTACTTAACCTTGCCTAGCCCATGTCTCAGTGCTTTGGCATCAAGTTCCTTTGAGCTCCCTGCTCTAGTGTTATGGTTAAGCGGTGTTTGGGTGGATTCTTGGGTACTGTGGCAGATGACCACACCCACGGGGAGAAGCCCCATGGGGAGCCACAGAACTGGGCTAGACTCAGGATGCACAAACACAGAATTAGATCTTTTATTGTACAGCTTGATGTATACCACCAGAGGTGGCAGTAGTGAGGTAGTCTGGATGTAATAGTCTCTGGACCCTTGGCAGAAGGGACCCTTCTCACCCCATTGGTATAGGGGAATTCTGGAGTAGGTTTCCCAGCAAGGCAATGCTGTAGATGAGACAGACTGAGAGTTAGATTACTCACTAGATGGTAGCTGTAGGTATGCGATTCCACCAGGCTGAAGTAGATGGTACTGGCACCGAGGCAGGGAGAGCAGGCCCTCGAGGAGTGAGTACCTGATCCCTGTAAGGCACCTGAAATAAAGCAGAGGTCCCCTGAGGAGCGGGTACCCAGGTTAGTCAATACTCTGAAGGGCAGAGAGAGAGCTTCCAGTGGCAGCACAGAAGCGGCAGAGTAACTTAGACCGGACGAATCCAAGTTCAAATCCAGTCCTTGCTAACTCGATTAGCTAGCACGTAAGGGCAGGCTAAATACCCGGATGGCGTAATGTCACTTGAGGGGGACGCCCCCGAAGTTCGCGCCATAGCTGGAATAAAGATGAGGGTAGCGCTTGTGTGCAGGGACTCTAGTAGGTCCTTGGGAGGAGCATGGCGGGAGGCAGCACCATAGCCGTTCCGGGGACGCCAGAGAGGGTGGCTTGCAGATGCGGCGGTAGCCATTTTCCCAAGGTAAGTGGGAACAGCCGTGAACAAGGTGAGGCAAACGGGGCAAAGCCGTCTAGGACCGACGGATGCAACAGTACCCCCCTTCAAAGGGCGCCCTCCCTGCTTCCTACCTGGTCTTGGTTTCTGAGGATGCATTCTGTGGAATTGTTGATGTTACGGTCCCGGACCGTGCCCCGGGACCTGCACTCACCACGCGGCCAGCCCAGCCGCAGGAACACCTTCCTCCTGGCCTCCAAGGCCGAAGACGCGGCCCTCCGTGGCATTCTCCCTGCAAGAGAGACACCGACACTGTTCCCCGGCTGGCCCCGCCCCCTAGGCGCGCGTACATGCTAGGGCTCCCTCTTAAAGGGGCCAGCGCGGGAGAGCACAGGAACAGCCTCTGATGATGTCAGACGCTGCCGGGCCATTTAAACCCGGCAGCTGCAGCAGTACAGTGCCTTGCAACGAGGTCCTCAGTTTGTCCGAGTCTCTAGTTGCTGCTGTAGTCCCTGGATTGCTTCTTCTGTCTTCTGGATTCGGACCCGGCTTGTATCCTGACTTGTCTTCAGCTTCCGCCATTTGGTTTTGATATTGATGTCTGACTTCTGGCTTCCGACTCGGCTCCGTCCCACGACTTCATCTCTAGCTTCCGTTCCTGGCTTGGTATTGTCTTCTGACCTCTGGCTTCTGACCCGGTCTGTCCCACGACTCCGTCTCCTGCTTTCATCCCTGGCTTGGTTTGGATCTCTGACTTCTGGCTTCTGACCCGGCTTCGCTCTTGGACTCTGACTTCGGCTTTTTCATCACCTCAGGTATCCGGTACTTGCTGGCCCAGAGTATTCTCCTAAGTCCCAGCAGCTCAGGCTCTCACGGGCTCCTCCCGGGAGAGCTGCGGGCTACCTGGACCCAGCCGTCCTTCGTCCATTTCTTTGGCTGCAGCCCAGATCCTTGGTCGCATAGGATCCCACCTAAGTCCAAGAGGTCCGGGTCCCTACGGGCTCCTCCTTGGGGGAACCTCGGTCTTCCAGTGGTGAAGCCCCATCCGAGTCTCTTCTGCACCGCCTCCCGGCTGTGACGCTCGCTGTGGTCCTCCACAGCTTACCATCCACTGTCTCAGCCTGCCCAAGGGTCCATGATTGTAACAGTTGAAGCATCTCTTTATCCATGATATTAGCCAAATGTTTCCAAGAGTTTTCATCAGGTCCATAACCCTCCCATGACAGGAGGTATTCCCATACTCTGCCTCTCTTTTTTACGTCAAGAATTGCGTCTACCTTGTATTTGATGTCTTCTTCTGCATCTATTGGTATAGGTTCAGATGTCTTGATAGAGAACTAAGGATCAATGGCTTCAATAGTGAGACGTGGAATGCATTATGAATCTTCAATGCTGGTGGTAGCTTCAGACTATAAGTGAGATTGCCTAATCATTGGAGAATGGGAAAGGGTCCAACGAAGCGTGGAGTAAAGCGAGCTGAAGGTAGCTTAAGTCTTAAGTGCTTTGTGGATAACCAGACTGTCACCAGGCTGAAAATCTGGAGTCTTGCAGTGATGAGCATCATATCCTTTCTTTGCTCGTTGTCCTGCTTTAAGAAGCATCTCTTTGGTCTGAGTCCATAGTTGTTGAATATCTTTGGCAGTAGATTGAGCTGCCGGGGATGACACTGATAGTGGAAGTGGTAGTGGTGGTAAAGGTAGTCATCCGTAGACCACTTCGAATGGTGTTGATCCAGTAGATGTTGCTGGATGAGAGTTGATGGTGAATTCAGCCCAGGTCAACAGTTCAGCTCAATCATTCTGGCGGGTGCCCACATAGGCACGAATGAACTGCTTGAGTGTCCTATTCCTTCTCTCTGTTTGCCCGTTAGACTGTGGATGGTATGCTGAGGTAAAGTCGAGAGAAATATCAAACTTCTTGCAAAATGCCTTCCAGAACTTAGCTGTGAATTGGGCTCCTCGATCGGAGACTATGTACTTAGGCATGCCGTATAGGCAGAAGATGTGCATGATGAAGAGTTTAGCAAGCTCCATAGCTGTGGGTAAGCCAGGGAGAGCCACAAAGTGAGCCATCTTTGAGAACCAATCTACAGTTACCCAAATCGTGTTGTTTCCTGCTGAGTGGTAAGTCTACCACAAAGTCTATAGTGATGTGTGTCCATGGCTCGTCTGGTACTGGCAAGGGTTGAAGTATGCCCCAAGGATGACCGGATGGTGTTTTCTGTCTGGCATAAATAGCGCAGGAAGCAACGTAGGAGAATGTGTCTTCCTTCATGGTGGGCCACCAGTAAAACCTTTGCAGTTTAGACAGAGTTCTGCCTTGACCAGGGTGTCCAGCCAGTTTGGAGTCGTGAGCCCATGCTAGCAGCTTTTTTCTTAGGTTCTTCGGTACAATGGTTTTACCCGCAGGTACAGAGTGAGTAGCTGCCAAGATAACTCTTTTTGGGTTGATGTGTTGCGGTTCATCTGGAATGTTCTCAGCGAGGAAGGAGCAAGATAGGGCATCTGCTCTGATGTTCTTCTCTCCAGGGCGGTATTTCAGCACAAAGTCAAATCTGTTGAAAAACAGAGACCATCTCACTTGCCTATGATTTAGGCGCTGTACGTGGCGGAGGTACTCCATATTTTTATGGTCTGTAAAGACTGTGATCTGATGTTGTGCTCCTTCGAATCAAGGGCGCCACTCCTCAAAATGCCAACTTTATTGCCAGGAGTTCTTTATCTCCTATTCCGTAGTTCTTCACTGCTGGTGAGAAGTGATGGGAGAATAATGAGCATGGGTGTAAGGCTTTGGAATCACCGGCCTGGCTTAGCATGGCCCCTACGCCGACATCTGAGGCATCGACCTCAACGATGAAGGGCTTAGTTGGATCTGGGTGTCGAAGGCACGGCTTGCTCGAGAAGGCGTCTTTTAGTTTCTGGAATGCTGTTACTGCCTCTGTAGACCATTTGGCAACATTGGCACCTTTCTTCGTCATGGCTGTTAGCGGAACAGTGAGTGAGGAGTAATTCTTGATGAATGTGTTCTGTAATAGTTGGTGAAACCTAGGAAACATCTCAGAGCCTTTAGACCAGTGGGTGTGTCCATTTCCTAATGCTCTCCAGCTTCTATGGGTCCATCTGGAAACCTTGGTTGGAAACAATGTACCCCAAGAAAGGCACTGATTCCTTGTGAAACTCGCACTTAGACAACTTGGCATATATATGTTTCTTGCGGAGTCTTTGCAGCACTCTTATGACATCCTCCAGACGAGTGGTCATGTCTTGGGAGAATATCAAGATGTCATCTAAGTATACAATGACACATTTGTAGAGGAGGTCCCGCAAAATGTCATTCATTAAATTTTGGAAGACAGCTGGGGCGTTGCACAGGCCAAAGGGCATCACTAGATATTCAAAGTGACCATCCCGGGTGTTGAAGGCTATCTTCCATTCATCGCCAGAGCAGATGCAAACTAAGTTGTAGGCTCTCTTAAGATCAAGGTTGGAGAATATCTTGGCTCCCTGTAGTCTGTCAAATAGCTCGGAGATGAGTGGTAAGGGGTAACGATCTTTCACTGTTATCTTGTTAAGAGCCCTGTAATCTATACATGGACGCAATGTTCCATCCTTCTTCCCCACAAAGAAGAAGCCTGTGCCAGCAGGAGACTTGGAGGGTCTTATGAAGCCTTTTTGGAGGTTTTCCTGAATATATTCAGACATGGCTTTATTCTCTACCACAGAGAGAGGGTAAACCCGTCCTTTGGGTGGTTCAGTGTTAGGCTTCAGATTGATGGCGCAGTCATAGGGTCTGTGTGGCGGTGGTATGTCTGCAGCTTCTTTAGAAATGCATCTTGAAACGATGCATATTGAGGCGGCAACCCCGGCATCAATGGGGTAGTTGGCATGCAGGGTAAAGGAGCGACTTCCATCAGGCATTTACCATGGCAGTCTGGACCCCAACGTGAAAGCTCCAGAGTGGCCCAATTAAATTGAGGCATATGCTGCTGCAGCCACGGTAGCCCCAGTACTATAGGGTGCATGGCCTTCTCTAAAACAAAGAATGATATGGTTTCAGAATGGAGAGCGCCGGTCCGTAGACATACTGGTTCGGTGAGCTGGGTTACTTCACCCAGTAGGGGCTCTCCAAGAATCAAAGATAGGAGTAGTGAAGACACCATGGTGGTAGTGGGAATCCGCAAGTGCTCCACTAATCATTGTGAAATGAAATTACCTCCTGCCCTGAGTCCACTAGGGCAAGAGTCTGATACTCTAAGGGTCCGCAAATCAAGGATACAGGAAGAGAGAGCAGAGGAGAGGGTGAAGTAAGACCTAAGAAGAGTCCTCCCGCAGGACTTAAGTCTGCCAGTTTCCCGGACATATAGGGCATGTTTGAACAGCATGGCCAGCTTGTCTACAGTACATGCACAGCCCCAATTTCTTCCGTGTTCTTCTCTTTTTTGACGTCAGATGGCTGTGGCCTAATTGCATTGGTTCTTCTTCGCCAGCAACTAGACCCAAGGGAACAGGCCGGGGTGTGGACTTGACTCGCACTTCACCCTGAAAGGGTCTTCTGGAAGTCTTGGTCTCTTGAACTTTGTCACAAAGTTGGTGATCAATCCTTGTTGCCAACTTCAATAATTCAGTCAAGATCTCAGGCATCTCTCGAGCAGTGAGCTCATCTTTCAATCGAGTGTTCAGTCCTTCCAAGAAGAGGGTCCTCAGGCAGTTAGGGTCACAATGTAATTCAGACGCCAGTGTCTTGAATTCGATAGCGAAGTCAGCTAAAGGTTTAGTACCTTGCTTCAGGTGAACCAATGAAGATACTGCAGCAGTATACCAGGCAGGGTCATCAAAAACTGATTTGAACAACTCGAGGAATCCTTCAAGATCATGTAGAATAGGATCCTCGCGCTCCCACAGCGAAGAGGCCCAAGCCAATGCTCTTCCATCCAGATAAGAGAAGATATAAGTGGTCTTGGCATAAGCTGTAGGAAAATGGCTGGGTTGCAGGGAAAAGTGCATGCAACACTGGTTAATAAAACCTCTACATCTCCAAACTTCCCCCGAGAAGCGTGTTGGAGCAGATAGAGGTACAATATTCTTGATGTCACTTCTGGCGGTGTAACTTCTTTACCTGAGGTGGTGGGAAGTTCATCTGTGCATGCAGTTGGTTGAATGCAGCAGTCAAATTGTCCAGCGCATTCTGCTGTTTGGAGATTCGCTGGCCCAGGCCTGGAATGGCCTGCAATGCGGTGAGCTGAGCCGAATCCATAGAGTTAACAATCTGTTATGGTTAAGCAGTGTTTGGGTGGATTCTTGGGTACTGTGGCAGATGACCACACCCATGGGGAGGAGCCCCATGGGGAGCCATAGTACTGGGCTACTCAGGATGCACAAACACAGAATTAGATCTTTTATTGTACAGCTTGATGTATACCACCAGAAGTGGCAATAGTGAGGTAGTCTGGATGTAGTAGTCTTGGGACCCTCGGCAGAGGGGATCCTTCTCACCCCCTTGTTATAGGGGAAGTCCGGAGTAGGTTTCCCAGCAAGGCAATGCTGTAGATGAGACAGACTGAGAGTTAGATTACTCACTAGATGGTAGCTGTAGGTATGTGATTCCACCAGGCTGAAGTAGATGGTACTGGCACCGAGGCAGGGAGAGCAGGCCCTCGAGGAGTGAGTACCTGATCCCTGTAAGGCACCTGAAATAAAGCAGAAGGCCCCCGAGGAGCGGGTACCCAGTTTAGATAATACCCCAAAGGGCAGAGAGAGAGCTTCCAGCAGCAGCATGGAAGTGGCAGAGTAGCTTAGACCGGACGAATTCAAGTTCGAATCCAGTCCTTGCTAACTCGATTAGCTAGCACATAAGGGCAGGCTAAATACCCGGATGGCGTGATGTCACTTGAGGGGGACGTCCCCGAGGTTCGCGCCATAGCTGGAATAAAGATGAGGGTAGCGTGCGCGCACTCTAGTAGGTCCTTGGGAGGAGCATGGCAGGATGCAGCACCATAGTCATTCCGGGGACGCCAGAGAGGGCGACTTGCAGACGCAGCAGTAGCCATTTTCCCAAGGTAAGCAGTAGAAGCCGTGAACAAGGTGAGGCAAATGAGGTGAAGCCGTCTAGGACCGACGGACACAACATCTAGACATCCCTTTCTTGTAGCCTTTGGCCCTCTTGTCTTGCTCTGTGGCCTATGGGCCTTCTGGTTCCCTCCTTGCCTTGAGGCCTACCCTACGCCTTTCTTGACCCAATGCCCAGCCTAGGCCCTCCAGGTCTCTTCTATGAGGCTAAGCCTCTTGCCTTGCCCTTTGGGGCTTCTCTTGCCTTGCTACCTTCAGGCATTCTGTGTTCCGTGTTCTGTGTAGTCCTTGCCTGATTTGTCTTGTCTTGTCATAGTCTGTGGCTCCCTAGTCCCTGTTCTTTTACTCTAGTTCCATGCTTACCTGCATTCTGTTCCTGTGTTCCAGTTACACCTATACCTGCACCCAGTTACAGTGTTCTAGCTCCACGCTTACCTGCATCCACTTCCATGCTTACTGTTGCGTCCGTTGGTACTAAACAGCTTCGCCCCATTTGCCTCACCTTGTTCATGGCTCCTCCTGCATCCCTAGGGAAAATGGCTGCCGCCGCGTCTACAAGCCGACCTCTCCGGCATCCCCGGAATGGCTATGGTGCTGCCTCCCGCCATGCTCCTCCCAAGGGCCTACTAGGGTGCACGCAGGCACGCCACCCACGTCTTTATTCCAGCATTGGCACGAACCTCGGGGGCATTCCCCTCTACTGACGTCACGCCATCCGGGTATATAGCCTGTACTAAGTTGCTAGCTCGTTGAATTAGCAAAGGATTGGTTTCGGCCGCTTCTAAGCTACTCTGCCTCTTCCGTGCTGCCGCTGGAAGCTCTCTCTCTGCCCTTCAGGGTATTGCTAACATGGATATCCGCTCCTCGGGGACCCTCTGCTTTATTTCAGGTGCCTTACAGGGATCAGGTACTCGCTCCTCAAGTGCCTGCTCTCCCTGCCTCGGTGCCGCTACCTAACTTCTTCAACCTGGTGGAATCGCATACCAACAGCAACCATCTAGTGAGTCTATCTCATCCACAGTGCTACCTTGCTGGGAGACCTGCACCGGAATTCCCTATACCAACGGGGTGAGCAGGGTCCCCTCTGCCGAGGGTCCTGAGACTGCTACTTCCAGACTACTTCACTACTGCCACCTCTGGTGGTACACTACAAGCTGTTTAATAAAAGAACTAAACTCTGTATTTGTGCATCTGCATTTAGCCCAGTACTGTGGCACCTCACAGGGCTCCTCCCCGTGGGCATGGTCATCTGCCACAGTACCCAAGAATCCACCCAAACACCGCTTAACCATAACACTTACCTACACTCTTTTCCAGTGTTCCTTAAGTTCACCTCACCTCCATGCAACTCAATCCACTCCAGAGACTCAGCCCAGCCTTCACTTTATCTCAGAGCTCCAGCATGTTTGCGCTTGTTCCTGTTCCAGCCTCACGGACCACCCGCACTGCTCCAGACCTTCCGCCATGTGCCACTCCTGGAGGTGGTGTTCACCTCACTCTGCTACCATCCAAACCCATAACAATTTGTACATCATCCCAAATAAATGCTACACAGTCTGAAGACCAAGGGAAGCCCATTTTGTAAAAACCACTAACAGAATACCCAGTTGAAAGTTCAAATTTTCTACAAATGGAAGAAAATGAGAAACTCTATAATTTAACTTTAATTGTGTACATAGCCATCTCCAAGCTTTCAAAAGTGGTCGTATTATTTTTCTCTACTGTGTATGTTCTGGAAGTTGTGGGATATAATTATGGAGGAGAAATCTGAGATCTAATGGGAACACTAATTTCTGTTCCGTTAACTATGGGGTATAAAATGTTTTATTCATTAACCAGCCCCCAATATGTTTGAGTAAGCAAGTGACATTCTATCATCTCAAGTTTGCCAACCCCCCTCATGCCACTTCCCCATCAAAGTTGTTAAGACTATACACAGTTTCCAATTTTTCCATAGAAAAAGATGAACTGACTCTATCCCTTGGATGTCTCGAGCCATGAGAAACAAAAGGTTTGAAGCAAGTTAAGCCAGTTTGGCAGGATTACCATCTGAAATATATTAACCCCCTCCACCAATGAAAGAGGTAAATCCTGCAAATTTGATAACAAACGTTTAGTTTCTTCATATAGCCTCATGTAGTTGACTGGGTGTAATTTAGCGGTATCTTCACATATGTTTATACCCAAGTATCTAATCGAGTCTCCAGCCCACTTCATTGGAAAGGACTGACCCAATGAAGTGACTACCGAATCTTGCAGTGGTAATGCCTCTGACTTCACCAAAGTTAGCGAAAGGCTCGCCAATTGATTGTAATCCCTAAATTTGATCAAAACTTGTTCAAAGGAGGTAACCGGATCTGTAGTATAAAGTAAGATATCATCCACAAAGGCAGCTAATTAAAAATAATGTCACCTTTGGTCCAATGGGAACTCCTTTTATATTGACATTGTCAATAATCTTTTAAAGAAGGAGTTCCATAGATAATATCAAAAGCACTGGGCATAATGAACAGCCCTGTCTGGTTCCTCAGCTTATGGGAAATGTGTCCAAAAAGGACCCATTTATACCACAACAGAGGCCAATGGCCATCAGATTTCAGTATAAAGCCTGCACCACTTGCAAGAAATAGCCTATTATTCCAAACATTTTCAATGCTTTCAATGCTTTCATCATAAAAGTCATCATAAAAGTCCAATCTACCTTATCAAAAGCCATTTTGGCATCAAGGCTTAGGAAAAGGGAAGGGATCTGTTGCCAAAAACTCAACCCCATTGAAGCCACCAATCTTCGCACATTCAATACCAAACTTTTATCTTTTACAAATCCCATCTGTGCTTCATTGATCAAAGTTGCAAAAATTTAACCAGCCTATCTGCCATGATTTTTGCAATAAGTTTAAGATCAAAATTGAATAGGGAAATTGGCCCATACAAATCAGGATATTGTGGGTCTTTTTCAGATTTCAAAAGAACAGTGGCATGCGCCTTATTAGAAAAAAAAGGCGGAGAGTCTTTCATTATGAAATCCTCTGCCATATGCACAAAAGGAAGAACAATCTGGTCCAGCAATACTTTGTAAAATAATTTGGAAAACCATCTTGGTCCAGAGATTTCAAAAGCCCGGCCTTCTAAATGCCCACCTGAATCTTTGCTGCTTGGATAGGGAGATCCAATTTGAATACCTGATCCTCTGTTAATTTAGGCAGGCCCACTAAAACCAATCATCATATTTTAAGAGGATCAGGTGATTGAGCCAAGTAGAACTGGCTATAATATTCAGTAAAAATCTATCTTACATAAATCGGAGTTAGTGTGCACCAGTTTACTCAAGGACATCCTCATATCTGTAATAAATCAAGTTTTTCGCCACCCTTTCACTGGATTTGCCAATAATTTCCCAGCTTTGTCCCCATAATACAAATATTTATATCTATAATATATCAAACCTTTTTTTTGCCCTCAAATGTAACAGGATATTTAGGGCAATTTGAGCTTCCAAAAACCCAGCTTTACTCACAGATTTTAATACAAAAAGAGTGATAATAGACATTAGGCGCATACAGATTATATAACAACATAGGCCTCCTATACAACTTACCCACCACTACAATGAATCTCCCCTCTGGATCATCAATGATTCTAGTCATTTGAACAGAGGATCTCTTCTCTACTAAAATGGCCACCCCCACTTTCCGTGTTCCAGATTGGGAAGAATAAATGTCACCCAAGTTAAGTGTGTCTCCTGTAACATTACTATGTCTAACTTTTCCCTTTGCAAGGCTTGGAGAATTTTATATCTCTTAATTGCCGACCCTATACCTGCCACATTCTGTTACGTTCTGTGTGTTAAACTAGATAGTGGGCACTTAGGTCGTGGCAAGAGCTGACTCCACCCACAGGGAGGAGCCCTGTGGGGACTCACCACGACAGGCGGGATCTCAGCAGTGATGGACACCAGAGGCAATAGCTTTATTATGCAGCAAGAATAACCCGACAGCGGGTTAATAGACTTAGTCCGAAGTAAATGACCTGCAAGCTGGTCTCTCCGGTAGTGGTCCGCAGTGTGGAGTAACCCAGGAAATACTTCCGCTCAATGCGACTTGTGCAGGTTGTCTATGTTAGTGGTCTGCAGTGCAGGGTAAGCCAAAGGCTGAAGCTGGAAGTTGCACAAGGCAGTATAGATCCGGTAGTGGCCCGCAGCGCAGGGTAACCCGGGGAATACCTTTCTTGATGAAGCTTTGTGCAGGCGATCTCCGGTAGTGGTCCACAGAGCCAGATAAACCGAGAAGCCACAGGATGGAAGAAGAGGAAGGTGAAGAGCAGGTCCAGTACTCACTCAGAACTGAAGTAGCAAGTTGTGGAGAAGGCACCGAGGAGACCCGGAACAGGAGCACTGAAGGGTCATCCGAGGAATGGTGAAGAGACTCACTGGTTAGGGAAGTGAGGCAGGTAGAGATGGCTCTCCAAGGAGCAGATAGCCCTGGGTGCGACAAGGCCCCCGAGGAGCGGGTACAGAGATCACCCAGACAGGAACAGCGAAGCGAAGTCCCAGAATGGTGGAATTAAGCAGGACAGGAATCCTTGCTAACTCGTAGCTTGGATTGTCAGCTGAGCTTAAGTATTGTAGGTGGATGACGTCATGCGGTGGGGCGCCCCTGAGGTTCCCACATGACGTGTTTAAGAAGTGGGCAGGCACGCACCCTAGTCACCCCGGATGTAAGATGGCTGCTGGGAGTGCCCATGCTATCCCAGGAGCACCATGAAGGTCAGCGTGTGGAAACAGAGGCAGCCATCCTCCCCAGACTCGGCGCTGTAGGAAGAAAGGAGGTGAGCAGCAAAGGTCGCAGCCGTCTGTGACCGACAGATGCAACAGTACCCTCCTTCTTCGGGCCCTTCCCAGGGGGTTTGGGCTTCCTAGGATGAGTGAGGTGGAACCGATGTAGCATATCTTTGTCCAGTATATTAACGGCAGGTTCCCAACTGTTCTCTTCTGGTCCGTATCCCTCCAGGAAATGAGATATTCCCAATGCTTTCCTCTTTTACGTACATCCAGAATGTCATCCACTTTGTATGTGATGTCCTCTTCAGCATCAGGTTGTAGGTCAGGAGTTTTGTGAGAGAACTCTGAGAGGATGAGCAGTTTCAGGAGTGAAATATGAAAAGTGTTGTTTGTTTTCATCAAGGGTGGCAACTTCAAGCTATAAGTTAAGGATCCCAGGCAGCGAAGGACAGTGAAGGGATATCATGGAGCAAAGTGAATCGAAGGCAGCTTGACCTGAATGTATTTGGTGAATTAGACAATGTCAACGACATTGTCTAATTCGTCATTGTTCAGCAATCGCAAAAAAAGAATCAAATTTCAACGAATTTTCGGGTTAAAGTCTGTTTTTTAATTACTGCACACTAACAGAAGTTAGTGTGCAGTGACTCTGTGTCAGTGCGTACTATGTGTATGTCAGTGCGCATTGATATATGTTAGTGCGCAGTAAGTGTCATGATCCGCTATGCTGGTGGGAGGAGCAATCAGATAGGGGTGTCAATCTGATGTATTCCGTAGGTGAACTTAGCAATCTGTTGTTAAAGACTGCCGGAGATAGTAGTAAGTGGATCCTTGGGCCGGTGGTAGATGACCACGCCCCCGGGGGAAGATCCCGAAAGGGACCACTGGCTAGGCTTAGAGTATGGAGACAGACAAACACTAGTTCTTTTATTAAACAGGTCTTGAAACCACCAGAGGTGGCAGTAGTGAGCTGTAGTGCCCGGCAGGGTTGAAGTCCCTCAGATACTGGAACCACGATCCCTGGATGGCTGAGCTGTTGAGAAACTTTATCAGTGAGTAGGCAGGGTATGCAGAGTTCATGAACAGAACTTAGATGACAACACTCACATATTGGTCTCTGGGAGCTCAGGAGCTGGAAAGGATAGGCCCTCGAGGAGCGAGTACCTGTTTCCAGGGAAAGCTCTGAGAGAGCGATGGTAACTCACAATGATGTAGATGATGACGTTCAGGCAGAAGAGAATCCGCAGATAGTCAGGAACGAGGGCCCTCGAGGAGCGAGTACCGTTTCTTGTCTGTAACCTGAAAGGCAAAGAGAGAGAGCGAGGCCCCGAAGAGCGGGTCCCTCTGGTAAGTCCGAGGAGGCAGAGTAGCTTAGGCAGGGACCCCAATCTGAACCTTAGCCCATGCTAACTCAACTAGTAGCGATATCAGAGACCTTTAAATATTGGAAGCGGATGACGTCATCTCAGGGGGACGCCCCTGAGGGTCGTGCCCTTTCTGGTACTTCATTTGGAGCTTCAGGCAACATGGCGGATCTGCAGCGTCGAGCCGGCCCGGGGACGTCGGAGAGACACGGCAGGGTGACGCCGCAGCAGCCAGCCATCCTTCAGAGCTGGAGGGAGTTGCCACAGAGGTAAAGAGGGCAGAGGGAAGATGTCAGGCAGCGACGGTCGCAACAGTAAGATAAAATGATAGTAAATTGACACTTTTTTGGCAATTTAGGGATGAATATGTATTCCTATTGGTTGTCTTCTTGTTATTTTTTCATGTTACTGTTGTGTTCGTGTCTATTCTCACCCTCGCTCCACCCTCTCTACCTTTGTGGCGACCCCCTTCGGCTCAGATGGACAGATGCAGCCGCGGCTTCTCCCCGCCTCTTGGTCCTGGTATCCCCGGGCTGGCCTGACGCTACAGATCCGCCATGTTCCTGATGACATAAGGGTGCGCGCTTGCGCTCCAGACTTTGTACCAGCAAGGGCGCGAACCTCGGGGGCGTCTCCCTGTAATGACGTCATCTGTTTTCAATTTAAAAGGTCTTTGCTAACTACAAGCAAGTTAGCAAGGAACTCCAATAGGACTTGCTTCGGCAGTCCACGCTACTTGCAACCACGGTCCAAGTCAGCAAGGGGAATTCTTCTCCACTGCTCGGCCTTTTCAAACTTACCAGGAGTACCCGCTCCTCGGGGCTCTGCTCTCTCTATTCTTGATTTCAGATTGTTGGACGGGATCCGGTACTCGCTCCTCGAGGGCCTATGTTCCCGAAGACTCAGAAGACTCCTATTGCCTGGAGGCAATCGCAGACGTGAACACAGTGAGTCCTATTACAGACAGGAACCGGTACTCGCTCCACGAGGGCCATTGTTCCTAGTTGCTAAGGCTCCCTTCAGTCTAAGACGTTATCACAGGTACGGAGATTTTGAGTTACCATTGCAGATTACAGATAGGAATCGGTACTCGCTCCACGAGGGCCATTGTTCCTAGTTGCTAAGGCTCCCTTCAGTCTAAGACGTTATCACAGGTACGGAGATTTTGAGTTACCATTGCAGATTACAGATAGGAATCGGTACTCGCTCCATGAAGGCCTATGTTCCTAAATTCCTTTCTCAGACTCTCTTCTTCCTCAGAAGATATCGCATACCTATATATATTATGGATTACTATTACAGATTAACAGATAGGAACTGGTACTCGCTCCACGAGGGCCTACGTTCCTAGATCTCTCCTAGCCTCCCTTTCTATTCCAGAAGCCATCCCATACACAGTTATTGTGAGTTCTATTTCAAACTGCCTATAGAAACCAGTACTCGCCTGCGGCTCCTGTTCCTGTATACTGAAGACTCTCTGTTGCATAAAGAAGACACTACAGAGATCTACAATTGTGAGTGTATCATCTACCACTGGTTATACCCAGCATACCCTGTCTACTCATTACCTATAGTCTCTCCTTACAGCTCAGCAACTCAGAGATCATAGTTCCAGTATCAGAGGGACTTCAGCCCTGCTGGGCATATCAACTCACTACTGCCACCTCTGGTGGTTCTACTTCCACTCTAATAAAGAACTATCTGTGTTTGTCTCAATATTCCAGCCTAGCTGGTGGTCCCTCTCAAGATCTCCACTTGAGGGCGCTGTCATCTGCCATCAGCCCAGGGATTCACTATTTCTACTATTTATTTATTTATTTATTTATTTATTTATTTATTTAAAATTCTTGTATACCGCACAATGGGTAGGGGGCTATCCGTCTAGGCGGTTTACATATTTGCACATACACAAGTAGTAATACATATTAGCAAACAGTTCATAAATTCATATACAAGCCTGATAGAGTGGTTTTATCATCTACCACTCTGTGGGAGCCAACCCACATCAGACCATTACTCCTCTCTCTACAGAAGCTGATCCATATCAGATAGCTACCTCCCCGTGGGAATCATACAGGTTGCTGGTTCATCTTTCTACAGGAACAAAGCATGCAGTTGCTACTCCTTCCCTCTGGAAGAGCAGAGCACTAACAGATTGCTTCTCCTTAGCAAGATCCGTAACAGAGTGCTAACTCCGCTTCCCCTGGCGGGGTGATCGCTAATAGATTGTTAACTCCTCCTTCAACAGGAGTATCCAGCAGCCAGATTCATAACAGATTGCTAAACTCCTCCCCTGTGGCGACCAGGTCTATAACAGATTGCTAACTCCTCCCTTCTCAAGGAGCCAAGCACAAGAGTTACCAAGGTTACCAACAGCTGAGGTGCTGTTTTTTACAGATTGTTTATATGGGAGGGATGGGGAATGGGAATGGGGGATAGAGATGTGAATCATGTGCCAGATCGTCTTAACGATCAGGTTCGGCTGGGGGGGGGGGGGGGGGAATCTGATCATTAAGATATGTGAATTGGAATCGTTTCCGATTCCAATTCACATCGCTAATTTTTTTTTTAGGGAGGCCCGCGCTGCTAAAATAAAAACCCACCCGACCCTTTAAATTGACCCCCCCTTAGCCTCCTCCACCCTCCCGACCCCCCCAAAACCTTTTAACATTACCTGGTGGTCCAGGGGGGCCTCGGGGGACGATTTACCGTTCCCAGGCATCAGCTGTGCTAAAATAAAATGGCGTCGATGCCTCTTTGCCCTTACCATGTGACAGGGTATCCGTGCCATTGGCCGGCCCCTGTCACATGGTAGGAGTACTGGATGGCCGGCGCCATCTTTAAAGATGGCGCCGGCCATCTTTACTCATCAGCCCCTATTATACTATTATACTATATAATAGGGGCTGATGAGAGGGGCTGATCTTTAAAGATGCCAC
The DNA here is from genome assembly GCF_901001135.1 of Rhinatrema bivittatum. Lineage (NCBI taxonomy): Eukaryota > Metazoa > Chordata > Amphibia > Gymnophiona > Rhinatrematidae > Rhinatrema > Rhinatrema bivittatum. The sequence goes on along the minus strand of NC_042628.1, from coordinate 58,368,546 downwards.
CAGCCATCCAGTGCTCCTGCCATGTGACAGGGGCCGGCCAATGGCACGGATACCCTGTCACATGGTAAGGGCAAAGAGGCATCGGCGCCATTTTTTTTTAGCGCAGCTGATGCCTGGGAACGGGAAATCGTCCCCTGAGGCCTCCCTGGACCACCAGGTAATGTTAAAAGGTTTAGGGGGGGTCGGGAGGGTGGGGGAGGCTAAGGGGGGTCGAATTAAAGGGTCGGGTGGGTTTTTTTTTTATCGGGCCATCGGCGCCATTTTAATTAGTGGCAGCCAAAATGGCGCTGATGGCCCGAGAGCGGGAAATCGCGCCGGCCCCCCCTCCCATTGGACCACCAGGTAATTTAACATTTTGGGGGGGTTCGGGAGGGTGCGGGAGAGTAAGGAATTGGTTTTAAAGGGTCAGGGTGGGTTTAGGGGTTGTTTTGGTGTGCCGGTTTTCCCGCCCTCCCCCAAATAATTCCTGTGCCCTATTTAACGATTTAGGACGATTTATGACGATAAATCGGGGGCATTTGTATTGTATCGTGCACTCTGACGATTTAGGACGATTTTAAAATTATCTGACGATAATTTTAATCGTTCAAAAATGATTCACATCCCTAATGGGGCATAGCTTGACAAAAGTTCTAATCCTACTGTAGTGTGTCTGTGATCATTGTGATTATGTCATCAGTCATGTAACTAGAATTTGTTTGTTATTCTTCTGTTACCAGGCACTGGCAGATGAAATGTTTTGAATTTGCCAATCCCTGTGCTGCAGTTTAGAAAGGGGGTCATTGTTGCATTATATATGCATTATTCATATGCATAATTTTTGAATTGGCCAATTATAGGTTTATTTTCCCTCCTACTTTTAGTCACTAGCTATAATAGCTATATAATAAGCGGTGCTCTGCTTGTGTGTTGCTTTTGTTTTGTGGGTTTGAGGAGAAAACATCAGCTCTTTATTCAATCAGTCATTAGCTGCAGCTGTTGATTGATAGTTAATATAGTCTTTATTGTTAAGGGTTAGCTGGCTTAGCTAGCTTAGCTAGCTGCTACTAGCCAGCCAGTAGTCACAGTAGCCTATATAGCTAGCCAGTAGTAGCCACTACCAGTGAGCTTGCTAGCTAGTACTGCTACTTTCTGTTTCTAATTGAGTGAGCACTTCGCAGCATTATCCTAGCCTAGGCACCAGCAGCAGTGCTTGTAAAGGACAAGGTAGGTGCTTTCTGTGCATTGCAGCAGTAGAGTTTTAGTAGATTTATATAATATCATATTATATATATTATATGTATTAATATTATATAGATGTATTAAGTTGTTTAATCTGCTAGATTTATTATAGCTAGCTAGGCTATTAGCCTAGTGTCACTTGCTAGTGGCTAGCTATTAAAGCCAGTGAGCCACTACTAGTATAGTATATCAATCAGATTCTAGTACTTAACCTATAATTGGCTAATAAGTGTAGTGTCACACCTATATTCTAAATATCAAAAAAGCACCCAAAACAATTTTTGGGGGAATCACACTATGTAATCTGATTCACATTCAAAAAACCCCCTTTTTTTAATTATTTTTCATAAGATATTAGATCATTTAATAGCTCACAATCCATTTAATAGCTCACAATCCATTTAATAGCTCACAATCTAAATAAGAATCCAACTACCATAAACTTACGCACATCATTACCTGCGGAGTTTTATCATATTATTATCATTCACTACTGTGTCATATTTATTCTCTTGGTTACTTATTTTACCGTTTCATATTTATGTACTGTCCCATTTATTCACATAGGCTTATTTATTCACTCCGCTATACTACTACACTAATTGGCTGAAATGTAAATATTGCATTGTTCAATCTCTCCCCTCTTCCAGCTCCAAGTTAATTTTCCCTGTTTTATTGTTTTATTGTAACTTTCTCACCCTTCAATTGATTCTCTGTATTTAAAGTTCACAGTTCTATTGGGAATATTGTTATCACGTTACCTTATGCTTTTCACACATTGTTAATTGTAAACCGGGTTGATGTGATGCCAGTCATGAAACTCGGTATAACAAAAACAATAAATAAATAAATAAATAAATAAACAATCTGTGAATCTTGTCAATAAACCTTGTTCAAGCAGGAGGTCAGCGGATCTATTGTCTGACCCGAACCAACCTTGCTGCTAAAAACTGAAAAAATTTTTTAAAGAGACGGAGGGCAGGTTTCATATATATGGTTGGGGTTTGAAACTCATATATATGAAACCTGCCCTCCGTCTCTTTAAAAAATTTTTTCAGTTTTTAGCAGCAAGGTTGGTTCGGGTCAGACAATAGATCCGCTGACCTCCTGCTTGAACAAGATTTATTGACACCTATATTCTATACATCCAATATCCTATATTATGTATCTGCTCTGTAGTCTTGGGCTATATATATCTAAAAATACTTTCATCTTAACATGTTCTAGGAGCTGGCTCTTTTTTTATATATATATTAGTATCCTTCCTGTCCTATGAGTCTGATTCCAGCTCATGTCTCTGCTCTGCTCTCAGGTGTATCATCCAGTTTCCATTCCTGGGGGTGGCATGTCCCAGTTCAGTATTTTTTCCCACTATTGTAGAAGTCTGCAGGGACTCTTGCTTTTTTCAGGGATTCAAACAAGTTCTTCCAGAAATATGAGGCTGGAAGTTGCAGACTTTCTCTGGATACCAACCATGCATGGCCTTTCATCCCTTTGATGCTTGTTCTTGGCTTCTGCCCCTGTGTGTGAGATTTGGGGGATGGGAGGTAAGGAGAAGTGTTAGATAGGGAAACCCTTACGGGTAAGACTTGAAGTGGGAGGGAGAAGTTATTTTAGTCCAAAGAACAGAATAGGTCTGAAAAGGATAGGAATAGGATTGCAGTGCCACAAGTGCTAACCTCAATGCTTGCATGTAGCATTTGCAGCCTGCTGCAATTTGATGTTCTGGCCAATGCATGGTAAATATATAATACTGCAATATAATATATATACACTATATCAAATTATCAATGTCACTCACTATTTTTTTATTTATATTCCACTTTTCCAGCACTTCAAAGCAGATTACATTCAGGTACTGTAGGTATTTCTTTATCCCCAGAGGGCTTACAATCTAACAGCTCGATCCAGTATCGTCCGCTCGAGGATTGCCCGTCTGTAACGTGCTCGTAGCGCACAATTCGGGCGCGCAAGGCAGTTCGGCGATACAGTCTCCAGTTTCACGCGTCCGTATCGCTTCTGAAAACAGACGCATAACCCTTTCCGCACCCGGCATGTAAATGAACGAAAAAGCTGTATAATGAAGGAATTATCTATTCCCCTGCGATACTGTAACGGGCGCTGATATTATCGCCTCCCTAACACGCTGTTCTGCCGCGGCCTTAACCTGCTAGTTTACCGCCTCCCCCTAGTAGGAGTTACTGTAGTGTAGTGTAGGGTAAAAACATTGCTTACCCGCCCTGGTCCCGTCCGGTCTCCTGCAGCCCCGTCCGGACCGGACGGGGCTGCAGGAGACCGGACGGGACCAGGGCATAAAAAAACAAACGAAAAAGTAGCAAGGCTCGGGCCTGCTATGGTAAGTGTAAAAAGTGTAAAAAACAAAAAACCCTGGTCCCGTCCGGTCTCCTGCAGCCCCGTCCGGACCGGACGGGGCTGCAGGAGACCGGACGGGACCAGGGCATAAAAAAACAAACGAAAAAAGTAGCAAGGCTCGGGCCTGCTATGGTAAGTGTAAAAAGTGTAAAAAACAAAAAACCCTGGTCCCGTCCGGTCTCCTGCAGCCCCGGGCTGCAGGAGACCGGACGGGACCAGGGCAAAAAAAAACAAACGAAAAAGTAGCAAGGCTCGGGCCTGCTATGGTAAGTGTAAAAAGTGTAAAAACAAAAAACCTGTGTGTTATATAAAAAAATAAAACAATTTTAAATACCTGTCGGAGGGCCGTGGGTCCAGGCGGCCGGTGGGCGGCGGGCAGCCATCAGTGGCATCCGGTAGTCCCTTCTCCCTTCCTCCCCTGCCTGGATGAGCGCCAAAATCGCACGGGCGGTCGGCAGGGGGGGGGGGGGGCGGCAGCAGGATCCGGGAGCGGCGGGTAGGCAGCAGCGGGTCCGCGGGGGCAGGGGCAAGCGGCAGCGGGGGGGGGGGGGGGCGGCAGCAGGATCCGGGAGCGGCGGGTAGGCAGCAGCGGGGTCCGGGGGTGGCAGCGAGATCCGGGGAGCCAGCAGCGGCAGCATGTTCGATCGCACAGGCAGGTAGGTGGCAAAGTAAAGATGGCCGCCTGCACGGGAAAATCGTGCAATTGGCCGCTGAAGACGTGACGTCACGACGTTTGGCGTCACGGGGTGTGACGTCACGTCTTCAGCGGCCAATTGCACGATTTTCCCGTGCAGGCGGCCATCTTTACTTTGCCACCTACCTGCCTGCGCGATCGAACATGCTGCCGCTGCTGGCTCCCCGGATCTCGCTGCCACCCCCGGACCCCGCTGCTGCCTACCCGCCGCTCCCGGATCCTGCTGCCGCGCCCCCCCCCCCCCGCTGCCGCTGCCCCTGCCCCCCCCGGACCCCGCTGCTGCCTACCCGCCGCTCCAGGATCCTGCTGCCGCTCCCTCCCTCCCCCTGCCCCTGCAATTCGGCGCTCAAGGCGTGACTGCCTTGAGCGCCGAATTGCAGGGGTCGCACAGGCGCGCATTCATTCATCCAGGCGGAGGAGCCGGCTGCTTTCGCCACCGGCTCCTCCGCCTGGATGAATGAATGCGCGCCTGTGCGACCCCTGCAATTCGGCGCTCAAGGCGTGACGTCACGGCATGTGACTGCCTTGAGCGCTGAATCGCAGGGGTCGCACAGGCGCGCATTCATTCATTCACTGCCGGTGGGGGCTGCCAGGAGAGGCAGCCCCCACCGGCAGTGAATGTGCGCCTGTGCGGACCCGGCCTAGATTCAACACGCGACCACCCACCGCCCCGCCGGCCGTCTCGAACTAACGCGTGTCCCCCCGCTGCCGCCGCCGCCCGAACAGGCGCCCACCCGCCCGCGGCCTAGATTTAACACGCGACCACCCGGCTCCCGCCGCCTGGACCCACGCCGGCCGCCTGGACCCACGCGGCCGTCTGAAACTAACGCGCGTCCACCCCCCGCCGCCCGGAAACAGGCGCCCCCCCCGCCCGCGGCCTACATTTAACACGCGACCACCGGGCCCCCCGGCTCCCGCCGGCCGCCTGGACCCACGCGGCCCTCCGACAGGTATTTAAAAATTTTGATTTTTACACTTCCTGGTACCTGTCATTTCAAATGTCATTTGAAATGACAGGTACCAGCGCACCCTGGTAACTGTATAGGCGCTGTATTAAGCGCCTATACAGTAACCTGGGTTACGCGGCCATAACCCTTCCCTACCGCTTTAAAGCCGCGGCATGCATTTGCATGCGATTAGAGGAGAGTATCGGGGAGTTAGTGAAGAGAACTGTGCGTGCGGGGAGGAAGGGTGCGCCTGACACTACCTCACTGTTTTTACCGCGGCCTTACTGGATCGAGCCGTAAGTTTGTACCTGAGGCAATAGAGGGTAAAGTGACTTGCGCAAGGTCACAAGGAGTGACAGCAAGACTCAAACCCTGGTCTCCGGGTTGATAGCCCACTGCTTTAACCACTAGGCTACTCCTCCACTCACTAAAAATAAATAATCACTATATCCTTCTTTGCCCTGTGGTCTGGAGCTAGCCTATAGCTATTAGCTCAATAAAGTTTACAAAATAAATACCAAACTAATTTATTAACTTGTTTAATCTACTAGATTTATTATATCCTTCTTTGACCACAGGATCATCATGCCACTACCAATACCCTCTGGAAAAAAATGTGGCTCTAGTACTAGTGCTACTGGAAAGAGCAGTCTGCCAGTCCCTAGAAAAAAACTGATTTTTTTGAGAAGAAAGAAGTGCAAGGTTACTTGTTGCAAGGGAAGGAATGAGCTAAATGTGAGGAAAAGGTGAAATTCTTAGATGAAAGAATGGTGCTACAGAAAGTCTTGGATGATGATGATGAATCAGATATTGATGATGATGATGATGAGGAGGAGGAGGATGTTGATGATCAGGGGTTCTTGGCTAGTAAACATTCTGAGGAGGAGGAGGAGGAGAACACCAGCAACGACAATGTTAGTCAGATTGCAAAAACATCAATGAGAATGACTAGTACTACTAGTCAGATTGCAAAACAAACAACTACTGCCAGTGCCAGCAGTATTGATGATACCCTGTCCCCTACACCATTTGAACATCCGCACGTGACTAAAACTACTACTACTACTACTATTTCTACTACTAGTATGAAAATGACAACAAGTATCCAGCCCAGAGTAAGGAACAGTACAAGGACATCTAAGATTTGGAATCATTATCATGTTGTGGCTGACCAGAGATTTGGACAATGTATCCATTGTAAAAAGATGGTGAGCCGTGGAAGAATTATTGGACATGTTACTAACAGCAACATGAAATATCACCTTGAAAGAGAACATAGAGCACTGTTGCTTGCAGAACAAGCTGATTCTACCGTTCTTACCCAGGCTTCAAGTAAAGCAACAGGGAAGCAGCCACAGAAGGAAAGTAGTAGTACTAAAGAAGATACAGATTGTGTGTATCTGCAGAAGCATCCTCATCCCCAACAGCAGCGGCAAGTTACCATTGAGCAGGTGGGGTGGTGTTCTTCTGCAGTCACAGAGTAGGAAGCAGACAATGTCCAAAGTGAGTACACGACATATTGCTCTAATGATTGCTTTGGATGATCAGCCACTGCAGATTGTAGAAAATGAGGGATTTAAACGGATGCTCCATTATTTTGCCCCTTACTACAAAAGTCCTTCAAGAAGTACATTTAGGCAAGTCTTGTGGGGGTCAGGAGGGTCCCCAAGACTTGCCAAAAGTCCCTGGTGGTCCAGCGGGGGTCCGGAAGCGACCTCCTGCACTCGGATCGTCGGCTGCCAGTAATCAAAATGGCACCGATAGCCTTTGCCCTTACTATGTCACAGGGGCTACTGGTGCCATTAGTCAGCCCCTTTCACATGGTAGGAGCACAAGATGGTGCCGATGGCCATGTGACAGGGGCTGACCAATGGCACCGGTAGCCCCTGTGACATAGTAGGTCAAAGGCTATCGGCGCCATTTTGATCGAGGCAGGCCAGACAGCCCGACAGCACAGAGGGAGAAATCCCTCACGGGACCCCGCTGGACCACCAGGGATGTTAGTAAGTCTTGGGAAGGGATCAGGATAGGGGGGGGGGAGGTTGTATTTAATGTATTAAAGTGAATTTTAATGCTTGGGGTGGGGTTTTTTTAGCTTCGTTTTCCTGCATCGTTTTTTGGGCCAGTTTCGTTTTTCCCCATTTAGATTTTGTTTGTTTTTCCAAAAAACAAACCGAGGAAAAACTAACTTTACCCCGAAGCGTCCGACTCAAAAAATGACCCAGTAGAAAAAAACAAAGCTCATCTCTAATCTGATAGTGAAGGATGCTTTGGGGCTTAGTGGCAAGGAAGGTGGTACTAGTTGTAGTAGTCAACTCCTGAAGCAGTTGATTGAAAAGTCTTGCAAAATAGCTGGGCATTTCAACCGCAGTGTGAAAAGTGGGAAGCAACTCAAAGAGGCAAATAGCAGTTGGCGCACCTTTGCACCACCTTCTTCAGGATGTTGGAGAGGTTGTCTGAACAGCAGACACCTCTTCATGATTTGGCAATGGCAACTGAAATTGGATTGGAAAATCTTCTTGGATGTCAGGACTGGACAAACATTGCACAGATGGTGCATGTCCTCAAGCCTTTCAGAGTATATACTGATACATTCAGTTCAGCTACGGCCACGTTGGGTGGTGTCATCCCTGTAATAAACTATCTGGAGGAGGATTTAGAGGAATTTCTGCATCAGCCAGATTTCTCTAAGGAAGTGTTACTGCTGTTAAATGCTTAAAAGAGCAAGTTCAAAAAAGATTGAAACCTCTCATGCAAAGGGATTGCTATATGTTAGCCACAACGTGTGACCCACGTGTGAAAGGCAGTATTGCTCTCAAGTGCAATGCTCTTATACACTGGAAAAAAAAGTTGATTACAATGGTTGAAAAAATAATGTCAAACAGGGTCTGTGCCACTGGTAATGATGAAAAAGAATTAGGATCATCCTCTCAGTCTCCAACTCTACCCTGCTCAAGTATTAGTATCAGCTGCTCCCCTACCCCTTCCATGACACATCAAATTATTAGTCATTCCAAGTTTAATGAACTGGCTGCCATGTCACAAGTAATCGCATCAGCTGTTGGCAGAAGAGTGACTACTGAGTCCTACCTGCAAGAGTATGTTTCAGAAATGCATATTAAGAGTTTTCTGTCTGAGCCAATTCAGAGCATGGACTCAGATCCCTTCAGATATTGTGCACAGAAAGCTTTAATGTGGCCTGATCTTGCAATAGTAGCACAGCACTTTCTTTTCTGCCCGCCAACCAGTGTGCAAAGTGAAAGAGTATTTTCAATGACAGGCAACATAGTGAGTCCACACATTTGTTTCCAGACTTAGTAGAGCAATTGGTTTTCATCAAAATGAACTTTCCACTGCTTTGGTATCTGGACTTTCCCTGTGACTGGGAGGAATGAGCCTCTTGTCAAGGCCCGAGATCCAAGGTCAAGGGCTGGAAGAGAGGTTTGGCTCTATGCAGCTGTGCTCCCCGCATCCCTCGCTGGGGCGCCCGGCAGTACTGCTACCACTACACTGCCGCTGCTGCCTCTTGTGGCCCCCAGGAGAAGCCAGTCCGGGAGTCACAAGACATGAACACTCTGTCCTGCTGCATCCCCGACACAAGCTTCTCACTCCCAGGCTCTCTGTCCAACAGACATGGCACCCACACACACACACAGGCTTCTCACTCCCAGTCTCCTTTCCCCCAGTGTCCACCTCCGAGGCAGGCAAGTCCTCGCTGGGTTCCTCTGCCTCAGTGTCCATCTCCGATGGCATGATTGTGTGAATGAAGTGTGAAAGAATTTCAGGTCAATGCAATATTAAATTGCACTTACAGTGCACAGAGAGGTTGCTAGCTAGTGGCTACTAATGTGATATTAGCTACTACTAGTAGTAGCTAGCTATGCCTGTTATATCCCACTACTGTAACAATACATTGATTAAAAAAATATATATATACACACCCTTGAGTGTGTGTGTACTGGTAATGTAGGCAGATTGCAGAATAGATACACTTTGATACCAAAATTTTCCATGTGTCCTAGGATCCCATTTAAAGCAGAGAATATATTAAAGCCTGTAATTCTGCCAGTCCCAGTATTGTTGTTCATTGCAATATGAACAACATTACATTATGTTGTTAACCCCATTTATTTGTATCCAAGTTCTAACTACCTGTTTATTGTAAGACATCAACGTGTCATTGTTACTATTTAGAATGTAAACCGACTTGATTAGTAATTCTGTTACTGGAAAATCGGTATAGAAAAGTGCTAAATAAATAAACTACTAATAGTAAAGTACTAACAGACTACAGTAACTAACTAACTACTAGTACTAGGACTAAGAAAGCAGAATCATGTGGAACAAACAAAAGACCTTAAGAAATCATAATAAAAAAAGAAAACTGAGCACCCAGCAGTTGTACATTTCTGAAGGATTTTTTTTTTCATGATTCTGCTTTCTTCTTACTCCTACTTTACTATCATAAGCATTACATTTTCTGCTGGTCATGCAGCAATTTTTGGCATCGAAGTGTGAGTTGTTGCAGTAGCTTGAATGCTGCACACTGCATAATATTGCATTGGCCAGGTTGAAAGATGTGTGAATGGTCAGTAGCCATGGTTGAAGCCTTGACGTTGGCGCTACTGCACACAAGTATAAAACCTGTGCTAATTAAGAACATAAGAACATAAGAAAATGCCATACTGGTTCAGACCAAGGGTCCATCAAGCCCAGCATCCTGTTTCCAACAGTGGCCAATCCAGGCCATAAGAACCTGGCAAGTACCCAAAAACTAAGTCTATTCCATGTAACCATTGCTAATGGCAGTGGCTATTCTCTAAGTGAACTTAATAGCAGGTAATGGACTTCTCCTCCAAGAACTTATCCAATCCTTTTTTAAACACAGCTATACTAACTGCACGAACCACATTCTCTGGCAACAAATTCCAGAGTTTAATTGTGCGTTGAGTAAAAAAGAACTTTCTCCGATTAGTTTTAAATGTGCCCCATGCTAACTTCATGGAGTGTCCCCTAGTCTTTCTACTATCCGAAAGAGTAAATAACCGATTCACATCTACCCATTTTAGACCTCTCATGATTTTAAACACCTCTATCATATCCCCCCTCAGTCGTCTCTTCTCCAAGCTGAAAAGTCCCAATCTCTTCAGTCTTTCCTCATAGGGGAGCTGTTCCATTCCCCTTATCATTTTGGTAGCCCTTCTCTGTACCTTCTCCATCGCAATTATATCTTTCTTGAGATGTGGCGACCAGAATTGTACACAGTATTCAAGGTGCGGTCTCACCATGGAGCGATACAGAGGCATTATTACATTTTCCGTTTTATTCATCATTCCTTTTCTAATAATTCCCAACATTCTGTTTGCTTTTTTGACTGCCGCAGCACACTGAACCGACGATTTCAATGTGTTATCCACTATGACACCTAGATCTCTTTCTTGGGTTGTAGCACCTAATATGGAACCCAACATCGTGTAATTATAGCATGGGTTATTTTTCCCTATATGCATCACCTTGCACTTATCCACATTAAATTTCATCTGCCAGACTGAATGTTTTATGGAAGTGTATGACTGACTGAGTGCCATACTAGTACAAAAACACTGAAATTTGTTGGATTATAATACGACGTACATCCTTACATGTCTGCTCTCTGTAATTTAGTAGTACCATACTATTTAATTTTGTAATAATTAATTATTATTAGTTAAATAACTCAGAAATAATATATAAAAAAGAACAATCAAACATTTTCAACAACAAATATATAGTTTATTTTTACCAATTTAACTAAAATTAAAAATATATATATATTTTTATTTTCTATAAAAAAAAAAAAAATGAGTGGAGAAGCCCAGGCCAAGGTGAAATATGATGCCTTGACTTCATGATGTTGCAGCACAGTCAGACTCATCATCATGTGAAGAGGAGGGTGCCGACCCCAGAGGAGCCTGCTCTGGAGCAGAGGGAACTGGTATCTCCTCCTCATGAGGCATCTCGTGAGGAGGAGAAGCCATTTCCCTCTACTCCTGAGGAGCCTCCTCCAGGGCTGACAACCTCCTCTCTACATTTCTGACACTCTCCTTCACATGTCTGACCTCCTGCTGCAACATCATGAAGTCGGCATCATATTTCGCCTTCAACTGCCATACTTCCTGCAGGATCTCCTCCAGCTTGGAAAACTGTACACAGCATTTACAGCTAGGAGGAGATCCTGGAGGAAGTACGGCAGTTCTGGTGCTGGTGCTGGTGCTAAAGCTGGGCTGGGCTGCTGCCGCCGGTTGTTCCTCTTCTCCTGTAATGAAATGTAAAAAAAAAAAAAATTCAACATGAGACATAGAACAATACATACATTACATACATAGTCCTATATGGCAAATAAATAAGCAAATACTGGACGCTTGCGAGCAAGTTTATAAAATAATCTACCCCTTAGTTTATTAACCTTGAGGGTTATAGGAAAATGAGGAGTCCATCACAGGGGAGAAGGAGGGAGGGGGAGAGCGGAGGGATATCAAATCAATCTACATAGATTAGAGATAGTACATAATTTGAAGGATTGGAAGGAGAAATAATGGAGTCACTCTCAGGTTAGACAGAATATGATGGTAGGAGGTACACTACAAACAAATCTCTTCTTCTCTTTCTCCTTCTATTCCTTAGTTTACTCTCATAGTCACTCAGTGTCATTTATAATATATACAAATAAATAAATAAATACACACATCCCCAGCCACTATAACTGACTGATATTTAAAAAAAATTATTTTGTTTTTCAGCCTCAGATATACTACTGGCCCAGATATATTATTACCTAGACTGCTAGTCGTCGCTGGTGCCTCCATCCTCCTCTGGTGGCAGCTCTGCTTCCTGCTAGGCTCAGGAAGCCCCGCCTCATCCCTGCCAGGGTGTGGTTCTGTACAAGACAAATCAAAATTCAGAGAACAACAGTTAAAATTTTAAAAACAAGAATGAGATCAGACACAAGGATTCATTCACTGTTATAGTAAACAAACATAATTAAACACAAATTCCATTACAATTAATTGAATAATATTTGTGTACTTGAGTAGTATTCTAAAAACAACCTACCAGGCAAGGGACGGGACAAGGTTCTGCAGATCTCCTTGAGCCACCTACCCTGGTGCAGTCACAAATGGAGAATTAGAGGAATATACAGGAAAAAGAATAATATTGATTAATTATTTCAACATGCCCAAGTTTTGCCTTGACCTACTAGATTATTTTTTATGCAACATAGAAAAGTTAGTAATAACAAAATACTATTTAATTTATATTTCATTGTGGCATTCAAAATCCCAAATACCACCATTTCAAAATGATAAATATAAATATCAATAATATACCACAGATAATTTTCTTTCCTTTTAGTCTAGTTATTAGTAAGTAATAGTATAGTATAGGGTAAGGGTGTTCTTTTAAAATATATGTATTTAAAATTATAACTGTTATTAGTTATAGTAGTTAATACTTTATAATTATATAACTCACTCTATGCTACTAGCTACTGTAGCTAGTACTACTATCATACTCTATTCAATTTTCAATTACAAAATATACATAATAATTAAATAATATGACCAACATTATTATCTCTCACCCTTCTTCTTGAAGTCTTCAACCTCATGAGGGTAGGAGGCCCGCCGGCAAAACTCCTTCTGGAGAGAGGCCCAGGTAGCAGACTCCCTTTCCAGGTTAGGCCTGATGCCTGGGGGGGTGTATAGGTTCCTCTCATCCAGGAGAATGAGCCGAGCCAGGAGGTCCACGTCAGCCTGGGTAAAGCGGAGCTTCCTAGACCTGTTTTTATTGGCAGCTGCCACCTTGGAGGAGGATGATGGGGAGGAGTCAGAATCCCTCTCCCTGTCATCCCTTTCACGTTCCATCCTACCATGAGAAAATAAAAAAGAAGATGAAAAAGAAGTATGTGCTTTAGGACAGCTGTTTGTTCAGAAGCTCACACACTAATGCAGGGAGGGAGCTGTCTCACCCTTCACTATTCTCCCATCTCCCCCCAGTGAATGGTGTGTGGGTGGGGGGGGGCCCCCACCCACACACCATTCACTGGCTGGGGCATGGGGGAGGGGTGAGGGGCCAGGCAGCTCCCCCCCCCCCCTGTCTGTGAAGGAAAGCTGTCTGTTCAGAAGCCAGCCTCACACTAGTAATGCAGGGAGGGAGCTGAATCACCCTTCACCATCCTCCCCCCCCCCCCCCCCACCCCCTCACTGGTGACACTGTGTTAAACTTTTTTTTTCACTAAACTGGCATAAAATAAAATGAAGTACTTTGTGGGTTAAACTTTTAATTTCCCCTAATGTAACTTCACTTAATATTATTTTTATATTATTTTATGCTACTTTACCAAAAAAAAAGTGCATTAACTATAACTAACTAAACTAACTAACAAGTCGATACAGTACAGTGCGCTCCGACGGAGCGCACTGTTAACCTGCCCTTGGACGCGCGTTTTCCCTTACCCCTTATTCAGTAAGGGGCGAAAAACGCGCGTCCAACCAGCGGCACCTAATAGCACCCTCAACATGCAAATGCATGTTGATGGCCCAATTAGGTATGCGCGCGGGATACAGTAAGTAAAATGTGCAGCCAAGCCACACATTTTACTCTAAGAAATTAGCACCTACCCAAAGGTAGGCTCTAGTTTCTGCCGGCACCGGGAAAGTACACAGAAAAGCAGTAAAAACTGCTTTTCTGTGCACCCTCCGACTTAATATCATAGCGATATTAAGTAAGAGGTCCCGAAGGGTGTAAAAAGTAAAAAAAAAAAATGAAAAAAAATTTAAATTGGGCCGGCGGCTGTTGGGCCGAAAACCAGATGCTCAATTTTGAGGGCGTCCGGTTTCCGAGCCCGTGGCTGTCAGCGGGCACAAGAACCGACGCTGGCAAAATTGAGCATCGGCTGTCAAACCCACTGACAGCCGCCGCTCCGGTTCAAAAGGAGGTGCTAGGGACGCGCTAGTATCCCTAGCGCCTCCTTTTGCCCGTTTCTACAGCACCATCTAATTTGCATACTGAATCATGCGCACCAGCGAGTGACCGGTGCGCGCGCCGGGAGAGCAGGCGTTTGTCCGTTCTCCCGCATTTTTACTGAATCGGCCTGTAAGTAACTAGTAAAGTATAACTATATAATACTGTAGAAAAACGAAAACAAAACCTTATATACTTACAGTGCTAGAATATGAGCACAGTCTGTGTGTAACTATGTACTACGTAGAGAGAAACTAGATGTGCTGCTCCTGCTTGTGCTTTACGTAGTGCTGTCAGTGTCACTGCTGCACTTGTGGAGTGTCTGTAGCTTTGTTAGTGCACATGTAGAAGCAAAATGGCCCCTGGGGACACCACAGAGCATGGGCAAATTAGTGCGCACTAATGTTTAGTTAGTGCACACCCATTATGCCATAGTGTGCACTGACTCAAGTTAGTGCACACTAACTCCAGATGAGTTAAAGTAATGGTTCCACATTCCCTTTGGCTGTCTTCAAGGTGGAGTGAACCAGTGGGAACCCAGAATCATACCTCTAGCTAACGAACTCCTCATAAATTGATATGTTTTAATTTTTAAGTTGCACTTTTTGTTAGTACACACTAACATCGGGATAGCGCGCACTAACGCAGAGATAGTGTACATTACATCCCGTTAGTGCGCACTAGGGATGTGAATCGTTTTTTGACGATTTAAAATATCGTCCGATATATTTTAAATCGTCAAAAATCGTTAGAGCCGCGATACAATAACAATTCCCCCGATTTATCGTCAAAAAATCGTAAATCGGGGGAAGGGGGAGGGCGGGAAAACCGGCACACTAAAACAACCCTAAAACCAACCCCGACCCTTTAAAATAAATCCCCCACCCTCCTGAACCCCCCCAAAATGCCTTAAATTACCTGGGGTCTAGAGGAAGGGTCCCGGTGTGATCTTTTACTCTCGGACCTCCGCTGCATTGTAGAAATGGCGCCGGCGCTACCTTTGCCTTGTCATATGACAGGTCAAAGGTAGCGCCGGCGCCATTTTGTTTTTTGTCCCCCGACGTCAGGAGCGTAGGAGATCACTCCCGGACCCCTGCTGGACCCCCAGGGACTTTTGGCCAGCTTGGGGGGGCCTCCTGACCCCCATAAGACTTGCCAAAAGTCCAGCGGGGGTCCGGAACGACCTCCTGCATTCGAATCGTGTTGCCGTACGGCCGGCGCCATTTTGCGCTGGAGAAGGCCCCAGGGGCAACCAGCAGGAGGTTTTTTGCCTAGCGCAGGTGGCACAGGACTCCACATATGTTTGAACATCCTTTTTCATAGATGGCCACCAATAATATCGCTGTAGAGAAGCGAGAATACAGGCTTGTCCTGGATGGCCTGCTAACTTAGAATCATGGGCTCAATTCAACAGCTTCTTTCTTAGCATCTGCGGAACCATTGTTTTACCTATGGGAACCGAATGGGTAGCAGCCAGCATTATCTTCTCAGGGTCAATGATGTGACGTGGTTCGTCTGGAACATCTTCAGGAGTAAAAGAGCGTCTGCCCGAACATTCTTATCAGCAGGATGATATTTAAGCAGGAAATTGAACCGGTTGAAGAATAGTGACCATCGAGCTTGGCGGTGGTTAAGTCTCTGTGCATGGCATAGAGATTCTAGGTTCTTGTGATCGGTGAACACGGTTTTCTTGTGTTGGACACCTTTGAGTCAGGGACGCCACTCCTCGAACGCAAGCTTGATAGCAAGCAATTCCTGATCGCCGATGCCGTAATTTCTCTCTGCTGGCAAAAATCATCTAGAGAAGAATGAGCAGGGGTGCAGAACATGTGTATCACTGTGCTAACTAAGCACGGCCCCCTCGCCGACATCAGAAGCTTCGACCTCAACGATGAATGGTCGATGAGGATCGGGATGACATAAGCAGGGTTTCTTGAGGAAGGCTTCCTTAAGCACCTGAAATGCGGAGATGGCTTCTGGTGACCAGTGTGAAGGGTTAGCCCCTTTTTTAGTCATAGCAGTGAATGGCACTGTCAAGGTTGAGTAGTCCTTGTAAAAGTACGATAATAATTCGTAAAGCCAATGAAGCATCGTAGAGCTTTAATACCGGTGGGTTGAGGCCAGTCTTGTATACTTTTTGTCTTCTGGGGGTCCATTTGGAAACCCTTACTGGACACAATGTACCCAAGGAAGGGAATAGACTCTTTATCGAAGGCACACTTCTTGAGCTTGGCGTACAGGTGATTATCCCGGAGCCTCTGTAAGACAGTGAATACATCTGCTTGGTGGGTTTGCACATCACGGGAGAAGATAAGGATATTGTCTAAGTATACAACCACACACTGGTATAACAGATCTCGCAAGATGTCATTCATCATATTTTGAAATATGTCCAGGGTGTTGCACAGGCCAAAAGGCATTAGCAAATACTCGAAGTGACCATCACGAGTATTAAAGGCCGTTTTCCATTAATCTCTCTGAGGAATATGAACGAGATTATAAGTGCCCTTTAGATCCAACTTTGTGAAAATCTTTGCACCCTGGAGCCGATCAAACAACTCTGAAATTAATGGTAAGGGATACAGGTCTTTGATGGTGATTTCGTTCAGACTTCTATAGTCAAAGCAAGGAAGAAGGGATCCATCCTTGCCGACGAAAAAGAATCCGGCTGCTGCTGGAGACTTAGAGGGTCTAATAAATCCTTTCTGCAGATTTTCTTGGATATAGGCCGACATGGCCTCAGTCTCTGATAAGGAAAGTGGCTAAACCTCTGGGTGGCTCTGAATTAGGTTTTAAATTGATTGCACAGTCAAACGGTCTATGCGGTGGAAGGACATCTACAGCTTGTTTTGAAAACACATCTTGAAATGCTGCATACTGCAGCGGTAGTCCAGGAGGAGTAGAGGTGGAGGCCATACATGGCAGTGGAATTTTTTTTTTTAGACATCTGTCATGGCAGTTAGGTCCCCATTGCTATATCTCCATAGAAGACCAGTTAAATTGGGGAGAGTGGTCTTGTAACCATGGTATGCCAAGCACAATGGGATGGATAGCTTTTTCAAGAACCAGGAACATAATGGTCTCTGTATACAGGTATCCCATGTGTAGTTCACCTGGGGGTGATGCATTCTCATTGGAAGTAGTGGAATCACTCAGTCTGGAATTCACCTGGTTAAAGGCAGAAGCCAGGTTATCAACAGACTTCTGTTGCTCTGTAATCCATTGGGCCAGGCAAGGAATGGCCTGTAAGGCTGAGAGCTGAGCTGGGTCCATGGAGTTAGCAATCTGTTATGTTCTGTGTGTTAAACTAGATAGTGGGCCCTTGGGTCATGGCAAGAGCTGACTCCTCCCACAGGGAGGAACCCTGTGGGGACTCACCATGACAGGTGGGATCTCAGCAGTGATGGACATTAGAGGAAATAGCTTTATTATGCAGCAAGAATAACCCGAGGAGCAGGTTAATAGACTCAGTCCAAAGTAAATGACCTGCAAGCTAGTCTCTCCAGTAGTGGTCCGCAGTGCAGGGTAGGCCGGAGGCTGAAGCTGGAAGTTGCACAAGACAGTATAGATCTGGTAGTGGCCCGCAGTGTGGAGTAACCCAGGGAATACCTTCTCTTGATGAAGCTTTGTGCAGGTGATCTCTGGTAGTGGTCCGCAGCTCAGGATAGGCCGGAAGCCGGTGGTAATGGTTGCACAAGACAGTATGGATCTGGTAGTGATCCACAGAGCGAGATAACCCGAGAATCCACAGGAAGGAGGAAGAGGAAGGTGAAGAGCAGGTCCAGTACTCACTCAAAACTGAAGTAGCAAGTTGTGGAGTAGGCACCGTGGAGACCCAGAACAGGAGCACTGAAGGATCGTCCATGGAACAGTGAAGAGACTCACTGGTTAGGGAAGTGAGGCAGGTAGAGATGGCTCTCCAAGGAGCGGATAGCCCTGGGTGCGACAAGGCCCCCGAGGAACGGGTACCGAGATCATCCAGACAGGAACAGCGAAGCGAAGTCTCAGAATGGCGGAATCAAGTAGGACAGGAATCCTTGCTAACTCATAGGTTGGATAGTCAACTGAGCTTAAATATTGTAGGCGGATGACATCATGCGGTGGGGGAGCCCCCGAGGTTCCCGCCATGATGTGTTTAAGAAGGGGGCAGGTGAACACGTGCATGCCCTAGGTCACCCCGGATGTAAGATGGCTGCCGGGAGTGCCCATGCCGTCCATGGAGCACCATGAAGGTCGGCGTGTGGAAGCCGACCTTCTGGGAAGGTGGTCATCCTCCCCAGACTTGGTGCTGTAGGAAGAAAGGAGGTAGCAGCAAAGGTCGCAGCTGTCTGCGACCGACGGGTGCAACACATTCAAGGTGATATATCTTATGGTTGATTTATTCATTAATGGTTAAAGATAACTAATAAGCATTAAATCCAAAATCAGGCACAGTCCAGAACCCCCAGCTTAGGTCTGGTCCACTCGAATACCACACTAGCCCATGCCATTGAGTTAAACTCCACTGAACTAGTTCACTATGAACCATACATTGTGAAGGACAGCTATCAATCAAGCTGAAAACACCACAAATCCATTCACACAAAAGCAAGCACAATCTTCCCCCCACCATTTCTCCCCTCCCCACTCCCCCACTCCCCCAATCTCACCAAATCCTAATACTCTATTCCCTCTCCTAAGAGTAGTAAAGGCTATTAAGTGAGTAGGGGACCCCACACTCAAACAAAAATCACAGCTCCCACTGGATAGAGGACTGTTATAAAGGTCATCAACTATTATGTATTGTATAATGAAAATTGTTTAATCCTCTGTCTTTTTTTATATTTTTTTTCCAAAACAGTGCTGAGACCAACTGTAGCAATTGCAAAACTTGATAATAATTGATTAAGCTGTCTATCTTGGTGTGCTGGCTCAATAAAAACATACATGTTTTCTCATCCAGACAGCTAACTTTTCTTCCCAATCAGTCCTCGAGACAAAGATTTATTATTATTATTATTATTTATTATTTAAAGGCTTTTATATACCGATGTTCATGTACTAGTACATACTGCATTGGTTTACATAGAACCAAAGTTGGAAATTACATCAAACAAGTGGGTACAAATAACAGGGATAACTCCGTAAGAACTTAGAATTTATAGATAAAGCAGAGAACAAGAATTAAATTATTATAAATCATTATAAATAAATACCCATAATTGAAAATAATTACAAATAACAGTCAACAAAAAGTTGGGTTTACATCTGACTTAATAAGCATGAGTGCAGCATAACGTACATCTAACAGGTGGAATCATGAGGCAAAGTTATAAGATGAAATAGTTACTAGAGATGTGAATCGTGTGATCGATCGTCTTAACGATCGATTTTGGCTGGGGGGGGAGGGAATCGGATCGTCGCGGTTTTGTTTTTTTTTAAATCGTGTAAATCGTAAATCGGGGGAGGGCGGGAAAACCGGCACACTAAAACTATTAGGGATGTGAATCATTTTTTGACGATTTAAAATATCGTCCGATATATTTTAAATCGTCAAAACACGTTAGAGGCGATATACAATAGGAATTCCCCCGATTTATCGTCAAAAATCGTAAATCGGGGGAAGGGGGAGGGGAAGGGGGAGGGGAAGGGGGAGGGCGGGAAAACTGTCACACTAAAACAACCCTAAAACCCACCCCGACCCTTTAAAATAAATCCCCCACCCTCCCGAACCCCCCCAAAATGTCTTAAATTACCTGGGGTCCAGTGGGGGGGTCCCGGTGTGATCTTCCACTCTCGGGCCACGGGTGCGTTAATAGAAATGGCGCCGGCGCTACCTTTGCCCTGTCATATGACAGGGCAAAGGTAGCGCCGGCACCATTTTGGTTCCTGTCCCCCGACGTCACGAGTGCAGGAGATCGCTCCCGGACCCCCGCTGGACCCCCAGGGACTTTTGGCCAGCTTGGGGGGGCCTCCTGACCCCCACAAGACTTGCCAAAAGTCCAGCGGGGGTCTGGAAGCGACCTCCTGCACTCGAATCGTATTTGCCGTATTGCAAAATGGTGCCGGCCATACGGCCATACGGCCAGCGCCATTTTGCAATACGGCAATATGGCCATACGGCCGGCGCCATTTTGTATTGCTGGGGGTCCAGCGGGGGTCTGGGAGCGATCTCCTGCGCTTGTGACGTCAGGGGACAGGAACCAAAATGGCGCCGGCGCTACCTTTGCCCTGTCTATTAACGCACCCGTGGCCCGAGAGTGGAAGATCACACCGGGACCCCGCCACTGGACCCCAGGTAATTTAAGACATTTTGGGGGGGTTCAGGAGGGTGGGGGATTTATTTTAAAGGGTCGGGGTGCATTTTAGGGTTGTTTTAGTGTGACAGTTTTCCCGCCCTCCCCCTTCCCCTCCCCCTTCCCCCGATTTACGATTTTTGACGATAAATCGGGGGAATTCCTATTGTATATCGCCTCTAACGTGTTTTGACGATTTAAAATATATCGGACGATATTTTAAATCGTCAAAAAATGATTCACATCCCTAATAGTTACGGCATCAGACATCTAGCGTAAGGAATTATGAAATGCGAGAATAAGACTAGCTTTGAGTCATGGCTCGGGGAGAGATCTTTAAGTGAAGGCTTTTGTGAAAAGCCAAGTTTTGAGCTTCTTTTTGAACATTCGACTACAAGTTTCAAGGCAAAGGTCAGTGGGGAGGGCATTCCAGTGAAAGGGGCTGGCAGTCGAGAATGCACGTTTCTTGAGTAATGACTTGGCTGGAGGTGCATATAAGGTGCCTAAGTAGCTGGTTCTGATTGGTCTTGATGATGCGTGAGGACGAAGTGGGCAGCTTAGATCTAGCGAAGTTTGGGAATGAATGGTCTTGTGGGTTATGGTTAGTACTTTGAATATGATTCTGGATTTGATAGGGAGCCAGTGTAGGTTTTTTAGTATAGGTGTGATGTGTTCTCCTCTACTAGTTTTGGTTAGAATCCTGGCAGCCGAGTTCTGCAACATTTGTAGTGGTTTGGTGGTGATAGTTGGAAGGCCAATTAGCAGAGAGTTGCAGTAATCAATTTTTGAAAATAGAATTGTTTGGAGGTCTGTTCTAAAGTCCTGAAAATGGAGGAGAGGTTTCAACTTTTTCAATATGTGTAGTTTGTGAAAGCATCCTTTAAGTTTGAAATTCCTTAGTTTAATTCTTAGTTTAAAGATCCTTTAAGTTTGAAATTATTTATTGTACAAGTAGTTTTTCATTACTTACAATTACTGCATTCCAAACTTGTAGCCCCAGGCAGAGATCTTTGTAGCTGGAGATAAGTAGGAGAGGGGAGAACGGAGTTTCTTGGATTGCAGGGTGAGAAGGCAAGAGGGTTCTGAGGATGATTTAATCTTTTTAGAACAAAGTGATAAGAAGAAATGTAAAAAAGCCAGTCATTTCACAGAGCTTTGCAAAGTGCTGCTGGCTTTGAAGCTCACATGTGCAAGACTGAAACTTTCTTAGAGAGCTGTTACAGAAACGCCTCCACAAGCTGGGGACGGGGGAGGGGGGCAAGGTCCAATGGCAGCAAACCTAAGACCAATGTGACACAGGGGGAGCATGAAGGGCAGTCCCTTGAGCCAATAAGGCACTTAGGAAGAGTCCAGTTAGATTGAGAGGGCATTCAAGCTCTTCCTAAGTGAGAGAAAGCAAAGGGGGAAGGGAACTTCTCTTAAGGGCAAAACTCCCTTAAAGGCAGGGCTCACAGACTTTTATCATGGGTTACAAAAAGGGTTTCAGTATATACAGATACAAACATGTACCCATCGCTGGGGACAGAACACTCCCCATCTGGTATCACAAGATACCACTATATCAGTTCTTATATCGTTTTGCAACAGTGCAAAGTTCATTATAACTGGATCTTTCAACATTCAGGGAAGTTCGCGATCATCGCGATCCCTCAGTCATCCAGGCGACGTCTTCTTCAAAGGGTTTCACTAAGCTGAAATGAAAGACAGACAACACAAAGAGAGAAAGAGTCTCTAGAGTGGACAACAGTCCACGGAGTTCAAGTCTCTTCATGCGGCATGAGGAGCACCACCTCATTGATGGGCCTGTAGAAGATCTTGGCTGTCCCTTGGTTCACAGCCTTTACTTCAATCTTGCGAATGCATCTGTCGTTTCCGGAGTGAGCCTTGACAAGACCTAGGGGCCAGTTGTTGCATTGAGCTTGGCTGTTTTTTAGAAGGACAAGGTCACCTTCTTGGATGCTGGGTTTGCTGGATTGCCACTTGTTTCGATACTGGAGAGTCGGCAAGTACTCTTTCTTCCAATGACTCCAAAGGGAGTTGGCAAGCTGTTGGACTTGTTTCCATCAATGCCTGTAAAGCTCCCCGCCATCAAGGTCTCCATGTGGCACAGGAATGTCGATAGTCTTTTGCATTAAAAGCATTACACATGCAATGTTCTACTCTTTACAGGTTCCTACAAAGTTGGTTCCACAGTCAGAGTGGGTCTGAGTGGCTGAACCCCAGAGTTGAGCGTATACAATGAACCTTCTTGTCAGGTTATAGATGTAGCTCAGTACTACTTTGCTGTTCATGTGAAGATGGACGGCATCAATTTGAATGTCCATTTCAGCTGTCATTAACTCCACTGTTTCCACTGCTAGCATCGCTCCACATAATTCCAGACGCAGTATGCTGTGGTTAGGCGGTGGTGCTAGCTTGGCTTTGCTGAAGATGAAGCTCTCACGCACTGTTCCTTCTGCGTCTGTCACTCTCAAAAGAGCTACTGCAGCTATGGCCTTCACAGATGCATCCGAGAAGATGCAGATCTCTTTGCAACTGGCTGTATTGAGAGGTACTGGAACATGGGTGCATGGTATGTGGAACTGTTCAAGCACTTTTAGGGAGCTCTTCCACTTTTCCCATTGTGGCTTCATTGTTTGAGGTAGTGGGGTGTCCCACTCGGTAGCACTTGATGAAAGCTCTCTTAACAATGCTCTTCCTTGTATCGTGGTTGGAGTCACAACCCCAGTGGATCATACAGGACATTGACTGTGGACAGGACACCTCGGTGAGTGTACGGTTTACCTTGGCTCGAGACTTGGAACGTGAAGATGTCTCTCTTTGTATCCCAATTTAACCCAAGGCTTCATTGGAGAGGAGGTGTGTCCACTCTCAGGTCCAAGTTCTTTAAGTTTTTAGCATGATCATCTGAAGAAAATGCTTTCATTACTTCAGGACTATTGGAGGCTATTTTGTGGAGCCTTAGATTTGCGCTTGCCAGCATTGCTTCCTCTGCAGTAGGCACCTTCATCTTCATAGAAGTCCTTTTCCACAAGGCATCTGGCATCTGCACCGTACTCTTTTTCTCCTTCTTGGGCTGTCCTTCTGAGCCCGTATGTGGCCACTGCAGGTAATGGACTATTATTATCTACCAGAAGGATAGGTTTGTCGTCATCCTTGGTGACTTGAGACACTGAGTCCCCTAGATGTTCTTCTACATCTGATTGAGATTCAGTTCTTCGCAGCTTAGGATCTCTTTGGTGCTTAGGTGGTTAGGACATGGTTCAAATGGAGTAGGACGTCCATCCTCTAAGACACTTGTAGCATATGTGTGAACGCTTGGTCTTCCTGTTCGATTCAAGCAGACTTCGCCGACTGTCACCCATCCCAGTGTGAGTCGGTAAGCGTAGGAAGTGGCTGGTGGGCCATCACGCATCTCCAGGACCTTGGTCAGTGCCGATGCATCTCTGCCCAATAGCAGCAGGATTTCTGCTTCTGGATCTAGTGGTGGGAGCTGATGCATTATAGACTTCAGATGAGAATGGTGCCGAGCAGCTTCTGGTGTAGGAATCTCATCTCTGTTGTCGGGCATCTGGTTACGCTCGATGAGCATGGGCAAGTTTGATTTGTTGCTGCCGTCTATCGCCTCTATTACATATCTGCTTGCTCTCCTCCCTCTCACTCGGGTGACCCCTGAGCAGGATTTGAGGTTGTACAGAGAGTTGTGGTGATAGACATCAAACAAATCAAAGAATTCTGGCCTTGCCAGGGATCTGTTGCTCTGCTCATCTATGATGACATATATCTTGACTGCCTTCTCAGGTAGCTCTTCTGGATACACTCCAGCCAAGCATATTTTTGTGCAGGATTTCCGGTTGCTATTTCTCCCATATACTTGTGTGCATTTGGGATCACTTCAGGTTCTGGCATTTGTTCTGCCTCTTCCTCCCCGCAGTAGTTTGAACTAGGGTGTGAGGTTCCCAAAAGATGAAGCTTTGTTCCGTCAGGGTGTAGGGCGCTGTCATGTTGGTCACTCCCACACTCTGAGCACTTAATGGCTATTTCACTGTCTTTAGCCATGCGGTTAAATGAAGAACAACACTGGTAGCAAATTCTGTACTTTTTCAACAGTTCTTTGCACTCTTTTAAAGGTTTCCCTTTAAATCCTCGACACTTTCTGAGTGGGTGAGGTTTTTTGTGTATTGGGCACTGCCGGTCTGGATCCTCTGTCCTTTCCATATTGGGAAGTTGATCTGATGTAGACGCTGCAGGCGACACTTCCGTTTTGTGCACAGAAATGGGATTCCTGTTGCTGCCATGCTCATTGGTTGGCCTCTCGCCCACTTGGTAGCTGATTCTGCGTATTTCATTTGTGCTGAATGAGAAACTAGGGTTTTTCCTAGGCCTTGCTAAGTCCCATATGAACTTTGTGAAGACATGGAAAGGTGGGTACTCTTTGTTGTCTTCTTTGTACCGTGCACCATGAGATGCCCATTTGTCTTGTATATCACGTGGTAGTTTGTTTATGATGGTGTTCGTGCCTCGTGGTGTGTCTAGAAGGTTGAGACTCTGATAAATGAGTTCAGCCTTAGCTGTCCCCACCTCTTGGAGGAGATCTCCCAATTCTTACAACTTTCGGTTATCTCTACTGGATACTTCTGGAAAGTTTTCCATTTTCTCGAACAACGCATTCTCTATGGCGACCGGATCCCCATAATATCACTCAAGTCTCTCCCATACCTCCTTTAGCACTGTAGAGGGATCACATGGGTAAATGTTTTTTAATCCTTTCACATGTTTGGCCAATTCAGGTCCCAACCATTTCACCATCAAGTTCATCTCTTCCTTCGGATTCAATCTCATGTCCTTCACAACATCTTGGAAGTCAGATTTCCATGCCCTGTAACTCTCAGGGCGGTCGTTGAACTCGTAGAACCCTGCAGTTATGAATTATCGGTGGGTCATGTACCTTGCTAAGTCTTCTCTTTCTGAAGACTCGTTCTGAAAGGCAGTAGACCTTGGTGGGCGGGTGTCTTGTGGTTGACCTTGCACGTCATCCTTGTTGTACATTGGCTCTGGCTGGTCAATTGTCTCCTGTTTAGGCCGAGGGTATTCGACTGGGGTCTTTCCTGAGTGTGGTTGCCCAGCTCTTTCTCGTTCCCGGTCCCCACGGGAAGTTGGGATCCATGGTTACACGGAAGTGTTTTCCTTGGGGCGCTTGCTTGGCACGTGAGTTAGCTACCATGCATCCGTGTGATTTAGAGCTGGTGGATCACTGCCGTTGGGTTTGGTATTCATGGCATTCTGCGTTTCAGGTCCGATTTCTTTGTTCAAGGCAGCTATTTGTGAAGGGGAGCGTGTTCTCTCATGGTGCAAGGGTTGCTGTGGGGCAGGTGGTATTTTTGTGCTGGCGTGAGTTAGAGGGTGAGCTGTGGCATACTCCAGCGTCCGCTGGGCCGGGTCCTGTTAGGCCATGGAGCTGAGTAGGTCCCCCCCCATTGCCTTGGTTCAGGGCCACATCAAATACCTTAATTTCGGCTTCAAGGGCCGCTGCTTCTCTTTTCTGTCGCAACAGGTTCAGGGCGATCTCTGTTTCAGCCTTTCCGTGTGCTTCGGAAGCAGCAACAGTAGCAGCAGCTATAGCAGCAGTGGCAGCAGCTGTAGTGGCAGCTGCCTTATGTTGTTCTTCCATTCTGAGCCTTTCGCTTTTAAGGGCTGCTTCTTGTTCAATGTACGGTATGCGTGTCATAGCTGCTTTGGACTCTGCTTTCTTTTGGAGGATGATAGAACTGATTTGAGAATGGTTCGAGTGCTTTGACCCGTGTGACCTCGCAGAATTTGATGTACACTTAGAGGCGCAAGAGTGCTGAGAGCCTATCTTGCTCATTGGGTCACCTGCTTCTGCACTGTCAATGGCATCCGTTACCATTCTCTGGCATATTTGGCCTAAATTCTGCTGGTATCCCTTTTCTTCAAGGCTTTCTGCAGTGTTAGTTCATGTTAAGAACTCAACATACTATTCTGTGATGAGCTGATAGGTTTGGAAATGAAGCTTCAGCTGTTCTATATGGTGATTAAGATTGGCAGGTTTTTTGAAATCTTCTCCATTCCCTGCTTGACCTTATGCCACTCTCTCTCTATCCTATCTTTATGTTCCTGTTTTCTTGTCTATTATATATCTCTGCAGCTATCTCTGTTAGTACGCATAAGAACATAAGAAATTGCCATGCTGGGTCAGACCAAGGGTCCATCAAGCCCAGCATCCTGTTTCCAACAGAGGCCAAAACCAGGCCACAAGAACCTGGCAATTACCCAAACACTAAGAAGATCCCATGCTACTGATGTAATTAATAGCAGTGGCTATTCCCTAAGTAAAATTGATTAATAGCCATTAATGGACTTCTCCTCCAAGAACTTATCCAAACCTTTTTTGAACCCAGCTACACTAACTGCACTAACCACATCCTCTGGCAACAAATTCCAGAGCTTTATTGCACGTTGAGTGAAAAAGAATTGTCTCCGATTAGTCTTAAATGTGCTACTTGCTAACTTCATGGAATGCCCTCTAGTCCTTTTATTATTCGAAAGTGAAAATAACCGAGTCACATCTACTTGTTCAAGACCTCTCAAGATCTTAAAGACCTCTATCATATCCCCCCTTTCCTATGAGCATAGTCTTTTTGATTTACTGCTTTCATCTCTCCCTTCAATGTTCTCCCCTCTTTGCTCTGAGTCATTTCCTAGTTCCATGGTATCAGCTAGCTGCTTTGAGGTGTCCTGCTGTGGTGCTGCTTCAGCCATGTGGACAGCAAACACTTTATTTCAGTTGCTGAGTTAAAGGGAACAAGCTTTGAGAGCTGGGCTAGTTTTCTGTTTCTCGTCCCTGGAGTCAGTGGAGATCTGGTATCTATAGCAACTAATTGCTCTCTGCTTCTAGCAGTGGCAGGGGAGGGGTGAGTTGCTTGGCAGAGGGAAGCTTGAATGGGCTTAAGTACCATTGTTAAATTATTTTGTCCGAGTCCTGGCTTTGCCACCAATACCTCAGGTTACATGAAGCTAAATGCTTTTTCTACAGCTCTTTGTATCTTTGCTTACAGTATAGGCTGACTTTTAAAACCAGTTCCATAAGAATAAATCTTCACAATCTTAGGGCTTTTATTTTATACTTGCTAGGGATGTGCAGCCAAAAAATTTTCATTGCATTCGTGATACGTATTTGTCGGGGGTCATTTCCGTTGCATTCGGACATATGGTGCCCCCGATACGTTGATATGTGAATTTGTTTTCCGGTTCCCATTAAAGTCAATGGGGGAAGGATTTCCAGACTATTTTTGGCTGCATAATTGGGGTTTTATTATCAATTTTGATGAAACTTCTGGGGAGCAATCATCAGAACAACAAAAGAGCTCCAAGGTACTTAGACTGTGGCAAAGTGGTACCAAAGTGGCATGAATAGCCTAAGGCACTGTAAAGGTGCAAAGGGGTACCAGAAGTGGCAAGAGTGCAGCAAGAGTGTCAAAAACACATCACAGCTTCAATAGAGAGCACCGATAACAGATGCATGAACCCTCAAAGGCAGCATGACAGACAAAGCGGTAAAACAAGTGGCATTGACATACTACAGCACAATGAAGGGGGAACATAGAAAGCAGAAAGACTAGCACCAACACACTGAGGAACCATGATAGTGGCAATAACACCACAAGGAGTTGAGTGAGTCATCTGGTGATTGGCAGCAAGGCAGAGTGGCAGAAAGTTGATAGGGGCAAGACAGGCTGGCAGAGCCGAGGTAGTCAGTTCCCTGTGGTTTGATAAGGGAAAGACAAGGAGGCAAGACAAGACGAGGCTCAGCATGTGGTGGGACTGTCAACTGTGCATGCTGTGCACCCAACCCATCTTGAAACAGGGACCAGGGAGTCTAACACGAGTGCTTGGACCTGAAACATGATGAACTATGCCTGGGTGGAGTGCAGCATCTGCGGGTGCCGATTTTGGTGGTAGTAGCAAATATTCAAACAAGAGCCCTGGGGAGTGTTCCCTTTCCTATGAGCAGGAAAGGACTCCCTAGAATGGGTTTGCCCCTAGAGTGGGGTGTTTCCATTGGCGTCCAGTGAGCTCTCGCTGGTCTTTTAAAATCCGGTGGATGTAGTTGATATACAAACGAGAGTTTTCAAGGCCGAGACAGACATGGGTGAATGTGAACAGCGGTGCAACATAGGTCAGAGGGTAGAAACAGGGAGGCTACACCTGGGGAGAGTTCCCTTTCCTATGAGCAGGAAAGGGCTCCCTAGAATGGGTTCGCCCCTAAAGTGGGGGGTTTCCATTGGGGTCCAGTGGGCTCTTGCTGGTCTTTTAAAATCAGGCTGGCTGCACCCGGTATTCCCAGAGACTGTAGTGTGAGAATATCCTTGACAAAAGACAGGTAGGCCGGAAAGCAGTCAGAGTACAGCTTGGCATAGAAAGAGGCTGATTTCAAAATGGAACAGCGGTTCAACATGGGTCAGAGGGTAGAAACAGGCAGGCTACACCCGGGGAGAGTTCCCTTTCCTATGAGCAGGAAAGGGCTCCCTAGAATGGGTTCGCCCCTAAACAGCGGTTAAACATGGGTCAACAGGTCCTAAGAGATAGGCTGCAACACCAGGGAGAGATCCCTTTCCCAAGAGCAGGAAAGGACTTCCTTGGAATGGGTTGGCCCCTAGAGTGGAGCACGAGCCTTCAAAGCGTAGTGACAGGGAGCAGGGTGCCATGTAAACAGCGGTTCAACATGGGTCAACAGGTCCTAAGAGATAGGCTGCAACACCGGGGAGAGTTCCCTTTCCCAAGAGCAGGAAAGGACTTCCTTGGAATGGGTTGGCCCCTAGAGTGGAGCACGAGCCTTCAAAGGGTGGCGACAGGGAGCAGGGTGCCATGTGAACAGCAGTTCAACATGGGTCAACAGGTCCTAAGAAATAGGCTGCAACACCAGGGAGAGTTCCCTTTCCCAAGAGCAGGAAAGGACTCGCTTGTAATGGATTGGCCACTAGAGTGTATAATGGTACAAATTGTTCAGATTAAATCATTTGCAAACAGATCATGACTTCAAAAGCAAGACGAAGGAAGTTCTTTTCTCTGCCCTGAAACTAAAGAAAACTCTTTGTTTTATTTAAGGATCAATGCTGTGAAGGAGTACTAGTTTTAATTGCCAGAGACTGAGGTTTCCCTTTGCAACGAGGGTTCAGCCATTAGGACTGGACATAAGGCCTGGACGGACAGGCAGAGCAATCAAGGTCAAACACTTGTAGGAACATAAGGCCTGGACTGACAGGCAAAGCAGTAGAGGACAGAAGTCAATTCCATCTAGGGACATAAGGCCTGGACTGACAGGCACAGCAATCAAGGTCAAACACTTGTAGGAACATAAGGCCTGGACTGACAGGCACAGCAATCGAGGTCAAACACTTGTAGGAACATAAGGCCTGGACGGACAGGCAAAGCAGTCGAGGACAGAATTCAATCCCTCCTAGGGACATAAGGCCTGGACTGACAGGCACAGCAATCGAGGACAAACACTTGTAGGAACATAAGGCCTGGACAGTTGACGGTCAGGCACAGCGTTTGAGGTCAGGCCCTTGTAGGGATGTACAGACTAGGCAGTGGATGGTCAGGCACAGCGTTTGAGGTCAGGAACATGTGCTGCAGTACTTATATTATCTGGAGCATAGGAGGCAGTTGGAGCTGCTGCAAGGCTTTGAATTGATTTTATTCATCTTGCCATTCGCAGGGAAAATTTGGAAACCCAGCAAAGGCAGGTTTACTTTAAAATACACTAGCATTTCCATCAACTCTGGTGCCAGCCTTGAGCGGTGAGGGCTCATGATATCCCCTGTCATTGAAAAGACACGTTCACTGGGCACACTGGTTGGTGGACATGATAGATATCGCTGAGCCACTTTGGCTAGGTGTGGCCAGACAGTGGACTTGTGTGCCCAATATGCCAGCGGATCTGTTTGCATTTTCTCTATCGACTCTGAGAGATACCGTGTCACTGTCAGCTGTGCTGGTGTCTCTTTTGCTTGGGCGGGCTCAGAGTCACTCATGCCAGCTGCTTTCTCTCTCGCCCATTGCACAATTGATGAATCTTTATGGGCAACATGCCTTGGGAATTCTGACGTGGAGGAGGAGGTACTATCTGTCACTGACACAGTGCTACTCCTGCTTGGGCTAGCAGCACAACTCTCTGACGTGCCTGCTGTTTCCACCTCTGCTTCAAGCCTAATCTGTCTCTACCTATGGCGCTCCTGTTCACGGACTTTTGCTAACAGCAGCTCCTTCACAAATGACAGACAATTGGACTGTAGGGCGACTTTCCCTTTCACACGTGGATCAAAGATTGAGGCGAGCATGTATGTGCGGTCGTCTGTTAAAGGCCTTAATCTGTCTTTCACCTGCTGCTGCAAAACGTCCAGACAATGCAGCACCTCAACTGTCATTCCCTCTTCCTGTTTAAAGGCCTCCAAATGTTCATCCAGGAAATTAACTATAGGGATGATGTCAGCCAAGGTGGCACTTCTGGAACTCAGCTCCTCCATGACATCCTTGAAGGGCTGCAGGATTTTTACCAGCTGACTCATGACTAACCAATCATGATGCCCTAGGGGATTCTGCACACCTATGTCCATTGTACCAGAAAGTTCATGAAGGGGTGTCTGCAGCTCCAGTAACCTCTCCAGCATCATAAAGGTGGAATTCCACCGGGTGGCAATGTCTTGAATGAGACGCTTGTGAGACATATCCAAATCAATCTGCTTTTGTCGGAGAACCTGCCCCGCCTTGACACTTCTGTGGAAGTGTGCTGCTATGTTCCTGCACTTCTGTATTAACCTATGCAGGTATTCATTCTCTTTGTCATTGGACTCCAAGCCCAGAGCTGACTTCACTACCAGGTGCAGAGTGTGTGCAAAACATCGGATGTTCTTAAAGCGCCTATCGGTTATTGCCTTAACCATGTTGGCACCATTGTCTGTGACAAAGAACCCTGCCTGCATTTTCCTGTCTCGCTGGAGTAGTTGCCAGCCCTCCAGCATCTGTCTGATGCATGCTAGAATATTGGCTGCGGTATGGGCCTGGTCCATCAGGTGGGTGTGCAGTAAAGCCCACCTCCACCCTGATACTTCTTCAGTAATACAGCTGCTGGCTGCCCCTGCCTCAGCCATGTCCCACCAGTGTGCTGACAGAGAGAGGTAAGAGTGTGCAGCATTCATGGCGGTCCAGATATCGCAGGTGAAATGCACTCTTCCCTCTGCCTTAGCTAGCAGTGCTTGTATGCGACTGCGACACTGCTTGTACAGGCTGGGGTTGACCTTTCTACTAAATGTGGTTCTGCAGGGGATTTTGTAATTTGGAAGTACGACCTTCAAAAACGCTTGAAACCCACATTCTCCACTAACTGCAAGGGCTGGTCATCAAGGGCAATCATTTCCCCAATGGTCCTGGTTACAACTTTTGAGGCTGCTTGCCTCCTACCCCGGGATAGCGTTACCGCACTCCACCCCATTTCCTCCATGGTGGATTTTCGCTTCTGCCACATGTCAGGGGGTTGCTGGCCTGCCACCTGACTGCTAGAAGGGGATGAGGGTGTGGGCTGACTCTGCTGCTTTCCTACCACTGCACACTGGTTAGAAGGGGTCCCCCCACTGGTACTGCCACCATCCCCAGATGGCAGTAATCTTGTTGGGTGTTGCCTCTTTATATGATGGTTCATGCCAAAATTAGATAGATGTCCCATTTGCTTGCCTTTGCTAATATCCTTGGCACAGTAATTACACCGAGCATAATGCGGGTCTTCAGTCACTTTAAAGTGCCTCCAGATTGCAGATGTCTTTCGTGATCCTCCCTTCTCTTACACCTTGGGGGTGGATGCTGGCACTGGAGCTGAGTTAGTGGGTGCACCCTGAGAAGCAATGCCAGAGGGGGCCTCAGTCACCCTCTGTGCCTGTGCTGACTGCTCTTCCTCCTCCTCGTTATCACTTTCATCTCTCCCCTGCTCACATTTGTGGAGGCTAAAACAGGACTAACTGATTCTACCGAAGATTTGTCAGCTATTACTTCTTCCGTTTCTGATGAGAATCCCACACAAGAAGATTCTTCATCTGAATCAGAAGCAAACAGTGACTGTGCTACCTTGTCAATGCTAAGTGTTAGTCGAGACTTCTGTCCCCCTGCTGCTTTTGGGTGTCTACATTTTGTCTGGCATGACTCTGCCTCCCCTTCCCTCACCTCCAAAGCTACAGGGCCAGAAACAAGTGGCGGTGATGAAGATGCATCATGGTCAGATTTCATTTTTTTTGGCATGGAACTGCCATCCCCTACAAAGAGTTTAGATTGCAACAGTTGCCTTTTTAGCTGTACTGGTGGTGTTGCACTAGTGTCCTTAGAGGTGCCTCCTCTGCCAGTCCCAATCACTCGAATACATCTCTCTTTCCCTGACATTATGGATTTAATGTCACTGAGTAGTAACACTGCCCACTGTCACGGTGCCTGGCTGTGCACTAATGTGTGTGGCGTGCACACAGAAGCTGCTTGCTTGTAAGCACAAAAGAGGCAGACTCCCTGGGCACTTGACTGCACAGACCCACCCATAGTTAGGTTCAGTCTGTTAAAACTACCCACTGCCCACTGTCACGGTGCCTGGCTATGCACTAATGTGTGTGGCGTGTACACAGAAGCTGCTTGCTTGTAAACACAAAAGAGGCAGACTCCCTGGGCACTTGACTGCACAGACCCACCCAATAGTTAGGTTCAGTCTGTTAAAACTACCCACTGCCCACTGTCATGGTGCCTGGCTGTGCACTAATGTGTGTGGCATGCACACAGAAGCTGCTTGCTTGTAAGCACAAAAGAGGCAGACTCCCTGGGCACTTGACTGCACAGACCCACCCAATAGTTAGGTTCAGTCTGTTAAAACTACCCACTGCCCACTGCCATGGTGCCTGGCTGTGCACTAATGTTTGTGGCGTGCACACAGAAGCTGCTTGCTTGTAAGCACAAAAGAGGCAGACTCCCTGGGCACTTGATTGCACAGACCCATCCAATAGTTAGGTTCAGTCTGTTAAAACTACCCACTGCC
Source organism: Rhinatrema bivittatum (assembly GCF_901001135.1). Taxonomy (NCBI): domain Eukaryota; kingdom Metazoa; phylum Chordata; class Amphibia; order Gymnophiona; family Rhinatrematidae; genus Rhinatrema; species Rhinatrema bivittatum. The sequence continues at coordinate 58,334,949 of NC_042628.1, read as the reverse complement.
CACTGTCACGGTGCCTGGCTATGCACTAATGTGTGTGGCGTGTACACAGAAGCTGCTTGCTTGTAAGCACAAAAGAGGCAGACTCCCTGGGCACTTGACTGCACACTTGCACAGACCCACCCAATAGTTAGGGTCAGTCTGTTAAACTACCCACTGCCCACTGTCACGGTGCCTGGCTATGCACTAATGTGTGTGGCGTGTACACTAGGGATGTGAATCGTTTTTTGACGATTTAAAATATCGTCCGATATTTTTTAAATCGTCATTAATCGTTAAAGAGTGTGATTCAATAGAAATTCCAATGATTTATCATGAAAAAATCGTTAATCGGGTTAGTGCACACTAACGGTAGTTGGGACACAACCTAAAAACGCACCCTGACCCTTTAAAACCGCTCCCTTAGCCTCCACCACCCTCCTGAGCCCCCAAAAAGTTTTAAAATTACCTGGTTGTCCAGCGGGGGTCCCAGGAGTATTCTCTCGTGCTCGGGCTGCCGGCCGATAAACTAAAAACCCACCCCGACCCTTTAAAACCGCTCCCTTAGCCTCCACCACCCTCCCGACCCCCCGCCCCCCAAAACGTTTTAAAATTACCTGGTGGTCCAGTGGGCCCCAGGAGTGATCTCCCGCTCTCGGGCTGTCGGCTGCCACTAATAAAAATGGCACCAATGGCCCTTTGCCCTTACCATGTGACAGGGTAACCGTGCCATTGGCCGGCCCCTGTCACATGGTAGGAGCACCGGACCGCCGGCGCCATTTTTAAAGATGGTGCTGGCCATCCACTGGGTGGCCCGTGCCATTTTTAAAGATGGCGCCGGCCATCCAGTCCTCCTACCATGTGACAGGGGCTGGCCAATGGCACGGTTACCCTGTCACATGGTAAGGGCAAAGGGCTATCGGCACCATTTTTATTAGTGGCAGACGATGGCCCGAGAGTGGGAGATCGCTCCCGGGGCCCACTGGACCACCAGGTAATTTTAAAACATTTTTGGGGGGGTCGGGAGGATGGTGGAGGCTAAGGGAGCAGTTTTAAAGGGTCGGGGTGGGTTTTTTGTTTATCGGATCGGGCGCAGCCGATAAAAAAAAAAAACGATCGGGCCGGATGAAAAAAAAATGCACAATTTGAATCGGAACTGGAACCGAACCGATTCCGGTTCCGATTCACATCTCTAGTGTACACAGAAGCTGCTTGCTTATAAGCACAAAAGAGGCAGACTCCCTGGGCACTTGACTGCACAGACCCACCCAATAGTTAGCTTCAGTCTGTTAAAACTACCCACTGCCCACTGTCACGGTGCCTGGCTGTGCACTAATGTGTGTGGCGTGCACACAGAAGCTGCTTGCTTGTAAGCACAAAAGAGGCAGACTCCCTGGGCACTTGACTGCACAGACCCACCCAATAGTTAGGTTCAGTCTGTTAAACTGCCCAGTGAAGCCCAGTACACAGGGAGACTAAGTAATATTTAAAAAAATCAGTTTAAAAAAGCTGGAATTTTTGTCACTTTGGAAAAATGGATGAAATTGAAAATAATATATCTCTCCAAGCCAGCCCAACACCCTAAATGGTGGTCAGTGCTAGCTGACCTAGCACAGCTTCTCTTCTCAGTCAGAGATCACCAAAATAAACAGCTTGAAAGAAACAGGACTAGCTGACCCTGGCACTGCAGCAAAACAAAGAATAATTAGCTTTTTCTTTCCTTAACTAACTTAACTAGCTTATCTCTCAGTGCAGCCTTCTCTTACACCCAGCCCACCTCCCCACAGCATTGCTGGAAATTAGTGCGTGGCTCCTCGTGCTGATGTTTATATAGTGCTGGCTCATCAGTAAAATCGACAGAGAGCACTGAATGACAGCGTGAATACGCTGCATTCCAGTATCCATGCCGACCTGTCCAACCCTTTCCTGTGAGTCACTGTGACTCACAGGAAAGAGTCAGACAGGTCGGCATGGATACTGGAATGTAGGGCATGGGCGCTGCCATTTTGTGAAAATCATAGGTAGCTAGTAGTTAATGGGGGCGAAGAAATGCGCGCACTGCTGGGTGTACCAAATTCAATGGATAACAAGTTAAATACGTGGGGAGACGCGATGCATTTTGCCTCCCCACGTATTTAACGGATAGGACAAAATACGTAGTGGATCGCCAATACGTCGAAAACGGATGCATACCCCTAATACTTGCTTTCCTGGCTTCTCTCCACAGCTGAGGGCATGAAAGGCTTATTCAAATGCAAGGCAGTCTTATACGTTAAACGATTTCTGTTCAAAGCAGACCTCCCTGTTACAGGTTGTGCTAGGAGATACAGTTCTTATAAACGTTTTCAGTCCAGGCTTCTTTGCTATCTTCCTGTTTGATATGGCTTTTTTACTGTGTTGGCTCAATAAAAACATACGTGTTTTCTCATCCAGACAGCTAACTTTTCTTCCCAATCAGTCTTCGAGGCAAAGATCCTTTAAGTTTGAAATTATTTATTGTACAAGTAGTTTTTCATTACTTACAATTGTTGCATTCCAAGCATGTAGCCCCAGGCAGAGATCTTTGTAGCTAGAGATAGGAAGGAGAGGGGAGAACGGAGTTTCTTGGGTTGCAGGGTGAGAAGGCAAGAGGGTTCTAAGGCTGATTTATTCTCCTTAGACAAAGTGATAATAAGAAATGTAAAAAAGCCAATCATTTCACAGAGCTTTGCAAAGTGCTGCTGGCTTTGAAGCTCACATGTGCAAGACTGAAACTTTCTTAGAGAGCTGTTACAGAAATGCCTTCACAAAATGGGGACGGGGGGGGGGGGGGGAAGGGGGGAGGTCCAAGGGTAGCAAACCTAAGACCCATGTGACACAGGAGGTACATGAAGGGCAGTCTCTTGAGCCAATAAGGCACTTAGAAAGACTCAAGTTAGATTGAGAGGGCATTCAAGCTCTTCCCAAGTGAAAGCAAAGGGGGAAGGGAACTTCTATTGAGGGCAAAGCTCCCTTAAAGACAGGGCTCACAGACTTTTATCATGGGTTACAAAAAGTGTTTCAGTATATACAGATACAAACATGTAGCCACTGCCGGGGACAGAACACTTGGTCAAAGCATTCTAATAATCGCAGACTTCTTTGTTGGCTACGGTCACAAAATGCCAATCAAAACCAAATACTTCCTGATGGAAACTGCAAAATCCCCCATGACTAAAGTGTTGCAAACCAAGTCCAACTTCAACAGATGGAAATCTCAACTTCTGGCAACTGGCCAAAGAGAAGTGGGGAGACAACTATTGATCGAGGATTAGTAAGCTTCAGTCGATTCATTTTCATGAGGTCTAAGTCTCTTTTTATATATATAGATTTTTTTTTATTTTTCCAAAACAGAGCTAAAACTGTTATGCTCACCACCCGCGGCAACCTTGCGATGCTGCCCTCGTACCTTGCTGCGCAGCCCACAGGACTCAATTCTGCCTCCTTGGCAGCGGTAGGCCGCCGCTCCGACCGCGGACTTCCATCGGCGCCTCTGACTCTGCACCTCGTCCCGGTCCCTCTGGCTGGGATGCCCTTGCCAGCAGCTCAGGCCTTGCATCGCGTCCCAGGCCCTCCAGCTGGGACACCTCCATCAGCTGAGCCATCAGCAGTGCGGCACCTCCCTCTAGGCGTATGCGACACACTGAGACCTTTAAAGAGCCCGTGGCGGGAACCAGGCCGCAGACCCCGGATGTTGACGTCATGTTCTGCTCAGAATAAATTCCCTGGTTTTCTTTGAAGACTTTGCCTTTGCAACAGGTCTCCTTGGTTTGCCTGTCCTTGGTTCCAAGTGCTCGTTGCCTCGTTGTGTATTCATTACTGTTCCAGTGTCTCCGATTCCCAGTTCCGTGTTTGTGTGTCTCCTTGTATTGACTGATTTCTGGTGCCGAATTTTGCTTCACTTTGACTTCGCCTGCTTGCTCCAAGCCTGACCTCTGCTTGCCTGAATACATTGCCTCCTCCAAGCTGACCTCTGCTTGCCTGACTACGCTGCTTTCTCCAAGCCTGACCTCTGCCTGCCTGACCACGCCTGCCTTCTCCGTGCCTTGACCATTGCTACGCCTGACCACACCTGCCTTCTCTGTGCCTTGACCATTGCTATGCCTGACCACGCCTACCTTCTCTGTGCCTTGATGTTGCATTCATGCCTCTTCTCGCCCCTCGCTCCACCCAGTGATGCTCTTGAAGACAATGATCTATACGGCCGTCCCTCCTTGTGATCTTGGGCAAGTCACTCTACCCTCCATTGCCTCAGGTACAAAAAAACTTAGATTGTAAGCCCTCTGGGGACAGAGAAATATCTACAGTACCTGAATGTAAACCGATGTGATATCTTAGATCGAAAGTCGGTATATAAAAATAATAATAATAATAATAATAATAATAATAAATCTATAAGGTCCTTCAAGGAGGAAGGGAGCTCCCGAGCAGCCAGCTCATCTTTCAGCTGTGAGGAGAGTCCATCCAGATAAATGGCTCGAAGGCAATCCTCTTGCCAGGTGAGCTCAGTAGCCAGAGTCCGAAACTCAATTGTATAGTCAAAAAGACTCCGTTGTCCTTGACGAAGACGAAGTAGATTGGTGCTTGCTACAGTGTGCTGCCCATGATTGTCAAAGGTCTGTTTGAAGACAACCTTAAATTGAACCAACTCCCTCAACAGGGAGTCAGAGCATTTCCACAGGGGAGAGGCCCAAGCCAGGGCTTTCCCTTCAAGGTGAGACAGAAAAAATGTGACTTTCGTTAGGTCATCTTGGAAGATGGAGGATTGCAGAGCGAATTGCATATAGCACTGGTTTATGAACCTTCTGCAGAGCTTGGAATCAATGGAAGTGCCAGCAAGGCTCGTGGCAAGGATGGAGATGCGGCGGAGAAGGCGGAGCCAGGTTGATAAGGAAGGCATCGACCCAGGTGTGGAGATGGTTCATAGAAGAGGCCTCAAGGAACTGCTGCTGTTCCGGTACCTTGGAAACCAGGCCTGGAATGGCCTAGAGGGCACGCGGCTCCACCAAATCCATGGCCTTTGCATCCTGTTGCGTTGGAGGTGGATTCTTGGGCTGAGGCAGAGTTGGCGCAACCCATAGGCAAGGGCCCATGGGTCCCCACCATCAGCAGGTGGAGTGGGCTGAAGCTAGAGGCCACTGGAGCTTCACCTATACCAGCCCACATTCCCCTCGGGTTGAGCCTTTGGGTTCTGGGGCCGGCAGGACTTAGGCGGGCCTCGAGATAGAACTATACTAGCAGGTAGTTCAGCCCAGAGACAGCAGCCAGCAGATGGTGTAGTTCTATCCAGGACGAGTTGCGGAAGGGAAACCCAAACACCGAGGAACTGGAACAGACTGAGGGTGCTTGACCACAGAGGGGCCGAAGCCCTAAGAGTCCACATCCCAAGGATAGAGTCCAGAGAGTCACTGAAAAACATAAGCTGATGCTGGCAGTTTGCAAGGCCATGGACCCGGCGGACGCAACTGGGCAACAGGCCATACCTGGAATGGCCCAGAGGATCCAGCAACAGCAGCACTGCTTGGAAGTGGGGCTCATGGGAGAGCTCAGCTTGGGGATCCACATAATCTGTAACCCTGGAGAAAAACAAAAATTAGCATTTTCTAAAAAAGGCAAAAAAAAAGAATCTCCAACACAAATTCAAATTCTTCCTAAATAAAAAGTTGAGCTTTACCCTAGACTAGACATACCTTGGCATCTGGTAGTTTTAAATTAGCCATAAAGCATTATAAATAAAAGCTGTAAAAGCCCTATTTGCAATAAAGAAACTTCAGGATAAATACATCCCCTCCATTAAACATACTATTAAAATTATTTGCTAGCATCATCCAACTTTCTCTTATATGGTAGGGAGGTCTGGGGTCTATCATTAACCCCAAACTATACAGAATAGGACAGAACCCTGACAGAAATCCTACACCTCTATTCTGCAAACAGCTACTCTGGGTCCTCAGAAACTCCCCTAATAATGAGTACCGAGAAAAATTAGGATGTTTCCCGTTATTACTCAGCATATAAAAAGGAATATCCAGATTGTGGTGTCATCTAACTAAAAGCGACACAAACTCCCTCCATGGTCAGGCACCTCTGTGAAACCTGCAAAGAGGCAGACACAAAAATAGAACTGGAAACGCCAAGAAGCCAGAATCTGCATTAGTGTAACACTAGAGAAACAGAAACTGAAAAGATATCAGAGACAAACATTTCCCAAATCTGCCAAAGAAAATCAAAGACTTCCACAAAACATGAGCAAGAATAACTCTGTCTAATCCTGGGGGAAAGAGGAGAAAAAGCATCTCATGTTATGCTCCTGCCCACAAGAAGCGTGTGCAGGTTCTTACCTCTCACAGCCACAGCCAGCCGGGCTGCTGACGCTGCTTCTTTCTCCCTGAATCAGCTGGGGCCGTTTCCACAGCTGCTGCCATGTGGTCTGCTTCTCTGCTTCTGTTCCTGCCTTCCCCCGACGTGCTGCTGCGATCCCGGGACCTCCAGCCGGCAGCGAGACCGTCTCTCTCAGTGCCTGCTTCAGCCCGGGTCCTTGCCTGGCTGGGAAGCTGTCCCTGCCAGTGCCTGCACTCTTACCTCTGCTCCTGGGGCTGTCTTCATGGCATGGAGCCGTTCCTGCAGTCAGCCCTTCCCCCGCTTCCTCTGTAGCCAGCACCTCTCTGCCGGTGCCTGCAGCCTTACCTTCTCTGTTTCTGTCCATGCGGCTGGGAGCTGCTCCACTGAACTGTATTCACCCAGCTCCAGTCCAGGGCTGCTCCGCGGCTTCCTTGGGCCCTCCACGTGGCTGAGGACGCCACCAGCTTCCAGCTCTTCTCTCCAGCCTCCTAGGGCGCGTGCGCGCACCTCTCTACTGCTCTTCAAGGGCCAGCCAGGTGTGGCCCCCTGCTGACCCCTCCCTGGGCGTTGTCCACTTCAGCTCTACTAAAGGGCTCAGCTTTCACTGTGTCTTTGCCTTCGCAAGGAGTTCGTCACTCCTGAGATCCTTCGCTCCAGGAAGTCGTCCGTGTTCCAGCACTTCTGCAAGGTCCTCTGTTTCATGTTCTCTGTTGGAGCTCCTCGTCCAGTCCTGATGTCTGCCTGTCATTCCAGTCCCAAGGTCTGTCTCTTGATCCAGTCCTGATGTTCCTGATGTCCATGTTCCAGCCCTGAGTATCTATGTTCCAGTCCTGATGTTCCTCTCCTGATGTTTCCAGCCTGATGATGCAAACCTTGTTCCTGTATTCGCCTGAAAGCTAAGTACCTCGTTCTTGAATCTCCTGTAAGCTAGCACCTTGTTCCTGCTTTGGTTAATGTCCTGGTGCCTCGCGGCAAGCCATGTCGTGGTCCGTGACCAGTCCCACGGGGCGGGGCTGAGTAGGGCGCTTCGTGATGCAAGCCATGCACCTCGTTTCTAAGTCCGTGAGAAAGCCTTACCTTGTTCCTGAATCTTCTGAAAGCTAGCACTTCGTTCCTGTATCTTGCAAATGTCCTGGTGCCTCGCGGCAAGCCATGTCGTGGTCCGTGACCAGTCCCATGGGGCGGGGCTGAGTAGGGCGCTTCGTGATGCAAGCCATGCACCTCGTTTCTAAGTCCGTGAGAAAGCCTTACCTTGTTCCTGAATCTTCTGAAAGCTAGCACGTCGTTCCTGTATCTTGAAAATGTCCTGGTGCCTCGCGGCAAGCCATGTCGTGGTCCGTGACCAGCCCCACGGGGCGGGGCTGTGTAGGGCGCTTCGTGATGCAAGCCATGCACCTCGTTTCTAAGTCCGTGAGAATGCCTTACCTTGTTCCTGAATCTTCTGAAAGCCTGGTATCCTGCAGCAACCCCTGTCGTGGTCCGTGACCAGCCCCACGGGAGGGCTGTGTAGGGCGCTTCATGTTGCCAGTCTCGTACCTCGCCCTTGAGTCTCCTGTATGCATCATACCTCATTCCTGTCTCCACGTCTGTGTATCCAGCACCTCGTCCTGAGTCCACGTCTTTGCATCCAGCACCTCATTCCTGAGTCCACGTCAACGCCTGAGTCTACGTCGTTCCTGAGTCTCGTCTGAATCCATGTTCCAGTCTTCACTGTCCTGGCCTCCATCTGGCCTGCCGCTTCGTGCTGTACCCTGCGGCAGGTCCGAAAGGGCTGGGAACGGTCGGAGGACTGTTCACAAGACCAACATTGCGTTGTTGGGTCTTCCGAAGCGCGCAGGTCCAGAGGAGGGCCTGTCAGCCAGTCTTCACTCCAGCCCTGCTCCCGTCCAGCCCATGCTCGGGCATGCCACGCCTCCCGCGGCACCTCTCCAGACCCCTCTGGCGTCGAGCCGCGGCCCAAGGGCACACACATCTCCCAGGAGTGGGATCGCTCTCCTAGCGCTCCACAACATCTCAAGCAGCAAAATATGTAACGTCCTGCCACTGGGCCAGAAATGAAATCTGGCCAGGGACAAAATGGACCAGCACCAAAACCTGAGTTTTGTGCCTGTTGTTGTACTTTCTGTAACTTCTCATTTTACTTCACTCTTATATTTTGTTTTTTGTTTTTTTTTGCTTTCATTCTCTTTTATTTTAATCACCAAGATCCATATTCGACCACTGTGTGGCACTGCATATTAACCAGATAGACTTATCTAGCTAATTTTACCTATATAATCACAACATGACTGTGCCTCTGAATATATCCAGCTATCCTAAAGTTTATCTGGTTAACTTTCGGAAAGGTCTATGGGACAATGAGATATAGCCAAATAACTTATCTGGCTAGCTCTGAATATCAGAGTTAGCCAAATAACTTATCTGGCTAACTCAACTCCTCCCAGTTCCATCTCTGCAACAACACACATTTATCCAGTCAAATTTTTGCCGGATAAAATGTTATCCAGCCAGAATTTAGCTGGATAAGTGCCCAAATTTTATGATCAAATCTTTTTATTAAGTTTCACAAAAACAGACATAATGAAAATGTGACATAATACAATTCGAGAACACTGGTGGACTCTTACCAGTGCAACTATATCGACAGAAAGTGCCCAAATTTTAAATTAGCCGGATAACTTCTGAGATATCAGGCTAAATGCTTACGAACATGGGCCTCTCCATGTATACTTACTTTAGCAACACATAGAAAATTGTCATTCCAATAAAGTTAACTGAATCTGATTATTATCCACAGCCATAAAGAAAAAAAACCTGTTGTGGTTTGTGAATCAGAATGATTAAAACTTATGAGATCAGTGATGGCTCTTCTGCACAGCAAGCAGATTGTGGTGAGAATGCCTGATAATGACTCATTGTAGCTTCCGCTCCAGTTTTAACTACTGTTACCCTGGACTCCCAGGGTCGGGAGAGGGCAGAGGATGGAGAAATCATTTGCATGCACATTTTTAATTTTCAGAAGCATGCATGCAAATTTACCCTTACACATTTATACCTGCTCAAAAGCATGTCTGTCCTCATTTTTAAGGCAGATGTGTGTATGCATTTCTAAAAGTGCCCTCAGTGTGTAAAAGTGCATGGCCACCTAGTCGCATGCATCCTTTTGTGTGAATTGACGAGAGGAGTGGCCGAGTTGGGGTTTCAGCACATGTTTTTGATTTTAAAAAATATTTTAAAAAATATGCAAGAACGTTAACCTGCAAAAGTTATGCCCTCTGAACAGCAGAACTTTGTGGGAGTGATTTTCTGTGCTCATACCAAGCCAATTCGCCACAAATTTTCTAAACTGCAGAAGTTCACTTAGCAAATCTGGGCTAAAGTCTGCATTTAAAATGTACACGTGAACTTCATCCAAGTATGCTGTTATAAAATTACCATCCCTGAGGAGGAAATGACATCACTGGGGCTATCGGTTGCCAAATTCAAGAGCTAAGCGATCAATCTGAGCAAATATCTCAGTCATCAGTGGTCTTGCGATCTCCCAACCCCAAAATTCCACTTTACAGAAGTACACCGATGTCCATTAAGCTAAAATCAGTGGATTTTCACCAATTTTCATATAAAAAAACGACTCGAAACGAGAAGCCGCTCAACCAAAAATGGCAGAGGACAATGACGCAGCTACTGAAGGAAATGCAGACGGCTTTCCAAGTGTGTTGGATTCAGCATAACCTATGCATGTGGAGATTCACGGCTGGTTCAGTGATTCTGCGTCAAGACATTAAAATCTAAAAAAAAAAGATAATGACCCTCATTGGCAAAATGAAAGAGGATATATCAGAGCTCGGCAGAAGGCTGGATGAATTGGAGGTGCCGGCAGATGCCCAAGCAGAAGATCTCTCGCAACTGCATAAGGAGCAGGTGAATTTTTAAACGGAATGCTCCTCCATCCTTGAAAAGCTCTAGGATCTCGAAAACCGGTCACACAGCAGTAATCTGTGCATAAGAGGGATACCTGACACTATGGAGTATACAAACTGTGAATCGGTTGTCTGGCAAATATGTAGGAGCATTCTGGCTACTTCCTCATCAACTGAGGATCAGACGCATCTGGGAATTAAATTAGAATGAGCCCACCGGGCCGTGGGAAAGAGTGTGGAAAACAGATCCCAGGATGTAGTGGCCTGTTTCCACAACTATGTAGTCAAAGAAAAAACCTTCAACATAGCTAGTAAACAAGCGACCTAGATGTGGGAAGGTCATGACATTTCTGTCTTTGCTGATTTTTCACCGATCACACTGTGCAAAAGGCAGGAATTTAAGCAGCTCATGGCCCAACTTCGCAAGGAAAATGCCCGTTACAGTTAGCTCTATCCTTTTGGGCTCTGGTTTATGATCCAAGCTGTCTCTCATCGGGTGAAGACGGTCAAAAAGGCTAATGCGGCCTTGATAGAGTTGGGCCTCACAGCTATCCCGCCAGCACCACGAATCCAGGCATCGACCTCCCGCAAAGATGATCCACGCCGCTGGCAAAGAATAGGAAAGAGCGGCAGAAGATTGAGGAGGAATTCAGAGGGGCTCCATTGCTCTGAAAGGAGATACTTGAGGGACAGTAGACATTAATGGGTCTCTGTTTACCCAAAAGAGTTAATTATTTCATATCCTTCATGGAGCTTCACGAGAGTACTTAATAATGTTAGATCACTTGGGTTCACTGCTGTTAGTTTTTGCAGTTATATTATTATGTAGTAAAATACCATTGTTTCTATATGAGGTGCCATAGTGAGGGGACCCTGACAGTCTCTAAGACCAGTCCTCCAGAATCAGATGGGGATCTGCGAGTTTTTCAGGGCAGATCCTTGAGGGGATGTTTGAGGGGTGAGGGGGGACTGGGGAGGGAAACGGGGCACAATTTCTCATACTCATGACAACCTTTTAGAGAAAGCGAGGAGAGATACGTTTCCTGGTATTACTCTCGAGTGAGCTTGTTAATTGTCCTGTTTTCTTTAGGGAATCAAAGGTACTTTTGTTTGAGGGGCCCATTTCCAGGAGTAGAGCCTTAATTTTTTTACTTATATATGGCTATCTTTAAAAAAAATTTCTATTAATGTCTCAACTCCGGAAGCAAAAAGCCTTTATTATTTAATGATTTAGCTCGATTACAGGTGGCAATTGAAATGGTTCAAGAAACACATTTAAAGGCAAGGTACGACTATTTGATGCATCCCTCTGCATACCCTTTCAATTTTGGACAGCATACGTTAAGGTAGCTAAATATACTGGCGTGGGCATCCTTATTCGAAAAGATTTAAATTTGAATTTCAGAAATATTATAAAGATCCAGGAAGCAGATTTCTTATTTTCGTTATTAAAATGGGGAGTGAGTTATATACCTTAGAATCCATATACACCCCTAATTCTAAACAAAGTGACGTCTTCCATTCAGTAAGGGTCATCCTTCGGGAACAAGCAGTTGGATTATTAATTGTTGGAGGAGATTTCAATGTTACACTAAATCCAGCTTTGGATATCTCCTTAGGTCATTCCTACAATAATCAGAGAGGCAGATTGTTTTAAAAAGCTACTTTCTCAGGAGAATCTGGTTGATGCATAGCGATCCCAATTTCCAAGATCCAGAAACTATACTTTTTACTCCTGCCCTCGTAAAACTTATTCTAGAATAGACTTTCTTCTTCTGTACAAAGGCCTGATCAATAGAGTAACTTTGATAGATATGGAGCCCATGACATGGTATGACCACCATGTCCCTACTTGGTTTTTACTGAAATTTTTTCATTATGATAAAGGACAATTTTATTGGAAGTTGAACAGATGAGGTTTTCCTTGGGCAAATTTGGGATGCCATAAGATTCTATTTATCTATCAATGATTCACCAGATATTTCTCCTGTAATAATTTGGGAATGTCTTAATGTGGTTCAACGAGGCCTTTTTATAGCGAGGGCATCTTACAGGAAAAAACTGAACGAAAAAGAGAGGCAGGGATTAATAGATAAGATTATCTCAATTGAACATAATCATAAGAAGCCACTTTCCAGCTATGACTTTGACATATTACAAGATTGTAGAAGGAAATTGGCAGAGTTGGATGTGGCTCTGAAAGCCCACAACTTGGAATTAGTCCAACAGAAGTATTTCGAAGGGAATAATAAAGTGAGAACATTATTAGCTAACAAAATTAAAGGGAAACATACTCGAAATAATGTAGTGAAAATCACGGATGAGAAGGGTGATATTTTAACCACCAATCAGAAAATTAGGCAGTTTTTTCTTCACTTCTATTATGAGCTTTGCACATTCTTCAATTACTCAAGAAGCAATTGATGCTTACTTAGTGATCGTTTCCCTCCCCACACTGACTGAATCACAGCGTAGTAGCTTGGATAAAAAGATCGTCCAGTTGGAAGTTATGCACGCTATTAAGAAACTCAAGCCCAGTAAATCTCCAGGTCTCGATGGCTACATGGCCTAATTTTATCAGAAATTCTCAGATCAACTTCTTCCTCCTTTAACTAGAATGTTCAATTCTCTTAGGGGAAATTATGCTCTACCAGAGAACTCTAATATGGCTGGTATTACTATTCTAGCAAAGCCAGGTCATGATCCAGGGCTTTGTGGATCATATCGCCCGATTTCCTTAATAAATGTAGACTTAAAAATATTGGCCAAAACCCTAGCAGACAGACTTAATGCTTTAACATAAGAACATAAAACATGCCATATTGGGTCAGACCAAGGGTCCATCAAGCCCAGCATCCTGTTTCCAACAGTGGCCAATCCAGGCCATAAGAACCTGGCAAGTACCCAAAAACTAAGTCTATTCCATGTTACCGTTGCTGGTAATAGCAGTGGCTATTTTCTAAGTCAACTTATTTAATAGCAGGTAATGGACTTCTCCTCCAAGAACTTATCCAATCCTTTTTTAAACACAGCTATACTAACTGCATTAACCACATCCTCTGGCAACAAACTCCAGAGTTTAATTGTACGTTGAGTAAAAAATAACTTTCTCCGATTAGTTTTAAAAGTGCCACATGCTAACTTCATGGAGTGCCCCCTAGTCTTTCTATTATCCGAAAGAGTAAATAACCAATTCACATCTACCATTCTAGACCTCTCATGATTTTAAACCCCTCTATCATATCCCCCCTCAGCAGTCTCGTCTCCAAGCTGAAAAGTCCTAACCTCTTTAGTCTTTCCTCATAGGGGAGCTGTTCCATTCCCCTTATCATTTTGGTAGCCCTTCTCATTCCGAGCCCTTTCAGACATGCCGCTAGGATCGGCATGGAGCAGCAGGCCTGGCCTGAGGTTGAGGGCAGACGGAGGCCTTGACACGTAGACAAGACTATGAATGATGCGATGGCATCACAGACGAAAATACTTGGGTTGATTATATCTTTTTGGAGATGCGGCGACCAGAATTGTACACAGTATTCAAGGTGCGGTCTCACCATGGAGCAATACAGAGACATTATGACATTTTCCATTTTATTCACCATTCCCTTTCTAATAATTCCCAACATTCTGTTTGCTTTTTTGACTGCCACAGCACACTGAACCGACTATTTCAATGTGTTATCCACTATGACACCTAGATCTCTTTCTTGGGTTGTAGCACATAATATGGAACCTAACATTGTGTAACTATAGCAACGGTTATTTTTCCCTATATGCATCACCTTGCACTTATCCACATTAAATTTCATCTGCCATTTGGATGCCCAATTTTCCAGTCTCACAAGGTCTTCCTGCAATTTATCACAATCTGCTTGTGATTTAACTACTCTGAACAATTTTGTATCATCTGCAAATTTGATTATCTCACTCGTCGTATTTCTTTCCAGATCATTTATAAATATATTGAAAAGTAAGGGTCCCAATACAGATCCCTGAGGCACTACACTGTCCACTCCCTTCCACTGAGAAAATTGTCCATTTAATCCTACTCTCTGTTTCCTGTCTTTTAAGCCATCTATCATTCACCCAAATCAGGCTGGCTTTATCACAGGCCGTATGGCTTCTGATAATGTCTGTAAAATTGTTGACAGCATTTGGTGGGTATAGTGACGGAATGATTCGTTTCTCCTACTCACAGTAGATGCCGAAAAAGCATTTTAGTACACTGTTTTTTTCTATTTAAAACACTATAGATGAAATTAGAATCTTTTTTCATTCAATGGCTCCACAAGCTATATGATAATCCTAAAGCATGCATAAAGGTTAACGGGGGGATACCCTGAATTATTGTCAATCTGCAGGGGTACAAGACAAAAAAGTCCTTTATCCCCCTTGCTTTTTGCAATTTTTTTAGAGCCACTTGCTATGAAAATTAGAGCAAATTATAACACTTTGGGCTTCACGGTGGGGGATTTCTCATCCAAGATGTCTTTATTTGCAGATGATAGCATGTTCACGTTATCTAACCCAGAAAAATCAGTACAAGCCACAGCTGATGAAATGGTGAGCTTTAGTGCCATTTCTGGGTTCACAATTAATTGGGAGAAGTCAGAAATATTAAATTTTAAGGTTCCTGATTCCCAAGTTTTGTAAAAGTTGTAGTTCCCATTCAAATGGTCAGCCCATAAAATAAAATATTTGGGGATATACATTAGTAATAATCAGGATCTATTTCAATTGAACTATCCCCTCTATTGGCCAGAATGTATAGAGTGTTACACTGGGGTGTTTTAGTGTGCCCTTGGGCCTCAGCCCGACCCCAGAGGCGTCCAGGACTGAGCTGAGGGTTGACGGCGTGCTCCAGCATGGCTGACAGACTGACCCTCCACCAGGCCTGCAAGCTCCCAAGGCCAACAACATGTTGATGTTGGAATGTGAATGGTCCTCCGACCATTCCGAGCCCTTTTGGACCTGCCGCTAGGATCGGCATGGAGCAGCAGGCCTGGCCTGAGGTTGAGGGCAGACGGAGGCCTTGACATGTAGACAAGACTATGAATGATGCGAAGGCATCACAGACGAAAATACTTGGGTTGATGCAACGGCATCACAGACGAAAATACTTGGGTTGATGCAACGGCATCATGGACGAGACACTTGGGTTGATGCAACGGCATCACAGACGAAGACTCTTGGGTTGACGCAACGGCATCACGGACGAAGACACTTGGGTTGATGCAATGGCATCACAGATGAAGACTTGGAACTTGGTAACAGCTGGGAGGAAGGACATTGACACAGTCTCTCAGGGCACCCTACTCAGCCCACCCACGGGACTGAGTCGTGGACCACCCTGTCCCACTGCGTGCCCTACACAGCCCTAGGAGGCTGGTCACGGACCACGAGGAGAGCGGGACAAGCGCAGGGAACACCCAGGCAAGGAGGAACTCCAATGACGGAGCTGATATCATCCGAAGCTCCACTTATGGCTGGCAGGAACAGAGGCTCAGGAGCGCAGGGACAAATCCCACCTGCAGGCCAGTCCATTCTCGGGCACGACATCATCCGAGAAGCACAGCTCTACAGGAACGGAAGGCTCAGGAGCACCAGACGAAGGAGCAGGGAAGAACATACGGACAGGCAGGCACATCAGGACGTGGAAGATCATGACGGAACATCAGGACATGGACCGGGACCTCAGGCAAAACATCAAGACACGAAGACATGGTACGAAGGCAAAATGAGATGAGAAGCTCCACAAAGAACAGAAGACCTTACAAGGCTCTGGCAGCCAGAAGCCTCCAGAGAGAAGTCACATCGATGCAAGGCAAAGACAGACTGACGGAGCAGCCCATTTATAGGGCTGAAGCAGGAAGTTTATAGTTTATAGTTTATTTGGTTTTATATACCATTACATCAGTAGTTTGACCATCACAACGGTGTACATTAACATAATTCAATACATACAATTAACTATATAATAAATTAAATACGTCATTTTAGTTAGTTTCCTAAACTCAATGACAACTTAAAATCTTAAAAGCCTCAAAAATAATAAAACTTAAAACTTAACTACTATACTGTCAAAGAACAATAAAATTAAATATACTAAACTAAACTTAACTATGAAATAAAACATCGGTATAAAACAATAATAAATCTTAAAATATTATTGTATCACGGATATAATAGTAGCATACTGTTTGGATCTCATGCTTCTGTGTATGCACACGTAAAGAGCCATGTCTTTAATTCTGCTTTAAATTTCTTAGTGTCTGTCTGCTGTCTTAAAGTAGCTGGTAATGTGTTACACAGTTTAGGACCCACGATGGATATTGCTCCGTCCCGAACTGCGCTGAGTTTTGCAGATTTAACAGTTGGAATCGATAGAAGACCTTTATTACTGGAATGGAGTTCTCTATGTGGTACATGTAAACGTATTGAAGAGTTCAACCAGTCAATGTTATTTCCATATAAAATTTTATGTAAAATACATGCAACTTTGTACTGTATGCGGTAAGTTATGGGTAACCAATGTAGCGTTATCAGAACTGGGGTTATGTACTCACATTTTTTTGTTCCTGTCAAAACGCGTGCTGCGGCATTTTACAATACCTGTAGGGGGCGAGTGGTGCTGTTTGGGAGACCGAGTAGTAAGGCGTTGCAATAATCCAAACTTGAAAAAATTAGTGATTGTAAAACAGATCTAAAATCTGATAATGCCAGCAATGGTTTTAATTTTCTGAGAGTCAGTAATTTAAAGTATCCTTCTCTTACTTTTAATGTTATGTGTTTTTTCATTGCCAGTTCCGTATCTATTGTTACTCCAAGATCTCTAACAAAAGTGCAAGGTTGAATCTTTATGGAATTTTTGTGCGAAATAGGGGATAGGTCTGCTGTTGTAGCTTTTCGTTCTAATAATAATACTTCAGTTTTGTTGGTGTTCAGAATTAGTTTCAAGGGAACTAGCAATTGATTTATCATTTATTTATTTATTTATTTATTTTTGGTTTTTATATACCGATGTTCCTGTATAATATACATATCACACCGGTTTACAAGGAACTCAAACTGACGCCTCAGTGGGCAGTTTACATTGCAACAAGATAACAATATAACAGATAATATGGGGGGGGCAGCGGAACTTGGCAAAGGATACAGAGATTAAGCATAAATAGCTAAATAGAGGTAACTAAATATACAAAATATACAAAATACAGTAAACAATGTACATAAGGTGAGTTGGCTGATATTGTTTTCTTCCGGCTTTTAGATTCCTGGGAAAGCTTGTGCAAAAAACCAAGTCTTTAGTTTCTTTTTGAAAGTAATGTGGCACGATTCGAGGCGAAGGTCTAGAGGGAGCGCGTTCCAGAGTATGGGGCCAGCTGTGGATAGTGCGCGTTTCCTCAGGGAGGATTTTGCTGGCTGGGCGCGTAGCATATTTCTGTACGCACTTCTTGTCGGTCTCTTGGAGGTGTGAAGCTGCAGTTGAAAAGTTAAATTGAGAGGAGCGATGTTATGTAGGGCCTTGTGAATCATCATAATGGTTTTGAAGTGAATTCTGTATTTGATAGGTAGCCAATGTAGGTGCTGGAGAATGGGGGTGATATGGTCCCTTTTTTTGGTGTTTGTAAGAATTCTGGCCGTTGCGTTCATGACCATCTGAAGCGGTTTGGTGGTGCAAGCGGGGAGGCCGAGGAGGAGCGAGTTGCAATAGTCTAGTTTCGGTAATATGATGGCTTGTAGAACCAGGCGGAAATCTCTGTAGCGTAGTAGAGGTTTTAATTTTTTTAATACATGCAATTTAAAAAAGCACTCTTTTGTCGTGTTGTTTATGAACTTGTTGAGGCTGAGTCTGTTATCTAGGAGTACTCCCAGGTCTCTTACTTGCTGCGAAGTGATGTCTTTGGAGTTGATAGGCGATTGGCTAGCCTTTGGAGTGATAGGTGGGACGTGATTTTCAGGGGAGATAAGTAGGATTTCCGTTTTGTTAGTGTTTAAAACCAAGTTGAGTCCTGCAAGTAGGTTGTTGATTGATGTGAGGCAGTTATTCCAGAATGCCAAGGCTTTGTGTAGAGATTCCGTGATAGGGATGAGTATTTGTATGTCATCCGCGTAAAGGAAGTGAATTAGCTTGAGATTGGTAAGGAGGTGACAGAGCGGGAGAAGATAGATATTAAAAAGAGTGGGTGAGAGGGATGATCCCTGTGGAACACCCATCTTGGATGCAGTAGGGTGAGACACTTTGTTATTTATTTTGACCTTGTAAGCTCTATTTTCTAGGAATGATTTGAACCAGTTAAGCGCTGATCCTGTGATGCCAATGTCGACTAGACGCTGTAAGAGGCACGAATGATTCACAGTGTCGAATGCCGAAGAGAGATCCAGAAGAGCGAGGAGGCAAGGTTGACCTTTTTCCAGATTGAAGAGGATAGAGTCTGATAGTGTGGCTAGTAGCGATTCAGTGTTCCGGGTCTTACGGAAGCCGAATTGGTTTGAGGTAAGGATGTTGTTTTCATCTAGGAATTCTGAGAGTTGTCTGTTTACAATTTTCTCCATAATTTTGGCGATCATTGGCAGGTTTGCTATGGGTCTGAAATTGGCTGGGTCCGCTGTGGCGAGGTTGGGTTTTTTGAGGAGAGGTTTGAGCATTGCCATCTTGAGTTGGTTGGGGACATGGCCTTGGGTGAGCGAGCAATTAATGATGTCTGCGATGGGTTTAGCAATGATGTTATGTATAGAACTCAGCAGGTTGGAGGGGATGTGATCTGCTGGATGAGACGATGGTTTTATTTTCTTAATTATGTTCTCTATTTCTAGTGTGGTTGTTGGCTCGAAGGAGTCGAGAGCTGCTGTGGTTGAGTGCACTGCTTGAGAGCTAGAGATGATTGGGGAATTGGGAGGCGTCAGGGTCCCCTTGAGGGGGGCGACGAGTGTGGAGATTTTTTTGTCAAAGTAATCAGCTAGTTCGTTAGCTTTGTTAAACGCTTGTTCATCTGGTATGATAGGCATGGATGGTCTAGTAAGGGCTGATACATATGAGAACAGTGCTCTGGAGTCGAAGATGAAGTGGTGTATCTTTTTGGCGAAGAATTCTTTCTTGGATTTGTTGATATCATTTCTATATGAGGTTAGGCATGATTTATAGGAGAGGAGGGTTGTGGTAGATGGGTTTTTCCTCCATTGGTGTTCCTTGCATCTGAGCTCCTGTTTGCGTGCCTTCAGCTCAAGGGTGAACCAGGGTTTCCTATTGTTTTTGTCTGGATTGATGGATTTTGTCGTCATCGGACACGCTTGATCTGCTACCTTGCTGGTGATGCTGTTCCATGATGTCAAGGCTGTGTTGGCGTCTGATAGGTCCAGATGAGCTAGTTCCGAAGTTAGATATGAGCTTAGCTGATCTCCGGTGCAAGGTTTCCTGAAGGATATGGTAGTTGAGTATGTTGTTAGTGGAGGGTGCTCCTTGATCTCAAGCGCGGCAGAAATGATTCGGTGGTCAGTCCATGGTACCGGAATGCAAGTAGGAATTGAGT
Source organism: Rhinatrema bivittatum (assembly GCF_901001135.1). Lineage (NCBI taxonomy): Eukaryota > Metazoa > Chordata > Amphibia > Gymnophiona > Rhinatrematidae > Rhinatrema > Rhinatrema bivittatum. Next base: position 58,315,166 of record NC_042628.1, on the reverse strand, counting down.
GGGGTGAAATTCCTTCGTTTATAAAGATAAGATCTAACGTATGACCCGCCTTGTGGGTGGGCTCGTTGATGATTTGTCTGAAACCCATATCGTTGAGTGAGGAGAGTAGTGTTTCGCAGTTGGTTGAGCGGGGAAGGACATCCACGTGAAGGTTGAAGTCTCCCATCAGGATGGATGGTTTGCTGGTATTAAGGTGTTTCGCTGCTAGCTCAATAATAGGGGAAGGGTCTGTCTCCAGTAGGCCTGGGGGGGCGTAGACTAGACCAATTGCCAGATGTTTTGAGTTGAAAAGGGCAAATTCAGTGTTGGCTAAGTTGTTAGTGGCCTGCAGGGTCAGACCAATCCCTTTTTTGGCAGCAAGGAGGAGCCCTCCTCCTCTTTTTTTTGAGCCTAGGTATAGAGAGGAAGTCATAGGCCTGAGTTGGAAGCTGATTTAATAGGACTGTGTCGGTGGCTTTTAGCCAGGTTTCAGTGATAGCACAGATGTCAGGTTTTGAATCCGTGAGGATGTCGTTGAGGATATGAGTTTTCTTGGAGATGGATTGTGCGTTGAACAGGGTGCGTGAGAATAGAGCCAGGCCAAGTAGTTGGGTAACAGGTGTTAATAGGATGGGCCTGAGTCTCTGTTGACGGTTGTGCAGGAGAGTGGGGGGCTTAGGAACTCTCCTTGTGTGGTTGTGGATGATGGGAATTGTGCGTGAGTGCATGGTGGCAGGTATGGAAGGCCGATTGTGGGCCTTTCCCTGAGCTGGAATCTGTGTCAGGTGTGCAGGACTGAGAGGAGAGAGACTAGTAAATGGGCCTGTGGATCCCTGTATACCAGGAAATGGGACCAGGGCTCTGAGAATTAGAGTAGAAAGTGGTGATATTGGGCCAGCGTCAATCCGTGGTTTCTAATCCAGTTGTAAAGGTGAAGGCTGACCGGCAGGGCTGCACGAAGGGGCGCACAAAGGGGCGGGCCCCTTTGTCGCGCTCCTTCGGCGCGCGACGCCCGGCGCGCGACGCCGGGAGGATCGGTGTTGTTTTTAAAAATCCCCTCCCTCTGATGCTGCTGACGTCGTCGAGGCGCCGATTGGATGGCTCGCGGTTCGGGGGCGGCGAGAGAGAGGAAGGAGGCGGACTTGCCTGCCTCGTGGCCGACGCTGGAGCCCCGGCGGTGAGTGCGGCGATTTAGAGCAGGCCTTACCCCGGTGGGCTTCAGCGCCGGATGCGCAGGCCGATCGTCTCCGTCCGCACCTGGGGTGGTGGTCGCCGCTGCGTTTGGGTGCCGGCAGGAAGAGGACCCTGGGAGGATCGGGGTTGTTTTTAAAAATCCCCTCCCTCTGATGCTGCTGACGTCGTCGAGGCGCCGATTGGACGGCTCGCGGTTCGGGGGCGGCGAGAGAGAGGAAGGAGGCGGACTTGCCTGCCTCGTGGCCGACGCTGGAGCCCCGGCGGTGAGTGCGGCGATTTAGAGCAGGCCTTACCCCGGTGGGCTTCAGCGCCGGATGCGCAGGCCGATCGTCTCCGTCCGCACCTGGGGTGGTGGTCGCCGCTGCGTTTGGGTGCCGGCACATGATAGATTAATTATTTCTAGGTACATAGCTACAGTTTTTTTTGTTTGATCAATTGTGTTATTGATAGGAACAAGAAACTGAATATCATCTGCGTAAATATGAAAGGTAAGGCCCAAACCTGACAAGAAATGACAAATAGGTAAGAGATAAATATTAAATAAGGTTGCGGATAAAGTGGAGCCCTGAGGTACACCTGTTTTTAAGGAGATGATGTTAGAAGATGAATTTTTTATTTTTACTTGGAAGCTTCGATTGGATAAAAAAGAAGTAAACCAATTTAAAACTAAGTTTTTTATGCCTATTTCTCTGAGGCGTGTTAATAAAATCCTATGATCAACTGTATCGAACGCAGCGGATAAATCTAATAAAACTAGAAAATAATTTTGACCAGAATCGAAGCCCCTTAAAATAGTATCGGATAGAGAGCTTAAAAGGTATTCAGTATTAAAATTTTTTCTAAATCCGAATTGATTCGGAAATAAGATATTGTTTGTTTCCAAGTAGATATCTAGTTGTCGTTGGACAACTTTTTCTAGCAGTTTTGCTATAAAAGGTAGATTAGATATCGGTCTGTAATTATTTACTTGAGTGGGGTCTAACTTGGAGTTTTTTAATATTGGTTTAATCAGGGCATTCTTAAGTGTATCTGGATAAAGACCTTCTGATAATGATAGATTAATTATTTCTGCTATAGGTTTCGCTATGGTGTTTGCAATCGTTTTTAAAGTGGTTATAGGAATTTGATCGTGTGGATGTTTTGCGATATTTAGCCTATTGATTAAAGATTCAATTTCTGATGAGGAAATTGCCTCAAAGGAGGACCAAGTAATGTCCGCTTTTGATGGCATCACCACATTTTGATTGGTGTGAACTGGGAGGGAGTTTATAAGTGTATCAATTTTATTTTGAAAAAATTGAGCAACTTCATTTGATCTATTTTCACTGAGCTCAGAAGTAATTTGACAGTTATCTTTAGTTAAATTCTTGACAATGGAAAATAAAATTTTTGGATTGTGGTAATATTGTTCCATTCTACTTTTAAAATAATCTTTTTTTGCTTTATCTATACTTTTTTTTGTATCGGTTAAGTGCCATTCTATAGTTACCTAGAGTGTGGGGATTTTTATTCCGTCTCCATGTTATTTCTAGTTTTTTTAAGGTTTTCTTTTCCTGTCTTAAATTATTTGTGTACCAGGGGTTTTTTAAACTAAGTGGGTTAAGTTTTTTTGTTTTGATTGGGCATAGTTTATCAGCTATTATTGAAGATTTTTTTAACCATGCATTAGTTGCGTCGGTACAATTTAAATTTTTTATTTCATCATGAAAGGATGAAAATTCTTTAATGAGATCGTCTACATTAGGTTGATTTTGAAAGGTGATATAGTCCACTCCTTAGGTGGGGCCAGCACACTTCCTGTGCCTGGCCCTTTAAATCCAGCAGAGAGGCGCGCGCCGGCGCCTAAGGAGCAGGCAGAAGAACTGTGCAGGACCAAGGACAGTGGCCTGCACCGACGTCTGCACAGGAAGAGGCAGGGCTGAGCCAGGACGCAGGCCCTGGAGTCAGCAGCGGCTCCTGCCACTGCAGGGAGCCCCAAGGGCGGCTCCAGCCACCAGGAGAGTCCTGGGCTTGCGGCCTAGCGCCACGAAGGTGAAGTGACGTCAGTGGTGGCTTCTGGCCGCAATGGAGGGTAGGAAAGTCTGCGGCTCCGGCTGCGATGAAGAGGACGTTCGGGGTGGCCTCCAGGCCGCGTGAGCAAACACAGTTTGCGGCTCCAGCCGCATGGGAAGGCCCGACGGCGGCATCCGGCCGCGTCGGGTGAAACAGGAGCGAGGGTGAGTGAGCCTGCTCGCGGGGAAACCCGTTGGCAGTGCGATCATAACATAGAGATTTGGAAGAGTGGAATAGATACCACATTTCATGGTTAGGAAGAATAGCTCTAGTTAAGATGAATGTTTTGCCCAGAATAAACTATATTTTTCATACTCTTCCTATAGAAGTTCCTGTTACACTGTTTAATAGAAACATAGAAATGACGGCAGAAGAAGACCAAATGGCCCATCCAGTCTGCCCAGCAAGCTTACACTTTTTTTTTTCCTCATACTTATCTGTTACTCTTGGCTCTTAGTAACCCTTTGGTTCTATTTACCTTCCACCCCCACCATTAATGCAAAGAGCATCTAAGTGAAATATCTAGCTTAATTAGTTCGGGGTAGTAACTGCTGCAATAAGCAAGCTACACCCATGCTTATTTGTTTACCCAGACTATGTGATTCAGTCCTTGTTAGTTGTTGTCTGTATAGAGATCCACTTTTCTTCATTCCCCCTGCCGTTGAAGCAGAGAGCTATGCTGGATATGCACGAAGTATCAGATTTTCTCCCCTGCCATTGAAGCAGAGAGCTATGCTGGCTATGCATTGAAAGTGAAGTATCAGGCTTATTTGTTTTGGGGTAGTAACCACCGTAACAAGCAAGCTACTCCCAGCTTTTTGTGAATGCAAATCTTTTTCCACATTTCCTCTTGTCGTTGAAGCTTAGAGCAATGTTGGAGTCGCATTAACCGTGTGTATGTTTATTGAATAAGGGTATTATCTCCAGGTAGTAGCCGTCATTCCCGCGAGCCATCCATTCTTCATTCACGTCCTCTAAACTTTATTTATTTATTTATTATTTTTATTATACCGAGTTTCATGATAGGAATCACATCAACCCGGTTTACAATTAACAATGTGAGTAAAGGCAGAGAGTAACAAAGTAAAGAACATTTCCCAATACAACAACAAATATAGTATGAAACTTAACAAATATTATAACAAAATTTTGGATGTGAGAAAGTTACAAAAAAAAAAAAAAACATGGACGAATAACTTGGATATGAAAGGGGAGGAATTGAAGAACGACTATTAGCATTTTAACCACTGTATCAATTAATAAATATGTATAATATTATAAAATATAAAATATAGATGTGTAGCAAAATGATTAGATATGATATTGTTGTGAAGTATAATAAAATGTTGCTGTGACTGCGTGTGAAGTTAGTGGGAATTTTTTTTTTTTTTTTTTTTTTAATTTTTATTATTTATGGATCCACAGTGTTTATCCCATGCCCCTTTGAAGTCCTTCACAGTTCTGGTCTTCACCACTTCCTCTGGAAGGGCATTCCAGGCAACCACCACCCTCTCCGTGAAGAAATACTTCCTGACATTAGTTCTGAGTCTTCCTCCCTGGAGCTTCAAATCGTGACCCCTGGTTCTGCTGATTTTTTTCAGACGGAAAAGGTTTGTCATTGTCTTTGGATCGTTAAAACCTTTCAAGTATCTGAAAGTCTGTATCATATCACCTCTGCTCCTCCTTTCCTCCAGGGTGTACATATTTAGTTCTTCAATCTCTCCTCATAAGTCATTCGATGAAGACCTTCCACCTTTTTGGTCGCCCTTCTCTGGACTGCCTCCATCTTGTCTCTATCTCTTTGGAGATATGGTCTCCAGAACTGAACACAGTACTCCAGGTGAGACCTTACCAAGGACCTGTACAAGGGGATAATCTCTTCCCTTTTCTTACTTGATATTCCTCTCTCTATGCAGCCCAGCATTCTTCTGGCTTTAGCTATCGCCTTGTCACATTGTTTCGCCGACTTCAGATCATTAGACACTATCACCCCAAGGTCTCTCTCTTGCCCTGTGCACATCAGCCCTTCTCTCCCCACAGTTCATTCGGATTTCCACACCCCATATGCATGACTCTGCACTTCTTGGCATTGAATCTCAGCTGCCATATCTTTGACTACTCTTTCAGCTTCCTTAGATCCCGTCTCATTCTTTCCACTCCTTCTGGCATGTCCACTCTATTGCAGATCTTAGTGTCATCCGCAAAAAGACAAACCTTACCTTCTATCCCATCCGCAATGTTGTTCACAAAGATATTGAACAGGACCGGTCCCAACACCGACCCCTGTGGCACTCCGCTCAACACCGCTGTCTCTTCAGAGTAAGTTCCATTTACAATCACACATTGTCTTCTGTCCGTCAACCAGTTTGCAATTCAGGCCACCACCTTGGCACTCACTCCTAAGCTTCTTATTTTGTTCACCAGTCTCCTGTGCGGGACCGTATCAAAAGCCATGCTGAAGTCCAAGTAGATGACATCGAGTGCTCTTCCTTGATCTAATTCCTTGGTTACCCAGTCAAAAAAGTCAATCAGATTTGTCTGACAGGATCTTCCCCTGGTGAATCCATGCTGCCTCTGGTCCAGCAATTCTTCCGACTGTAGATAGTTCACTATTCCTTCTTTTAACAGCGACTCCATTACTTTTCCCACCACCGAGGTGAGACTAACCGGTCTGGAGTTTTCAGCCTCCTCTCTGTTTCCACTCTTGTGAAGCGGAATCACCACTGCTCTTCTCCAATCACTCGGCACCACTCCTGTTTCTAGGGATCTATTGAACAGGTCACACAGCGGACCCGCCAGCACCTCTCTGAGCTCCCTCAGTATCCTGGGATGAACCTCATCAGGCCCCATGGCTTTGTCCACTTTCATTTTCCCCAGCTCTTCCCATACATTCTCTACTGTAAATGGAGTTACATCTACTCCATTCCCCTCCATTTTCTTGTTAACTAGCGACGGTCCTTCTCCAGGGTCTTCTTTAGTGAACACAGAACTGAAGTATTCGTTTAATAATTCTGCCATTTCTTCTTCTGTCTCCACCCATTGATCCTTTTCATCTTTCAATTTCAGTATACCACCTTGGACTTTTCTCCTTTCACTGATGTATCTGAAAAATGTTTTGTCACCTTGCTTTACCTCTTTGGCGATCCTTTCTTCCGCTTGAATTTTCGCTTTCTTGATTGCTTTCTTTGTCTCCCTCAGTTCCACTAGATATTTAAGTGTTGACAAAGGAGAATATAGAAACATAGAAACATAGAAATGACAGCAGAAGAAGACCAAACGGCCCATCGAGTCTGCCCAGCAAGCTTTCGCCCTTTTTTATTTTCTCACATACTTATGTTTCTCTTGGCTCTTAGTAACCTTTTTTATTCTATTTCCCTTCCACCCCCGCTATTAGAGAGCAGAGTTGGAACTGTATCTAAGTGAAATAGCTTAATTAGTTAGGGGTAATAACCACCGCAATAAGCAAGCTACACCCATGCTTATCTGTTTATCCAGACTATGTAATTCAGTCCTTGTTGATTGTTGCCTGAATATAGATCCACCTTTATTCATTCCCCCCTGCCGTTGAAGCAGAGAGCCATGCTGGCTATGCATTGAAAGTGAAGTATCAGTCTTGCTCCCCTGCCGTTGCAGCAGAGAGCTATGCTGGATATGCATTGAAAGTGAAGTATCATGCATTGAAAGTGAAGTATCAGCTTATTTGGTTTGGGGTAGCAAGCTACTCCCCGCTTTTTTGTGAATGCAAATCCTTTTTTCCACATTTCCTCATTGCCGCTGAAGCTTAGAGCAATGTTGGAGTAGCATTAACCTTGTGTATGTTTATTGAATAAGGGTATTATCACCAGGTAGTAGCAATCGTTCCCATGAGCCACCTACTCTTCATTCACATCCTCTAGACTTTATGGATCCACAGAGTTTATCCCACGCCCCTTTTGAAGTCCTTAACAGTTTTGGTCTTCACTTCCTCTGGAAGGTCATTCCAGGCATCCACCACCCTCTCCGTGAAGAAATACTTCCTGACGTTGGTTCTGAGTCTTCCTCCCTGGAGTTTTAAATCGTGACCCCTGGTTCTGCTGATTTTTTTCCAACGGAAAAGGTTTGTCATTATCTTTGGATCATTAAAACCTTTCAAGTATCTGAAAGTCTGTATCATATCACCTCTGCTCCTCCTTTCCTCCAGGGTGTACATATTTAGATTCTTCAATCTCTCCTCATAAGTCATTCGATTAAGACCATCCACCTTTTTGGTCGCCCTTCTCTGGACCACCTCTATCCTGTCTATGTCTCTTCAGAGATGCGGTCTCCAGAACTGAGCACAGTTCTTATACAGAATGCTATAGTTTATATGGAAAGGAAAATGAGGTGCTGGTGAGTGTCTAAAAGGAGGCAGCCTGTGGTAGTTTGTGAGCCCAAAGGGCTTCTCTCTGGCTCCCTGCTGCCTGCCTGTATCCCTGGAACATCGTTGGCTGTCCGATTTCCCTCCTGGGACTGATGTCATTGTGAGGCACTGGTGAGTGCCTATAAAGAAGTAGCCTGCGGAGAGCCGCTACTGGTGAACCAATACCACATGCCTAAAGGGTGTGCCCCTTAGGACCAATTTGGGTGTCTGACTTCTTGCTCTAGACATCTGTATTTCCTGTTTTCATTATGGTTAAGCGGAGGGACCGAGTGCAGAAGAGTTCTTCCGTTTTGCCTTTCCCTCCCCGGCAACAAACTATTTTTCAGATGTTTTCAGGACTTCCAGGGCAAGATTTCCCAGGTGCAGTCCTTGCTGCAGGCATCGAAGGAGCAGGGATTGGTGTGTTTGAGGTTGAAACATCAATTATTGATTTAAATATATGGATTCAATACTGGGTATTGCAGATGAACACATTCCTAGTGTCCCTAAAGCTTACTGGGCCGGATTTTAAAACATACACGTGCGGCCTACATAGAAGCACGCTACCAGTCACGCGCATGTTATAAAATCCACAGTCTACGCGCACAAGGGGGTGCAAAATTGTGCACCGTGCACGCGCCAAGCCCTATCCAAGCTGCGCTGCCTTCCCCTGTTCCCTCCAAGGCCGCTCCGAAATCGGAGCGGCCTTGGAGGGAACTTCCTTACCCCCCCCCCCCCCCCCCCCCCCCGCCTTTCCCCCCTACCTTTGATGCTTTCCTTTTTTTGTTTTAAAGCCCTGGGGCTGAAGTAAGTTGCGTGCGCTGGCTCACTGCCGGCGCGTGATCCCCAGCCCAGCAGCCGTGCACAGGCCTCTGATCACGTCCCAGCCACACCCCCAGACCGCCCCTTTTTTCAAGCTCCGGGACTTACATGCGTCCCGGGGTTTTACGCGCACCGCTGGGCTTTTTGAAATTAGGCACGGCGTAAATCTGCGCACGCCAGCGGGCTGCTGGCGCGCCATCACCCGACCCGGGGGCTGGTCCAGAGGCCTTGACCACGCCCCTGGGATGGCGCCACGCCCCCGGGCCCGCCCCCGTAACACCGCATCACTCGCGGCACGCCCCCGACACGCCCCGACACGTCCCTCCATGCAAGCCCCGGGACTTACGTGCTCTAGGAGGAAGTTCTGACTGCCCTTCTTTCCTGTTGGGAGCATCTAGAATCAGGGATCTGAAGGAAAGAACAAGAACTGCACCAATAACAAAGTCTAAATCAACAAACTGTGAGTAAAGCCTAACATCCATGGTTAACCATCCAAATCTCTGGGGATTGCCAGTTGGAAGGATTGGTTCTGCCCAGCTAAAGGACACTCTACCCACCTGGAGCCCCTATTTTTCCAAGCCCTGGACAGTAGGAATTCCCCAGCACAGATTGAGAAGGAAGTTGTGACAAGCAAACATCCTTGTGCTGCTATGGATTGAGATTTGTGGCATTTGCCTCCTTTTCATCAGTAAATATTTATTTGGACCTTAACACAGTGACTCTAGTGTGTTTTGGCACACCCGGCACACACTGGGACAGAAATACCCATGGTACTCACAGGGATAGCAGGACAGACACAAGGAGCCACCTTAGCACTCAGGGCCTTGGGATTCACCTCCCCCACCCCACTCCAGCAAGGACCCAGGCCCTGGAAGGAAGAGTCAGTGTTCGAGCTAGCCTGGGAAGGTTCCTGTCCCCACGGATACAACAAATGCTTTAATGGCCTCATCAGGTAGCCTTCCTTGCCTTGCTGTGTGTGGCCTTCGGGCCTTCTGCCTTGCTTTGTCTTGCCATGCGTGGGGCCTTCGGGCCTTCTGCCTTGCCTTGGCTTGCCTTGCTGTGGGTGTGTGGCCTTCGGGCCTTCTGCCTTGCCTTGCCTTGCTGTGTGTGTGTTGCCTTCGGGCCTTCTGCCTTGCCTTGCCTTGCTGTGTGTGTGTGTGTGTGGCCTTCGGGCCTTCTGCCTTGCCTTGCCTTGCTGTGTGTAGGTGGCCTTCGGGCCTTCTGCCTTGCCGTGCGTGTGTGGCCTTTGGGTCCTCTGCCTTGCCGTGTGTGTGTGGCCTTCGGGCCTTCTGCCTTGCCATGTGTGTGTGGCCTTCGGGCTCTCTGCCTAGTCGTGTGTGTGTGTGTGTGGCCTTCGAGCTCTCTGTCTTGCTATAAGGTTCTTGTGACCCTGCCTGGACATTGACTCTGTTTGCCTGCCGCCTGCCTTGACCCTGCCTGGACATTGACTCTGTTTGCCTGCCGCCTGCCTTGACCCTGCCTGAACTTTGACTTTGTTCCCAGCCAGAACTCTGCTCCATATCTCAGCCATCGTCCAGCTCCATTCACTCCTGCCTGCATCTCATTCCTTCCCAGCCATTCATCACCAACCTTCCCGCTGTCTCTGTCGCTCTCCACCTGGAGTCACTCCTGAAGGTGGTGTTCACAACACAGGACCACTGCCCTAAACGTAACACATTGGGCCCTGACCTGGGGACGTGTGTGCCAGCAGCTGTCTGGCGCACCGAAGGAGCCATAAGTATGAAAACAAAAAAAAAAAATTGGGCTCGCTAGGTAGGGGTTAGGGGTGAGGGAGGAGAGGCGAAAAGGTAGGAAGGGTAGTTAGGGCGATAGGGAAGTTCCAATTACGGAGTGGACTGGGAGGGAACTTTGTGCATTTCTTTAGAAAATTCTCCTCCATTGTGCGCGTTAGAGGACACCTGTCCGCACAAGCCCACACCGATATTAAAATCGACCGTGCATGTGTGCACAGGAATCATATTTTATAACATGCGTGCGGCGACGCACGCATGTTATAAAATCGGTGTGTCCATGTGCACGTGCCAGGAACTGCACACAAATGGACGTGTGCATGCACATTTTAAAATCGACCCCCAAAGATTCAAGTCCATGGTCTTGGAAGTACATTATTGAGTTGTGCATGGTTCCTTCTTGATATTAATTCCTCCTTCCCAGGGAGTGAGCTCTTTCTGTGGGGGGAGAGGAAATCCTCTGTGGTCCGGGTGATGAAGTGTCCCTCCTGATGGGTGTATATATTTCTGGTGTGGTGCCCTCCTCAGAGACAGACAGGCTGGATTCAGGCTGGATGTTCAAATCATATTTACCGATTATTTCCAAAAGGTCAATCACTGTCCCTTAAACATTCAACAAAAGAAACTGTACTGTTGAGCTATTTACATGGGGTCTCTGCTGGGGTGCTGGTGTCCATCTCTCCAGCTCCTGGGAGGGAGTTTGCTAATGCCTACTCATCTGTGCAACAGCCCAGTACAGGGAGAATCCTAGTGGGGGCCCACACCATGAAAAGATCCTACCTGAGTCCAAAGTTCAGTCTGAAGGCCACAGCCTGTGTCCCAATCCCTTGGGGGTGGAGATCCGATTGGGAATCTCCCAAGGCTTGATGGTATAACCTTAAAGTGTTGAGAATGGCCTCGAAAGGCCTTGCATTCTGTTGAGAAGGGGGTGTTTAGTGTGCCCTTGGGCCTCAGCCCGACCCCAGAGGCGTCCAGGACCGAGCCGAGGGTTGATGGCATGCTCCAGCATGGCTGAACACGGTCTTACCCTCTGCCAGGCCTGCAAGCTCCCAGAGCCAACATGAGATGTTGGTAGGGGAACGGTCCTCCGACTGTTCCGAGCCCTTTCGGACCTGCCGCTTGAATTGGCATGGAGCAGCAGGCCTGGCCTGAGGTTGAGGGCAGACGGAGGCTTTGACACGTAGACAGGACTATGACTGATGTGACAGCATCTCGGACAAGACTGGGTTGATGCGACGGCATTACAAGCTTGATGAGGAACTTGATCCAAACAAGACAAGACATAAGGCAGGAGGACCCTGGCACTGTCTCTCAGGGCGCCCTACTCAGCCCACTCATGGGACTGAGTCACGGACCACCCTGTCCCAGGAGGGCGAGACACGCGCAGGGAAGACCCAGGCAAGAAGGAACTCCAATGACGAAGCCGGTGTCATACGAAGCTTCCCCCATGGCTGGCGGGAACAGAAGCTCCAGGGTACAGGGACGGATCCCACCTGTTGGCCACTCCTAGGCCCAACAGGTCAGAAGGCCTGGAGCACATGACGAAGACGCAGGAAGAACATCCTGGCAGGCAGACACATCAGGATGAGGAAGATCATGGCAGAACATCAGGACATGGTCAGGGACATCAGGCAAAACATCAAGACACGAAGACGTGGTACGAAGGCAGATGAGATGAGGAGCTCCACGAAGAACAGAAGACCTTACAAGGCTCTGGCAGGCGGGAGCCTCCAGAGGGAAGTCACGCTGATGCAAGGCAAAGACAGACTGAAGTTGAAGTCATTTTATAGGGCTGCAGACTGGCGACTCCCTGGGAGGAGTTTGGCAGGCCCACACCTAGCTGGCCCTATAACTACGGAGAAGTGCTGCGGGCTGGCCCCTAGGGGAAGGGTGTGGCTCACACCAGGAAGTCCATGCAAACACAAGCAGGCTCAGGCAGGCCCCAAGGACATCGAGGCCTCCCAGGCCCTGGAGCAAATCCTGGACAGTTCGCAGGCGAAACCCTGGCTTGGAGCGGCCTCCAGGAAGAGGTAAGGAGCCTCCCGTAGCACCGCTACAGGAGGGTTCATAACATAAAGGACCTTTCAGGGAGAGAGGCCATATGTTCCAGTTCAGCTCACAGCTCTATATCTCCTTCACCAGGTGGTGCAGAAGAGTGGGGCAAAAACCTCCATATGAACAAAAAGGGGAGAAATCCAAAAATCTCTGTCCAGAAGGTCTCATACTGGGTAGTGCTGTCACTGATCTTGCTTCCTCTAGGGAGTAGAGAGGGTTGCTCACAGGTCTCCAACCTCTTTTCTCAGGATTAGAGGGGTTGCTCCTTTCCCAGGGCACAGGGTGTTCCCCAGAACACCCTGTGCCCTGGACCAAAATCCACAAAAACCTTTACTCTCTACAAAAAGAAGGCAGACCCTCTCAGACAGGGAGGGTACTGAGAAGGGATCTCCTCTAAACGCAAGAAAAATGCCAAGCTGGGTTAGTGGGCCCAACTCAGCAGGGAGAAAACAAAAACAACCTCTAACTCAAACTGACCACACTCTGTACTCCTCTAACTCCGCCTTATGCCCCTGGGATAGCCAATCACAGTCAGCTCAGTGGAGAGACTGAAAGAGAATGGAAAATCCCATGCTGCTACTAGTCCAGATGGGAAGGGACCTAGAGCCATCTAGTGACAAGCCTAAGGGTTAGTCACATTTGGAGATTCAATATTTTGCAGTTAGGGAAACTTTCTCCAATAGCCCTGTTGGAATTGGAGGAGAACTTATCTTCTTTTATTGGGGAAAGCATTTTGGACCAGGATACAATGGAGAGAAGAAGGGTCATCAAAAGAGGCACCATGGAGAAAGAACATTTTATGGACTCTGAGCTTTTCTTCAAGTGTTCCCTTTTGGATCCACAGCACCTAGGGCCCCAGAGGCTCAGGCTTCTTTCCCACGGCTGAAGTTTTGGTGCAAGAGTGCAAGACACCCGGGAGAGTGAAGACAGCCCTAGGACTCTACCTCAGGGACCCTTCACCAGAGAGGGGGGGTACATTGTGATTCCTCAGACAATCTCTCTTACGCAGTGTATTGTCATTCTCCCTTCTCTTGTAGTATTGTGAGGTGCTCTGGGCACCAATGATTCATCCCTTCTCCCTTTGCTTAGGGAATTTGCACAATGCAAATGCCAGAAAAGCTTCATTCCTAACATAGAAACCCAGTAGATATTGGCAGATAAAGGCCAGTTATTCCTATCCACATGTGCCTTGAGATCATCACAGAGAGGGCTTTTCTATAGTTCATCAGTTCATTCGGTTCATCTGGCAGAGTCCTGTGAAAGGGTGTTTTCAGTTGCTGACCCCACTGTTGTGAAACTCCTTACCTGAGGTCTTAATGTCTGACAATTTCTACAAAAATGTTTAGAAAATTATTTAAAACATTTTTATTCCAGCAGACGTATAATAATTCCAGCAGACGTATAATAAGCGATGCAACGGAGTTGAAATCCTTGCTGATCCCAAGAGTAATATGCTTTCTGTGTTGTTTGTATTAGATTGTTTTGCTATTTTATTGTAATATTTATGAATATTAACTTTGTAAGCCGCCTAGAGCTGTATTAAAGGCAGCCTATAAATGTCAGAAATAAATAAATGTAGCTGGGATTAGAAACCACATAAATATTTTCCCAGTGGTCATCTTGGGATTTCTTGTATATCCTAGCTTACTGGCCATCCTCTTTTTAGGATGGGTCAAGTATACATTGCCACTGAGCATGTGCAGAAGCCAGAGAGAAGGCGAGGCTGCAGAGGCTAGAGGGAAGGAAGTATTGAGAAGGTTAGGAGACATTGCAGAGGGAAGGAGATCATCCCAGGATCTCACAGTATAAAGGAGTTTATTGAAGATCAGAGTTTTTCGAGTAGGTCCTCAAGGCCTAGTCAAATGAAGAGGTCTTTTCTGGAGATGAGTAGTTCTGAAGAAGATTGAAAGTGATTTTTGATATTTTGGCTCAGCTTCTGACCGAGAGAGAGTACCCTTGGAAGGAAGGGCTGAAGCCCTGTTTTTGCATCTTGCACCCATGTGGCCTCCTTGCTTCAAAGTAGAGGAACTTCTACTTCTAAAGAGGTTTATGGTAAAGTGGAGATTATCACCTTATGGGAATTCTAGAAGATTTGGGAAAAAAAACTGTAAGGGATGCACAGGAAATTAAAGGGGAAAAGGTTGTACTGGAAGCAGAGTGAGATTGTTCTGGTGGTTGCAGGTCATTTCTTGGTCAGATGGTGTTCAGGTCTTTCTTGACTGACAGTGGGGTACAGCCCCGATGGGCTCGGTCACTGTGAAAAGTAGATAAAAACCCTGACTCTGCTGAGTCTGAGGCTGCTCCCGATTGGAAGAAAAGATAAAGGCTGCAGCTGTGATCCTCTCCCAGGGGTACAGAAGGGAGCAGCAGGAGGGTGGCAGAGATTTTTTCCCCAAAATTTAAGGAAGCCTGAAGGAAGAACTGAAGTGTTGCAATACTGTTTTGAGGATCTGAACAAACCTGTGCTAAACTGGGGTAAGAACTTATCTGGACCAGGAAGACAAACTGTGCCAAAGTGAACTTGCCTTGGGGCTTGGAAGATCCTGATACTGCACCAAGGGATTTCTTCCTTGAGTTGATTTTGTCAGTAAATGTTTCAAACCACAGAAGTAATTGATACTAAAGGAAGAGAAATGTGGAGTGATGAGCAAGAAGTATATTAATGTTAAGGGTTGAAGAGCTGATTAAAACTATACATTTTGGTTGATTATCTCTACTATTTGGTGTTTGTCAGCATGTTTTATTCCGAAGAATCTACAGTAAACTATTTTTATTTTGGAGCACAACTTTTGGCTGGACATTGTTTTTTTTTATTCTGGAGTGTCCCTGGCCCAGTACTGGCCCTGCAGGATATCTTGTACCCAGCTCAC
Source organism: Rhinatrema bivittatum (assembly GCF_901001135.1). Classification (NCBI taxonomy): domain Eukaryota; kingdom Metazoa; phylum Chordata; class Amphibia; order Gymnophiona; family Rhinatrematidae; genus Rhinatrema; species Rhinatrema bivittatum. Next base: position 58,300,065 of record NC_042628.1, on the reverse strand, counting down.
AGCCCCAGAGATTCAATCCCAGACTTTGGGAGGGTGACCCTTATGCTCCCCAAGGCTGGGAAGATGACCTTACACCCAGTGAACAGCAGGGTTGCCAACTGGTTCCAGAGTTTCAGGACATGCAGGTACTTATCTTGCTTTTCTTAGTGAATGCAATAGGGAAATCAGATTAAATCCTAGCATGCAATGGGGTAAAAACAGGAGTGGATCAACCTGTCCTGAAAATCTGGAGCCAGTTGGCAACCCTAGTTAACAGCAAGGTGGAAGACAGATTGAAGTTTTTGAGAGTTTTCAGAAGTATTTGGAGATTCAATCTCTTTTTAAAGCTGGAAAAGGTTTTCCATCATCCCTGGTATACATTGAAGAGAACTTACCTACCTTACGGACTGATACAGTACAGTGCGCTCCGGTGGAGCACACTGTACTGGCCACATGTTTGGCCACATGTTTTCGACACGCTAGCTTTACCCCTTATACAGTAAGGGGTAATAGCGTGTCAAAAATGTGCAGCCAACCCCCCGAAACTAATAGCTCCTACAACATGCAAATGCATGTTGATGGCCCTATTAGTTATTCCCGCGCGATCCAGAAAGCACATTTTACTTTCAAAAATTAACGCCTGTCCAAAGGCTGGCGCCAGGGAAGTGTACAGAAAAGCAGAAAAAACTGCTTTTCTGTACACCCTCCAACTTAATATCATAGCGATATTAAGTCAGAGGCCCCAAAATAATAAAAATTTTAAATTTAAAAAAAAATTTAAATCGACCTGCTGGTCAGAAGACAGACACTCAATTATGCCGGCATCTGTTTTCTAAACCGTGGCTGTCAGCGGGTTTGAGAACCGACGCCGGCAAAATTGAGCGTCAGCTGTCAAACTCGCTGACAACCACCGCTCCTGTCAAATAGGAGGCGCTAGGGATGCGCTCAACATTTTTAATAGCCACTTACATTGATCATGCGACAAATAAAGTATAAAATCTATTTTGTAAATATATGTTTGGTGGGGATTTTGATGCTACCATCTCAACTTTATTTGTTCTTGCAGTCCTCTGGGATTGAAGTAGTTCCCTGGAAATACTTTTCATGACCTAACAAAAATACTGGCTAGTTCCTTCCTCAGCACCAATTTATTTTTTTATGTGCTTGAGTGCCCTCTAGTGTTTGCAAACAGGGCATGCAGTTATCCTGTATTCTAAGGGACTATTGGATGAAAAAAAGATATTTCATTTTGCTCAGTCAATCAAAATAGCTAACACCATCACAAACAAACAAAATAATACTAATAACCTTCCTTCTAGTAAATGCGCAATCTATTGCAAAGAAATTCCCTAATATCACGGACATGTTATACGACAAAAAACCAAGCTTCATAGCAATTACTGAATCATGGTTAAAAAAATCAGACACTGTCTTAAGAACCAAATCAAACACAAAAACTATGATGTCTTCTCAATCCCAAGAATAAATAAGAGAGGAGGGGGTCTACTACTAACAATAGAAAAGAGTCTAAAATGTAAACTAATACCAACAATACCTCCAAAAAACCATGAAATAGCGCTGTTTGAAACTAATAACTTACAAATCTGTCTCATATACTGCCCCCCCCCACCCTACTAGAACTAAACATCTCCCCAATAATTGAATTCCTAACAACACACCTAAACACCTCCAAACCCACAATTGTACTAGGTGACTTCAACCTGCACATGGACACACACCCCTTATCTAACACATGTCAAACACTAATAGATTTCATGACAGCACTTGGCTTCATCCTAACAACTGATAAACCCACGCACAAAGCAGGAAACTCCCTGGATTTAACATTTATCAATCATGCCCACTTAGAACAAATCAAATCGGTATACACACCGATACCCTGGTCAGATCACTTCCTAATAGAATTCTCTATCAACTTTACAGTAAAACAACCGACACAAGTCAGAGAACCCATTGAATTTAAATACCGCCCCCCATACACGGTAATCATGATCTCTCCAGTCTCTCAAATGCTCGGTCTCACTCTATTTACACTAACCTTATTCAATGCTCAGTCCATCACCAAAAAAACTCACCTTCTCAATGACCATCTGATAGACGCTAACCCGGACCTTTGCGCAATCACAGAAATGTGGTTGAAACCAACGGACACAGTACTATTAAATCAGCTCCCCAACCATCTATATGATATCCACTCAATCCCCAGACTCAAAAAAAGAGGAGGAGGCCTACTGCTAGTTGCAAAAAAGGGGCTAGGCCTCGCTCTGCAACTATCTACCAGAATAAACAACCTCGAATTAACCTTTTTCAATTCGGACCATCTCCAACTCACCCTGGTCTACGCACCACCAGGAAACCTGGACTCGGACCCCTCCCCATTGATTGAATTTACTGCCAAACATTTTAACATGGATAAACCAGCTATCTTGTTGGGAGATTTTAATCTACACGTGGACGCATCTCCGCTATCCCCCAATTGCGAAATCCTAACTGCATTCAGCCATTTGGGCTTTAGACAAATCGTCAAATGTCCCACGCATAAAGCGGGCCACACATTGGACCTTATTTTCATTAACGAAGGCATCACATCTGCCACCTGCCCAACATGTGTTTCAGTCCCGTGGTCAGACCATCAGATAATCTCCTCAGAGCTTCAAATCAAAGATCACCCATTGCCTGTCTTCCCTAAAACCACAATTCAGTTCAGGAAACCTTGCTCTATAGACCACCTTAGCAAACTGCTTTCAAAAGATCTAGATCAACTCGATCTCACGGACGCTCACTCTGCCACCACCTCATGGTTCAAGATCACAAGCAATGTCGCAGAACAATCTTGCCCAACCGTCACAAAATCACTTCACCCACCCCAAGACAATAGGAAACCATGGTTCACCCCGGAACTAAAAGCCCTCAAGCAAGATCTACGTAGTAAAGAGCATAGATGGCGCAAGACCCCGTCCACCTCTACCCTATCTAATTATAAAGCCCACCTTAATGCCTATAGGAATGCCATACTCAGAGCCAAGAAAGACTTCTTCTCAAAAAAAAATCCACCATTTCATTTTTTACTCCAAAGCCTTATTCTCCTATGTCTCATCCCTCACAAAACCCTCTCCCCCTACCATTCCTGATGAGCAAGCATTCAATACAGTGTGCTGCATTCAACACAGTGTGCTGCGGCAGTCAAAAAAGCAAACAGAATGTTGGGAATTATTAGAAAGGGAATGGTGAATAAAACGGAAAATGTCATAATGCCTCTGTATCGCTCCATGGTGAGACCGCACCTTGAATACTGTGTACAATTCTGGTCGCCACATCTCAAAAAAAGATATAATTGCGATGGAGAAGGTACAGAGAAGGGCTACCAAAATGATAAGGGGAATGGAACAACTCCCCTATGAGGAAAGACTAAAGAGGTTAGGACTTTTCAGCTTGGAGAAGAGACGACTGAGGGGGGATATGATAGAGGTGTTTAAAATCATGAGAGGTCTAGAACGGGTAGATGTGAATCGGTTATTTACTCTTTCGGATAGTAGAAAGACTAGGGAGCACTCCATGATGTTAGCATGGGGCGCATTTAAAACTAATCGGAGAAAGTTCTTTTTTACTCAACGCACAATTAAACTCTGGAATTTGTTGCCAGAGGATGTGGTTAGTGCAGTTAGTTTAGCTGTGTTTAAAAAAGGATTGGATAAGTTCTTGGAGGAGAAGTCCATTACCTGCTATTAAGTTCACTTAGAGAATAGCCACTGCCATTAGCAATGGTAACATGGAATAGACTTAGTTTTTGGGTACTTGCCAGGTTCTTATGGCCTGGATTGGCCACTGTTGGAAACAGGATGCTGGGCTTGATGGACCCTTGGTCTGACCCAGTATGGCATTTTCTTATGTTCTTATGTTCTTAATAAAGCCACAGAGCTGGCCATCTTTTTTGAGAATAAGATAGCTAACCTCATAAAGCCTCTCTCCACCTCCCAACCAACAACCCTCCCCTCCAGCACTACAACGCTTAATCGAAGCGTCAATCTAAATTCCTTCGAGACCTCATCTTCGCTGGAAATCGAAAACATCCTCAAGAAGCTAAAACCTTCATCACACCCGTTGGACGCAATACCCTCCAATCTTCTTCTCTCCATCCCAAACGTTATTTCAAAATCTTTAGCAGACATCATTAACTGCTCCTTGACACAAGGAAGAGTTCCAGACCAACTAAAACTAGCCATTCTCAAACCCTTACTAAAAAAAACCCAACCTTCCAACGTCTGACCCTGCAAACTTCCATCCTATAGCGAACCTACCTCTGATCTCCAAAATCATGGAAAGAATTGTAAACAAACAACTGTCAAAATACCTAGAGGAGAACAACATTCTCTCCCCCTTCCAGTTTGGATTCAGAAAAACTCAAAATACCGAAGTCCTTTTAACCTCACTATCGGACACCATCCTTCTTAATCTGGAAAGAAAACAACCTTACCTCCTTGCACTACTAGACTTATCGGCTGCTTTTGATGCCGTTACTCTATCCTTCTGGAGCGTTTATCAGACATTGGTATCCAAAGAGTGGCACACAGCTGGTTCAAATTGTTCCTTGAGAATAGATTGTACAAGGTCAGGATCAATAACAAGGAATCATACCCAATCAGATCTAACCTGGGAGTCCCGCAAGGATCATCCCTCTCTCCCACACTCTTTAACATTTACCTGCTGCCACTTTGCCAACTACTTTCCAACCTCAAACTAACGTTTTACCTATACACTGATGATGTACAGATTCTTCTCCCAATCACAGATTCTCTTCAAAAAACGTAGGCCCACTGGAACAATTGTCTACTATCCATCAATAGTCTTCTCACTAGCCTAAACCTTATCCTCAATCCAAACAAGACCGAGATCCTCATCATTTCACCAGATGAAAACAACATTCTCCTCAACTCTCAGAACGCCTCTCAATTCGCTAAAACAGCTATCAACCATTCCCTTTCTGTTAGAGACTTAGGGGTTCGGCTCGATAACCAATTTAACTTAAAATCGTTTGTCCACAACACCACTAAAGAATGTTTCTTTAAATTACAAGTACTTAAAAAACTGAAACCTCTCCTGAACTTTAGAGACTTCCGTTTGGTACTTCAGTAGATTATCCTCTCTCCTGCAATTCTCTCCTGCTAGGTCTCCCTGTGATAACTATCAAACCCCTACAGATGGTCCAGAATGCCGCTGCTAGGATACTTACCAACTCAAATAAAAGAGACCATATTACTCCCATCCTTCATTCTCTTCACTGGCTACCCGTCAAATTTAGGATCTCTTTTACAGTTCTCATGATATTCATAACATCGCCCCACTTAATCTTAGTACTCAATTCCGTCCACATATCTCAGACAGACCAGTTAGAAGTGCGTACAAAGGATCCTTGTATGCCCCTCTGGCCAAATCCACTCTAAGAAAGCGAGCATTATCGACAGCAGGGCCTACTCTTTGGAACTCTCTGCCACTGGATCTACGTCAAGAACCCTGCCATCAAACCTTTAAGAAACACCTAAAAATGTGGCTTTTCAGACAAGCTTTCCCTGAAACCCAAGACCACTCTGACACCGTTCAAAGGACATAACCAGGCTCGAGGATGTCTCCTTCCTCAGTTACTTCCACCCGCTCTGTCCCTCCTTATCTCATGACCTCCTGCCCTTTTCTCCCCCTCCTCATTCCTCTCATCTCTACCCATTCTCCCCCGACCCCTTCTTCACACCTTGTCTCTCATCTAATGTTTTCATTCCTTAATTCGGTTCTGAAGTCTTCAGTCTACTATTGTTCTTTTGGTATCCCCAATCGCATTAATGCTGTTATGCCATTAAGCTAATGTTTCAAAGTTTAATGCTTACGTTCTAATGTTAATGTTTATGTTAATGTTTAATGTTAATGTTCTAATGTTTTAAGGCACTAATGTTTATCGGGTCTCCCTCAGGTTCCCCTCGAATGTTTTTATGTTCATATTCTCTTAGACACAATGTTTTAATGTAACGCCTACCCGCGACTGTTCTGTTGTACTGTAAACCGGTGTGATCTGTATTTTATACAGGAATGTCGGTATATAAGAATTCAAAATAAATAAATAAATACAACATAGACTCCCTGAAAGATAAACTAGAAGAAAAACTAACCGAAATAGACTGCACTGACTGTGAATCCGCCACGACAACGTGGAAACAAACAACCATAAAATTAGCCAACGAGATAAACCCAATAAAACAGATAAGCATAAAAGAACCTAAAGATTAGGGATGTGAATCGTTTTTTGACGATTTAAAATATCGTCCGATATATTTTAAATCGTCAAAAATCATTAGGGCCACGATACAATACCAATTCCCCCGATTTATCGTCAAAAAATCGTAAATCAGGGGAAGGGGGAGGGCAGGAAAACCGGCATACTAAAACACCCTAAAACCCACCCCCGACCCTTTAAATTAAATCCCCCACCCTCCCGAACCCCCCCCCCAAATGCCTTAAATTACCTGGGGGTCCAGCGGCACACTAAAACACGGCACACTAAAACCCCCTAAAACCCACCCCGACCCTTTAAATTAAATCCCCCACCCTCCCGAACTCCCCCCCCCCAAATGCCTTAAATTACCTGGGGGTCCGTAGCGGCAGTCCATAGCTTAAATTACCTCCGTAGCCTTAAATTACCTCCGTAGCGGTGGTCCGTAGCTAAATCGGGGGAAGGTGGAGAGCAGGAAAACTGGCACACTAAATCGTGTAGTCTTCAGCCGGCGCCATTTTGCAAAATGGCTGCCGCAAAATGGCGGCGGCCATAGACCAAAATGATTCGACGCAGGAGGTCGTTCCGGACCCCCGCTGGACTTTTGGCAAGTCTTGTGGGGGTCAGGAGGCCCCCCCAAGCTGGCCAAAAGTTCCTGGGGGTCCAGCGGGGGTCCGGGAGCGATCTCCTGCCGCGAATCGTTTTCCGTACGGAAAATGGCGCCGGCAGGAGATCGACTGCAGGAGGTCGTTCAGCGGGGGTCCAGAACGACCTCCTGCATCGAATCGTTTTGGTCTATGGCCGCCGCCATTTTGCGGCGGCCATTTTGCAAAATGGCGCCGGCTGAAGACTACACGATTTAGTGTGCCGGTTTTCCTGCTCTCCCCCTTCCCCCGATTTAGCTACGGACCGCCGCTATGGAGGTAATTTAAGCTACGGACCGCCGCTACGGACCCCCAGGTAATTTAAGGCATTTGGGGGGGGGGTTCGGGAGGGTGGGGGATTTAATTTAAAGGGTCGGGGTGGGTTTTAGGGGGTTTTAGTGTGCCGTGTTTTAGTGTGCCGCTGGACCCCCAGGTAATTTAAGGCATTTGGGGGGGGGGGGTTCGGGAGGGTGGGGGATTTAATTTAAAGGGTCGGGGGTGGGTTTTAGGGGGTTTTAGTGTGCCGGCTCACGATTTTAACGATTTTCACGATACTTTACACACCCAAACGGCAACAATACGATTCCCTCCCCCTCCCAGCCGAAATCGATCGTTAAGACGATCGAGGACACGATTCACATCTCTACTAAAGATACAAACCCTTGGCATAACGAAAATATAAAAGCAGTCAAAAGAAACCTAAGAAAAAAAGAGAAGGAATGGAAAAACAACAAAACAACAGACAACCTGACTAAATACAGGAAACATCTAGCCTACTATAAACAAGTAATTTTCAATGCAAAAAAACAATATTACAGCACCAAGATAGAGAAATTCACAAATAATCCAAGAACACTATTCACAATAGTAAAAAACCTCACAACTGATAAAACTGACAAGTCACAGAGCCTACCAGTAACTAAATGTAACGAAATAGCTACCTTCTTTAATGACAAAATCACGAACCTAAAAGCAAAAATTCCTATTATAACTAAAAAATCAACATGCAAAAAAGAGATGTTAAACAATGGGAAACTTTCTATGAAATATCAGAAACAGAAGTGGAAACAATGCTAAAAAGCTAAACCCAGCCCCGCATGCACAAGACACAATTCCAACCGTAGACTTAAAAAAAGTAGCCAACATAGTCTCTCCTATTCTAACAAAGATCATTAACTTATCACTAAAAGAAGGAAACATGCCAGACTCACTAAAAGGAGCAATAGTAAAACCAATTCTAAAGAAAAAAAACAGTGACCACCTAATCCTGAGCAATTATAGACCAGTATCAAACCTGCCCCTAATTGCAAAATTAATAGAAAAAAACAAACAAAAACAACTAGCAGAACACTTAGAGAACAATAGCATACTGTACCCCTCACAACATGGCTTCCGCAAAAATTTCAGCACGGAAACAATACTACTTGCACTAACGGACAACATCATGAGAGTATTTGACAACGGTAAACAATACATCTTAGTAATGCTTGACCTATCAGCAGCATTCGACACAGTAAACCATAATATATTGATAAATAGATTAGAAGAAATAGGACTAAGTAAAATAACAATCAAGTGGTTCAAATCTTACCTAAATAAAAGATACTTCCAAGTACAAATCAAAGAAGTTATGTCAGAGAAAATAAACCTTCTAACACGAGTTCCACAGGGATCTGCCCTATCTGCCACACTGTTCAACATATATATGCTGCCTTTATGTCACCTACTGGCAGGCCTCGGAATCTCAAACTATATCTACGCAGATGACATTCAGTTAATACTCCCAATCGACGACACAATTGAAAAAACATTAAACTTAGCCAACATGTACCTAGATATAATAAAACAACTTCTAAACCAAATGGAACTAGTGATCAACATAGAGAAAACTGAATTCTTACATCTAGAATGAAAAAACTTAACGATAATTCAGAACCCAATTACTCTAAAAAACAACCAAAAAATACAACTAGCAGAGAAAGTACGAAACCTGGGAGTGATAATCGATTCAGAATTAAGTATGAAACAACATGTATCTCTAAAAGTAAGAGAAGGATATGCCAAACTTATGACTCTGAGAAGACTAAAACCACTACTAACACCCACCAACTTCCGCTCAGTATTACAAGCCTTAATCTTTGCCAGTACTGACTACTGTAACGCCCTACTACTGGGCCTACCATACACCACAATAAGACCACTACAGATACTTCAAAACACAGCGGCAAGAATTTTAACTGGAAAAAGCAAAAGAGACTATATCACCGAAACCTTAATAGAACTACACTGGTTACCCATCGAACAAAGAATACAATTCAAGACTTTATGCACCATACATAAATTAATACACAACAAAAAAGTGGAATGGCTGAACACAGCCCTACGCGTACATACCCCCCACAGAAATCTGAGATCCGCAAACAAAGCACTGCTAACTATTTCCTCAGTAAAGACGGCCAGACTAACCCAGGTAAGGGATAGGGCCCTATCTCTAGCAGGACCCACAATATGGAATAATATGCCATTAGAAATCAGACTACAAAGTAACATCAAAACCTTCAAAAAAAGTTTAAAAACATGGCTATTTAAGCAAGCATACCACAAAGAGAACTGAGAGCAGAAAACAGGGACATTTTGGTTGCAGTCAGTCTAGCTCACACTCACACACCTTGTTTCTTTAAGTGTGTGATTCTCATTACTTTATCCTAAACTATTCCTTCTTTTTAAACAACAAAGAACCAAAATAAAGTAATACGATATCTTATAGCCGAGTAAGAGGAAACTGGACATGACTTATAACACTCACCAAATAATATTTTTTATGAAACTATGTTACAGTAAATTAATGGCACCTGTTTAAGAGTTTAGAATTCCAGATACTGGATTTAACACATAGTTTTTGTGCCCTATTGTGAACCATTGTGATGGCACCCGCTTAACGACGGTATAGAAAAGACTTTAAATAAATAAATAAATAAATAAATAAACAAACAAACATATCATTCAGTCTACTGCATCTTGCAAGGACTGTCTCTATGTCTCACATTCTCTCTGTATTTTTTCCAAATGTCTTCAAAAGTACCTCTGCTATTCTCAAAGAATTTGCTGAGTCTTAGTTAAATGAATATTTAGGGACTTATACAACTAAAATTTAGCCAGATAACTTAGGGGCATTCTGTGGGCATTTTAGGAAGAAGTTACATTAGCCGGATAGGTTATAGGGCTAACTGCAATATTTGGATTTAGCAAGATAACTTATCCAGCTAAGTCTGGTTGCACCAAAGACCTATCCCTAACATTAGCCTGATAAAGTTATCCGGCTAACTTTAAGAAAGCCGGCTATATTCAGTAGTGTGTACCAATTAGAGCAGGCATTTCTTATTCTGATTTGTGGAAATCAATTTATCAAGTAAAATGAAAACCATGTCAATACCAACCCTGATATCCCAAATGACTGCAGTCTAGAGTGTAGTATTCTGTGATCTAAAGTATCAAAGGTTGCTGATATATCTAGCAAAACCATGATGTAATTAACACTAGGTTATAGGGCTAACTGCAATATTTAAAATATTTTAACTCAATTGTTTCAAGCACTTACCAACATTAAAAATTCCTTATTAATCTGTATTCGTTTTTTTCATTTATTGCAGTTTACAAATACAAAAGAATAGCACGTAAAAAGTAAACAAAGTACACATAACATCAGACCCAATTAATCATGTAATAAAACAAATATCAATGTATTCCTTCATGAATCCTCTTTCCAGAAAGTCCGAGATCATAACTACAATAAAATAAGAATAGTAAGAATTACTATTTTATTATACAGAAATAAGGGACTACAAGTTGCACACAGAAACATGCAGACAAACCCAAAATAAAAAGCCTGAGAATCTAGATCCTGAACAGCAGAACTCTAAAGAAAGAGCAAAATACAAAAATATAAGAAATGCACATTCCCAATGATGGCACATTCCAGTCACTAAAAACTTGAAATACTACTTTTTTTTTTTTTACCTTTGTTGTTTGGTCTTTTTATTTTTCTAATTGGTTAGTCCTGGTCTCTTATTTCCATTTTTCCCTTGTCTGTCTTTTTCTAATTCCTTTATCAGAGTCTATCTTTTCTTTCTGTTTCTTCTCTCTCCCCTTCCCTTACTCCCTCACACACACACTCACACACAGGCTCATGCTTTCTCTCACAGGCTCACACACACAAGCTCTCACTCTCATATGCTCTTTCTCTTACACACGCACACACAAACCCCCACTCTCACTCTCTCACACACAAACACAACCAAGCTTTCACTTTCACATGCTGCTGCTGCTACTACTACTACTACTTAACATTTCTATAGTGTTACATGACATAAGCAGCACTGTACAAACGCACAAAATAAGACAGTCCCTGCTCATAGGGCTTACAATCTAATAAGATATAGGTAAAGAAACATGAGCCATTTCATAAAACAAGACAAAGGTTAAAAAAAAAAGAAAAGAAAGAAAGTTAATGAGGCTAAAAGTAGACAATCAGGCCTAAGATTTAAAAGCAACTTCAAGAACATGAGTCTTTAGATAGGATTTAAATATGGCAAGAGCAGGAGCATGACACACCACTTCAGGAAGACTATTCCAAGCACACGATGCAGCCAGGTGGAAAGCACAGAATCTGGACTTGGTGGTATAGGAGAAGGGCACAGTGACTTATCTGATGAGAGGTATGCATGAGGAAGGTTATAGAGAGAGGTAGAAGGTGCTGAAGAATGAAGGCATTTGTAGGTGAGAAAGAGGAGCTTGAACTGTATGCAGGAGCGGATAAGGAGCCAATGCAGTAGAGGGGTTATGTGAGCAGCTGGATTTAGGACAGACTGTAGTGGAGAGAAATGGCTTGCCGAGAGATCTGTGAGGAGTGGGTTGCAATATCTAAGTGGAAGGAAACGAGAGAGTGGATAAAGGTGTGTGTTCAGAAAGGAAAGGTTGGCAATATTATAGAGAAAGAAACAGCAAGTTTTAGCAGAGATTTGGATAAGCGTACAGAAGGAGACAGAGGAGGATGACTCCTAGGTTATGGGCTGAGGGACCAGGAGGATGACTGTGTTATCCACAGTAATAGGGAAAGGAGAAAGAGAGAAGATGGACATGGGAGGAAAGATGAGGAGCTCTGTTGTGGACATATTAATTTTATCTGTATCTTTATCTTTTATCTTTATCTTTATTTGTATTTATAAACTGCCTAAAGCAGAAACTAGGTGGTGTACAAGTAAAAACAATCATAAATTAGTTTACACAAACACATAAAAACACACATACAAGGCCAGCTCAGTTCCAGCTAACACATACGAGTAGCTCAAGATTCTCAAATCAAATCATACGCCTGCTTAAATAACCAAGTTTTCAGCAAGGATTAAATTTTAAAGTGGAGGCGGGACATCCAGGCAATGTCAGACAAGCAGACCAAGATCAGGGATTCTGGTGTAGAAAGGAAGATCTGGGAGTCGTCAGCATAAAAATGGTATTGAGAGCCATGAGAGGAAATCAGAGCGCCAAGGGTCTTAGTATATAGTGAGGTGAGAAGAGGGCCCAGGACAGAGCACTGAGACACACCAACTGATAGTGGAATGGCAGTAAAGGAGGAACCACCAGAAGAAATGCTAAAAGTGCAATGGGAGAGGTAAGAAGAGAATCAAGACAGGACAGAGTCCCGAAAACCAAGCAAGGACAGAGTATCAAGGAGTAGGTGATGATCAACAGTGTCAAAAGCAGCAGACAGGTCAAGGAGGATAAGGACAGAGTAAAGACGTTTGGCTTTAACCATAATCAGGTCATTGGGAACTTTGGCAAGGGCTGTTTCAGTTGAATGTAGAGGGCAAAAGCCAGGCTGGAGTGGATCAAGAATGGCTTGAGGTGTAAGGAAGTCAAGACGGCATAGGTGAACAGCACTTTCAAGTAGTTTGGAGGAAAAAGGGAGAAGGGAGGTGGGACGATATTTGGCAGGACAGGTTTTTATGTTGGCAGTGAGGGTTTTTTAAGGAGTGGTGTGAGATGGAACTGAGGAATCGGGTGGGGACAGAATCAGAGGAAAAAGTAGTGAGTTTGGAGGAAGAGAGAAGTGGAGAGGTTTCCTCCACTGTGACTTCAGGAAAGAAGAAGAGAATGGCAGAGGCTAGGGGAAGGGTAGAGGAAAGAAGTGGGGGAGAGGCAGGAAAAGGTGATCTTGTTGAAAACTCAAGACTTATTATTGTGAATCTTGTCATGGAAGTAGTTAGCCATTGACTGGGCAGAGAGTGAAAGGGAGGAGGGAGGCGAAGGAAGTTTGAAGAGGGAATGAGTGTGGAAAGAGATGGCGAGGGTTGGATGCTAGACAGTTTGTCAGATGGACATAGTAGTCTTGTTTGGCACTCCCACACACAAACAGGCTCACTCTCGCACATGCACACACGCCCAGGCTCCCACTCTCACATATACACACATGGATCCTCTTCTTCTGCCACCGCAGGATGGGATCCATGGCTGCCTTGCTGCAGCAGACCCTCTTCTTCGGCCGCCATGGGATGGGTTCCACAATGGCCTTGCTGCAGCAGGTCTTCCCCTTCAGCCACTGTGGGATGGGATCCATGGCGACCTTGCCGTAGCAAGTCCTCTTCTTCTCTGCCACTGGGATGGGATCCCGCAGCAGCCCTATCCTTCAGCAACCACAGGATGGGATCCACAGCAGCCTTTCTTCAGGCCTCTTCCAGTGACGGGTAGCCCTTATTGGGTGGACCTGAGGCCAAAGTGGTTAGTCCAGGCCCAATCAGGCCCACCCATGGCTGGGTCTCTGCCAGTTTCAGTATGGTAGTAGGCCAGGGACTGAATGGGCATGAAAATGAGCTGGCATGTGCATACAGACATTTCAAAGTATTGTAGCGGGACCCCCCGTTTGGCTGGTTGGCTGCATCTGGGGAGCTACTTTTGCCAGGGATGTCCAGTGGGAGGGGGGATGCTTCCTGGGCCCTTGACACAGTCAGGTAAATCCAGTTCTTGAATCCCATGGTTAACACTGGCTGAGAAAAGGAAGTTGCAGGAGGAGACAAAAAGATCAGAAAAAATGAAAAACAAATAGCAGTAATCGCTTCATTCACCAAATGGGAAAGGGAAAATAATGTATAAGTCCAACTGGCATTCAAAGAAAAATTTACTTCGATTTGAAAATAAGAATCCATGCCAGAATTGTAAAGATAGGAAACAACACCAAGAAAATGAATGTCAAAAAGCCATCATTTCCTCATCCATTTTATTTATTCTGGCTGATCTCCTCCTGTCTGCATCACCATCCATACTTAACAGTTCTTCCTCATGGGGTAGCTGGATTATAACTCCAGCATAAACTGGGAGAAGAAGACAAAAATCCCCTATTTCAAAAATAGTCTTCAGATTCAAACGAAATCCAGCAATCCTACTGGAATGTCAGAATTCTCTTTCCTCTTGCCTCTGCCTTGCACAGGGCTGGTACTAGCATTTTTGCTACCCTGTGTGAATAGTTACTGTGCTGCCCCTCACCACATCCCAATCCCTGCCCTGCTGATCATAAGAACATAAAAACATGCCATACTGGGTCAGACCAAGGGTCCACCAAGCCCAGCATCCTGTTTCCAACAGTGGCCAATCCAGGTCATAAGAACCTGGCAAGTACCCAAAAACTAAGTCTATTCCATGTTACCATTGCTAATGGCAGTGGCTATTCTCTAAGTGAACTTAATAGCAGGTAATGGACTTTTCCTCCAAGAACTTATCCAATCCTTTTTTAAACACAGCTAAACTAACTGCACTAACCACATCCTCTAACAACAAATTCCAGAGTTTAATTGTGCGTTGAGTAAAAAAAGAACTTTCTCCGATTAGTTTTAAATGTGCCCCATGCTAACTTCATGGAGTGCCCCCTAGTCTTTCTATTATCCGAAAGAGTAAATAACCGATTCACATCTACCCGTTCTAGACCTCTCATGATTTTAAACATCTCTATAATATCCCCCCTCAGCGGTCTCTTCTCCAAGCTGAAAAGTTCTAACCTCTTTAGTCTTTCCTCATAGGGGAGCTGTTCCATTACCCTTATCATTTTGGTAGCCCTTCTCTGTACCTTCTCCATCGCAATTATATCTTTTTTGAGATGCGGCGACCAGAATTGTACACAGTATTCAAGGTGCGGTCTCACCATGGAGCGATACAGAGGCATTATGCCATTTTCCTTTTTATTCACCATTCTCTTTCTAATAATTCCCAACATTCTGTTTGCTTTTTTGACTGCCGCAGCACACTGAACCGACGATTTCAATGTGTTATCCACTATGACGCCTAGATCTCTTTCTTGGGTTATTTTTCCCTAAATGCATCACCTTGCACTTATCCACATTAAATTTCATCTGCCATTTGGATGCCCAATTTTCCAGTCTCACAAGGTCTTCCTGCAATTTATCACAATCTGCTTGTGATTTAACTACTCTGAACAATTTTGTGTCATCTGCAAATTTGATTATCTCACTCGTCGTATTTCTTTCCAGATCATTTATAAATATATTGAAAAGGGTCCCAATACAGATCCCTGAGGTACTCCACTGTCCACGCCCTTCCACTGAGAAAATTGTCCTTTTAATCCTACTCTCTGTTTCCTGTCTTTTAGCCAGTTTGCAATCCACAAAAGGACATCACCACCTATTCCATGACTTTTTACTTTTCCTAGAAACCTCTCATGAGGAACTTTGTCAAATGCTTTCTGAAAATCCAAGTATACTACATCTACCGGTTCACCTTTATCCACATGTTTATTAACTCCTTCAAAAAAGTGAAGCAGATTTGTGAGGCAGCACTTGCCTTGGGTAAAGCCATGCTGACTTTGTTCCATTAAACCATGTCTTTCTAAATGTTCTGTGATTTTGATGTTTAGAACACTTTCCACTATTTTTCCTGGCACTGAAGTCAGGCTCACTGGTCTGTAGTTTCCCGGATCGCCCCTGGAGCCCTTTTTAAATATTGGGGTTACATTTGCTACCCTCCAGTCTTCAGGTACAATAGATGATTTTAATGATAGGTTACAAATTTTTACTAATAGGTCTGAAATTTCATTTTTTAGTTCCTTCAGAACTCTGGGGTATATACCATCCGGTCCAGGTAATTTTCTACTCTTCAGTTTGTCAATCAGTCTACCACATCTTCTAGGTTCACCGTGATTTGATTCAGTCCATCTGAATCATTACCCATGAAAACCTTCTCCATTACGGGTACCTCCCCAACATCCTCTTCAGTAAACACCGAAGCAAAGAAATCATTTAATCTTTCCGCGATGGCCTTATCTTCTCTAAGTGCCCCTTTAACCCCTCGATCATCTAACGGTCCAACTGACTCCCTCACAGGCTTTCTGCTTCGGATATATTTTAAAAAGTTTTTACTGTGAGTTTTTGCCTCTACAGCCAACTTCTTTTCAAATTCTCTCTTAGCCTGTTTTATCAATGTCTTACATTTAACTTGCCAATGTTTATGCTTTATCCTATTTTCTTCTGTTGGATCTTTCTTCCAATATTTGAATGAAGATCTTTTGGCTAAAATACCTCCCCTTTTAACCATGGCAGTAATCATTTTGCTTTCTTTTTACCTTTCTTAATGTGTGGAATACATCTGGACTGTGCTTCTAGAATGGTATTTTTTAACAATGACCACGCCTCTTGGACATTTTTTACTTTTGTAGCTGCTCCTTTCAGTTTTTTTCTAACAATTTTTCTCATTTTATCAAAGTTTCCCTTTTGAAAGTTTAGCACGAGAGCCGTGGATTTGCACACTGTTCCTCTTCCAGTCATTAAATCAAATTTGATCATATTATGATCACTAGTGCCAAGCAGCCCCACCACCGTTACCTCTCTCACCAAGTCCTATACTCCACTGAGAATTAGATCTAAAAATGCTCCCTCTCTCGTCGGTTCCTGAACCAATTGCTCCATAAAGCTATCATTTATTCCATCCAGGAAAGTTATCTCTCTAGCGTGTCCCGATGATACATTTACCCAGTCAATATTGGGGTAATTGAAGTCTCCCATTATTACTGCAATACCAATTTGGTTAGCTTCCCTAATTTCTCTTAGCATTTCACTGTCCATCTCACCATCTAGACCAGGTGGACGGTAGTATACTCCTATCACTATAGTCTTCCCCGACACACAAGGGATTTCTACCCATAAAGATTCAATTTTGTATTTAGTCTCATGCAGGATGTTTATCCTGTTGGACTCTATGCCATCCCGGACATAAAGCGCCACACCTCCTCCCGGGTGCTCCTCTCTGTCATTGCGATATAATTTGTACCCCGGTATAGCAGTGTCTCTGAGATGCCAATTAAGTCTATGTCATCATTCACTGCTATACATTCTAATTCTCCCATCTTACTTCTTAGACTTCTGGCATTAGCATACAAACATTTCAAAGTTTGTTTTTTGTTTGTATTTTCATTCTGCTTTTTAATTCATAGGGATAAGTTAGAATATTTTAGGTCAGGTGAGTTTTTAGTTACAGGCACTTGGACTACTTTTCTTATTATTGGAACCTCACTGTCGGGATGCCCTAATTCTAATGCATCATTAGTATTCTTTGATGATACCATCTCCGAACCATGCGCTGCTGAGCAACTGTCGGCTTTCCCCTTTGTTCTAGTTTAAAAGCTGCTCTATCTCCTTTTTAAAGGTTAGCGCCAGCAGTCTGGTTCCACCCTGGTTAAGGTGGAGCCCATCCC
The DNA here is from genome assembly GCF_901001135.1 of Rhinatrema bivittatum. Classification (NCBI taxonomy): domain Eukaryota; kingdom Metazoa; phylum Chordata; class Amphibia; order Gymnophiona; family Rhinatrematidae; genus Rhinatrema; species Rhinatrema bivittatum. Next base: position 58,282,415 of record NC_042628.1, on the reverse strand, counting down.
TTCGAAAGAGACTCCCCCTTCCCCAAAAGGTTCCCCAGTTCCTAACAAAACTGAATCCCTCTTCCTTGCACCATCGTCTCATCCACGCATTGAGACTCCGGAGCTCTGCCTGCCTCTGGTGACCTGCGCGTGGAACAGGGAGCATTTCAGAGAATGCTACCCTGGAGGCTCTGGATTTAAGTTTTCTACCTAAGAGTCTAAATTTGGCTTCCAGAACCTCCCTCCCACATTTTCCTATGTCGTTGGTGCCCACATGTACCATGACAGCCGGCTCCTCCCCAGCACTGTCTAAAATCCTATCTAGGTGACGCGTGAGGTCCGCCACCTTCGCACCAGGTAGGCATGTTTCCAGGCGATCCTCACGCCCACCAGCCACCCAGCTATCTACATTCCTAATAATCGAATCACCAATTATGACGGCCGACCTAACCCTTCCCTCCTGGGCAATAGGCCTTGGGGAGATATCCTCAGTGCGAAAGGACAATGCTGTTTTCCAAATAACCAATACACAATAGAAAATATGCTGTGAACCAGACCCCTTTTCCCCACGTAAAACACTGCAGCAAACTTCTGTTCTCTTGATCAGTGTGATGGCAAAGACCAATAGCAATGACTCCTCTCCCTCATGATCACTCTTGGGGAAAGACAATGACCTAGATCACACGTCTTGAAGGAACTATAGTCTCCTCAAGCCTTCCACAAAAAGCTGGAGTTATAGCCAGTGACGGATTTCAAGAATATAAAATACCCTCCCACTGTCTACGCTAGGAAGCTCAAAGGATTTAGTGACAGGCGGTTACTTTTGCCATTATTGGAACGTATTGGGATGTTCTAATTTCCCTGTATCCTTTTGCAACCCTTTTTTGGTGGAATTTTATTATGTCCTGAGGGTCTATAAAATAATTTATTTCTGGGGCTAATTCTTCGGCCACTTCCCCAAATCCATTTCTGTGAAGGGAAGGCTGACCTTCTAAGCCTGGGCGGTAGCATGCATTTCTCTTCTTTGGGTGCATGTGGGGCTGTATGGTGTCTCTCTCTCTCTCTGTTGATGCTACGGAGATTAGACAGGACATGATAGTGGGTGTTCAAATACATTTACTGTGATTTTCTTCAGAATAAAAATAGTCCAGTCTATCAGAAAAATACTGGTTCTATGTACGTCTGGGTTTACATCTGTGTTGCAGTTGAATTCTCCCACTGATCTCTCCTCTACTGTCCGTGTAAGTGTCCTCAGCACAAGGTTCTGGGATAGACCTTATTCCTCAGGAACTGAAAGGCTAAGATATCCTAGTTGAACAGGGAAAATCTTAAGCGTGGGAAGGATCCCCTTGGTTACAAAACAGTACCCTTTCAAGGGTACTGTTTTGTAACCAAGGTCCCTTTCAAGTCCAGTTTGTCCCCAGACTGCAACCTGGGTCCCATAGGGTGGAGAGCCAGTTGTGAGTCTCCAAGTAGCTTGCATCTTTTCTCCAGTCTCCTGCTGGAGGAAATGTTCTGAGGTTGGACAGGAATCTGGCTATCACAGCCCAGCTCCCCTGTAAGGAGGGGAGGTTCTAAACCTCCTCACAAAACAAGAAAAATGGGAAAGCCACTACAACGTCAAAAGAAATCACCTTTGGAGTGACACTGTCACTGCTGCTCCTTCTCTTGCTTAGACAGGGGCAACAAACAGATCTTCAGTTCCCTGTCCTCCGGAGCCAGGGCATGTCCTTCGTCAGGAATGGTACCAGAGATTCACACCAGTGAATTTAAAAAAATAGCCAAACTCTAACAAAAGTCTACTCTCCAAAATTAGAAGCAGTGCACTGACAGGAATCTCCTCTTTACTAAAAATGTTCAATTAAAATGATAGGCAGAGAAACCAAAAAGAGATCCTTACTTTTCAAAGACTAATCCAAAAGACCACACTTGTTACTAGCCTAGCCCCCTTTTCTGGGCAGGGATTAAAACACCACATCAATTATCAAGGGGAAGTGCTGTAAGGAATACTTTCTCCCTCCTAGCTGTTACCTCCAGGGCAGGGATCTAGAGACATTTGGTGAAGGCTTGGGGTTCTCTATACTTTGAGGATCTCACTCTAAACCATGCGCTGCTGAGCGACTGTCAGCTTTCCACTCATGTTCTAGTTTAAAAGCTGCTCTATCTCCTTTTGAAACATTAGTGCTAGGTTCCCCCTTCCTCAAAATTCTGTTCAGTTCTAACTAATCAAAAGTCCTCTTCCCTGCACCATTGTCTCATCCACGCATTGACACTCCAGAGCTCTGCCTGCCTCTGGAGTCCTGCGCATGGAACAGAGAGCATTTCAGAGAATGCTACCCTGGAGGTTCTGGATTTCAGCTTTCTACCTAAGAGCCTAAATTTAACTTCTGGAACTATCCTCCCATACCTTCCTATGTTATTGGTACCCACAGGTACCACGATAGCTGGCTGCTCCCCAGCACTGTCTAAAACCCTATCTTGGTGATGAGTGAGGTTGTCGCCTTTGCACCAGGCAGGCAGGTTACCAAGCAATCTTTACATCCACCAGCCACCCAGCTATCCACATTCCTAATGATTCAAGCATCAAGTACTGTGCGAGCACTGTAAAGGTAGCTCTTCTCCTCCTATCTCTACCCAAGTGGGATACCGAATGGATTTCACTCCTCCAACAGTTTGCTGGATGGGTAACTGAGACTCTCAGACTGAGGAACACAGGATGACTGAAAAAAATTCAAAACCTCACTCCTCTCTTTATAGTAGGAAGAATGGGTAAAACTTCCTCTCAACAAATATCACAAAATGAGTAAACAAATCAGAAATGAGTGATAAATCACCAACCACCGGATGTAAGTTGGAAATAAATATCTTAAAATTCCTCACCCAAGGTTTTGGGCCAGTACTATGTGTAACCTGCTCTCTGTTGAAGGGTCCCTGATGCAGGGGATACAGCAAAGTCCCAGGGCTGTCTTCACTCTCCTGGACTTCTAACACACTTCTGCACCAACATTTCTGCCCTCGGGGCTGGGGTTCTCTGACAGGGAGGCGGCCTAAGCCTCCAGGGCCCTAGGTGCTGTAGTGGGGCAACCAGCTGCAGAGTTACTCTCACTCTTTGCTCAATAATCATAGGGGTAGATTTTCAAATAGCGCGAATTGGCCTACTTTTGCTGGCGCATCAGGCGCAAGCAAAAGTAAGCTGGATTTTAGTAGATACGCGCGGAGCCGCGCGTATCTGCTAAAAACCTGGATCGGCGCGCGCAAGGCTATTGATTTTGTATAGCCGGCGCGCGCCGAGCCGCGCAGCCTACCCCCATTCCCTCCGAGGCCGCTCCGAAATCGGAGCAGCCTCAGAGAGAACTTCCTTTTGCCCTCCCCTCACCTTCCCCTCCCTTCCCCTACCTAACCCACCCACCCGGCCCTGTCTAAGCCCCCCCCCTTACCTTTGTCGGGGGATTTACGCCTCCCGGAGGGAGGCGTAAATCCCCGCGCGCCAGCGGGCCTCTTGCGCGCCGGGACGCGACCTGGGGGCGGGTACGAAGGGCGCGGCCACGCCCCCGGACCGCCCCGGGCCGTAGCCACGCCCCCGTACCCGCCCCCAAAACGCTGCCGACACGCCCCGAAAACGCTGCTGCGCTCGGTCCCGCCCCCGACACGCCCCCGACACGCCCCCCCTCCGAAAACCCCGGGACTTACGCGAGTCCCGGGGCTCTGCGCGCGCCGGTAGGCCTATGTAAAATAGGCTCACCGGCGCGCAGGGCCCTGCTCGCCTAAATCCGCCCGGATTTGGGCAGATTTAGGCGAGCAGGGCTCTGAAAATCCGCCCCATAGTGAGGGCGTCTGTGGATCCAAAAGGGCACACTCAGAGTCCAAGGTTGGTGTTCAAATCATAAAAAAAGACTGAAAAATAAAATACAGACTATAATTCCAAAAATCATAAACAAGATGGGACAAATATAAATCAAAAAGTAATCTGTTTCATTTTCCATGGTGCTTCTCTCTCCACTGTGTCCTCATCCAAAATGGTAGGTAAATTCTCCAATTCGAACATTTACCAGGGGTGATGAAGAAACTTTCCACCACTTCCAAAATAGATGGAGTCTTCAAAACAGATCTCAAACTTTCACAAATCCCAATCTGTCTTCCAAATTGTTAAGATGCAAAAACAGGGAACCAGCCCTTTCTTCCGGGGAGCTCCTCCCTCTCAGTCAGGAGCTGATCCAAATTATGAAAAATCCTGTCAGGACTATTAATCTCAAAAAACCTACTCAAAATCTCCTCTCCAACTCTCTGGCTTCTGCAACCTCACCCTCCCTCTCAATGTCTCCTAAACCTCCAACTCTCTGCACATGCTCAGTGGCAATTTATTCACCTGATACATTCCCCCAAAAAAGATTGCCCAAAAGTTTTTCAAGGCACCACATTTCTGAGACTGCAAGCACTTCTCCGCTTAATGCAGCATCTGGAAACGAGACTCTGCTAACGGGGGAGAGGCTAACCTGTAAGACCCAGAAGATCACACTCACAGTGTTTCAATAAGCAGGTCCACACATATTGTTGTATTCTGAAACAAAAGAGAAATATACTAATTAAATATAAACCAGAAGGTAGGTCTTCAGAATGCAAAAGATACAAAAAGTGGAAAAGCACAGTCCTTGATCCACTATCTCGACATACAACTCCTCATGCACCCTGAGTAGTACAATGGTAGGGAAAAGGGGTCTTTCCTTGACTTCTGATAAGTTTTGTTTCCTCGGAAACCTCATCAGAATTCAGGGATCATGTTCATTATAAGGATAGTAGCAAATACCTGATTGTCAGCATAGTCCACCAGAATAATCTTCTTCTCCCATGGCATTTAGGGAAAGAAACCCATCTAGAATTCTTTTTATGCTGAACTCCTTATGGAATTCTCCTCCAATCCAAAAAGAAAGCAAGATATGTTATCTTCATGGACGGGAGCAAGACCTCTTTCCCTTTCCTATCCTGGAGCATAGGGAGCCACAGCCTCAATTCCTTCTCTCCTCCACTCCTTCATTGACAACTCTCCCTTTCACTCTGACCCACCATTTAGGGGATGGACTCCACTGTCACTCAGATAAACACTGTAGACCCAAATAGGAGCACATAAAATAAGAGTTCTGATGCTGGGATTTGTGGTCTTGACCTATGTGAGTTAAAGAATCATAATGGTTAAGTAGATGATGGATTGGACCTAACTCAGGGCACTATTTTCTACTGCTGGATAGGGAAATTACCAAAATCAATCTTTTCCCCTCTTTGACCATTAGACTGAGCCATGCATAAAATCTTCACTCTTGCCCCTTTTCTACCCGAGACTTCAAATTCAGAACCAGGCAGGCAAGTTCTTAATCATAGTCTTATATGAAGACTTGTAGTTTTAAATTATCAAAAACATTTATTCTTCTGGGCTACTAGAAGTCAATCAACAATCAAAATAACAAAAGGATGAGTCACAGGATTCCACATCAGAGATAACAGCGTAATGAAATAAACATACTTTACTCTTCCTTTAGCATTTTATCAAGATCCATATCTCTTCTACTAATCTACATTAGTCATTCTTTCAACAAAATCTCATCTGTACTCGCATAGAATCATTGAATTTTTCACAGTAGGAAATTTCCAGAGGCCACATGATCTCCCATAATGTAGTTAGAGTCCATATCTCCTCCCTGGTGCCTCTTAGCAAATGCCTGGGAGCATTCCCTTGGCACACCAGCTCTCATGATAATAGATGACCCTGCTGAACGGCAAGAACTAGCACAGTATCAGGCTGAAGATCTCTGCTGCACATGCACACAGGATTTATGTTGCAGTAGAAGTTTTATTAAAGATGCAAACAATAGAACACTTCCTGAATTATGCACTGCAAGTAGATTTAAAGGGATAATTCACAATGAAAGTAAATCACAAATGGGGTAAGGCTTACTTCCAGTCCAGGTATCAGCCCAGGTCTTTGCACAATAGATTCTTTCCAATAATAGCTCACACATGATTAGAGACAAGACTTCCAAACTTCACAGTACAGTATGACATTAACACATAACAGCAGCAAGATCTAATGGGTCTCCTCCAAGATCACACACCTTTCTTTGGCCTCCATGCAATCTAAATGCTGGGAACACTGGGAAGGTGTCCCAGCACTCCTTTTAAGTCCCCTGAGAGCGAATATGGCTATTTTTAGGTTGAAATTGACTTTCTCTGAGCCATCCCATGGTTCTGTGCACTGCACACCAGCCCCACACCCAGTAGACCCCAGTTCAAAATCTGGAAACACATCTTTCCCCCAGACACAGGCCTAAAAAGATTCAAGGCTATCCCTCTACGTTTAATATCTTTATTATCAAAACAAGATAAGCACAACAACATGCCTATTGTGTTCATCGGGGTCAGACGGCTTTGCCCCTTATGCCTTACCTTTTTCTCGGCTCCTCCCGCTAACCTTGGGAAGATGGCTACTGCCGCGCCTGCAAGCCGCCCTCTCCGGCGTCCCCGGAATAGCTATGGCGTTGCCTCCCGCCATGTTCCTCTCAAGGGCCTACTAGGGTGCGCGCACGCTACCCACATCTTTATTCTAGCTATGGCGTGAACCCTCGGGGGCATCCCCCTCAAGTGCTGTCACGCCATCTGGGTATATAGCCTGTACTTGTTTGCTAACTCACTGAGTTAGCAAGGATTGGACTCGTCTGGTCTAAGCTAATCTGCTGCTTCCATACTGCTGCTGGAAGCTCTCTCTCTGCCCTTCAGGGTAAACTCTAACCTGGGTACCTGCTCCTCGGGGGCCCTCTGCTTTATTTCAGGTGCTTTACTGGGATCAGGTACTCGCTCCTCAAGGGCCTGCTCTCCCTGCCTCGGTGCCTGTACCATCTACTTCAGCCTATTGGAATCGCCAACCTACAGCTACCATCTAGTGAGTAATCTAACTCTCAGTCTGTCTCATCTACAACATTGCCTTGCCTGGGAAACCTATACCAGTATCCCCTATACCAACATATTGAGATGGGTTCCCTCTGCCGTGGGTCCCGGGACTGCTACCTCTGGATCACCTCACTACTGCCACCTCTGGTGGTACACATCAAGCTTTACAATAAAAGAGCTAATTCTGTGTTTGTGCGTCCTGAGTCTAGCCCAGTACTGTGGCTCCCCACGGGGCTCCTCCCCGTGGGCATGGTCATCTGTCACAGTACCCAAGAATCTATCCAAACACCGCTAAACCATAACAATGCCACATAGAAAGGAAGACTATATAACATCATAATTAGCAAGAGCTAGTTCTGTACAAACATACTTCTTATACAATGAGAAAGTAAACATGTTGAACTTCAGTTAATGAATATCTTAATTATATAATTATTTCCCCCCCCCCCCCCCATCACCTCTCTTCCCCCTCTTAACACTGTAAGATCAAACCATCAAGTTTGGTTCAGATAGCTTATTCTTGTCCATCTAAACCAAGATGTCACATTCTTTCAATCTAGCTTTCAATCTAGCTTTCAATCTAGGCCAATAATCTACCACCACTCTTTGCCTTCCTTAGTTATTATGTCTTCCTCAGAATACTCCAACACCGTCTCTCCAATTAGCATTAGCAGCTGATCTTCTTGCAGATTGTCTAGTTTCCGATCACTATCTGTGCTTGTTTAGATGTTTCAAGGACATTTGTCTTGCCGGTTTCACAAAATACCACTCGTTTTTATTGTTCATTTATATGGTAATAACAGCCTCCCAGTTTATTTGTTCCATGTTATATGTAACAGCATTCTTACATGCAAGTTAATGTTAATATGTAAACCGAATTGATTTGTAACTCTGCTACATGAATTTCGGTATATAAAAATGCTAAATAAATAAATAAATAAATAAATAAATTCTACTCCTCAACAGGCAGCTCCCATTCTCTCTCCCAAAAATCCCCCTCTCTCCTCCCCTCTCCTGTCATCAGTATAAAGGGAATAACCACAGTCCCATAATCAATCTGTCATTTAAGAAATAATATAACCGAAAAAGCCATTTGGTTCTGGGCAAGATGGCAGCATAGCCTGAGGTTGGAGCAGAGCTACTCCTAGCGTGTGGGCTAGAGTGAATTTCTAATAAGGACAATGCTGGCAAAACGGAAGGGAAAGGTGAGGGTTTACCCTTCCCTGCCATTCCTTCACCCATTCAGCAGGAGATAAGCTGCTTTATGCTCTCACCTGTACAAAAGAGTCTAGGCACCGAGGATACTGATGTGCCGAGCAGCATGGGAGGGCTGCCAGTGCCGGCAGAGGAGGCTTCCCTAAGTCCTAACACCCAACCGCCACTAGCACAGAGAAATAGCGAGGGAAGCCCCGGAGGTGCTTCGTTGGAGGTCACCAGTTCCGGTCCCAAGGCGGGAGTTTTTCAAACCCGTGATGAGGGACTGGGAGAAGAAGCTGCTACTGCCGCCGCCGGCTTGATTCCAGAGAGGGAAGCTGGAGGACTGGTTTCACTGAAGCTCCTGAGCGGGGAGGAAGAACAACTTGCGGCGTTGAGTCCCTGGGAACCCTCGTTCGTCCTGCCGTGGTTACACTAGACATACTGTGGGAAATGATGGGTGGGATGCTGAATAATATCAAAGGGCTGGAAGGAAAATTGGACATAGCAAACACTAGGAACCAACAGGATTTTCTTCAAACCCAAAAGCAAATAAAAGACTCTGTAGATGTTGCGTCCGTCGCTGCTCGACGCCCTCACTCCGCCCTCTCTACCTCTGTGGCGATTCCCTCCGGGTCTGATGGATGGTTCGCTGCCGCCGCGTCTCCATGCCGTCTCCCTCCGGCGTCCCCGGACCGGCTTGACACTGCAGATCCGCCATGTTGTCTGATGACGTAGGGCGCAAGTGCGCTCTGATTGATATACCAGCAAGGGAGCAAACCTTGGGGGCGTCCCCCTGAGTTGACGTCATCCGCTTCCAATATAAAAGGTCTCAGTATTCGCTAACGAATCGAGTTAGCAAGGAGAAAGTCTTTGCTTCAAGCAAGGATTGATAGCGGGGATTGTTTTGGACTCGCTTAACTCTCTACGTTACTCTGCCTCCTCGGACTTACCAGGGGTTCCCGTTCCTCGGGGACCTCGCTCTCTTTTCTTTATTTCAGATTGCAGATATGAACTGGTACTCGCTCCTCGAGGGCTAATGTTCCTGGACACTCTGAAGATTCTCTACTGCCTGGAAGCTATCGCAGATACAGACATTTGTGAGTTACCATTGCTCAGAGCTTTCGCTGGAACCAGGTACTCGCTCCTCAAGGGCCTAAACCCTTTCCAGCTACTAAGCTTCCTTAAGACTTTATGTGAGTTTTGTCATCTAGTTCTGGCTATGAACACAGCATACCCTGTCTACTCACTATCTATAGTTTCTCTACAGCTCAGCAACCCTGGGATCGCTATTCCAGTACCTGAGGGACTTCAGCCCTGCCAGGCATATCAGCTCACTAATGCCACCTCTGGTGGTTCTACTAACCTGTCTAATAAAAGAACTATCTGTGTCTGTCTCCATACCCAAGCCTAGCCGGTGGTCCCTCTCAGGGATATCCTCCTGGGGGTGCAGTCATCTGCCATCGGCCCAAGGATCCACCTATCTACATTCCTCTACAGCTGAGTGCCCTCTCCAAGCACTCCGCTGGTAACAGATTGCTAACTCCTCACGGAGGTTTCATAACAGATTGCTAACTCCAGTGGATCCGGCTTTAAATTTGAGAAGCAGTACTCCTGGGAATCCAGCTTAAGGTATGGGATGTCAGTAACCCATGGACCCGGCACACCTCTCCGCTTTGCAGGCTATACCGGGCCTGGCTCAATGCATCTCAGAACAGCAAGAAACCTTGGAGAAACTTATTGCAGCATTCCATCTTCACACACAGAAGAAACAAGGCTCAGCTTCTACCCAAGAAGGTCAGTTACAGGAGGTAACTTTAAAAGACTGCTCTTCCACTGGCAGCTCCTATTCGCTTCTCCGGAGAATTCCAGAAGACTCGGGGCTTTTTGAACCAGTGCAGCTTGCATTTCACCTTAAAACCTTTATTGTTTCCCATGGGCCTCTCTAAGACCACCTACATCCTGTCATACTTGGATGGGAGAACCTTGTCGTGGGCATCTACCTTGTGGGAACGCAAGGACCCTATTTTGCAGGACATAAAAGGATTTATGGACTTGTTTAAATCCATTTTTGATGATCCTGCTCGTATGTCTGTTGCTGGGTTTGCTTTAGTGGACTTGAAGCAAGGCAACAGATCATTGGTTGAATTTGCCATAGAATTCAAGACTCTTGCAGCGGAACTTCACTGGGACCCCAAATGTCTCAAGACTCTCTTCTGCACTGGCCTGGATACCCGCTTGAAAGACGAGCTGGCCGCTCGCCAGACACCTGACTCGCTGGAAGACTTGATAGCCTTAGCTACTCGGATTGATTGTCGGCTCCGAGACAAGGTGAAGGAACTCCGGCCTAAGGTATTAACTGAGTTGAAACAGGCCAATACCCCTGCAATTCGGATGGGTCCAGCAATTCCTGCTGTTGATAAAGAGGAACCGATGCAACCTGGTCATGGTCACTTGACCTCAAAGGAGAAAATATTTCAGAAGAAACGCGGCCTGAGCATGTATTGTGGTCAGCCCAGTCATGATGTCTCTACATGCCCCATTCGTCAGGGAAACGGACGAGCCTAAGTCCCGCGGGAGGACTGTTCTTGGGGCATACGGCGTTATCTCCTCCACTCTCTCGTTCTATCTCTGTGACCTCTGAACCAGCGATGGTTCAGATCCCTACCCTGGTGGACTCAGGGGCAGGAGGCAACCTTATTTTCAGACGTCTTGTGGAAGACCTGAGGAGTCCCTTCGTCAAATTAGAAGATCCATTAGTGCATCACAACTTGAAGTGGGCTTTGGACGTTCCTTTACATCGCCACTTCTCTTGAAGATCTTAATGATATCCACAGCAGTTCTACTCCTGGCTGCTGATATTCATAGCGGTTGCTATGTTCGCCGTGGCTAGATGGCGCTCTACATCTTTACCGTCTTCACGGACTATTACTTAGAGATATCTGCTATGATTGTTTCACTCGGAAGTCGTGCCTGAAGTTCTACAGCACAATTAGATCCGAAGAAGATATCTCTAGCTACCAGCCTGTTTGATTTGCTGGTGCTGCCACCATCTCTCTTCCAGCAATTCTACAGAACAGTTATCCAGAAGTGGGTTTTGGACGTACCCCAACGTTGCCACTTCTGTTGAAGTTTCAGTGACGTCCATAGCAGCTAAGCTATTGCTGCTGAATTTCACTACTCATCCATTTACAGTATTGAAGAAGTTACCCTTAGAAGTGGGGTTGGACGTACACCAACTTCGCCACTTTCGCTGAAGGTTCAGTGATGTCATAGCAGCTGAGCTCTTGCTGTTGAATGCAACACCTCATCCTGTTTCTTACTGAAGAGTTACCTTTAGACGTGGGGTTGGTCGTACCCCAACATCGCCACTTCCGTTGAAGTCTCAGTGGCATCTATAGCAGTTAGCTATTGCTGCTAAATACTACCATCTCTCATCCAGCATCATCTACTGGAGAGTCATCTTTAGAAGTGGATTTTGGACATTCTTCAACATCACCACTTCCACTGAATTCCTCAGTGATGTCCACGGCAACTCTACCCATTGCTGCTGATATCATCAATAACACTCTGAAAGATTCTTCCAAATCTCAAAGATCCATCTGTCACCATTGCAGAAGACGAATTAGTAATCAAGATCAAAGAGATTCTGGATGTTCGCAACAGAAGCAAGAGTTATGAATACCTTCTGATTTGGGAAGGCTTTGGCCCTGAATTGATCACTTGGGAGCCTCAGACCAATATCTTGGATAAGAGATGCTTCATCAGTTTCATCTTGCACATCCTTTGAAACCTAAGCCTGGTACCCAAAGAGGAGATTGCCCTTTGAAGGGGAGTACTGTTGCGTCTGTCGCTGTTCGAAGCCCTCGCTCCGCCCTCTCTACCTCTGTGGCGACTCCCTCTGGGTCTGATGGATGGTTCGCTGCCGCGGCATCTCCATGCCATCTCTCTCCGGCGTCCCCGGACCAGCTCGACGCTGCGGATACGCCATATTGCCTGATGACGTAGGGCGCGCACGCGTGCTACGATTGATGTACCAGCAAGGGCACGAACCTCGGGGGCATCCCCCTTAGTTGACGTCATCCGCTTCCAATATAAAAGGTCTCAGTATTCGCTAACGAATCGAGTTAGCAAGGAGAAACTCTTCGCTTCAAGCAAGGATTGATAGCGGGGATTGTTTTGGACTCGCTTATCTCTCTACGCTACTCTGCCTCCTCGGATTTACCAGGGGCACCTGCTCCTCGGGGGCCTCGCTCTCTTTTCTTTATTTCAGATTGCAGATAGGAACCGGTACTCGCTCCTCGAGGGCCCATGTTCCTGGACACTCTGAAGATTCTCTACTGCCTGGAAGCTATCGCAGATACAGACATTTGTGAGTTACCATCGCTCTCTCAGAGCTTTCCCTGGAACCAGGTACTCGCTCCTCGAGGGCCTAAACCCTTTCCAGCTACTGAGCTTCCTTAAGACCTTATGTGAGTTTTGTCATCTAGTTTTGGCTATGAACACAGCATACCCTGTCTACTCACTATCTATAGTTTCTCTACAGCTCAGCAACCCTGGGATCGCTCTTCCAGTACCTGAGGGACTTCAACCCTGCCAGGCATATCAGCTCACTACTGCCACCTCTGGTGGTTCTACTAACCTGTCTAATAAAAGAACTATCTGTGTCTGTCTCCATACCCAAGCCTAGCACGTGGTCCCTCTCAGGATATCCTTCTGGGGGCGCAGTCATCTGCCATCGGCCCAAGGATCCACCTATCTACATTCCTCTACAGCTGAGTGCTAACTCCTCCTTCCACAGGAGCAGATCCATAACAGTGGACAGAATTAAGTGCCTTGAAGAACGAGAGAAAAAGTCTCAAGAGTTTAATGTGGCCGTGGTTAAGGATAGGGAGATTTTATCAAGAAGAATAGAATCTCTCAAAAATAACGCCAAGCGATTCAATTTAAGATTCCTTAACTTCCCCAGATTGGTCGGGGAAGCACCTTTAATTACAGTAAAAAAGTTTCTAATAGAAAAGCTTGGCTTTACTGTGGGAGATTCTCCAGTGGTGAATCATTGAATCATTTCTTCCAAAACCAAGGAATTTAAATAATAGGACTGAAATGATGTTTCAGGGAGATCTTACTAATTTCTTAGACGATTCTGCTGCACAAGTTAGTGACTGGGGTACTTTATTAGTTACTTTTTCCTGTATAAATGATTTAAATAAAATAATGAAAAAATATTTCAATAAATATCCCATCATGTTTTTTGAGAAAGCAGTTAAGATCTTCCCAGACCAAGCAATATTCACACAGGTGACAGGGCAAAGGTAGCGCCGGCGCCATTTCTATCAACGCACCCGTGGACCGAGAGTGGAAGATCACACCGGGACCCTCCACTGGACCCCAGGTAATTTAAGACATTTTGGGGGGGTTCGGGAGGGTGGGGGATTTATTTTAAAGGGTCGGGGTGGGTTTTAGGGTTGTTTTAGTGTGCCGGTTTTCCCGCCCTCCCCCGATTTACGATTTACACGATATTTAAAAAAACAAAACTGCGTCTATTCGATTCCCTCCCCCCCCCAGCCAAAATCGATCGTTAAGACGATCGATCACACGATTCACATCTCTAGACACTATGTATCCCAAGAAGGGTAAAGAGGATTGTTCAAATAAACATTTCTCCAATTTGGCAAATAAACGATTCTCGCGAAGCCGCTGCAATACCAAATGTACTTTCTGTCGATGGGAGTGTATATCTTTAGAAAAAATAAGAACATCATCAAGATAAACAATTACTGAAGAATGAAGCATGTCTCGAAAAATCTTATTCATCAAATTTTGGAAAATCGCCGGTGCATTACAAAGTCCAAAAGGCATGACTAAATACTCGTAATGCCCATCTCGAGTATTAAATGCTGTTTTCCATTCATCATCTGGTTTAATATGAATTAAATTATATGCTCCACGAAGATCTAATTTTGTAAATATCCTTGCTCCTTGTAATCGGTCCAATAATTCAGAAATGAGAGGAAGAGGATATCAGTCTCTACGTGTAATGGAATTAAGACCCCGATAATCAATACAGGGTCTGAGGGTTCCATCTTTCTTAGCCACAAAGCTGGAGATGTAGATGGCCGAATAAATCCCTTCTCCAGATTTTCTGGAATATATTGAGACATTGCCTGAGTTTCAGGTAGAGACAATGGATAAACCCTTCCTCGAGGCGGAAAAGCCCCAGGTAGTAAATCTATAGCACAATCAAAAATTCGATGTTCAGGTAGAAAATACATCGGCATACTCCTTGTACTGAGATGGCAATGTCAAAGGAGTAATGGCCAGAAATACACAAGACCATGGCAAATCAGACAAACTAGAAAAGCAGGCTGTACTCCAGGACGTGATCTGTAAAGACCTCCAATCCATAATGGGTGAGTGTTTCTGAAGCCAAGATATACCCAAAACTATGGGATGAATAGATTTGTGCAACACATAAAAAGAAATTTTCTCTTTGTGAAGAATCCCAGTGCGTAATATCACAGGAGCAGTAGTGGAAGAAATACTGCCTGGCAAACGAGTCCCATGAATAGAAGAAACTTGAAGTGGTGGTGAATGAGGAACCTCCGACAGTTGTAACTATTGAACCAAATCAGCAAGAATGAAATTTCCCCCGGCCCCAGAATCAAGAATAGCCAAGGTTGTAAAAGTTCCCCCAGGATACTCCAAGGTAACAGGAACTGTACATTGAGGAGCTGGACTCAAATAACCTAGGAATAGCTCCCCAGTAATACCTAGGCTTGGTAGTTTCCCGGTCACTCCTTACATTGTGCTAACATATCTCCTTTTCCACAGCAATATAAGCATAAGCCTAAAGTACGGCGACGCTTCCTTTCCTCCGGTGTAAATGGACTGCGACCAAGTTGCATGGGCTCCATACTCTGGCTGGATTGGTGTTCCGAAGGTACAGTCATTGGTTGAGAAAAAGATGGAGCCAGTGTAACAGATCTTCGGACAGGTTTGACCTCTCGAGCCCGTTGTTGAAGCCTACGATCAATTCTTCTGGACAAATTAATAAGGCCTTCAAGATCCTCTTGTGGATCCCTTGCTGCTAGTTCATCTTTAATACAAGGAGATAATCCTTCCAGAAAAATACTGTGTAAACTATCCTTCCGCCATCCTAGTTCAGATGCCAAAGTGCGAAATTCCACTGCATAATCTACCAGCGGTTGAGAGCCTTGACGAAGATGTAAAAGTTCAGAAGCTGCAGTAGATTGACGAGCAGGTTCATCAAATACTAACTTAAAACTGTGTAGGAATTGTTGCAGATCTCCCAACAGAGGGTCTCCTCTTTCCCATAACGGAGAGGCCCAAGCCAGAGCCCTACCATCCAATAAAGACAATATATATTAGTCTTCACCTGATCGGATGGAAATTGTGTGGGTTGAAGAGAAAACCGTATAAGACAATGGTTGATGAAACCCCGGCACTGTTTGGCATCTCCTGCATAATGGGGTGGCACTGATAATTACGTGGCTGCAGCTGGACCTACAACTGGAGAGGCCAATGGCAGTACTACTACAGAAGGTGCTGCATCTAGACGATTAGCTAACCTTTCCACTGTAGCAGTCAATACGTCTAAACAATGTTGCTGCTGCTGCAATCTTTGGGCCAGTCCTGGTATGGCCTGGAGGCCAGAAAGATCCATTGAGTCTATGGCCTTGGCAAATTGTTAAGAGTTAATTTTGTGGACTCTTGTTTGATTAATGATCTTAAAAATCAAAAATGGATCTTTTAAAATTAAACAGTCTTTCAAAGAACTGACCTTGAGCTGATGAATGGAACTGAGTTCAGAGGAAATTCTTGAAGAAATATTTATTCACAAACCAGTGTAGAATAAATTAGTATTCAAACAGGAACATCAGAAACATGTAAAAATCCTTAACAACAAGTCAATATGTAAATTCTAGGCAACAAGCAAAACATTATGCAGAGACAAACTGAGAAGATGCATTCAGGGTTGCTGTTAGGTTGCCAAGGCAAACAAAACACTTCTTCTATTTAGAACATAAGAACATAAGAAAATGCCATACTGGGTCAGACCAAGGGTCCATCAAGCCCAGCATCCTGTTTCCAACAGTGGCCAATCCAGGCCATAAGAACCTGGCAATTACCCAAAAACTAAGTCTATTCCATGTTACCATTGCTAATAGCAGTGGCTATTCTCTAAGTGAACTTAATAGCAGGTAATGGACTTCTCCTCCAAGAAATTATCCAATCCTTTTTTCAACACAGCTATACTAACTGCACTAACCACATCCTCTGGCAACAAATTCCAGAGTTTAATTGTGCGTTGAGTAAAAAGGAACTTTCTCCGATTAGTTTTGAATGTGCCCCATGCTAACTTCATGGAATGCCCCCTAGTCTTTCTACTATCCGAAAGAGTAAATAACCGATTCACATCTACCCGTTCTAGACCTCTCATGATTTTAAACACCTCTATCATATCCCCCCTCAGTCATCTCTTCTCCAAGCTGAAAAGTCCTAACCTCTTTAGTCTTTCCTCATAGGGGAGCTGTTCCATTCCCCTTATCATTTTGGTAGCCCTTCTCTGTACCTTCTCCATCGCAATTATATCTTTTTTGAGATGCGGCGACCAGAATTGTACACAGTATTCAAGGTGCGGTCTCACCATGGCATTATGACATTTTCCTTTTTATTCACCATTCCCTTTCTAATAATTCCCAACATTCTGTTTGCTTTTTTGACTGCCGCAGCACACTGTACCGATGATTTCAATGTGTTATCCACTATGACAGGCTTGGACATTGTTTAAAAATACAATCCTAGAGGCGCAGTCCATATGTATTCCGCGCATTAAGAAAGGTGGAAGGAAGGCAAAACGATTACCGTCATGGTTAAAAGGTGAGGTGAAAGAGGCTATTTTAGCCAAAAAAACATCCTTCAAAAATTGGAAGAAGGATCCATCTGAAGAAAATAGGATAAAACATAAGCATTGTCAAGGTAAGTGTAAAACATTGATAAGACAGGCGAAGAGAGAATTTGAAATGAAGTTGGCCATAGAGGCAAAAACTCATAATAAAAACTTTTTAAAATATATCCAAAGCAAGAAACCTGTGAGGGAGTAGGTTGGACCATTAGATGACAGAGGGGTTAAAGGGGCTCTTAGGGAAGATAAGGCCATTGCAGAAAGGCTAAATGAATTCTTTGCCTCTGTGTTTACTAATGAGGATGTTGGGGAGATACCAGTTCCGGAGATGCTTTTCAGGGGTGATGACTCAGACGAACTGAACGAAATCACTGTGAACCTGGAAGATGTAGTAGGCCAGATTGACAAACTAAAGAGTAGCAAATCACCTGGACCGGATGGTATGCATCCTAGGGTTCTGAAGGAACTAAAAAATAAAATTTCTGGGAGCAAGATGGCCGACACATGAGAAGCAGGAAACAATGCTCATGCTTAGCCTGTTTTTGGAAATCAATTTACTTGGGGAATATTGCCTTTATATGAAATTAAAATGCCTCATACGAAGCGTAAAGCTCGTCTAAAAGAGATTATGAATACAAAGGAAGAAGGAAACCAACAGGCTAAGATTGAGAGCTTCTTTAATCTTACCCCAACAACGCCGGGAGCGAGGACCGCGGAGGGAGAAGCCCAGGAGCTCGGGCTGATCCCAATGGTCGAGGACATTTCGCTCAGCCCAGGGGCTCCTGCTGCGCCACCGCCGCCGGGAGATCGGTTTGGTAAGGAGGGAGAGGAAACATCGCGAGAGCCGCTGGAGGAGTGGAGAGAGCGCCCCCCCCCCAGACAACCCGATGGTGACGGCGAGGAAATGGCGAACAGTGGAGTTGAGGGAGTAGTGGAGGGGATGGCGACCTCAACCCCAATTCCCCACAGAGCTATACCGGCACGGGACATCGGAGGAGACTTAGCACTTCAAGAACTGGTAAAATTGCAAACTAAATCGGTATTTTCCCTGCAAAAGCCTCCTGTAGATACGTTGGACACATTGTGGAGAGCAATGGTGTCGATTGAATCAGCAGTAACTACTTTAACACAGGCATTTTTGGAATCCAACAAAAGAGGGTTGAATACAGAAAAGGTTTTGAATAAACAGCAGGAAAATATAAATAAAATTGAAGAGAAGGTTACCAACTTGGAAAAAGTACAAGGAACTTTGGTAAAGGCTGGGATTAATTCCGAAAGGAAATTTGAGAACATTGAGAACTCACTCCGCTATTTAAATCTGCGGATAGTGAATTTTCCGGTGGTGAGAAGATTAAACCCAGCAGAAATGTTTAAAGAGTACATGTTGGAAACCTTAAAGATTCCGAAAGAAATTTTACCTGTTATATCTAGAGCTTTTTTTGTTTCAAAGAAAATGGAGGTAGCTACGGGAGCAGCAGAGGAATTACAACACCAGACCCAGCAATCTTTGAACACCTCAGAGTTAATTGAACTATCATTAAATTCTGAAATTAAAGATAGAGGTATATTATTGGTAACGTTTGCATTTGAGCAAGATAGGAATCTTCTTCTAAAGTTTTTCTTTAGAAATAGAACAGCTAAATGCTATGGTTATCCTTTATGGATTTACCCAGACATAGTGCGCTCTACGCAGGAACGTAGAAAAAAGTTTCTTCTTATGAGATCAGAGGCAGTAAGTCGTGGTGCCACTGTAGTTCTGAGATATCCATGCAAATGTTTATTGAGATATCAGCAAAATAAATATATTTTCTATGAACCAGAACAACTAAGAGGGTTCTTAGATGGTAAAAATGAGGTACGAGGCTCCTAAAAGAAATAGAGGGGTTAGAGCAACTCTGTGAAGGTTTATGCCTTATAAGTTGAAGTATATGTTAAATGAGCTCTATGTTTCCTGGAAATACATCTTGCTCCCAGATTTCCTATTTGATTAAGAGATCTAAGTTTAAAGTTTAATACTGTTTTCTTCTTGATGTTGTTTTTTCATGTTTAAGTATAATCATGTGTATCTCTTTATTTCTTTGATATATGATGTTAATATATCTGAAATTGCATAAATAAAAAATTATAAAAAAAAAAAATAAAATAAAATTTCTGATCTATTAGTTAAAATTTGTAACCTATCATTAAAATCATCCATTGTACCTGAAGACTGGAGGATGGCCAATGTAACCCCAATATTTAAAAAAGGCTCCAGGGGCGATCCGGGTAATTATAGACCAGTGAGCCTGAATTCAGTGCCGGGAAAAATAGTGGAAACTATTCTCAAGATCAAAATTGTAGAGCATATAGAAAGACATGATTTAATGGGACACAGTCAACATGGATTTACCCAAGGGAAGTCTTGCCTAACAAATCTGCTTCATTTTTTTGAAGGGGTTAATAAACATGTGGATAAAGGTGAACCGGTAGATGTAGTGTATTTGGATTTTCAGAAGGCGTTTGACAAAGTCCCTCATGAGAGGCTTCTACGAAAACTAAAAAGTCATGGGATAGGAGGCGATGTCCTTTCATGGATTACAAACTGGTTAAAAGACAGGAAACAGAGAGTAGGATTAAATGGACAGTATTCTCAGTGGAAAAGGGTAAACAGTGGAGTACCTCAGGGATCTGTATTGGGACCGGTGCTTTTCAATATATATATAAATGATCTGGAAAGGAATACGACGAGTGAGGTTATCAAATTTGCGGATGATACAAAATTATTCAGAGTAGTTAAATCACAGGCAGACTGTGATACATTACAGGAGGACCTTGCAAGACTGGAAGATTGGGCATCCAAATGGCAGATGAAATTTAATGTGGACAAGTGCAAGGTGTTGCACATAGGGAAAAATAACCCTTGCTGTAGTTACACGATGTTAGGTTCCATATTAGGAGCTACCACCCAGGAAAAAGATCTAGGCATCATAGTGGATAATACCTTAAAATCGTCGGCTCAGTGTGCTGCAGCCATCAAAAAAGCAAATAGAATGTTAGGAATTATTAGGAAGGGAATGGTTAATAGAACGGAAAATGTCATAATGCCTCTGTATCACTCCATGGTGAGACCGCACCTTGAATACTGTGTACAATTCTGGTCGCTGCATCTCAAAAAAGATATAGTTGCGATGGAGAAGGTACAGAGAAGGGCAACCAAAATGATAAAGGGGATGGAACAGCTCCCCTATGAAGAAAGGCTGAAGAGGTTAGGGCTGTTCAGCTTGGAGAAGAGACGGCTGAGGGGGGATATGATAGAGGTCTTTAAGATCATGAGAGGTCTTGAACGAGTAGATGTGACTCGGTTATTTACACTTTCGAATAATAGAAGGACTAGGGGGCATTTCATGAAGTTAGCAAGTAACCCATTTAAGACTAATTGGAGAAAATTCTTTTTCACTCAACGCACAATAAAGCTCTGGAATTTGTTGCCAGAGAAGGTAGTTAATGCAGTTAGTGTAGCTGGGTTCAAAAAAGGTTTGGATAAGTTCTTGGAGGAGAAGTCCATTAATGGCTATTAATCAATTATACTTAGGGAATAGCCACTGCTATTAATTGCATCAGTAGCATGGGTTCTTCTTAGTGTTTGGGTAATTGCCAGGTTCTTGTGGCCTGGTTTTTGGCCTCTGTTGGAAACAGGATGCTGGGCTTGATGGACCCTTGGTCTGTCCCAGCATGGCAATTTCTTATGTTCTTATGTTCTTAGATCTCTTTCTTGAGTTGTAGCACCTAATATGGAACCCAACATTATGTAATTATAGCATGGGTTATTTTTCCCTATATGCATCACCTTGCACTTATCCACATTAAATTTCATCTGCCATTTGGATGCCCAATTTTCCAGTCTCACAAGGTCTTCCTGCAATTTATAACAATCTGCTTGTGATTTAACTACTCTGAACAATTTTGTGTCATCTACAAATTTGATTATCTCACTCGTCGTATTTCTTTCCAGATCATTTATAAATATATTGAAAAGTAAGGATCCCAATACAGATCCCTGAGGCACTCCACTGTCCACTCCCTTCCACTGAGAAAATTGCCCATTTAATTCTACTCTCTGTTTCCTGTCTTTTAGCCAGTTTGCAATCCACAAAAGGACATCGCCACCTATCCCATGACTTTTTACTTTTCCTAGAAGCCTCTCATGAGGAACTTTGTCAAACGCCTTCTGAAAATCCAAGTATACTATACCTACCGGTTCACCTTTATCCACATGTTTATTAACTCCTTCAAAAAAGTGAAGCAGATTTGTGAGGCAAGACTTGCCCTGGGTAAAGCCATGCTGACTTTGTTCCATTAAACCATGTCTTTCTATATGTTCTGTAATTTTGATGTTTAGAACACTTTCCACTATTTTTCCTGGCACTGAAGTCAGGCTAACCAGTCTGTAGTTTCCCGGATCGCGCCTGGAGCCCTTTTTAAATATTGGGGTTACATTTGCTATCCTCCAGTCTTCAGGTACAATGGATGATTTTAATGATAAGTTACAAATTTTTACTAATAGGTCTGAAATTTTATTTTTACAGTTCCTTCAGAACTCTGGGGTGTATACCATCCTGTCCAGGTGATTTACTACTCTTCAGTTTGTCAATCAGGTCTACCACATCTTCTAGGTTCACAGTGATTTGATTCAGTCCATCTGAATCATTGCCCATGAAAACCTTCTCCATTACGGGTACCTCCCCAACATCCTCTTCAGTAAATACCGAAGCAAAGAAATCATTTAATCTTTCCGCGATGGCCTTATCTTCTCTAAGTGCCCCTTTAACCCCTCGATCATCTAACGGTCCAACTGACTCCCTCACAGGCTTTCTGCTTCGGATATATTTTTAAAAGTTTTTACTGTGAGTTTTTGCCTCTACAGCCAACTTCTTTTCAAATTCTCTCTTAGCCTGTCTTATCAATGTCTTACATTTAACTTGCCAATGTTTATGCTTTACCCTATTTTCTTCTGTTGGATCCTTCTTCCAATTTTTGAATGAAGATCTTTTGGCTAAAATAGCTTCTTTCACCTCCCCTTTTAACCATGCCGGTAATCGTTTTGCCTTCTTTCCACCTTTCTTTTTTTTTTTTTTTTTTTTTAAATTGTATTTATTGAGTTTCAACAGGAGCATATCACATCGGATATCAACATACATAAAGATAAGACTCTTATTGTAGAACACATAACAGAGATCAAACATCAAATGTTATCAGAACTATGCAGTACAAAATACCTCATACCAGAAGAATAGTACAATAAAGCAGTAACAGTAACACAGGCATGACCCCGAAACCTTTAAATAAAACAAAGGGTGGAGTCGAATATCCTGATTTCAACCCCTTCCCCCCATCCCCTTCCCTCCTCCTACCCCCCCCCCCCCCCCCCCGAGCATAGTGTATCAGCCATCAAACAAGACTAAAAAAAATAACAGCACTGTAATAAAAATCTAAGACTTATATACCATTACACCAACATGGAAGCAGGAACATGGAAACATGGAAAGATGGAAAGATCGGTGAGCAAGAAACTACTCCAGGACGTAACCGTGTACAAATTGGTGCAAGGTCATTCAGGACATGGAAAGATCTGGGAAGACTGTAATAGCAAAGTAGTAGTAGAAAATGGTCCCCATGGGCCGCGTGCATCACTCCAAACCCTCTCAGGCTGGACCATACAGGGGCATGGCAACACAGGGCAATGCATGATGTAATATATCTGTAATGCAGTTAAGGATGAGATAATGGCCTGTACAGTGGCTAATCGCCTCTAGACTGCAGATGGGTGTGACTAGAGGGTGATGGTTGCAGATAAGTCAAAAACGGGGTCCAAGTTCCCTCATCCTGCTTGTTAACTTTAATATTCTGGTGATGTAAAAAATACATCTCGTGTGTGCATAGCGTCAACAGTTGTTGAAACCATTGGTCTAAAGATGGCCCCTCCTTGTCTAGCCATTTAATTAAAATTGCTTTTTTACCAATCACTGCGGCTTTCAGAAGGAACCGCCGCAAGCAAGGGTCATCCTTTGGCAGGGCTAACGATAAATCAAAACCAAACAACCAGAGACAAGGGTCCATGGGTAAGGGGCACTGCCAGAGCTTGGCGCAAAACTTTAACACCTCTCCCCAGAAGGCCTGAATAGAGGGACAATCCCAAAAAACATGATAGTAAGAGCCCGGGGATTGTCCACATTTACGGCAAAGGGAGGATTCCGTAAGACCCGATCGGAATGCTTGCTCCGGGGAGACATACCCCTGCCACAAAAATTTAAATTGAGTTTCACGTAAATTTTCATTAACAGACACGAGCGAAATTTCGGAAAATGTCTTTACAAAATCTGGATATGATAGAATAAACAACGGCCAAGCACACCATTTATCAAATATAGCTTTCAAGGTCATATGTCGGTTGGCGTTAGACCGTAACTCTCGGTAAAACGTGGAGACCTTTGGGGGCTTCCCAATAGGTCCTGCAAAAAGGTCTAACAAAGCTTTAGTTCTTTGAACATCACTCCAGTGTGTCCTGTGACTCTCCATAAAGTGCCGAACCTGCAGATAGGCGTAAAAATCTGTTTGAGGAATGGCATAGTGGAGCTGAAGGTCCGAGAATGCATATAGCACTCCTTGAATAGGGTGAACTAGCTGATATATATATGCAAGACCCCCTTTACTCCATCTCAAAAAAGGCGAGAGGCCCTCTCCCGGTAGAAACCACGAGTTCTCCACCAAATTAGATAGAGGGGACATCCCCGGAGGCTGATTAAATAATCGACATACCTGTGACCAGGTATCTCTACAGGTATCCACCAAAAGATGACCCCTTAGACGAGGTGGGAGTTGTGCCCTTGGCTTATGAAGAAGACTATTCAGAGATCCAACCCCATACCACGCCACCAAAGACAGAGATGGTACATAAACCGAAGTTTGGAAAATCCAATCCCTAATCAGCCGTAGATTGCAAGCCATGTTATAGGAAATCAAATCTGGGCATCCCAGCCCCCCTTTGTTTACCGGTTGATATAGCATCTGCAAAGGAATCCGGGCTCTACGACCGCTCCACAGAAAGATCCGGAGTGCTTTAGTCAGTGACTTAGCATCCATCTTTGAGATACGAATGGGTAACATTTGTAGGATGTATAGCCACTTAGGTAAAATTACCATTTGGTAGAGGTGAATCCTACCTACCAGCGATAGTGGTAAATTATGCCAACGTCGTAGAGTGTCCTGCGTGAGAGAAAGCTTAGGTGTGATATTTAAGCGATAGATATCGTCCAAACAAGCGGGAATACGAACTCCCAAATATTTAAACTCCTTGTTAGCCCAACGCAAGGGAAAAACTCCTTGCCATCGCCCCTGGGCTGTACCCGTGATGTCTAGCGCTTCGGATTTGTCTCTATTTATTTTTAACCCAGCGAAAACCCCAAAATTTTCCTGTAAAGATAATAAAGGGAGCAGGGAAGTATGCGGACTTGTTAAAAAAATCAAAACGTCGTCGGCAAAAGCCGCAATTTTAAATACATGTCCCGCCATCTCAAACCCCTGAATGTCGTCGTTTATTTGGATCTTTTGAAGGAGTGGGTCAATGGTAAGAATGTACAGTAGAGGCGACAGGGGACATCCCTGCCGCACCCCTCTCTGAATAAGCACTTCCTCGGAGCAGGTATTATTGACAATAATTTTTGATGTTGGTGACTCATACAACAGCTGGATATATTCCACAAACGCCCCATCAAACCCATATCTAGCTAGTACCGAGAACATATATGCCCATGCCACCCTGTCAAAAGCCTTCTCGGAATCGAAGCCCACGGCTAATGCTGGTGTGTTGTTTTGTTGACAGAGCGCCATAGCCGTGAGCAATTTTAAGATATGACCCGTGGCCTTACGGCCCTTGACAAATCCCACCTGTGGCGCAGAGATCAACTGGGGTAAAAGGACATTCAATCTCTCCGCCAAAATTTTTGCGAGAATCTTTAAATCGCTATTTAAGAGGGATATCGGTCTATAAGACTCGGGTTTTGTCACATCTTTGCCGGCCTTAGGAAGAACTATGATGTGAGCATTGTTGAACTCCTTAGGAAAGGAGCCAGTGGCCAGTCCTTTAATATAAAAATTAGTCAAAGGTACCGCAATCTGGGCTCCCAAAAGCTTGTAAAAATCATAGGAGAATCCGTCCGGCCCCGGAGACTTTCCAAACGGCATTGAGTTAATAATTTGAGTCACCTCATACGTTTGAATGGGCCGATTCAGAAAGTCTCGTTGAGCGTCAGAGATTCTAGGTATAGAGATATCAGAGAAAAAATCCTGCTCTACGCCCTCAGGTGGGTCTGGGTCAGCCTTGTACAAGGTGGCATAAAACGTACGGAACACTTCACATATATCAGAGACCCTAGATACCAGCTCACCCTGAAGGGTGCGCATATTAGCTACGGTAGTGCGTGGTTTTTGTGCTCGAATGAGATTTGCCAAGGGTCGACCAATCTTATTTCCAAATTTAAAGTAGTTATGTTGAGACACCTGTAAGGCCTTGCTGGCTCGAACATGTAGAGCTGTATTCAATTGGTTAAGGACACTAAAATATTGTTTTTTATTAACTTCCCCTGGATTGCGCAACCAGTGCCTACGAGCCTGTTTAGAGAGGGCATCCAGCCGCAAGATTTCCCGACTAAGACGTTTGGCACTTGATGCTGTGTAGCTGATAATTTCCCCCCTTAATACAGCCTTAGCGGTCTCCCAATACAAAATAGAATCTTCCGAGTGTTGCCCATTATTAGCCGTATAATCGACCCACTTATCCCGAAGATGTTTCTGAAACGCCCGGTCCCCCTTAAGGGCAGAGGGGAATCTCCAAAGGACCGTACCAGGTCGCCTATTCCCCAGTGTGAGTGACATAGAAATAGGGGAATGGTCCGATATCACAGGAGATTCTATATCAGATTTTTGAACCCATGGGAACCCTTCCTCTGCCAGTAAGATGTAATCTATTCTGGAAGAGGAATCATGAGGGTTTGAATAGAAGGTATAATCGCGCTCCGTGGGGTGCATTGTCCGCCATACATCTAGCACTTTGAGATAATGAGAAAAAGGACCAACACCTTCCCCACGGAGCTTAGCACCAAATCCCCGGGCGGCTGATCTGTCTAGGGTACCATCTGCTACACAATTAAGGTCCCCCGCTATCAGCAATAGACCCATTCTATGAGACATCACCACATTTTGAAAAAGAGTGAGATATCGTTGGGGGTGTATTGTAGGGATATATACATTGCAAATCGTAACCAACGTTCCTTGCCATAGCCCAATCAAAATGACATATCTCCCGTCCTCATCCACAACTGACTTATTTAATACAAAGTCAGCGTGTTTGCTGATGAGTATTGCCACTCCTGCTTTCCTATGCTTAGCCTCTGCAGATATGCAGGTAACAACCCAATCCCTCTGAAGTTTAAGGCTTTCTTTCGCCGTCAGATGTGTTTCCTGCAGGCACACAATGTCCCCTTTTAGCCTCCGTAAATGAGTCAAGACCTTCTTACGTTTAATGGGCGAACCCAGCCCATGAACATTCCAAGACACTAGCTTAACCAGCAAGTATTACACAAAAAAAAATGAGAAATGACCGGCATTGAATAGTGTGTCTCAGGGGGCGGGGTCCCAGCAGCCCCACCCCACTAGATCTATCTGAGTGCCTCCCCTCAACGATCCCCCCTGCCACCCATGTCTTTGTCCATTGTAATATACCAACACCTAATCGTAAGCTCACATTCATACTAAGCGCTGTTATCATACATCCATGCAAATCCCCGCTCCCTCTCCTCCCTCCCCTGAAAAGCCCCAACCCCCACCCTCCCACCCCCACTTGTTCACCCAACAAACCCTTAAAAGAAATATGGAATTGCCTCAGCCCTCCCCTAAGGAAGAACTAAGTCCGGAGGGTACGTTACTAGGACGCTTGGGTGCCCTGCTCCCTTACATGCCCCCATAAGAGTACGGGCAAAGAAAAGTCCCTCATATCACAGCCGTGCCTGCTGTAAAATCGGTAAAGCTGTCTGTGAAGCAAGGGTTCATTAACGGTCCAGGTATGAGCAAGGGCTTCCAGCACAAAAACAATCCATAATGTCCGGCCCGAAATGGCCTCCAAATGGCTACAGCCCAGTGCGGTTAGGCTGGCCGTCTCCAAAACAACCTGAAGAATGACATTAAACTGCCGTTGTAATAGATGTGCGGCATTCCCACTCCGCGGCCACGTGCAGGAGACAAAGAACTCGAACTCAACAGGCCTCAAAATGTGGACAGAAATTTCTTCGCGGCTTCAGGATCAGAGAAACTGTGTTGTTTGCCCTCTCGCCATACACGCAGTGTAGCAGGATAGGAAAGGGCAAATTTAATCTTTTTTTCAAAGAGCTGAGAACATATCGGGGAAAACTTACGTCTTTGCTGCGACACCGTAATGGAGTAATCCTGAGTAATACGTATTTTTTGACCCTGATAAAGAAGCTCCGGGTTCCGTCTGTATGCCAGCCATATGCGGTGCTTGACCGCCGAGTTTAGAATTTTCGCTATGGCGATCCGGGGTCTTGTGTCTGAAGGCTTACGGGCGCCCAGCCTGTGTGCTCTCTCGACCCGCAGCTCTCCCTTCAGGTCGGGCAATCCGACCGCCTCTGGAAGCCATTCCTCCAGGAACCCGCCCAGGCCCTTTTCATCCACAGCGTTGGGCAGGCCCAGAAATCGTAGGTTGTCACGGCGGAGCCTATTTTCTAATTCATCAAGCTTGTCTCGGCACTCCTTTAGCTCAGTTTCTTGAACGCCCGATTTAGATGTGAGAGTCGCCTCCCGATCTTCTAGCCCCGACACCCGTTCCTCCAGCAAATCAATCCGCGGGCCCAGGACTTCCAACGACGCCTTTACCTCAGATATTTTGTGGGCAATGCCGGTCAACTTATCATCCAAAGCCGCATCTAAAGTTTCCTTAAGAATTTCCACAGTCAGAGGCGATCCCACTGTCTGCCCGGGCTCGGCGCCACCCGCCGCCATCTTAGGCTCAGCGGCCTTGCCTTTCTCTTTCTCTCGCTCCTTTTTTCCCCCTCTAGCCGCCATTGGAGGTGAAGCCTTGCTCATGTAGTGGACAATCGACATTAGCCGATGCCAATAATGCCAATATATCCAACTCTAGTGAGCCGGTATTGAACGATGCCGGTAGATATTGGGGCAGGGCACCCAGAGCTGAGAGAGACACGTCTACCTCAGCGCATCGCCCCACGTGACCCCCTCCACCTTTCTTAATGTGTGGAATACATCTGGACTGTGATTCTAGAATGGTATTTTTTAACAATGACCACGCCTCTTGGACATTTTTTACTTTTGTAGCTGCTCCTTTCAGTTTTTTTCTAACAATTTTTCTCATTTTATCAAAGTTTCACTTTTGAAAGTTTAGCACGAGAGCCTTGGATTTGCACACTGTTCCTTTTCCAGTCATTAAATCAAATTTGATCATATTATGATCACTATTGCCAAGCGGCCCCACCACCGTTACCTCTCTCACCAAGTCCTGTGCTCCACTGAGAATTAGATCTAAAAATGCACCCTCTCTCGTCGGTTCCTGAACCAATTGCTCCATAAAGCTATCATTTATTCCATCCAGGAACGTTATCTCTCTAGCGTGACCGGATGATACATTTACCCAGTCTATATTGGGGTAATTGAAGTCTCCCATTATAACTGCAATACCAATTTGGTTAGCTTCCCTAATTTCTCTTAGCATTTCACTGTCCGTCTCACCATCTTGACCAGGTGGACGGTAGTATACCCCTATCACTATAGTCTTCCCCAACACAAAGGGATTTCTACCCATAAAGATTCAATTTTGTATTTAGTCTCATGCAGGATGTTTATCCTGTTGGACTCTATGCCATTCCGGACATAAAGCGCCACACCTCCTCCCGAGTGCTCCTCTCTGTCATTGCGATATAATTTGTACCCCGGTATAGCAGTGTCCCATTGGTTATCCTCTTTCCACCATGTCTCTGAGATGCCAATTAAGTCTATGTCATCATTTACTGCTATACATTCTAATTCTCCCATCTTACTTCTTAGACTTCTGGCATTAGCATAGAAACATTTCAAAGTTTGTTTTTTGTTTGTATTTTCATTCTGCTTTTTAATTGATAGGGATAAGTTAGAATTTTTTAGGTCAGGTGAGTTTTTAGTTACAGGCACTTGGACTACTTTTCTAATTATTGGAACCTCACTGTCGGGATGCTCTAATTCTAATGCATCATTAGTATCCTTTAAAGATACTTCTCTCCGAACCATGCACTGCTGAGCGACTGTCGGCTTTCCCCTTTGTTCTAGTTTAAAAGCTGCTCTATCTCCTTTTTAAAGGATAGCACCAGCAGTCTGGTTCCACCCTGGTTAAGGTGCAGCCCATCCCTTCAGAAGAGACTCCCCCTTCCCCAAAAGGTTCCCCAATTCCTAACAAAACTGAATCCCTCTTCCTCGCACCATCGTCTCATCCACACATTGAGACTCCGGAGCTCTGCCTGCCTCTGGTGACCTGCGCGTGGAACAGGGAGCATTTCAGAGAATGCTACCCTGGAGGTTCTGGATTTAAGCTTTCTACCTAAGAGCCTAAATTTGGCTTCCAGAACCTCCCTCCCACATTTTCCTATGTCGTTGGTGCCCACATGTACCACGACAGCCGGCTCCTCCCCAGCACTGTCTAAAATCCTATCTAGGTAACGCGTGAGGTCCGCCACCTTCCCACCAGGTAGGCATGTTATCAGGCGATCCTCATGCCCACCAGCCACCCAGCTATCTACATTCCTAATAATCGAATCACCAACTATGACGGCTGACCTAACCCTTCCCTCCTGGGCAGTAGGCCTTGGGGAGATATCCTCAGTGCGAAAGGATAATGCATCACCTGGAGAGAAGGTCCTTGCTACAGGATCCTTTCCTGCTACACCTGGTTGGTGCTCTCCCATCATGAGACCTTCTTCCTCCAAGGCAGCACCAGGGCTGCCAGTCTGAAGTTGGGACTTGACTACTATGTCCCTGAAGGTCTCATCTATATACCTCTGTCTGCCTCAGCTCCTCCAGGTCTGCCACTCTAGCCTCCAGTAAAAAATCATACATGTGACACTCGATGCAAAAGACTGGGAAGCCCCCCTCTTGCTGCTGGACTGCTGCCTTCATCTCAATTTTGATCAGTTCCTAGTTAAGTTTTAGGTTGCTATGGGAGTAGGAATATGTCTAACTTCCTTTAAATGTATTAGTGAATTCACTATGTGTCTGGTAGTGGCCTACCGGGGTCTGATCGAATTCTCTATAAAGTTTTTGTTGATGCTTTTTTTTTTTTTTTTTGTGAAAGTGGCACCTGCCTATACATTAAGGGATGAGCTAGGGGTGGGTGGGCGAGGGGTGGGATGCTTGGGAAATACAAACAGTCTAACTTTAGTTAGTCAGCCTGAGTGACTCACTGCTCTCTTGATTAACAAATGTTGGTCCCTATTCAAACCCAATCACACTACCTCAACACCTTTCCAAGGTGAGTAACTGAGCTGAACTATTAAACTTTTTTACTTGTTGTACATTCCCTGTTGTAATGTAACTTTCGCTCTCAATGTTTTTACTGGTTTAAATGGTTTACCCCCTAGTTTATTGTAAACCGGTACGATGACCTGGTCTTGAGTATCGGTATATTAAAAGAATTAAAATAAATAAATAAAATAAATACTTTGGTATACACTGCTCCTAGCTTATTTCTAGCTTCTGGCTACTTTTTGGGGTTTTTGTTTTTTTTGTGGGGTTTTTTTTTTCAATACAAGCACTCAGTTAGTATTAAATACAAACACTCAACTCTTTAAAAGTCTGGAGAACACTCAGTTCTGCAGACTTTTTAAAAATAAACACACTACCTACTGCTACCTTATTGACTGACTAAAAATACAAAGTCTAACTTGTTTATTCACTGCCTACCTACTGCTGCCTTATTGACTGACTAAAAATACAGTCTAACTTGTTTATTCAATGCCTACCTACTGCTACCTTATTGACTGACTATTTAAAAATGCAAACAGACTAACTTGTTTATTCACTGCCTTTCTGACTATTAAAGGCACAAACACACAAACACACTAAATAATATCCCCAAATAGTTAACTTTGCCCCAATACTTTTAAAAAAGACAATGTCCCAAGCAAAAACTTACTGATTCCTTTCAGCCACCAGCAAGGTGATCCTCTCCTCTCAGTGTTCCCAGTTATAGAAATAAACTTGTGACGTACCTTTTGCAGTTAGTATTGGAATCAGCTCGAACCTAGTACTGCACGAGGCCCCCACGTTCTGGCATAAGACTCCTCTCTCTCCCGAACGACACCATCCGCTCGAGCCCCAGCACATGGAACCCCCACATCCCGACACGAGACTCCCTTGCTCCAAACAGTGCCAAACATCCGCGCGCGCCGCGAAGAACCCCCCAGCCAAAGCACACGCGTGCAAGCCTACGTCAAGGACACAAACGTGTGCACATTCGAGATGCATACCGCCGAAAATCGCGCGAGACAGGACAAACCCCGCCGGAAGCTCCTGGCTGACGCACAGACCGGCAAAGCCGGCGAAAATGCTGACCCAACACCAGTCCCACAAAAGGTAACTTCACAACACAGGAGTGCTATGTTAATGCCTTTACTTTTGTATTAATATGAGGTTATTGCTCTCCCTTAGATTTCTGCCCCTTTATGGAATTTCTACTTTTTTGTTTGATACAAAAATGGAATTGGTATTAAGAAATAATGATTTAAAACAATATTATACTTATTATATGTATCGATGTAATAACCAAAACCATGTTTTTTCTGTTGCAAACTGATGATTTAGTTTGTATTTTGAAAACGATAAATAAAGAATTAAAAAAAAGAAAGAAAGAAAGAATATAACCTCTTTATAAAGGGTTTAAAATTAAACCACGAGCTCTGCTTAATAAACTTTGAATATAATGACTTCATGTGTTCAAAAAATGTGTCTTGGTTCTAAACGACATTTGTGCACCCAAAGATTCCCAAAACATCATATTGTGTACAGCATTACGCCATTACCAGTAGGAAGGAGAAGTCTCTTCCCTCCAAACTGATAAAATAGAGCATTTTCCCTGCACCAATAATTTTTTAATTAAGAGTTTCTCTCCATCCCTTCGTAAATACTTATGCAGCCCTTCTCCAAATAATACCAGTTCCGTTACTGAGGCAATATCACAACCCATAAGATCACTAATATAAGATAAGACTCTTTTCCAAAATTTGGACATTATCGGTCATCCCCAAAAGACATGAGTAAGTGACCCTCTATCAAAAGAACACATTATGTTGCGGTCTCGGTCGCCACGGTGGCGCCCGAGGCCTTACCTTCTTCTCGGGTCCCGGGGAGCTGCCGCGTTCCGCGGACTCAGGACCTCGGCCGCTGCTTTCTTCGGCCGTTCCGATCCTCTGCGGGCCTGCAGGGCCTTCGGGCGCCATGCGCCGGCTCCCACGCTGCCGCTGGCGTGCTCTCGCGGCTAGCCCCGCCCCCAGGCGCGCGCGCGCGGCTGACCTCCATTTTTAAAGGGACCAGCGCGGGAAAACCCGGCTCCTCCCTTCTCTGACGTCAGACGCTGCAGGGCTATTTAAGCCCTGCAGTTCCTTCCCTTCTTTGCCTTGCAACGAGGTTCACTACTTCTGGTAGCTCTGAGTTGCGTTCCTGGATTGCCTGTTACCTGCCTGACTCCGCTTTGCCTGACTCCGCTTTGCCTGACTCCGATTACCTGTTACCTGCCTTGACCATGGATTGCCTGACACCGCTTGCCTGCTACCTGCCTTGACCACGGATTGCCTGACTCCACTTGCCTGTTACCTGCCTTGACCACGGATAGCCTGACCCTGCTTGTCTTCAGCCTGCCTTGACTCCGGTTCGTAGTTTTGACTCCTGCTTGTCTTCAGCCTGCCTTGACTCCGGTCCGTGTCTGTGACTCCTGTTTCTCTTCAGCCTGCCCTGACCTCGGTTCGTGACCCCGACTACTGCTCGCTCGCTGCCTGCCCAGACTCCAGTCCGGATTCCACTCCTGGGTTTCTTCGTTCTCGCCTAAGTCCCAGCGGCCCGGGTCCCTACGGGCTCCTCCTGGGGGGACCTCGGGCTTCCAGGGCGAAGTCTCCTAAGTCCTAGCAACCCGGGCTCCCACAGCTCCTCTGGAGGAGTCTCGGGTTTCCAGGTGAAGATCCTATTGCCCAGTGGGAGTTCTGCCTACCGACTGGTCCCTCGGGTCGGTCGGCCTAAGGATCCACATCCAGATTTTCTCCAGCATAACAACATTATACAAACTTCAGAAGTACTAAGTTGTGCCTTAAAAGCTAGTGCTTGAGAGATATATGCTCTATGTAGGACTTAAATTGCATTTCCCTTAGGTAGCTATTAGATGAAATACTTTTCATTGTCTTAAAGCAAGTTAACAAATCTTTTTGAGAAATAGGAAAGCCACTCTCCACCCTCGAGTGATCCCAAAGTGTTTGAACCTCTACTTCTAGGCAATCCCTTATGAAGCCTGGAAAGTGATACCCTCCTCCATTCTATGTGAAAAAAAAGTATCTGTCTTATCAACCACATTCATGTCTAGATCCGTCTTGTTCAGAGAAATGATGTAATGACGGGAACAAAGGCAGGAAGAAGTACTCACATCAGCAGGGAAACAAGAGCGGCAGGAAGAAACATTTTAAAACAAGAAGGGAACTCTCCGCTGCAAGCCGTGAGTAAAAGCCACGCCCCTGATCGGCACTGGGCCAATCGGAAGCCGGCTGGAGTCCCTTTAAATCCAACGAGGCTCCCGAGCGTCCCAGAGCCAGGGCCGTTTACACCCTCCAAGTCAGCCATTGAAAATCCTCACCAGTACCTCTAGCGCTCGCTCTTAAACATCCAAGATCAGGTCGACACATCCAGAGACTAACGGCCTCACCTTTGCCTTCATTAGAGTGCCTAGTACATTTCACACCAAGCGCCAGCAATCACTCTTATCCTAACCCAGCAATCATCACTGCAGTCTCCAGCAAGTATTCTATTGTCACTCAGAAACCACTCATCCATCCTGCATCCAGCAACCACTCATCTAATCTTCATCCAGCAGCCACCCATCTATCATTCATCCAGCAGCCACCCATCTAATCATTCATCCAGCAGCCACACATCTAATCTTCATCCAGCAGCCACTCATCTAATCTTCATCCAGCAGCCACTCATCTACCATTCATCAAGCTCCCAGCTCCCTGTAATCCCAACCACAATTCCTGATTTCAAGCAAGGATACAATACAACACACTAGCACCTCAACATGCACCCTATCCCTATACCTACAATCCCTTACACTCCCAAACTCACATCCAACAAACCCAGGATTCTAGGCATCCGACACCAGAGATTGATTCCAATTATGATCTCCCCCATCTCTCAAACGCTAGGATTAACACTATTCACGCTCACACTATTCAACGCCCAATCGATCACAAAAAAACTCCACCTCCTCAATGACCACCTGACGGACAACAACCCCGATATTTGCGCCATTACTGAAACATGGCTGAAACCCACAGACACAGTACTTTTAAACCAGCTCCCCAACCACCTCTATGACTTACATTCAATCCCCAGAATCAAAAAAAGGGGTGGAGGGATCCTGCTAGCCACAAAAAAGGGCCTTGGGCTCTCACCACAACTATCTACTACAATAAACAATACTGAAATTGCCTTTTTCAATTCAGACCATCTACAAATAGCCTTAGTCTACTCACCACCAGGAACCTTAGATACAGACCCCTCACCATTAATTGAATTCACAACCAAACATTTTAAGCAGGACAAACCAGCTATCTTGATGGGAGACTTTAACCTTCATGTAAACAGCGCTCGTCTATCCCATAACTGCGACATCCTTCTCACAGCACTCAATCACCTAGGCTTCAATCAGATTGTCAAAGATCCCACGCACAAAGCGGGACATACCCTTTCTCAACGACGGTATAACTTCAACCAATAACCCTACTTGCGTCCCGGTCCCATGGTCTGACCATCACTTCATCTCTGCCGAACTTCAAATTAAAGACCAGCCTCGTCCCATATACCCGGCAACCACTATACGATACAGGAAACCCTGCCCCATAGACAGTCTTAGTAATCTGCTCACCAAAGAACTCGACCGACTGGATCTCACAGACGCTTCCTCAGCTATCAACTCCTGGCTCAAGATAACAAACGAGGTCGCAGATCTATCCTGTCCCTCCATCACCAAATCCTTGAAACCACCCCAAGCCAACAGACATCCGTAGTACACTCCAACACTTAAAATCCTTAAACAAGAACTTCGGAAAAAAGAAAACAGTTGGCGCAAGTCTCCTTCCACCATCTCAACTCTAAACTATAAATCCCACCTCAACACATATAGATTAGCCATCCTCAAGGCCAAAAAAGACTTCTTTGCAAAAAAAATCCACAACTTCGCATTCGACTCCAAAGCCTTATTCTCATTTGTATCATCCCTAACAAAACCCTCTCCACCTATCATCCCGGACGAACAAGCAGCCAACAAAGCCTCGGAACTAGCAATCTTCTTTGATAAAAAGATCACCAACCTCCTTAAGCCAATCTCCTCCCAACAGCCAACAGCAACGCATGTTGGCTGTTGGCTGTTGGGAGGAGATTGGCTTAAGGAGGGGTTGGTGATCTTTTTATCAAAGAAGATTGCTAGTTCCGAGGCTCTCATCACATAACAAAGAATGCAGCTTATCATCGTTCGAGACCCCATCATCATTCGAAATTATTCTCAATAAGCTCAAACCCTCTTCTCATCCACTGGATACCATACCCTCCAATCTTCTGCTATCGACTCCTAACACCATTTCTAAAGCATTAGCAGACATCATCAACTGCTCTTTAACTCAAGGAAAGGTCCCAGATCAACTCAAAATAGCCATTCTGAAACCCTTACTAAAAAAACCTAACCTTTCAACGGCTGACCCTGCAAACTTCCGCCCTATCGCTAACCTTCCCCTGATCTCAAGAGTGATGGAAAGATTCGTCAACAAGCAATTGTCGGAGTACCTGGAGGAGAACAACATACTCTCCCCTTTCCAGTTCGGCTTCAGGAAATCGCAAAACACAGAAGCATTACTTGCATCGTTATCTGACACCATCCTCCTCAATCTTGAAAGAAAACAACCATACCTTCTCGCTCTTCTCGACCTATCCGCCGCATTCGACACAGTCAATCATGCCATCCTTCTCGAGCGGCTATCCGATATAGGAATTCAAGGAGAAGCTCATAGCTGGTTTCAATCGTTCCTGGAGAATAGATTCTATAAAGTCAAGATCAATAACGAAGAATCGCCTCCTATTAAATCAATCCGAGGAGTACCACAAGGATCATCTCTCTCCCCTACGCTATTTAATATGTACCTGCTTCCACTCTGCCACCTACTCTCCAGCCTCAAGCTAAAACATTATATTTTCACTGATGACATTCAGATACTCCTTCCCATCACAGAATCACTGCAAAAAACTTGGGCACATTGGAATAATTGCTTACAATCTATCAATACTCTGCTATCCAGCCTGAACCTCATACTCAATTCAAATAAAACAGAAATCCTCATCATCTCGCCAGACGAAAACCATACTCTCATCAACTCCCAAAGCGCAACACAATTCGCAAAATTATCTATTAACCACTCCCCTTCCATCAGAGACTTAGGGGTGCATCTCGACAATCAATTCAACCTTAAATCCTTCGTTATCAACACAACTAAAGAATGTTATTTCAAACTTCAAGTGCTAAAAAATCTGAAACCACTCCTCCACTTCAGTGACTTCCGTCTAGTAGTCCAGTCTATAATTCTGTCTAAGTTAGACTACTGCAACTCTCTACTGCTAGGTCTTCCGGTCTTATCTACAAAACCCTTACAGATGGTGCAGAACGCTGCGGCGAGTTTACTCACCAACACAAATAAAAGAGCCCACATCACACCAATTCTTCACAGCCTTCACTGGCTTCCTATAAAAGCCAGAATTACCTTCAAGACATTATCAATGATCCACAAGGATATTATGGGCATCGCCCACCTAAATCTAAACTCGCAACTCCGCCCTCACACATCACAAAGACCTATCAGATACAATTACAAAGGTTCCTTATATGCTCCCCCGATCAAAACTGCACTAACAAAACGAGCACTCTCCACAGCCGGGCCCACCCTCTGGAACTCATTACCGCCGGATCTACGCCAAGAGACATGTCATCTAACTTTTAAGAAAAACCTAAAAACGTGGCTCTTCCGGCAAGCCAATCCAGAATCGCAGGAACACTCCGACACCGGTCAAAGAGCAAAATAGTCCACTATAAGTTCCATGACCGCCCATATCCCCTCAAGGCCCGATTACGCCTTATCTGGACAGCCCACTTGTTTTGATAGACTCCTTTGTTGATGCATTAGTTCTTTAGCTCATGCATTACTCATGTTTATGCCCATCAACACTGTTCTCTGTTACCTGTATATCCCAATTTAGCCTACCCTCTTTTTTAGCTATTCCCTACATTTATTCACGTTATTTTGATGAGTTATTGTTGTCTATTTAATATTTAATATTTAATATTTATGTTCTTATGTTCAGAAACTCTGTTTAATG
Source organism: Rhinatrema bivittatum (assembly GCF_901001135.1). Taxonomy (NCBI): domain Eukaryota; kingdom Metazoa; phylum Chordata; class Amphibia; order Gymnophiona; family Rhinatrematidae; genus Rhinatrema; species Rhinatrema bivittatum. Next base: position 58,244,668 of record NC_042628.1, on the reverse strand, counting down.
TAACGCCTTAACCGTGACAGTTTTGTTCTATGGAAACCGACCTGATTTGATATTTGTATCGAGAATGTCGGTATATAAAAATCCTAAATAAATAAATAAATAAATAAATAAATAAATTGCATATATGAAAAAAAATCAACCGCATTTAGGTCAAATTGAATCTATAATGTCTGGAACGATAATAATGCTCCCTCCTTAGACAAATCAATCAATAACAGTCCAAATTCACAATGTATTCTGGGGATTATCCAATCATCAACATTTCAAAAACAGCCCCAATAGTAAATTTAATTCATTGACAATACCTCAAAAAATATATTTTTGTATTTCTTGGCTTTTTCTTATTTTTATTTTCATTAATGCTTTTGTAGGACCCTCAAGCCTTCAGAATGTACCATACACATCCTGTCTTAACTCATAAGTCCAATTTTATTTCATATTTACTCATGTTATTTTTTGAAAACACTTTTTTTATTTTATAAAGAGCTTGACCCCAATCTGGGGAACTCACTAAACCCTTTTTAAAAAAATTGCCAACAGTGCACTTTAATTTCTTTGACAAGATGTATGTCGAAGGACCTTACTCTTAGAGCAGTCTTTACCCACACCACAGCATTTTGCATAGATCGGTAACAGTAGAAAAACTTATCTGCACATTTTAAAAAACTTATCTGCACATTTTAAAAAACAAAAGGAGAAATTGAAACAAGGCCTGCTTGACCAAATTGTTCACTTGGCAGAACAGCACTGTAAAACATTGTCTAAATCAGTATACGCCCAATTACAAAAAACTAGAGCGGAGCTGCAAACGTTGGCTGATGATGAGTTGAGAGCCCAACTGGCCCTATGGACCCAAGAACAATTTGAGTGGTGCAATCGGTCAGGGAAGTTGCTGGCGAGATATTTGAAGCACAAGCAAACACAATCACAGATTACTAGGATCCGCGGCCCAGATGGATCCTTTCACACATCCCCACCTGAAATAAGACATCAATTTAAACAGTTTTATGGAGACCTTTATTCTCGGAATCCTGACATTAATACTAAACAAATTATAGATTACTTGCAGGATGTAAATCTTCCGTGTTTATCAGAGGGGGAAAAGGAGTATTTGGAGCGAGAGATTTCTCAAGATGAAATAGGCGAGGCCATTAAAAGTCTCAAGTCCAATAAAGCTCTAGGACTAGACGGGTATACGCCCACATTTTACAAAAAGTTCTCTTCTGTATTATTAATTGCTTTACAGAAATAATTTAATCATTTATGGGAACGGAACCCAATGGGTGCGGGAGCCAATATTGCTGGTATTACTATTCTTGGGAAACCGGGACGTGATCTCACCAGTTGTGGGTCTTATAGACCTATTTCCCTTATAAATATAGATCTCAAACTTTTTGCTAAAATTATGGCCACTCACCTTAATCGAATATTGGGTCATCTAGTTCACTCAGACAAGTGGGCTTTATTCCTGGCAGAATGGCGGTAGACAACATTCGTAAGATTGTGGATTTAATATGGTGGGTGCGGAGCCAAGATATACCGACTGTCAGTTGATGCTGAAAAGGCTTTCGACATGGTCCATTGGCCGTTTTTATTTAGCACCTTGGAGAAATTTAATTTTGGACCGAAATTTTTAAACGGCATATGTCAAATATATACTGACCCTCAAGCTCGAGTCAAGGTAAATGGTACTTATTCGGAGGCCTTTTCCATTCAACGAGGTACTAGACAAGGTTGCCCCCTATCACCGTTGCGCTTCGCTCTATTTTTGGAACCCTTAGCGAATAGGGTGCATAAGAATTCTCACATCTTGGGTTTACAAATGGGCGAACAGACTTACAAGATGTCAATGTTTGCAGATGATATCATGTTTTCCCTTACAAACCCGGCCTCCATGTTGGCAGCTACCTTATTAGAACTGCAGACATTTGGAAAGGCATCAAGTTTCAAATTAAACGTGGAGAAATCCGAGATTTTAAATATCTCCATGCCTGCTGCTCAGATTCCTGACCTACAAGCGGTGATTCCTTTCCATTGTGCACCCCAGAAGATTAAATATTTGGGGGTTTACATTACTCAGAATCCTGATGACTTTTTCAGATTAAATTATCCTCCCCTTGTTAAAAAGATCTTTGCAGATCTGGATCGTTGGTCTGGTCTTTATCTCTCCTGGTTTGGTCGTATTGCTTCCATAAAAATGAATGTTTTACCTAGGTTGGGATACCTTTTTCAAGCACTCCCCATTCCCATATCGAATGCAACTCTTAAATTATGGCAATGCAAGATTTTTTCCTATATCTGGCGACGCCAGCCCCCGCAGATGTCTCAATTGGTAATGTTTCGCCCAAAGCTAAGAGGAGGTATTACACGGCATCCCAGCTCCGGGCAATATTTGATTGGCACAGAAAGAGGGAGAAAAAACAATGGGGAGTTGCCGAGCAGTGCATGGTGGGGAAAATGCCGCTTCATACACTTGTTTGGTTGCCTAGGACTGCGTGGTATCCACTACAACATACCCCTATGTCAGTCCATACCACTCTTGCTGTATGGGAGTCGTGGAAACAGCACCTTGTGGGTGCTAGAAAGTATTTTTACAGCTCTAGTATTGTTGACAATGCTTTATTGAATCCAGGAGGATTGATGAGATTGTTAAGATTATGGGATGCACGGGGCATAGTGGACCTGGGGAAAGTTTGGGCTGATGGGCAAATGATACCTTTTTCCAAGCTGAGAGAACAGTATCAGCTATCTTCGAATGACGTATTTGCTTATCTGCAGGTCCGTCACCTTTTTCACACAGAGGGCATCTCTAAAGACCTCGCATTAGGGAAAACCCAGTTTGAGCATTGGTGTGAGAGCTGATTTTCTAACCAAGGCAATATCGCGTTCATACGATTTTTAAAATAAAGACCCTCTTATAAAACCGGCCTATGTAAGGGCATGGGAGGCTGAAATTGGTCGGCTGGCCATGGAAGATTTATGGGGCAGTATTTATGCAGCCACTAAGCAGAGCTCCCCATACACTTTATTGGCTGAGAACAGTTACAAAGTATTATTCAGGTAGTATTTACCTCCCACGCGCATTTCTAAATATAGATCAAGTGAGAGCCCTCTATGCTAGCGGGGATGTGGACAATTGGGCACCTATTTTCATATGTGGTGGACCTGCCCCCGAATAACTATTTTTTGGAATACCATTACGCAGATCATTACTCAAATAACAGAGACCCCGGTTAAGCTGGACCCCCTGAGAATGCTTTATTGAACCTACCAGTGGACATATCACCGGCACTCTGGAAAGTAGTACGCCTCATTATAATCTGTGCCCGGTGTGAGGTAGCTAAGATGTGGAAATCTAGTGAAATACCTTCTATAGCCAATATTAGACGACGATTGCAGGCTTTATGGTCTCTTCATAATGGTATCACTGTAGCCAGAAGTCGTACAAAGGGGACTGCACAGATCTGGGCGCCGTTAGAGAAATGGCTCCTTAATCAATAGTCTTCTGTTTGTTTTTCTTTTCCTATGACATATGTATAAGGCTACATGACTCTGAGGGAGAGATTTACATATCCTACATTAATATGAGTTTTTTCCTTTCTGATTTCTATGTGCATATTTTTATTTTTATTGGTTTATTGATACAATAGTTCTAATTGCTTATTTTCTTATATGGAAATATTTATTTTGACTGATGTCTATGTCAGTGTGGTATGGAGGGGGAGGGTGGAAGGGAGGGGAGAGGGGGGTGGGGCAAAATGATTAAGGGCAATCATTGTATACAGCAAATGCACAGTTGCGATTTATATATATGAACATACGCCTCGGATATGCGGATAGTTATATTGTATCATTGGTCTTTTACAGTATGTTTATTGTTGTACATCTCTTTGTTGTATGTTCTTCATAAATTTTATGTATAAGAATTGGATATTCAATAAACTATAAATGGGAAAAAAAAAAGAAGCCAGTAGTCAAAAGCCGAAGCCAGTAGTCGAAAGCCGGGGTCAGAAGCCAGTAGTCGAAGGCAGCAACTAGTAGCTCTCAACAGAGAGTGAACCTCGTTGCAAGGCAACACATAGGCCCAGCTGCAGGGTTTAAATACCTCTGCAGCATCTGACGTCATCTATGGGCCATCCTCACTTTTCCCGCGCTGGCCCCTTTAAGTCCTGAGCCCTCGCGCGCACGCATACCTAGGGGGCGGGGACAGGTGCTGAGGATCGACGGCGTCTCCCTCGAAGAGGGAGCACCACAGCAGAGGCCGGGACGGGCCTTGCCGGCCGGGGAGGAGTAGCAGTGGCCTGGGCCACCCCCGAGGTAGGTGAAGTGACTGGGGCACAGCCCGGGACCGTAACAGTACCCCTCCTCCTATGCCCCCTTCCTGGAGGCTTGAGCTTAGCAGGATGGTCCAAGTGGAACTGGCGGAGCAGCCCCTTGTCCAGGATGTTAGAGGCCAGTTCCCACGTATTCTCTTCGGGGCCGTAGACCTCCCAGGAAAGGAAGTACTCCCATCTACGATGGTGGAACCGTACATCCAAGACGTCCTTTACTTGTTAGACCATATCCTCCTGGGTCGCGGGAGTGGTGGATGCAGGGATCCTGTTATGAAAGATGGACAAGACCAATGGCTTGAGCAACGAGACATGAAAAACGTTATGAACCCTGAGCATAGAGGGAAGGCAGAGCCGATAGGAGACCGCACCCACCCATTCCGTGACAGGGAATGGGCCAATGTACCTTGGAGCCAAGCGCATCGAAGGAAGCCGCAAGCGAAGGTGTTTGGTACTTAGCCATACCTTGTCCCCGGGAAGGAATGTTGGAGCTGGATATCGTAGATGGTCCGCATACCTCTTTGCTGTGACTGCCGTGCTTTGAAGTTTCTCCTGAGTAGAGCCGCAGAGGCTGTGTAGCTGTTGGGCTGTGAGTTGCACGGCTGGTGATGGGACAGTTAATGGCAAAGGATGTCGGAGACGTCTCCCATAGACTACCTGGAAGGGAGGCCTACCGGTGGCCGAATGCCGATGGTGGTTGTAGGAGAATTCTGCCCATGGGAGTAAAGCCACCCAATCATCTTGTAAGTCTCCCACGAATGCTCGGAGGAAGGCTTTCAAGGTCCAGTTTGTGCGCTCTGCTTGCCCATTGCCTTGGGGATGAAAGGCAGTCGTGAAGCCCAACTGGACCCCAAAGTTCTTGCAGAGTGCTCTCCAATATTTAGCCGTGAACTGTGAGTCCCGGTCGGAGGCAACATGGAGAGGAAGTCCGTGTAGGCAAAAGATGTGCTGGGTGAAAAGACTAGCGAGCTCAGGTGCCGTTGGTAACTTAGTGAGGGGGACGAAGTAGGCCATCTTCGGAAACCTGTCGATCGTGACCCATATCACGGTTTTCCCTTCAGAAGTTGGCAAGTCTACGATGAAGTTGGTCGACAAATGAGTCCATGGCTCAGTGGGGATAGGTAATGGTTGAAGGAGCCTCCACGGGAGCCCCCACGGATGACCAGTCGGCATCTTTTGCCGAGCACAGGTCGGGCAGGAGCTGACATAAAGACGAACATCTCTCCTTACCTGAGGTCACCAGTAATATTCGGTCAGCAGATCCAAAGTCCGCGCGACCCCTGAATGCCCTGTGGTCAAGGAGTCATGAGCCCATGACAACACCTTCTTGTGCAGGTGAATGGGTACAACCGTCTTACCCATAGGAACCACCTCTGAAACTGCAAGAAGGACTTTGGCTGGATCGAGGATATAACGGGGCGGATCCCGGTTATCCTCTGTTTCAGCCGTGCATGAGAGGGCGTCCACTCTAATGTTCTTGGAGGCTGGCCTGTACCGGAGAAGGAAATTGAACCGGCTAAAGAAGAGCGACCATCGGGCTTGTTGAGAAGGCATTGGGCTCGGCACAAGGATTCCAGGTTCTTGTGATCCGTATAGACAATCACGGGGTATTGGGCCCCCTCCAGCCATTGCCGCCACTCCTCCAGCGTAAGCTTTATGGCCAGGAGCTCCTTATCGCCGATACTATAATTTCTCTCCACCAGAGAGAATTTTTGGGAATAATGGGAACATGGTAGTGATTTGCCTTTCGTGGATAACTGGCTCAAGACAACCCCTACCGCAAAATCAGATGCTTCTACCTCCACGATAAACTGACGCTGCAGATTTGGATGGTGGAGACAGACATCAAGGAGAAAGGCTTCCTTCAGCCTCTGGAAAGTATCTATTGCCATCTGGGACCAATTCTTTGCATCGGCACCCTACCTGTAAAAGCCGTAAGTGGTGCCACCATCCGGGAGTAATGGGGTATGAACTGGCGATAGAAATTGGCGAAGCCCAGGAAGCGTTGTAGGGCCTTGACCCCTACCAGCTGTGGCCAATCCTGAATGGCCGCCACTTTATCAGGGTCCATATGGAAGCCCGTGGATGAGACTATATATATGAGGAATGGCAAGGATTCCTGCTTGAACTGGCACTTCTCTAACTTGGCGAATAGACGATTGTCCCGAAGTTTCTGTAGTACTGGCCGCACTTGTACACAGTGTGTGGACAAATCCTTAGAATATACCAACAAGTCATCGAGGTACACTATAACCGAGGTATGCAACATATCCCTCAAGACCTCATTCATGAGGTTTTGAAAGACTGCCAGGGCGTTGCACAAGCCAAAGGGCATGACCAAATATTCATAGTGCCCGTCTCTAGTATTGAAGGCGGTCTTCCATTCATCGCCGGGTCGTATCCATACCAAATTAGAGGCACCCCGGAGGTCCAACTTGGTAAAGACCTTCACTCCTTGCAGCCAGTCTAGAAACTCAGGAATCAAAGGCCAAGGGTACCTGTCCCGTCGCGTGATGGTGTTGAGGCCGCAGTAATCGATGCAGGGTCAAGGTGACCCATCGGTCTTCGCCACAAAGAAGAACCCGGCCCCGGCAGGGGAGTTAGAGGGCCGAATGAAACCTCTGTCCAAATTCTCTTGAATATACAAAGACATGGCCCGAGTTTCCAGAAGCGACAAGGGGTAAACCCGCCCCCTGGGAGGTGTAGTGCCAGGAACCAGATTTATGGCACAGTCAAAGGGCCGGTGTTCCGGGAAAAGTTCAGCTTTCTCCTTGGAGAAGACATCTTCATAGTCTTGGTACTGTGGCAGGAGTGCCATGGGTGTGGTCAAGAGAGGCAGACTGGGACGAGGAATACTCATCAGGCAGGAGTCAAAACAAGACGGGCCCCAAGATGTGATCTGAAGAGTATCCCAGTGTATGACTGGGGAGTGTTTCTGCAGCCAGGGTAAGCCCAAGATGATGGGATGCATGGATTTCTCCGGTATAAGGAAAGAGATCTCTTCCACGTGCAGGAGGCCGGTGTGAAGAACCAAAGGCTTGGTGCAGGTAGTAATGCTCCCTGGAAGGAAAGTACCATGAATAGAAGATATCCGGATAGGAGGGATTCAGGGTTGGACCCCAATCTGCAACTGCTGGATGAGGTCTGTGAGGATGAAATTCCCTCCGCCTCCGGAGTCGACCAAAGCCAGCGTATCAAATGTACCCCCAGGGTAGACGAGGATAACCGATACAGTACATGAGGAGGCGGAACATGTATTACCTAGGGTCAGCTCCCCATTGATCCCTAGGTTCTGGAGTTTCCTGGCTGCTCACCACATCGGGCTAGGAAGTGCCCCTTGCCACCACAATATAGGCACAGACCTTGAGCACGGCACCGTCTTCTCTCTTCCTGCGGGATTGGACCTCGACCCAACTGCATAGGCTCTACATCTTGGTTCCCGGGAGAGGCAGAGGAGGAGGGTACCGGTCGGGGAAATGTAGGCCCAGAGTTACTAGGTTTACACCGGACCTCCCTTCCCGGAAACGGCATTGGATATGGTGGTCCACCCATCCAGCCAGATCAATCAGGCTGTTCAGGTCATCTGGGAGGTCCCTCGCCTCCAGCTTGTCTTGGAGTCATGAAGAGATACCTTCCAAGAATATGCCATGGAGGCTGTCGTCTCTCCAGTCTAGCTCAGCTGCCAGGGTACGGAATTCCACCGCATACTCGGCAAGGGACCGGGTGCCTTGGCGTAGTTGAAGTAACTCAGAGGTGGCAATGGGCCTGCAAGAAGGCTCATCGAAAATATGTCAGAAGGCAGAGACAAACTGTTCCAGATTCCCTAGAATGGGATCTTTATGCTCCCATAGTGGAGAAGCCTAGGCCAGGGGCTTCCCATCCAACAAGGAAATAATATAACTAGTCTTAATCTGATCCGTCGAAAACTGGGAAGGCAGCAGATTGAATTGGATGAAACACTGATTTAGGAATCTGCGGCAGTACTTCGCTTCCCCCGAGTACCGAGAGGGTGCTGGCAGCTGTGTGGGCGTCACTGGTCCAGGATCGGCTGCGGCGACTGGCATAGGAGGTACAAGTGCAGGTGTTCCATCAATACGATTGGCCAGTCTGTCTACAGTCACCATCAGAGCATCAAGGCATACTTGCTGTTGCTGCAAACGTTGGGCAATTCCGAGGATGGCCTTTAAGCCCGCCACGTCTGCCGGGTCCATGGCCTTGCAAACTGTTGGATTCGTGGACCCTTGAGCTGGCTGGGAAAGATGAAGACTCACGTGGGAAGACCCACAGTGGATGTCGAAGCCTGGAGGTGGCACTGAGCAGACCGGAGGGATCTTCCCATTGGAAGCCTGAGGTCCCCCCCCAGGAGGAGCCCGTGAGGACCCGAGCCGCTTGGACTTACGTGCGGTCTCCTGTGGGCCGGTGTCTGAATAGGAGTTACAGAGGATCGAGAAGAATAGGGCTGAAGCCAGGAGGCCAACTGGAACTTCACCACTGGAAGCCCGCGGTCCCCCCAAGAGGAGTTCGTGAGGACCTGAGTCGCTTGGAATTAGGAGAGGCCTCCTGGATGAAAGCCAAAGTCAGGAATCAGTGGACAGAAGCCGGAATCAGAAGCCAGTGGAAGAGCGGAAGTCAGAAGCCAGTAGTCGGAAGCCGAAGTCAGAAGCCAGTAGTCGAAAGCCGGGGTTAGAAGCCAGTAGTCGAAGGCAGCAACTAGTAGCTCTCAACGAGAGTGAATCTCATTGCAAGACAACGCATAGGCCCAGCTGCAGGGTTTAAATACCCCTGCAGCGTCTGACGTCATCTGTAGGCCGTCCTCACTTTTCCTGCGCTGGCCTCTTTAAGTCCTGAGCCCCCGCGCGCACGCGCACCTAGGGGGTGGGGCCAGGCGCCGAGGATCGACGGCATCTCCCTCGAGGAGGGAGCGCCACGGCAGAGGCCAGGATGGGCCTTGCTGGCCAGGGAGGAGTAGCAGCAGCCAGGGCCGGCCCTGAGGTAGGTGAAGGGACTGGGGCACGACCCGGGACCGTAACAAAAATACAATACCCGTCCGCACATGCATGCCGATTTTGTATTGGCGCTCGCATGTGTGCACGAGTCGCAACTCGCATACATGGGGGGGGGGAATATTTGTAAAAACCGTGCGGCGATGTGAGTAGGCCTACCCCAGTTCCCTCCCAGTCAGGAGGGAACTGGGGTAGGCCTGGAGCAGGAGTAAATTTCCCGCACTGGCGGCTGCCGGCGCACACTGTCCTGGACAGCCCCCAGCCAGCCTAGCCTCCCATCCCCGGCCCACCCCCTTTTACAGAGACTGGCACTTCCGTGCATATCGGAAGCAGACTGGGAGGGAACTTCCCTAACCTCCTACCTAATCTCCCTTCCCCTTTCCCTCCCCTCCCCTCCCCACCCCCTACACCTTTTCTCATACCTTTTAGTTTTTTTATTTTGTTGCTTACTGCTCCATTGCAGAAGTAGCAACTTACGCGAGCCGGCAGTCCCTTTCCCAGCACAGCGGCAAATGGCCGCTATACCAGCCGCCTCCAGCCCCGCCCCTTGGACCTCCCCTTTATCTGGGCCCGGCACTTCAGCATGTAACAGGGGTTATGTGCGTGGTTGGGCTCTTTTGAAGATGTGCGCAAGGCCCAGTCACAAACGTAACCTCCGTTTTTTATGCACGCAGGGGAATTAAAATTTGGCCGTTAGATGGTAAGCACTCTGTACAGAGAAATACCTAGAGTACCTGTATGTAATCCGCTTTGAAGTGCAAAAAGTAGAATATAAAAATCTAAATAAATAAAAAACTGACTACTAAAAAACATATAGAAACATAGAAATGACGGCAGAAGAAGACCAAACGGCCCATCAAGTCTGCCCAGCAAGCTACGCACTTTATCCATTTTTTTCCCCTTTTTCTCTCTCTCCCACCTGTTACTATTGGCTTCCAGTACCCTCCAGCCCTAATTCCCCTCCACCCAATTTAGAGAGCAGCTCTGTATCTGCATCCAAGTGACATCCAGCTCAATTAGGGGTAGCAACCGCTGTAACAAGCAGGCCACCCCCTTGCCCCATACTCTTACCCACCCCTGTTTTTATTTTTTTGTTTTGTTTTTTTTTTTTTTTTGGAAATAGCAGCCCTCCATCCTTCCGCTCCGTGAAGGTGGAACACCAACTACTGGCCACTGGCATCCCGCTCCGTGAATGCCTCTGTGGCTACTGCCGCTCCGTGCATGATACCACTGCCTTCAGACTTTCCAGACAAGGTTTATGAATCAGAAGGTAGAAGGCAGGTTTGTTTTTTTCTGGTCTCCACAAACTCATTTTGAAATGTCTATGTGCACGCATCTTCACCACAGCCAGATACAGATATATTAAGCTTCTGATGTTTCTTGCAAATAAGCTACATCAGAGGCTAATTTTTTGAGAGCTGTCGGGAGTTTGGTACACTTCACTGGCGTGTGAATGCCACACACATTCCAAGACACCAATTTCAGAGTTGTTTTACTCATTCTCATATCTACATGGCAGTAAACATCCAAGATAAATTCTCATTTGAAAGTGGGCACCTCTGCAGGTAAGGTACCCACTCATCCTCATTCCTACCCATCTCACCAACAGAGCTCTCTTCCATCCCATGCAATCAACTCTCCCCGTACCTTTTCCCTTCCCCTTTTCCTCAGACCCCCCTCTCCTAGTACCCCCATATCTCATGTTATCACCCAAAACAGCGAGATCAGTTCTGATACCATAATCCCTCTAGCCTGCCACTTCCAAACATCTCCACAGTAAATTATTAAATATAAATAGAACTTTACAAACAACTTCTCTTCAAAGAAACACTACCTCTCAGAGAAAAACTTGGAGAGACCAAGGGTAATTATTGCTCGTTTTTTGGATTTCGCCTATAAAGTGGACATCTTTCAAGCTTTAAGGTCCAGCAAAAAGTTGACCTACGAAAACAAAAAGATTTTTGTGTTCCAGGACTTTTCTTTCAAGTTGTCTATCCAAGGAATTCTCACCTCTGGGGCGGATTTTAAAAGCCCTGCTCGCGTAAATCCGCCTGGATTTACGCGAGCAGGGCCTTGCGCGCCGGTGCGCCTATGTTCCATAGGCCTACCGGCGCGCGCAGAGCCCCAGGACTCGCGTAAGTCCCGGGGTTTTTCGAGGGAGGCGGGTCGGGGGCGTGTCGGATCGGCGCGGCGTTTTGGGGGCGGGCCCGGGGGCATGGTTTCAGCCCGGGGCGGTCCGGGGGCGTGGCTGCGCCCTCCGGAACCGCCCCCAGGTCGCGTCTCGGCGCGCTAGCGGCCTGCTGGCGCGCGGGGATTTACTTCTCCCTCCAGGAGGCGTAAATCCCCCGACAAAGGTAGGGGGGGGTCTAGATAGGGCCGGGGAGGTGGGTTAGATAGAGGAAGGGAGGGGAAGGTGAGGGGAGGGCGAAAGCGAGTTCCCTCCGAGGCCGCTCCGATTTCGGAGCGGCCTCGGAGGGAACAGCGGCAGGCTGCGCGGCTCGGCGCACACCGGCTACACGAAATCGGCAGCCTTGCGCGTGCCGATCGAGGATTTTAGCGGATACGCGCGGCTACGTGCGTATCTACTAAAATCCAGCGTACTTTTGTTGGCGCCTGATGCGCCAACAAAAGTACGCGAAGGCGCGCTTTTTTAAAATCTACCCCTCTGTGCGCAGGGCTGCATGCTCTGGGTCTGAGATTTGCAGTCGTGTACCCTTCTAAGCTTCGTGTCATGCTTCCTGAGGATGTTCAGTGGTTCCAAACTGTAGAAGACACAGTAAAATTAGCATCTTGTTTGGAAAAATCTAGATTGGCGGCAACAGCTACTTGAAGTCTTTACTAAATATAGTTGGTTCAGTGGTGGCAACGACATGAGGCTGCTTTTTATAGACCTTATGAGGAGTCTCAGCAACCTACTGTATCGGGAAGAGCAAAGATGGCTTTTAGGGAGACGCATAGGCCTGATTCGATTCCTGAAACCCTGGAACGTTGTCCCTTGATTTCTACCATGGAGATTTATGCATCTTTATGCTCATTGATTTAATTTTGCTCCTGGTTTGTTCTGGAGTTTGGCTGGTTTTTTTTCTTTTTTTTCTCCTTTCCATCAGAAGCAGCACAGGCCACTCTCCTGTGCGCGCGATTCAGAAAAAACAATTATTCAAATTATGGCCTGCGGTAAAAAAGAGGCGCTAGGGACACTAGGGCATCCCTAGCGCCTCTTTTTGGACAGGAGCGGCGACTGTCAGCGGGTTTGACAGCTGACGCTCAATTTTGCCTGCGTCGGTTCTCAAACCCGCTAACGGCTATGGGTTCAGAAACCGGACGCTGGCAAAATTGAGCGTCCGGTTTTCAACCTGCGAGCCGCGGGCCGATTTTAAAATTTTTTTTTAAATTTTAGATTATTTTTAACTTTTGGGACCTCCGACAATATCGCCATGATATTAAGTCGGAGGGTGTACAGAAAAGCAGTTTTTACTGCTTTTCTGTACACTTTCCCGGTGCCGAGAGAAATTAATGCCTACCTTTGGGTAGGCACTATTTTCTGAAAGTAAAATGTGCGGCTTGGCTGCACATTTTACTTTCTGTATTGCGCGGGAATAACTAATAGGGCCATCAACATGCATTTGCATGTTGCGGGCACTATTAGTTTCGGGGGGTTGGACGCGCATTTTTGACACGTTATTACCCCTTACTGAATAAGGGGTAAAGCTAGCACGTCGAAAACGCGCGTCCAAATGCTGGTTAACAGTGCGCTCCACCGGAGCGCACTGTACTGTATTGGCCTGACTGTTAGTAATCAGATCAAAAGTTTAGGTGTTTTCCTAAACAGTACTCTCGTTTAAACCTCAATTCAAGCATGTTTTAAGACAAGGGTTTTTCAGACTTCGTCTGCTGGCTGGTCTCAAAAAACTTCTCTTTCCTTCTGAATTTCGCACAGTACTCCAGGCTTCTATTTTTCCTGTCATTGATTATTGTAATGCTCTTCACATTGGTCTTCCATTTGCTACCTTATGCCCCATTCAACTATTCATTAACTGAGCTGCACGACTTCTGTCTGAAAAAAGGCACTCAGATCATATTACACTCACTTTAATTCACCTACATTGGCTTTCCATATCTGAACGTATCAAATATAAACTTGGTATGATAATACACAAGCAGGTCCTGACTTCTAGAACTCACTCCCTCTCGATATGCGAAAATGCAACTCTGGCAAAAACTTCAGATCTCTCCTTAAAACAATTTAATTAACATTTGCCTATTTTTAATTTTTTTTATTCTATGTTTTGTGATGTTATATTATTTCATTTTGTTATTTTATTAAGCTTATTATTGTTGTTTTTATGCTTGTTCTTTTGCAAATCGCCTAGACCTATTTTGCATTAAGCGATCTATAAATTTAATAAATGTAAATGTAAAATGTTGCTGATTTTGTCACCTGCACCAGCTCTTTAGGGCCTTGGTGTAGTAAAATATGAGCAAAGAATATGCCCAGACCTTCTTTATTCATGCGCTAAAAGAAAAGATATCTCCTGATGCAGTAAGCTAATAGGGCCGGATTTTCAAAGGGTTACACGCACAGGGCCTATTTTCAAAAGGCCCAGCGATGCACGTAAAGCCCGGGAAGCATGTAAGTCCCAGGGCTTTACTAAAGGGGCAGGGCAGGGTCAGAGGCTCCCAGCACAGCGACCATTTGCCGCTGTGCCAGGGATTGAGTGCCGGAAGTAGGCCAGCGCTCACAACTTACTTCAGCACCAGGACTGAAGTAAGTTTTAGAACAGAAACCAAAAAAAGAAAAAGGTAGGGGGGGAAAGGGTGGGGGAGGTAGGGGAAGGGAAGGGAAGAGAAGGTGGGGTGGAGGGGTAGGGGTAGGGGTAGGGAACGGGGGAAGGCAGCGCGGCTCAGCACGCGCAAGGTGCACAATTGTGCACCCCCTTGCGTGCGCATGTTATAAAATTGCGTATCCGTGTGTGCGCGGGTAGTGCGCGTCCAGGGACACACTCGCGCAAGTTTAAAAATCTACCCCATAGTGTGCAAATGCATTGAAAGTTATAATAAGCATGTAAACCTAAAAATGTACACAAAAAATGAATAGCATGCATAAATCAAGTTTAATGTGCAAACCATGTTTATATAAAACATAATTTATGTATACAATTCACAATTTAGGGACACAAACATAGTTAATGCACACAAAACCTGATTCAGGAGCATAAACCATGATTTCTGGGCATAAAAATTAGCAGCACAATATGAGGAGCTCAAAATTTGTGCATCTTGAAACTATGCTCCTATGAGTTGCGTGCACAATACATGAGTTAGGAACACATGTTATGTGTAACCCCTGCTAGAAGTACATAAAATAAAAACATGTGCTGTGAGGTTCTGATCCTTTCTTGCACTGGTCTGTGCATTCAAAAGAAAAATTGTTTAAGCAGATGACGTAGCAGATGCTTTTCTTGATGATCTTCCTCACTGGCCAGGAGAATGGCATTCTCTTCTGTGGCTTGAACTGACACCCCCTTACTGGAAACTGGCTAACTCTTCAGACCTGACAGTCTTCACAGGCCTTGTTCACCTCAAGCAAACCCTAATCCTGGGATAAAGGATTCAGTCCAACCTGTGGAATGCGGATTCTAATCATGCCAAATGTATTTAACATGAAAATAGGGATATTCAAGAGGTTCCACACGCTTCCACAGAGAAAGTTACAAAAGCAGCCATTAGCAGAATAAAATACTTTAGCAGCCCCACAAACTCCTCAACACAGGGAATTCATTCCTGTCACCATTCAGTATAATGCATCTGAGAAACCAGAGCAGGCTGCTTTTATTGACGTGTATTGTACCTGGTGACCACAGCTAGGCGTAAGGAGACATCTTAAGATTCCCCTAATACATATTTTTGAAACAAGATAAAAGAAGCCACTCTGGCCACCAATGAGCTATGGGACAGGGCGCCTGGGTTGCACTACTACTAGTCATCAGTTTTATAGCGCTACTGGACATACACAGCACTGTTCAGATACACATAAGGGATAGTCCCTGCTCTCTGGAGCTTACAATTAATTTTGTATTTTTATTCCTCCTTTTGTAGTTGGTCAGCCCTTGAAAGTGGATTACATACTGAATGGTTAGTCAAATTAATGGATTATATTATAGGCAAGGAAGCACTAAGCAGCATTATATTACAGCAGTTTGAATGCATTATGGTGTGTTCATCTAATAGAGGATAATCATGATTTACACAGTTATGATTTGCAAAGAACAGTTTATTCAATTACAGTTACAGTTTATTCAATTACAGTTACAAAGAGTATCTTATTTAATTAGTTCAGCAATTATTACATCTGATATGGGTCGGTTAGGTCAGATTCAGAGCTCATCTAGTTTGTGTGCACTGTAGTGTATCGGTAGATTTGTTTTTTTTGAGGTGGAGGGAAGACCAGGGTGATAATTTATTCTACAGCATGCTGGCCTGCTAGGGAAACAGCCATGTTTTAGCTGGCCTCGAAAATCACCACAAACATTGATTCCTTGTAGGTAGAGAGAGAAATGCATTCCATAGTTCTGGTGCTGCTCCTGTGAAAGCTCTGGTTCTGGTTTGTTTTTTTAATCAGAGAATTTTGAGGAGTAGCTAGTTGTTTTTGGCTTGAATGGAGATTTTTTTTTTTGTGGGTGATATTCTTTTACCTTCTTGGTTAGGCATGTGAGGGCTAGATCCTAGAGGGTTTAAGAAGGCATGGTCCCATTTCCAGCTACCTAAGTATAACCCAACTCAGGGTTTGGGCTGAATTCTAATGGGGCCATAAAAATCCTGGGGCTGAGTTCCAGCGTTACTATCATTAGTCTTTTTGCCCTGAGGTATGGGTTCCTGACCTCTGGGGGAAAGGATGTCCTTCAAGTCCCACGGCATGGGTGTGGAATCCCTTCTTTGAATGTTACTATCAGATACTCTGAAAGAAGGGGTTTCAAATAAAATGTTTATTGTGATTTGGTGCAAATCACTTTGCCTTTGAATCTGACACCACTCTTTTTAAGAAAACTTTCAAAACATTTCTTTTTAATGCAGCCCTTGATGGTATAAGTTACTTTTAACATGGCTCTCTGTTGGTTGGCTCACAGACTGAGTAATATTATGGCATATTTAACAGATTTTATGTTTTTTATGTTTGTTTCTTATTGTTATTTTATGGTTTTATGTATTTTATTGAATATTTTAAATTGCTTATTCATATTCAAGTACATTTTCAAAGGCCCGCGTGCACAAATACCAGGGTTTATGCAGGTGGCCGGGCCTTGCGTGCACCGAGTGCATTTTATAAGGGCGCAGCCATGCGCATAAACCCCAGTATGCACACAAATGCCAGACCTCTCAAAGAGAGCTGGCTGGGGGGGACGGGCCAGGACAGCGACATTTGATGCTGTCCCGGGGAAGCGCTCGCCGGCAGCTGGCCAGCACATGCAGATTACTTCTGCTTCAGAGGAGACGTAAGTACTGAAAAAGAATTTGGGGCTAGTTAGGTTAGGTTTAGGGGGTGGGGAGGAGAGGGGAAGAAGGAGAGGGGAAGAGGGAAGAAGGTTAGGTAGGGGGATGGGGAAGTTTCTTCCCAGTCTACTCCTTAATTGGAGTGGACTGGGAGGGAACTGGGGGAGGCCCGATTGTGTTGCCACATGTATTTAGAGAAAATATCTCCCCTGCGTGCGCCTCCTGCAATTGTGTGCGTGGATTTTAAAATCCGGCACGTGCATGTTATAAAATCGACATGTCCATGTGCACACGCCGGGAACCGCACACACAAGGACAGCCAAGTGCTGCTTTTAAAATTGACCCCATTTTTATTATTTGACAAAGTCAAATAATTTGAACACACCGGCAGTGAGTCCAGCCTGTTCTTTCAGTGTACCTACCCCGAGGAATAAATATCCACTTATATTTTTATAATATTATGTATGTATTTTGTAATCCGATTTGATCTGTTGGATGATGCGGAATATAAATCCTGAAATAAGTAAATAAATTCAATAATTAAGTTGCATAAACAAAGTGATATCCAGTTACTTCCATGTTTAGCTGTTCTATTGGAGGCAGATTAAAGGTATCTCTAACTCAGTGTCCCTCAGTACTGGATCCTGAGACTGGTGTTATGGAACCCTGCCTGCGAAGCTAACTCCCGCGAGCAGGCTGCACTCACCTTCCCCCACGCTGCTTGCCCGACGCGGCATAGACGCCACTGGAGTCGGGCCTTCCCGCGCAGCTGGAGCCGCGGACTTGCCTTCCCCTGCGGCCCGGAGGCCACCCATCGGGTCTCCTCTTCACCATGGCTGGACTTTCTGCTCCTCTTCGTGGCACAGGAGCCGTCGCCGACGCTGTTTCCATCTTCGCGGCAGGAGGCCGCCTCCCCGGGCTCGAGTAGCAACTGGAGCCACCCCCGGGGTCTCCTGCAGCGGCGGGAGCCGCTGCCATCATCAGGGCCTGCATCCTGGCCCAGCCCTTCTCTCTATGCGAGGACGTCGGTGCAGGCCGCTGTCCGCGGTCCTGCACAGTTCCTGCTTCCTTCCCCTTAGGCGCCGGCGCGCATCTCTCTTCAATATTTAAAGGGCCAGACAAAGGATGTGTGCTGGCCCCACATATGGATGGTCCAAGAAAACAAACCGGTAACCGATCCAATGTAGCGGACAGCAGAAAGATGAAAAGATGGAATCGGTAAAAAATGGACTTTATTGAAACTTGCCCGACTCTGGCCGAGTTTCGCTCTATCGAGCTGCCTCAGGGGCTGTGGCACATACATATAAACAATTAAAAATACACACAAACATAAATATTTGTACCAACAAATAAATATGATATAAAAATATTTAAAACATAATAAATAATATAAATACACAACTACATAAAAAGTACAGTGCATGGTTTTTGTGTGTATGACATAACAATTGTTGCATAAGACAATTATGTCTTTGGAAGTACAGATACTGATAACTGAAATATCAAATCAAAAAAAATTGGAGAGAAAAGTGAAAACGCATATTACAAAAAGACATGGTCTATGACAATTGTAGCAATGCAAAATGCACTTCATCAAACAGCCTGGGGCTGGTACATGCAAAATATGAAGAAGAAAAAGAAAATAGGTGAAAAAATAAATGAAAAAATAAATAAAACATGTAATGTATTGATGACTCAATCGATGTGAATAGTTATTAATAAAATTGTTACAATAAAAATTCATGTGATACACAGTGTACAAAGACAATAAAACTTAATCTTGTACCTTATTGAACCATTTAACTTGGCTCTATATAATTCCAATGTTTTTCAAGGATGAAGGAACATGAGTCAACACACCAAATCTTGACGTATTCTAGGACCTGTCATTTGCGATTCATAAGTCACTTGTACAAGCGGTGTTGATGCGATTCTTACAAAAATTTCTAGTTAGCTTGATGACCTCAATACATTCAAAATCACTATCAAGGATTAATGTAAAAAATATGATGAACTCACATATTAGTAAAACTCAAAAACTACATGCTTCCATTCTAAAATACTTTTACATATGAGGCACAAAGCTAGCATCTTATATTATTAATATCAGGCTACTATATTTCTCCCTATGAAATCCATTGAACCAACTAAACAACCATGGATGGAGAAATACAATTATAAAAATATAAATTAATAAGAAAACATAGAATCACATCGTGTTACAAAACAAATAAATAATAAAATTCACTACATTTCAATTTGAGCAGCAATACTTAGAAAAAGTATGTTTAACTTAGATCGGGTGGTGTACGGGGGCTGTCCGCACAGGCACACGTCAAACAAGTCCAAACATCATATGGTGATGAAAACAAATCCAATGAAAAATCGCTGCATTTCTAGTTTAATAGTGACTGTTCTAGAGAGAATGGCATGCAGTGACGATCCGCACAAATGCATACGATTGAATCTATGAAACTACACAATAAAATTGCAACACTTACCAAACAATAAAACTCACCACATTTCAATATGAGCAGCGATTCTTAGAAACAGTATATTTAACTTTAATCGGGTGGTGTACGGGGGCTATCCGCACGGACACACATCAAATAGGTCCAAATATCATGTGGTGATGAAAACAAAACCAACCAACATCAAATTAAAAATCCAATAAAAAATTGCTGCATTTCTAGTTTAATAGTGACTGTTCTAGGGAGAATGGCGTTGCTTAAGTGGGGCGGCATACAGTGACTGTCCACACATATGCATGCAATAGAATCTACGTAACGACAGAATGAAAATGCAACACTTATCAAAAAATAACTGGAAATACAATCGCTAGCTGATAGAACTAAAATAAGCATTAAACAACAGGATATCGACTTGTAATCTTTACCTTCAATAGAATGGCACCCAGTCATATACTGCTCTAACAAACGCTGCGAGAACCAGTCTGTGCCTGTATTCAGCCTTTATGCATCCCGCTTCTCAATTAAAATCTCGCGAGAACAGACGCATATATAGACAAATTAGTGTGAACAATGAATAGGCTCACTGGAGCTCTGAGTAATGGAAAATATTAAGTTTATATCCTCATAAAAAACTCTTGTGTATCCACAGTAAATTAAGCCGGATAATTCTAATTGGATCTGTGAAGTGATATGATGATATAACATGTAAACATATATTAGCAAGGGGAGAAGAATAAAACAAATATGTGTGGCTCGTAATTTCAATGTGTGACCCATATTCCTTCAATTATCCAACTGCTGGAAAACAGATAAAATGTAAACATGTAAAATCACAAACCAAACGCTCTTAAAAACAGCACTATTGAAAAACAACAAACAAGAAACGGGAATTGAATGAACCGAATTGAATGAAAATATGTAAACAAATATAAATAAACAACAAAAATAAAAATGAAAATAGACATAAATATAAATAATAATAAAAATAAACAATGTGGAAAAAAAGGGGGAAGGAGGGAGGGGAAAGGGGGAAAGGGGGGAGGAAAAGAAGGGGAAGGGATGAAGAGGGAACAGGATAGGAGGGCAAAGGGAGGGGGGAAATGGGGGTGGGGGTGTGGAGGAGGGAAGGGAAAACAAAGAAAAGGGGGGAAGGGGGGAAGGGGAGAAGGAAGAGGGGAAGGGGGCACAAAGAATGGGAAAGTAAATGCGCAAAAAATATACAAATGAATAAAATGAATTAAACCAAAACGGGATTCAATGTATAGCATGTACTCATGAATATATGAACAACATTTTTTAAAAAAATATAAAAAAATGCCATATGTTAACAACTGGGGTGTGTGTGAATGATGTAAAATAAAGATCTAAAGGTATACACTGAGATCTGTTTCACCATTGAGACCCATGGGGGAAAGGGTCTTAAAATCAAAAATGAATTGTTGTTCCAATCTTAATAGCAAATTATCAAAGTCACCCCCCCCCCCTCCAATTCTTTAGCGGCTGTTTGATGACACAAAATCTATAGTCTGTGAAACTATGACCCATCTCTACTGAATGTGTAACCAAAGGTTTTCCCTCGCATTTTCTATTAATAGCGCTCTTGTGCTCTGTAATTCTTCTATTAAATTGTCTTACAGTTTTTCCTACATAGATTTTCTCACATGGACACTTAGCTATGTAGATCACGCCTATGCTTTTGCAATTAGTGCGACCACTAAGCTTGAAGATTTTGCCAGTGTTGGGGATGAGCACAGATCGTGTTTTGAGATTAACTGAACATACGCTACAATTCCCACAAGGACCATGTCCTGTCTGGTCATTGCTAGTATGTTTGATAGATGGTAAGGCTGAAGGTGAAATATATTTTGATATCATATTTATTTGTTGGTACAAATATTTATGTTTGTGTGTATTTTTAATTGTTTATATGTATGTGCCACAGCCCCTGAGGCAGCTCGATAGAGCGAAACTCGGCCAGAGTCGGGCAAGTTTCAATAAAGTCCATTTTTTTACCGATTCCATCTTTTCATCTTTCTGCTGCCCACATATGGATGGACTTCCTGCTTGAGCCCTATATAAGGGCTGCTCCGTTACTTCAGTCTTGTCTTGCATCGGAGTTACTTCACTCTGGAGGCTCCTGCCTGCCAGAGCTCCGTCAGGTCTTCTCCGTGGAGCTCCTCTTTGTTTCGTCTCTTCATGTCAAGCCATGTTCGTGCCTGAGGTCCCCGTCCAGGTGTCCTGGTGTCTCGTCTTGATCCTCTGCTTCCTGATGTCCTAAGTTCCTTGGTGTCCTGCTCCTATGTCTTCAGCGCTCCTGAGCCTTCTGGTCCTGTCAGGCCTTGCTTCCTCGGATGACGTCTTTCCCGAGCGTGGAGTGGCCTGCAGGTGGAATTCGTTCCTGTGCTCCTGAGCCGTCATGTCCTGCCAGCCTTTGCGGAGCTTCGGATGACTTATGGCTCCGTAGTCGAAGTTCTGCCTCGGCTGGATTCTTCCCTGCGCTCGTCCCGTTCTCAGCGTGGTCCGTGACCAGCCTCCTCGGGCTGTGTAGGGTGCGCAGTGGGACAGGGTAGTCCACGACCAGTCCCGCGGGTGGACTGTGTAGGGCGCCCTGAGAGACAGTGCCAATGTTCACCCTCCCAGCTCTCGTCTCGTCTGGACTTCGTCAAGTTCCTCATCTCGTCCTGGATGCCGTTGCATCAGTCTTGGTGTCATGTCTCTGCTTCAACGTCTTGTTCCTGATGTCGTCGCATCGACCATTTGTCCGTGATGTCTTCACATCAGCCTTGGTGTCATGTCTTCAACTACCTTGATGTCATGTCCTGTGCCAGCCCTCGTCTCTGATGCCATCTGCATCAGCCTTGGTGTCATGTCTTCGTCTGCGATGCCGAAGCATCGACCTTGGTATTGTGTCTTCATGTCAAGGCCCATCTGCCTTCGTCCTCAGGCCAGGCCTGCTGCTCCATGCCGATCCAAGCGGCAGGTCTGAAAGGGCTCGGAATGGTCAGAGGACCATTCACATTCCAACATCATCTTGTTGTTGGCCTTGGGAGCTTGCAGGCCTGGCAGAGGGTAAGACTGTCAGCCATGCTGGAACAAGCCCCTCTTGATCTGGGCAATGAGGTCTGCTAGACCTTCCTGGCCTTCTTAAGCAGGGGACACAGCTTCCCAATAAGGCACAGGGTCTTCAACAGGAAAACTCACACAACTTTTTCTAAGGCAAAATCTCTTTCTCACTCCCAACTATCCCTTACAGCTCTGTAAAGGTACTGGCAGGGCAGTGCCTCTCCCTTCATGATCTAGGCAGAGGCCTGAACTGAGAAAGAACACCAAAAATACTCCTGATCCTTCCAAAAGGAACTCCAGACTGCCATACTCCTACCTAAACTCTTCCTCTCTTATGATACAGTGGAGGCAGCAAAACACTGCACGGAGCGGCAGTAGCCTCAGAGGCATTCAAACACTGCACGGAGCAGCAGTAGCCACAGAGGCATTCACGGAGCGGGATGCCAGTGGCCAGTAGTTATTGTTCCACCTTCACGGAGCGGAAGGATGGAGGGCTGCTATCTCAAAAAAAAAAAATAATAATAATAACAGGGGTGGGTAAGAGTATGGGGCAAGGGTGTGGCCTGCTTGTTACAGCAGTTGCTACCCCTGATTGAGCTGGATGTCACTTGGATGCAGATATGGCGCTGCTCTCTAAATTGGTGGTGGGGTGGAGGGGAATTAGGGCTGGAGGGTACTGGAAGCCAATAGTAACAGGTGGGAGAGAGAAAAAGGGAAATAAAAATGGATAAAGTGCGTAACTTGCTGGGCAGACTGGATGGGCTGTTTGATCTTCTTCTGCCGTCATTTCTATGTTTCTATGTTAAGCTCATCATTCCAGGTAGCCACAGGGGAGGTCCCTTCTCCTACCTCTCTAACCCCACGGTAGAACTAGAGTCATCTAGTGGAAACCCAAAAGATCTCTACATGTGAAAATTCCAGTGGCCACATTTTGCAATATTTGTAGTTTGTTCATTTAGATAGTCTTGAGTAGATAATATTGCAATAGTCTAGGTTTATGAGCACCACAATCTAGTCAAGACCCACAGGCAAGACACAGAAGAGGTTTCAGTGAAGTGGAACCATTAATGAGCAAATGGAAGCAGAAATAGGGTTAAGATGATCTTATGTCCCAAAATTCATCAAGGATCAATACATTTAACGCTGCCCTCTAAGCAGGGAATTTTGTAACAGCCTGCACAGATTTAAAGTCACCAGTATTCACCAGTATTCAAAGGGAAAATCCACGTGTGCTTTCCAAGGGAAAATTATCCCACCAAAACTACCCGCACACAATTACACCTGCTAATATTTGTGCACAGAGTTTCCAAACATACTTTTAAAAGCGCAAAACATATGTGCGGAAATATAAACCCCCTCCCCATCCCTGACCCCCAAAATGTCTCTGCTCATTGTGGGTGAAAGTAATGACATATAGGCCCTAAACAGGGCTAGTGCAAGAGTATTAGGAGCACTATTGCAAGCTAATTTGCACACATTAACAGCGCTGCTTTCATGCGTAAACCTAGCTAGTATGCACTAACAGAGATTTTAACGTGTGCTAATGCACTTTCATACATTGACTCCCTTGGTCTATTTAGCACACTTTTTGCAACAGTTGACATGGATTCCATGACTAGATGAATGACCAGGAAACCCATCGCTACTTCAATAATTGTGAAATAAACTACTTTTAACAGAAGTTTGATTTTAATGGGATCTCCAGTACATGAGCTCCACAATATAACTTTCCATTAAGGGTAAAACGCTTTTTCCCTTCTGTGTCCTTAATACACAGAAGAGTTACACAGTGTACATTTTGATCAGTTTTTGCAAGACAATATCATCTTAAATCAATTTCAGTTTAGATTTAGTAAACAGATAAAACCCAGAAATTCTCCTTCTGTCATGCCTTGACATCCTCAGGAGAGATTTCAATAGAAGTCAAAGTTTTGTGCTGGTGTGCTTAAATATTTCTGCAGCATTTGACCCAGTCAATTATACTGCTCTTCTTTACCACTTGAGAGAATGTGGCATTGACGGTAAGGTTTTGGACTGGTTTACCTCGTATTTAACAGATCAGACTTACCAGGCGTCTAGTGCAGGAAGGCATTCATCATGGCATCCCCTGAAGACTGCTGTTCCACAAGGCTCAGCCCTTTCTGACACTCTTTTTAATATCCACCCGGCCCTTCTTTGTAAACTGCTGGCTGGACTTTGTAAGGGATACCAGTCATACGCAGATGATATACAATTTGTTCTCCCTGTATTGTCATCCTGGGCTGAAAAGTATGAAGCTGGCTCCATTCGTCTGTCAGTGGTTAAATGCTGGCTAGTTCATAATATGCCGGCCCTGAACATCAGAAAGACTGAAGTTATGGTGCTAGAAAGCTCCGATAAATTGGTGATGCTCCCCTCTTTTGTTTTTGAGAATGTCTCTATCCCCGTGGTAGCCCAGGTGAAGAGCTTGGGTGTAATCTTAGATCTGAATTTATGTATATCTGCTCAGATGAGGGCAACTGTATGCTCTGGAAGGCTGATGCAATACAATGCGCTCAGCTGAGCGCACTGTATAACACGCAGTTGGACGTAAATTGTATAGGCACTAACAAATTCCCTTATGCAATAAGGGGATTACCGCCTCATCAATGCATGACCAACGCAGAGTGAATCTAATAGTGCTGATCACATGCAAATGCATGCGAATGAGGCTATTAGGTATTCTCTCCCGATGCAAAGAAAAAAATGAGTGTCTAGGATGCACATTTAGGGCCGGATTTTAAATGCCCTGCGCACGTAAATCCGCCGGCGCGCGCACAGCCCCAGGACGCACGTAAGTCCCGGGGCTTCGTAAAAAGGCGAGGGAGGGGGCGTGTCCGGGGGCGTGTCTGGGGCCAGGGGGGCGGTTCGGGGTGGGACCAGGGGCGTGGCGCCGGCCTGGGGGCGTGGTCGAGGCCTCCGGACCAGCCCCTGGGTCGGGTGATGGCGCGCCAGCAGCCCGCTGGCGCGCGCAGATTTACATCTGCTTTCAGCAGGCGTAAATCTGCCAACAAAAGGTAGGGGGGGGGTTAGATAGGGCCGGGGGGGTGGGTTAGGTAGGGGAAGGGAGGGGAAGGTGCGGGGTGGTGGAAAGAAAGTTCCCTCCGAGGCCGCTCCGATTTCGGAGCGGCCTCGGTGGGATCAGGCAGCACGCGCCGACCCCGGATTTTATAAGATACGCGTGGCTACGCGCATATCTTATAAAATCCAGCGTACTTTTGTTCGCGCCTGGTGAGCGAACAAAAGTACGAGCTCGCGCAAATTAATAAAATCTGCCTCTTAGTGATCAGAAATTAACACCCACCTGGAGCAAGTGTTAATAGCTGAGCACTCTTAAAACTAGCACAGAAAAGCAGAAAAAACTGCCTTTCCGTGCTGCCTCCTACTTAATATCGTTGAGTAGGAGGAAAAACAAAACTGTGAGGCATTTAGGAAAACCGACACTGATAAACTCTGTGTCGGTTTTCCTAATTGGCGGATGGCCGATGCCGATCAGGTTCTCGTTAGCAAGGAGGCACTAGGGACACTAGGGGCTTTTTTTTGCCTTTCAGGCCGATACAGTAAAGCTAGCGCATCAAAAACGCACATCCAACCCCCCCCGAGACTAATAGCGCCTGCAACATGCAAATGCATGTTGATGGCCCTATTAGTCATTCCCGCGCAATACAGTAAGTAAAATGTGCAGCCAAGCCGCACATTTTACTTTAAGAAATTAGCGCCTACCCAAAGGTAGGCATTAATTTCTGCCGGCGCCAGGAAAGTGCACAGAAAAGCAATAAAAACTGCTTTTCTATGCACCCTCCGACTTAATATCATGGCGATATTAAGTCGGAGGCCCCAAAAGTTAAAAAAAAGTTAAAAATAAAAAAAAAATTTTAAATGGGCCCGTGGCTCGTGGGTTGAAAACCGGACGATCTATTTTGCCGGCGTCCGGTTTCCGAACCCGTGGCCGTCAGCGGATTTGAGAACCGACACCAGCAAAATTGAGCATCGGCTGTCAAACTCGCTGACAGCCGCCGCTTCCATCAAAAAAGAGGTGCTAGGGACGCGCTAGTGTCCCTAGCGCCTCTTTTTACCGCGGGCCCTAATTTAAATAAATTAAGTTACTGAATCACGCGCACAGGAGAGTGGTCTGTGCATGTGCCGGGAGAGCGGGGTTTACTGTATCGGCCCGTTTGTTATTTCTGCCTTTTTTTGTTCTGTTTTATTTATGTTTTTCTGTGAGCTGCCGAGAGCCATGGATTGGCAGCATACAAATTCTTGAATAAATAAATAAATAAATGAAGGATAAAATATCTGTTGCCATCATTGTCCCTGATATAAAAGTTACAAAAGTTATAAAAGTTATCCTTAAATGAAGGATAAAAAGTCTGCTTCCCTCACCATCCCTGATACACAGGATACACTGAGTAACTTTATCGGAAGGATAAAATGCCCGTTCCCCTTACTGTTCCTAATACATAGTTTCTGCTGTGGAATGGCTCACAGCCTTCTATTGGCACTGGCAGTGATCTCTACATAAACCATGGGAGGAGCCCACAACAATTTCAGATTCAGAGAAATCAAGTGCCTTCTCTTCCTCTTCTTGCCTCTGCTGACAGTGTCTAATCTTCTCTTGGATGAGACCCAGGTTTTGAAAAGGAGCAGCTGAGTCTGATCTGCCTTCTTCTCTGCACGGAAGAGCTGCCCCGTACAGACCCATCAGAAGACCCTGCCAGGTAACTGCTCTCAATTTTATCACTGTCACACCTAAAACGGGGAGTCCTCTGTGACTTTGTAAATGCGTCAAAGAGTCATAACTATTACCTGCATGTCCAAAAGAAAAGTTTGCTAGGGATGTGCAAGATTGAGAGTGGGAATGAAGCTTTATCTCCTCTCTTTTCCCCTCACCAGCTCCTGCATGATCTGTCACACCAGACTGCACACTATTGCTATTTCTAGCTCCTTTCAGAGAATGCACTTCACAATTATGTTTTAGGAATACATATATGCAGTCACCTCTGGAGAGAAAAAGGAAGGTAGCCGATTTTCGATTCCTAGTAGTCCATTTGTACAGTATTTCATTAAAACCTTTGCTGTCCTCATATCTCGGATTGGAATGGAGGGCGCTTAGCCAGGAATCTCTGCCCTGCTCTTTTCATCCCATCGGGCTAATTGAGATCAGAGGAACTCAAAGCCTCGCTGTAAAGATGGCAATTAGATAACCACATTGCAGAACTCTTTTTCCCTCCACTGAGTTTAATGATAATAGATGGCCAGAAGCCATGGAAGTAGAAAGGCATCACCACACTAGCCCACCCATAATGCTGCCTTTCTCCAGCTGTAAAGCTAAGGTAGGCTCTTTGGCATTTCAGATGGGATTTTAGGAGCTGTTCCCAGAACAGGTTTAAAATCCACCCTTAGAAGAGCTCTTTTGCTTTGTTGAGTGCTAGTCATTGCCTCCTGCACCTTTGGGTGTGCAGCTCAATCATAACCAGACTTTCTCGGGCTACCATACCCTAAACCTTAATTCCAAACTGCCTGGGGTAGGAGAGAGGAGTTCCCTCATTTTAATGCTACCATTCCTGCAACTGCCCTCACCTTCCTATCTCTTGTATGTCTGCCCTTTCTTTCTACTTACACCGGAAGCTCTTTGGGGAGGGAAATTCCTTTGCCCACCATGCCTGTTTCACTGGTGTATTTAAGGAGTGTCATGCAGGTCAACAGAAAGCCAACAGAGGTAGTCGGGTGTAGGTGGAATTTTTGTGAGGCTAAAAGATATTTCAAGGTTAAATGAAGGGGATCAGTTTCCATTATGTCACCTTTCTGGCATAAGCCTGACAAGCCAGGAATTGAAATAGATGAGCTTACAAAGATTTAATTTGCTAATTCTATTTCTGTGCAAAAATTTGTGCATAAACAAATTAGAAAGAAACAGAGCTGGTAGATGATAATATTTATTGCTGAAGTTCTTTATCAGCATAAACTTCCTGTTACACATCTAAACCTCTTTCCCCCACCCCACGAGCTTTTTTCTTTCACTGCTGATGTAAGGGTGCACTCTGGGGGCAGGCAGTTTCTGGCAATGAATCCCCCTGCCAAAGGAAGTAGGGGCACACGGTGAACACAGAAGCTTTTAACAACTAAAAACTATGCTAAGAATAATTTGCACATACAACTCTCTGGTTAGAACAAATTTTCCATGCAGCAAAATATATTTGTTTGTTTTTGTTACAGACTATTTTTTTATTATTTTATCAGATATAATTTACCAGCAGGACATTCTCATTGAATTCCAGATCTATATCAGTCACATTGAACCTACAAAGTCTGTCTCAGTGTTTTGCATGTTTTCCAAGAACAAGCAGGATGGCAGTCCTCCCACATGGGTGATATCATCTGATGAGCCCAGCATGGAAAACATATGTCAAATTTCTAGAACTTTGACTGAGCCTCTGAGCATGCTCAAGCATGCATTATACCGTGCATCCTCGTGGGGTCCCCTCAGTATCTTCTTTTCCGCAAAGCCTCATGTTCGCAGCAATTTTGGAGCCTCTCTGAAAACTTTGCTAAAGTTGCTTTTCTTTGTAATTTTTTGGCGAAATCGCGTGGTCAACAAGGAGTCCCCTCTTGATTCTCCCCTTATTGTCTTTAGCTAGGTTTATCAACATTTTTGGGTAAGTTTTATTTTTACAGATGTGAATCGTGTGATCGATCGTCTTAACGATCGATTTTGGCTGGGGGGGGGGGGGGAATCGGATCGTCGCGGTTTTGTTTGGTTTTTTTTAAATCGTGTAAATCGTAAATCGGGGGAGGGCGGGAAAACCAGCACAATAAAACAACCCTAAAACCCACCCCGACCCTTTAAAATAAATCCCCCACCCTCCCGAACCCCCCCAAAATGTCTTAAATTACCTGGGGTCCAGTGGGGGGGTCCCGGTGTGATCTTCCACTCTCGGGCCACGGGTGCGTTAATAGAAATAGCGCCGGCGCCATTTTGGTTCCTGTCCCCCGACGTCACGAGCGCAGGAGATCGCTCCCGGACCCCCGCTGGACCCCCAGGGACTTTTGGCCAGCTTGGGGGGGCCTCCTGACCCCCACAAGACTTGCCAAAAGTCCAGCGGGGGTCCGGGAGCGACCTCTTGCACTAGTTGCCGTATTGCAAAATGGCGCCGGCCGTATGGCCGTATTGCCGAATTGCAAAATGGCGCCGGCCATATGGCCGTATGGCTGGCGCCATTTTGTAATACGGCAATACGGCCATATGACAGGGCAAAGGTAACGCCGGCGCCATTTCTATTAACGCACCTGTGGCCCGAGAGTGAAAGATCACACCGGGACCCCCCCACTGGACCCCAGGTAATTTAAGACTTTGGGGGGGTTCGGGAGGGTGGGGGATTTATTTTAAAGGGTCGGGGTGGGTTTTAGGGTTGTTTTAGTGTGCCGGTTTTCCCGCCCTCCCCCTTCCCCTCCCCCTTCCCCTCCCCTTTCCCCCGATTTATGATTTTTGACGATAAATCGGGGGAATTCCTATTGTATATCGCCTCTAATGATTTTTGACGATTTAAAATATATCGGACGATATTTTAAATCGTCAAAAAACGATTCACATCCCTATTTATTTTGCAGATATTCCCAGGGAGTGATGTGCTTGGTGCCTGCGGTGTTACGGCTAGACTGCTGTGAGGGTAGATGGTGGACCCTTGGGCCGGCCTACCGGTGACCACAGGGCAGGCCGGGAGGCAGAGGCACGATCTGGCAAGGTTTCACCTGGAGCCTGGGGTCCCCCCGGGAGGATCCCGTAGGGACCCAGGCCCTTGGGACTTGGGCACTGCTGAGAATGTCCTGAAGAGCTAGTGCGTAGGGAAGGCAGGAGGCCCACTAGGAGCTGAGCCGGCTAGAGGTTTGCCAGAGAGTCAGAGAGACAGGCCGGGTCAGGAAGCTGGCCCAGAGGGAAACACTCGGGGCCAGAGCAGGCGGGCAGTGGTAAAGAAGTCCGTGGCAACCCGGGTCAGGGCAGGCGGCGGGCTGTAGCGAAGTCAGAAGCAAACCGGAGTCAAGGCAGGTATCAGGGAGTCAACAGGAAACGCAAACAGGAAGCAACTAGTCAGCTAGGAACCTCGTTGCAAGGCGTTTAGTGAACGACTGAACGCCGGTTATATCGGGAGCAGAACGTGACGTCAGCCGAGGAGGCGGAGCCGGGCTTCCGGGAGCTGGACGCACAAGAGGAGCCTCTTCGCACGCGCACGAGGCCGGAGGAGAACAGGCCTGCAATGGCGTCCGCCACGTGGGAACCACGTGGACGGAAGGCCTCCCGGGACCTGGGCTGGACAGAATTCTGCGGCTGCCAGAGCGGAGGTAGGCGGGCCTGAGCCCGATCAGGAGAGGGGCGGTCGGGACCGCAACTGTACCCCCCCCCTTTACGGCCCCTCTTCAGAGGGCCGGGTTTCTCAGGGTGGTCAAGATGAAACTGCTGAAGGAGGGACTTGTCCAGGATGTTATGGCTTGGCTCCCAGGGGTTGTCCTCGTCTCCGCAACCCTCCCAGGCTAGGAGGTACTCCCATCTTCGGTTGTAGAATCGTACGTCTAGTACTTCGCATACCTGGTACGTTGGATCATCAGCTATGGGAGTAGCGGAAGAGTCCGGAGGCTTGCGGTGGTAGCAGGAGAGGACCAGAGGCTTTAGCAGGGAGACGTGGAAGACGTCGTGGATCCGTAGCGAGGATGGCAACCTCAATCGGTAGGAAACGAGCCCCACCCTTTCGGCAACCCGGAAGGGTCCACAGAACTTGGGCGCAAATCTCCTAGAGGGAAGCCTCAGATGGATGTTCTTCGTACTGAGCCAGACCCGGTCTCCAGGCTGATACATGGGTGCCGGGCGTCGGTGGCGATCAGCTGCTCACTTGGCGGAGGAGGCAGAGACAGCCAACTTGTCCTGGGTTGTTTGCCAAAGTATCTGCAGTTGCTGAGCCGTCAGCTGAGCGGCCGGGGAAACACTAGGCGTGGAAATGGGGAGCGGAGGTTTAAGCTGCTTCCCATATACCAGCTGGAAGGGTGAGCGTCCGGTGGCGGCATGATACTGGTTATTATAGGCAAACTCGGCACAGGGTAGGAGCTCAGTCCAGTTGTCCTGCCTTTCATTGATGAAGGCACGCAGGAAGGTCTTTAGGGAGTGATTCATCCTTTCGGATTGACCATTGCTCTGAGGGTGGAAAGCAGTGGAGAAGCTGAGCTGAACCTTAAAGCATTTGCAGAGAGCCCTCCAGTACCGCGCGGTGAACTGCGGCCCTCGGTCAGAAACGATATCCTGGGGAAGGCCATGAATCCGGAATATGTGTTGGGCGAAAAGAAGGGCCAGTTCGGGTGCGGATGGCAGCTTGGGCAGCGGCACAAAGTGCGCCATTTTGGAGAATCGGTCGACGGTGACCCAGATTACCGTCTTCCCGTGTGACAGCGGTAGGTCGACCATAAAGTCTGTAGCGAGGTGGGTCCAAGGTTCTGTGGGAACCGGGAGAGGCTGCAGAAGGCCACACGGAGGACCAGGACTGGGTTTTTGTCGGGCACAGGTGGGAC
Organism: Rhinatrema bivittatum; assembly: GCF_901001135.1. Taxonomy (NCBI): domain Eukaryota; kingdom Metazoa; phylum Chordata; class Amphibia; order Gymnophiona; family Rhinatrematidae; genus Rhinatrema; species Rhinatrema bivittatum. The sequence goes on along the minus strand of NC_042628.1, from coordinate 58,212,742 downwards.
AAGAGCTTACGTAGATGCGGACGTCCTGCCGAATGTTGGGCCACCAGTAGAACCGGTTGAGGAGTTCCAGTGTTCGCTCCTGCCCGGCGTGGCCTCCAGTAAGGGAGTCGTGGGCCCAGCGCAGGGTCTTTAGTCGGTCTCGTCGGGGGACCACGGTTCTACCTTGAGAAAGGACCGTCAGGGCTGATAGACGGACCTTGCTGGGGTCCTGAATGTATTGGGGAGGCTCAAGGTCCTCTTCAGACATGGAGGTCCGCGACAGGGCATCGGCCCGAAGGTTCTTTGCTGCAGGGCGGTATTGCAGTGTGAAATCGAAGCGGCTGAAGAACATAGACCACCGGGCCTGACGGGGGTTTAGCCGCTGGGCTTGGGACAGAAACTCCAAGTTCTTGTGGTCAGTGTATACGGTGACTGGGTGTTTAGCTCCCTCGAGCCACTGCCTCCATTCCTCGAAGGCGAGTTTGATTGCTAAAAGTTTCTTATCCCCAATGGAGTAATTCGCTTTGGCTGGGGAGAATTTCTTGGAGAAATACGAGCAGGGTAGTAATTGGCCTGAAGCGTAGTGTTGGCTGAGGACCGCCCCAATGGCCACGCTGGAGGCATCGACTTCGACGATGAAGGGTCTCGCCGGGTCCGGGTGGCGGAGACAGGTGTCGGCCAAGAATGCCTCTTTCAAATCGGAGAATGCCTTGACGGCGGCGTCGGGCCAGCTCTTGGCGTCGGCTCCCTTTCTGGTTAGGGCAGTGAGGGGAGCGACCCAATGGGAGTAGCGAGGAATGAAATGTCTATAGAAGTTAGCAAATCCCAGGAATCTTTGAAGAGCCTTGAGACCCAGGGGCTGGGGCCATTTGGTTATGGCCGAGACCTTCTCGGGGTCCATCCGGAAGCCAGTGGACGAGATGATGTACCCCAGAAAGGGCAAGGACTCCGCCTCAAAGACGCACTTTTCTAACTTGGCATAGAGGCGGTTATCCCTTAGAGCTTGGAGGACTTGCCTGACGTGCTGGCGGTGAGATTCCAGGTCTTTTGAAAAGATTAGCATGTCATCAAAGTACTCGATGACGTGAGAGTGTAGCATCTCGCGTAAAACCTCGTTCATGAGGTTCTGGAAGACGGCCGGGGCGTTGCAGAGTCTGAAGAGCATTACCAAGTACTCGTAATGCCCGTCCCTGGTATTGAAGGCCGTCTTCCATTCATCTCCAGGACGTATACGGATGAGGTTGTAGGCCCCCCGAAGGTCTAGCTTAGTAAATACTTGGGACCCCTGGAGGTGGTCCAAAAGTTCAGGGATCAGCGGAAGGGGGTAGCAATCCCTCTTGGTAATGGCGTTCAAGCCTCGATAGTCTATACAGGGGCGGAGTGAGCCGTCCTTCTTTGCCACAAAAAAGAAGCCGGCTCCAGTGGGGGAACGAGAAGGGCGAATGAAGCCCTTGGCAAGGTTCTCTGTAACGTACTGGGACATGGCAGTAGTCTCTGGCAGGGACAGCGGATAAACCCGGCCTCAAGGGGGTGTGGTACCAGGCAATAAGTCAATAGGGCAGTCGAAAGGCCGGTTATGAGGGAGAATCTCTGCCATCTCCTTGGAGAACACGTTGGCGAAGGCTTGATACGGCTCCGGTAAGAGAAGAGATGAGCAAAGCTGGAGCGGCGGCAGAGGACGCGGGACCTGCAGGCAGTGTGCGAAGCAGAAGGGACTCCACTGGGTCAGCTGGAGGGTGTCCCATTGAATTACCGGGGAGTGACGCTGCAGCCACGGTAGTCCAAGGACCAGAGGATGCACTGCCCGCTCCAGAATCAGCAGGGAGATCTCTTCAGAATGGAGCAGTCCGGTCTGAAGGGTCAAGGGACCTGTGCAGCAGGAGATGGTCCCAGGGAGCAACGTACCTCGGATGGAAGAGATACGCAGTGGAGGAACCTTGGGCCGCGTGGGGAGCGATAGCTGGTTTACCAGGTCCGCTACTATGAAGTTGCCCTCGGCCCCAGAGTCGATGAAGGCACAAGTCTGGAGTTCCCCTCCAGGGTATTTAAGAGTCACTGGTATGGTGCATTGAGGAGCTGAGCCCGCAAAGCCTAGGAGTAGCTCCTCAGGGTAACCTAGGCACGGTCGTTTCCCGGATGCTCCGAGCAGTTGGCGAGGAAGTGCCCCTTGCCGCCACAGTAGAGGCAAAGGCCCTGCGAACGGCGTCTCCTCCTTTCTTCCGTGGTCAGTGGGGATCTGCCCAACTGCATAGGCTCTCCGGGGGCGGCAGAAGCGGGTGGTATCTTGGGTGCTGAGGGCCGGGTGGTACTCTGGGGAACCGGTGGAGCCTTTCGATAGGAGCGTGTCTCCTTGTCTCGTTGCTGTAGACGACGGTCCACCCTTCCGGCGATATCAATTAAGTCATTGAGGTCATCCGGGAGATCTCGACCTGCTAGCTCATCCTTGATATGGCTAGCTAGACCTTCCAGGAAGATCCCCCTAAGGCAGTTGTCCCGCCAACCGACCTCCATGGCGAGGGTGCAAAAGTCTATAGTATAGTCCGCCACTGAGCGCACCCCTTGCTTGAGGTGCCGTAGTTTGGCGTGCAGGGTCGTCGAAAGCTAAGCGGAAGTTGAGAACGAACTCCTGAAGGTTCTGTAGCAAGGGATCTTGACGCTCCCACATTGGAGAAGCCCAGTCGAGTGCTTTGCCATCCAGCAGCGAGAATATGTAAGCTACTTTGACTGCGTCCGAGGGGAACTGTCCTGGCAAGAGAGTGAAGCGGACATAGCACTGGTTCAAGAAGCCTCGGCATGTCTTGATATCCCCGGCATAGCGAGTCGGTGCAGGCAACTGGGTTACCGACGCGGAGCTGGGGATGGAAGCAAGGGGCGGAGCTGGAGGCGGGTCCAGTGGGGAAGCCTCCAGGCGGCTGACCAGCTGTTCCACGGTGGCAGCAAGGGTGTCGATGCAATGCTGTTGTTGTTGGAGGCGTTGTGCCATCCCAGGGATGGCCTGTAGACCGGGAGCCTCCGCCGAGTCCATGGCCTTGCAAACTGTTACGGCTAGACTGCTGTGAGGGTAGATGGTGGACCCTTGGGCCGGCCTACCGGTGACCACAGGGCAGGCCGGAAGGCGGAGGCATGATCTGGCAAGGTTTCACCCGGAGCCTGGGGTCCCCCCGGGAGGAGCCCGTAGGGACCCAGGCCCTTGGGACTTGGGCACTGCTGAGAATGTCCTGAAGAGCTAGTGCGTAGGGAAGGCAGGAGGCCCACTAGGAGCTGAGCCGGCTAGAGGTTTGCCAGAGAGTCAGAGAGACAGGCCGGGTCAGGAAGCTGGCCCAGAGGGAAACACTCGGGGCCAGAGCAGGCAGGCAGTGGTAAAGAAGTCCGTGGCAACTCGGGTCAGGGCAGGCGGCAGGCTGAAGCGAAGTCAGAAGCAAACCGGAGTCAAGGCAGGCGGCAGGCTGTAGCGAAGTCAGAAGCAAACCGGAGTCAAGGCAGGCGGCAGGCTGTAGCGAAGTCAGAAGCAAACCGGAGTCAAGGCAGGCGGCAGGCTGTAGCGAAGTCAGAAGCAAATCGGAGTCAAGGCAGGCGGCAGGCTGTAGTGAAGTCAGAAGCAAACCGGAGTCAAGGCAGGCAGCAGGCTGAAACGAAGTCAGAAGCAAACCGGAGTCAAGGCAGGCGGCAGGCTGTAGCAAAGTCAGAAGCAAACCGGAGTCAAGGCAGGCGACAGGCTGTAGCGAAGTCAGAAGCAAACCGGAGTCAAGGCAGGTATCAGGGAGTCAACAGGAAACGCAAACAGGAAGCAACTAGTCAGCTAGGAACCTCGTTGCAAGGCGTTTAGTGAACGGCTGAACGTCGGTTATATCGGGAGCAGAGTGTGATGTCAGCCGAGGAGGCGGAGCCGGGCTTCCGGGACCTGGACACACAAGAGCAGCCTATTCGCGCGTGCGCGAGGCCGGAAGAGAACAGGCCTGCAATGGCGTCCGCCACGTGGGAACCGCGCGGACGGAGGGCCTCCCGGGACCTGGGCTGGGCGGAATTCCGCGGCTGCCGGAGCGGAGGTAGGCGGGCCTGAGCCCGATCAGGAGAGGGGCGGTCGGGACCGCAACATGCGGGTCATCAAGTGCCACCACCATCGATTTCAATATCACATCCATTTTGTTTTGTGACGACATGTTCACGTACTGGTTTAAGTGGTGCCCTCAGTGCACAAGGACTATGTCTATCATGGGCCCCTATGATAGATGTGTCCTCTGCCTGGGGGCATCACATAATGTCCGGGGTTGCAGCAAGTGCACCAGGATAATCTCCATGGGATGTACGATCCGGCTCGATAAGTTGGAATGACTTTTCAGGCCAGAGAAGACTAGTCCATCGACAATGGCATTGGAAGCAATGGCACTGAGGGACCTCAGAGCCGCACCAATGGACACTAAGCCAATAACATTGGTGGGGCCATCGGTTCCATTGGTGTCATTGGCTGCCAGGGATTTCGGAGATGTGTCATCATCTGCCTCCCCCTGGTCGAAGATAATCAGGTTCATTCTCTTCAGCCTGGGCACCGGGGAAGGACCAATTCGAACATCAAGGTAAGCCAAAAAAGTATCGGTATCAGTTCCCATTGATGCACGATTCCAGGTAAGGGGATAAACCAGCTTCTGCCACCAAAGTGTCCTTGTGGTGAGGAATGCCAGTCCTCCATTGATACCCAGGATGCACCCTGGTCTCCACCAGTCTCGATGCCCAGCACTGCTCCTCCTCTCGGTTACAATGAGGATCATCACACCTCCTGGATCCCAGCTGGTATCAGCACTCTTTGAGGAGGAACTGGAGAGGGATGTGCATATATGGCAGTGGGAAGGTGGTGCAGGTCCTCAGCATTGGGCTACCAACGGCACTGAGGCCAACATTACTCTCATCATGTTGCTGCTAGAATCCCTGCACGTGCTCATTGGCTTTTTACCAATACAGACAGTACCCGGGGCAGCATCGACACCCAGCGGGTCATTGGTCATGCCCTCGACCAGTCCGGTGTTGATCCACGGTTCCTCAGAGATAGAAATTCCCACAGTGAAACAGGTGACACAGGAGTCAGAGCTCCCACTGCTGGTTGAGTTGGCTCCTATATTGTTGGCTGAAGGCCAGACACCCAGGGTCCCATCCCCTACATATGATAGTGAGGACAAAGGCACTTATGACCTCTGGGAGGACGATTCCTCTGATGTTTCTGACGATGCATCAGATGGTCTCCCTCAGAACCATTTCCTCCTGACTAGAAGGAAGTCTCCTCTGGAAGACCTCTCCTTCACAAGATTTGTCAGGGTGATGGTGAAGGCCATCCATTTCAGCTGCAGACTGAAGAGGATACTTGGCACAAGATGCTAAATATCCTCCAGTACTTGGAGCCTCCCAAGGAGATTGTGGCAGTCCCAGTACACTAGATCCTTGTGGAGTTACTGCTGAGGATGTGGGAACACTCCCACTCAGTTCCTCCCATTAACGGGAAAGTGGACATGATTTATCTCATCCAGAAGGCTGTCGGATTCATTGTCAGCTGGTGGTTGAATTCAATCCCAAGAAGGCCAAGCTCACAGTGACCCATTCCTTGGCACCCCCGGGAAAGGATCAGAGGGCCATGGATGCTCTTGAAAAGAAAGTATTTCAGGGTGCTATGCTCATCACCTACATAGCAGCTGACCAGCTCTACATGGGCCACTATGAGTGGGACATCCTAAAGCAGGTACAGGAGGTGGCCAAGCAGCTGCCTCAACAGCAGCAGGACACCCTTCAGTCACTGGTGCATAAGGGTCTGAAGTATGGAAAACATGGAGTCCGGTTGACCTACGATGTTTTCAAAATGACATTGAGTGTCTCTGCCGCAAGGATCAGCATCTGTAGGCTCGCATGGCTGTGGGCTTCAGATCTTCATCAGGAAATGCAGGCATGACTCGCTGATGATCTGAAACTCCAAGATCTGGTCAGAGGAGGTCTTTCTTCTGCCCAGGGAGATGCTATCCTTCTCCTCCTTGGCCCCGTCAATAGCAGCAGCAGGTCCCTCATAGCCATCCCAGACAACAGAGGGCCCCAAAGCCCCAACCAGCACCTCAGTCAACTCTGGGGATGGGGGTTTGACTGAATTGCATGGAGCACATCCACGTCTGCCATACCCGGGATGATGGAGTTTAGTCAGGGGGAGGCTGCAGTTCTTCATGAACTGGTGGCCCAATTTAACCTCAGGCCAGGGGGTTCTGGCTGTCATCCACAGAGGATACAAATTAAATCTATTGATTACCCCACCAAATTGTTTCCCCGAGTCCTTTTTGGGGACCGGTAGCATATCAGGAGATACTTCTCCTCCTCTTAACAGCCAAAGCGGTCAAGTCTGTTCCACTAGGGCAAAGAGGGTGGGGATTCTATTCCTGATACTTCCTGATTCCAAAGAAAACAGGAGGACTCTGTCCCATCCTAGACTCAAGGGCCTTGAATAGGTTTCTAAAAAAAAGAGGTTTCTTACAAAAAAGGGGACTGGCTATGTTCCCTCGATCTAAAGGATGTGTACCCTCACATTGAGATCTTCCCTGGTTACCAGAAATATCTCCAAAATGTGGTGAGAAAACAGCATTTCCAGAACTAGTGTTACAGGCCTCGGAATCCTGGAAATCCACCAGGGAAGCAGCATGGTACTACAAGGCAGGACCCAGGACAAGACAAGGGCTGGTCTTTCACCTAGACAGCTTCCTCCCTTGCAGGTTGAACCCTTGGGTTCTTGGGGCCAGTAGGTCTCTGTAGCAGCAGTACATCACAGTGGTGAGTTCACACAGACAGGACATGACTAGACATGGCGAGGCTGGATAGACAAGGCTTGGACAAGGCAGGCTGACTTGGCCAGCAGGATACGGCAGAATGGAGACAAGGCTTGGCAGGCAGGACAAGGCAAAGATGGATCCTAAGCAGAACATGGAACTTCACAAGACAAGGGTGAGACAAGGCAAGGACACAACTCTGGTACAGGCAGGACTGGACAGAATACAGGAACAGACAGGCCAAGACCAACAACACAGACTAAGGCAGGACTTAGACAAGGCAGGTAAGGGAAACACTGAACAAAGAACATAGAAGTCTGAAGGCAGCAAAGCTTAGAACAGGCAGAATAGTCCCAAAGGCCTCAGGGCAGGATACAAGAGACAATAGGCCAGACAGCCTCAAGACAGAAAACAAGGCAAGATAAGCCCAAGGGCCTCAAGAAATGGCAAGACCGAAGGCCCATAGACCACAAAGCAAGGCATAAGCCAAGGCAAGAACAAGAGTTAGCTCACAGAGACAGAAGTGACACCATGAAAAGACAAGAAGCTTCTGAAAAGGCAACAGCTTCATAGTGCTGGGACTTGGGTGGCAAGGGCAGTGAGGAGTAGCTTGACAAGTCTAGTGATGAGGCTCACTGAGGGCCTCTGCTTCTAGGGAGACATCATGAAGATAGGATAAGGCTGAGTAGCAGGAGAAATCCTGCTGTTTGGGTTAGCATCAGCCGCACGTATCTTCATGAAATGCTTATCTGTGCTGGCAGCGCAACTTCGTAGGTTGAGAGTCCATGTTTTCCCTTATCTGGATGATTAGCTATTCAAAAGTACCTATTGGGCAGGAGCCATGGAGGCCATGTGCTCGCCTAACTGGGTGCTAGACTCAATAGGGTTCATCATCAACTACCTCAAGTCACATCTCAGCCCATCACTGAAACTGAACTTCACTGGAGCCCTGCTAGATACGGCTAAGGCCAAGACCTTCCTGCCCCAGCAACAGGCCATCAATCTGATGGCCATTGCAGCAGATTCAAGCGAGCCAGCAAGTTTCAGCATGGCACATTTTGAGACTGTTGGGCCACATGGTCTATTCAGTATATGTTACTCCCTTGACACGTTTGAACATGTAAAGAGCCCAACAGACCCTAAGGTCCCAGTAGCGACAAGCTACACAGGATCTATGGGACTACATCTGCATCAACCCATCCCTCCAGGATTCCTTGTCCTATGGCGAGTTAATTCCTATCTGGAATGGGGGGTTTCCTTCCAAAGTTCTCGGGTCCAAATTGTGCTAAAGACGGATGCAACCCCCCATGGACTGGGGGGCTCTGCACCCAGGGTCTATGGTCTGTCCAGGAATGACTGTGTCAAATCAATTTCCTGAAGCTCCGGGCAATCACGTATGGGCTTTCAGAGATCAGCAATCAAACAGAATTGTGCTGATGCAGACTGACAACCAAGAAGCAATGAGATATGTCAACAAGCAGGGAGCTTTGGGATCGTACCTCCTGTGTTAGGAAGCATTCCAGATATGGTTATGGGCCCTCTCCCACAGGATGGTGCTCAGTAGGGATGTGAATCGTTTTTTGACGATTTAAAATATCGTCCGATATATTTTAAATCATCAAAAATCATTAGAGGTGATATATAATAGGAATTCCCCTGATTTATCGTCAAAAATCGTAAATCGGGGGAAGGGGGAGGGCGGGAAAGCCGGCACACTAAAACAACCCTAAAACCCACCCCGACCCTTTAAAATAAATCCCCCACCCTCCCGAACCCCCCCAAAATGTCTTAAATTACCTGGGGTCCAGTGGGGGGGTCCCAGTGTGATCTTCCACTCTCGGGCCACGGGTGCGTTGATAGAAATGGCGCCGGCGCCATTTTGGTTCCTGTCCCCCGACGTCACGAGCGTAGGAGATCGCTCCCGGACCCCCGCTGGACCCCCAGGGACTTTTGGCCAGCTTGGGGGGGGCCTCCTGACCCCCACAAGACTTGCCAAAAGTCCAGCAGGGGGGGGACCTCCTGCACTCGAATCGTGTTGCCGTATTGCAAAATGGCCATATGGCCGGCGCCATTTTGCAAAATGGCGCCGGCCGTACGGCAACACGATTCGAGTGCAGGAGGTCATTCCCGGACCCCCGCTGGACTTTTGGCAAGTCTTGTGGGGGTCAGGAGGCCCCCCCAAGCTGGCCAAAAGTCCCTGGGGGTCCAGCGGGGGTCCGGGAGCGATCTCCTACGCTCGTGACGTCGGGGGACAGGAACCAAAATAGCGCCGGCGCCATTTCTATCAATGCACCCATGGCCCGAGAGTGGAAGATCACACCGGGACCCCCCCACTGGACCCCAGGTAATTTAAGACATTTTGGGGGGGTTCGGGAGGGTGGGGGATTTATTTTAAAGGGTCGGGGTGGGTTTTAGGGTTGTTTTAGTGTGCCGGTTTTCCTGCCCTCCCCCAATTTACGATTTACACGATATTTAAAAAAACAAAACCGCGTCGATCCGATTCCCTCCCCCCCAGCCAAAATCGATCGTTAAGACTATCGATCACACGATTCACATCTCTAGTGCTCAGAGCCATGTATCTGGCAGGTACACAGAATGCAATTGTGGATGGACTGAGTCACTTCTTTCAACATCACAAATGGTCTCAGGACCTAGGGGTAGTGAATTGGATCTTCCACCTGTGGGGAAGCCCAGAGGTAGATCTGTTTACTACTCCTTGGAACAGAAAAGTTCTTCAGACTGCATATGTCAGTCCAGCCTTAGCTGTCTTTACCCACTATTGGGATACAGGTCTCCTGTATGCACATCCTCCAACTTCACTGGTAGTGAAGACTTTGTTGAAGCTTTACAGGGACAAAGGGACTATGATTCTCATAGCTGCTCATTGGCCGAGGCCAATCTGATTTCCACGCCTTCAGGAGATATCGAATAGGAAACTGATCAGACTGGGGTATTCTCCAGATTTTATCACCTACGATCAAGGCAGGTGGTGGCATACCAACCTCCAGTCCCTGCCCCTCACAGCCTGGATATTGAGAGGTTGATTCTACAACCATTCAGTCTCTTGGAGAATATGTCTCAGGTGCTTGTAGCTTCCAGAAAGCCTTCCACTAGAAAGTCCTATTCACTGAAGTGGAGGAGGTTTTCCATGTACTGTGAGCAAAAGACCCTAAATCATTTTTTCTGCACTCCACAAAATCTATTTAACTACCTTTTGGAGACTGATCTCAAGACTAAGTCTGTTAGGGTTCACCTGAGTGTGATTGGCACATATCACCATGTTGTAGAGGGTAAGCCCATCTCTGTACATCCTATAGTTGTACAGTTCATGCAAGGTCTGCTTCAGTTGAAGCCTCTCCTAAAGCTTCCCACTGTGTCCTGGGACCTCAGTGTGGTTTTAGCTCAACTGATTAAAGTTCCTTTCGAGCCACTGTGCTCCTGTGATCTGAAGTACCTGATTTGGAAGGTCATATTTTTGGTGACAGTCACTTCAGCAAGCAGGATCAGTGAGCTCCAGGCCTTACTGACTTATCCACCTTACATTAATTTTTTTCACGATAGGGTGGTCCTCCGTACACACCCTAATTTCCTACCTAAGGTGGTATCAGACTTCCATGTTAACAAGTCCATGATCCTACCAACATTTTTTTGCACCAAGACGAACAAGCCCTATATAGTCTGGATTGCAAAAGAGCCTTAGACTTCTAGTTGCCGGTATATAAATACCCCCATCCTCCTTCCCCCCTCCAATACCATATACCTGACACCTTTGTGAATAGTTAAAGACCTGACACCTTGTGAATAGCTGTAAATCTAAATAATGTTTACCTATGTTTATCTACTCTAAATTATTGTAAAGCCTGTTGCTACGTTACCTATGTTTATCTACTCTAAATTATTGTAAAGCCCGTTGCTACGTTACGTTACACTGTGAACCGGGGTGATGTTTTTAACGTGCCCCGGTATATAAAAAACTCTTAAATAAATAAATAAATAAATAATAAATAAATAAATTTGGAGCAGACAGATTCCCATAGACAGCCACTCAACTTTTTGTTTCTTTTGATCAGAACAAGTTGGGGATCGTCGTTGCCAAGAAGGCACTTTCCAATTGGCTAATAGATTGTACTGCCTTCTGGATTGCATTTTGGGGGCCATGTCAAGGCTCACTCAGTTTGAACCGTGGCAGCATCAGTGGCCTACTTGTAAGCAGTCCCCATGGAGGAGATCTGCAGAGCTGAGACATGGAGTTCCATCCACTCACTCATATCTCATGACTGTCTGGATAGGGATGGCTGACACGACAGCAGGTTTGGCCAATCTATCATTCGGAACTTGTCTGAGGTGTAGAACCCAACTCTGTTCCCTCCTAGGGCACATTATTTCTGTTCAGGCTGCCCCCCTCCTGTTACCAACAAAACATTGTTGTTCTTGTTGTGCCCATTGGTACTTGTTTTTTTGGTGCCTTTTATGTTGGGGAGCAACCTGTAGCTATGGATTCACCATGTGTGAGGACTGCCATCCTGCTTGTCCTTGGAGAAAGCAGAGTTGCTTAACTGAGGATAGCAGGATGTCATTCCTCATGAAGCCTGTTCACTACCCTCAGAGTTGAGTTTCCATTTTGTGAGTTTTGCTCTTATTTTATTTTATTATTTTAATCCTCAAACTTTGACATGCGCTTTCCATGCTGGGCTCCATCAGGTGATGTAATTCATGTGTGAGGACTGACATTCTGGTATCCTCAGAGAACACCTGTTACAGGTAAGCAACTCTGCTTTATGTATTCAAAATTAGCAATCAGCATTCAGATATATCAAGGCTTCCAGGGCTGGTGGAAGGATATCAGGCACCCTAGGCGAATCTTCAGCCTTGCATCCTCTCCACTCCTCCCAATTTACCTACCAGTTGATACATGAGGAGAAAGCGAGAGAAACAGCAGGAGCAGTGGCTGCAATAGCTAGCCGTCTAAGGCCTGACCTGGTAATGAAATGAGCAGTAAATGGGAGTATGTCTTGACAGCCCCCATCCAATCAAAAGAGGAGAGAGATCTGGGAAGATAGAGATAGCAGAAGCACTTCCGCTTAGCTGTCACTGTTGATGAACAACAAGGTACACCCAGAAGTACTGGACATTCCTTAAAAGTGGATGGGTGGCACCCAGAAGTTTCTCGGATTTTGCCACCCTCCAAAGTTTGGCACTCTAGGCCAGTGTTCCCAACCCTCTCTTGCAGACAACACCTATCCGGTCGGGTTTTCAAGATATCTGCAATCAATATACATGAGATAGATTTGCATACATTGAAGACACAGTATATGCAAATCTATATCATGCATATTCATAGTGGCTATCCTGAAAACCTAACAGGATAGGTATACCTTCAGAAGAGAGTTGGGAAATCCTGCTCTAAGTGACTGCATATTCACCTAATGGAAGAGCCGGCCCCGTTTTTTTCCATATGAAAAATGTATTATATCACTTTTATCCATTACTATGTTGATGGTGCTTGTACAAAAATCTCAGTAACCAATATACACTATTGTTACTATTGAGGCAAAAGCTGGATAACTCAGACCATATTTATCTTTTACTATATCTAGATACGAGTGTGAGAGACAGATATATTTCTTAGCTAATTATTTTTCTCAATATTTATCCAATACATAAATTATTTTATCAAAAAAACTTGGCTCGCTGGGCAGTATCAGCATCCCATATGTTAAGTGAGAGGAAAGAATTCATTAACATTTTCTGTTTTTACCTTGGTAATACAGAACTCATGGATTCCAACATAACCCTAATGATCAATAGCATGAAAAAATCCAAGGAAGAAGGCACTATTGATATAGAGAAGATCATGGATTATACCCAAGTCTTCTTCTACAGTGTTGTATTTGTCCTGGGAGTGCTTGGAAATGGACTGGTTATCTGGATCACTGGTTTCAGGATACGCAAGACAGTCAACTGTATATGGTTCCTCAATCTGGCCATAGCGGACTTCCTTTTCTCCTTCACCCGCTCTATTCCCCTGGTAAAGAATGCCTTCTTCTCCTACTGGCCATTTGGTGACTTCTTGTGCAAGGCCAACAGTTTCATAAAATACTTCAATATGTTTGGCAGCATTTTTCTCTTGGTCTTCATCAGCTTGGATCGCTGCACCTCGGTGGTCCTTCCAGTCTGGTCCAAAAACCATCGAAAACCAAGGCTGGCTTGGGTGCTTGGTGCTTTCTCCTGGGTATTGGCTGTCATGGCCAGTCTGCCTTTCTATATCTTCCGTGGTGTGGCACTGGATTCCAAAAACAAAACCAAATGTTCAATCACGCTTTCCATCGAACTCTCACAGGACAAGGAGCTCAATAAGCAGGCGATATTTCTTTACCGATTTATTTTTGGCTTTCTGATTCCATTCCTGATCATTCTCACATGCTACATAATCATAGCTATCAAACTAAAGCAAAAGAACATTGTTAAGTCTAAGAAGCCATTCAAAGTAATCTTAGCCATCATCTTGACATTCTTCCTATGTTGGACACCCTATCATATCTTCCTCCTCCTCAAGCTTATGAATGTGAAAGGTCTAGCCATGACCATAGGGAGTCCTCTTTCTTCTTCCTTGGCTTACCTTAACAGTTGTGTAAACCCTTTCCTCTATTTCTTCATGGGCCTAGACTTCCAGAAGAAGGTGAAGCAGTCTATCTATGCTGTCTTCGTACGTTCCCTCCTAGATGAGACAGCCTACTCCGAACAGAGCCACAGAAGAAGGAGAGACACTTCCATTGACAGACTGGCAGAAATGACAGTAACGGCTAGCTGAGAGGACTACTGCTACTGCATAGCCAAAGGCGAGATATCATGTCTTCATGAAAACTTCCTTGCCTGTGGGAGAGGGGGTGTGACAGAAAAAAGGAAGCTTAATAAATATTCACATATACTGCAACAAAGAAAAAGAATGAGGGAAGACGAGAAAAAGTAAAACTGAGTGAAGAGAGCAAAAGAGGTGCAGGAACAAAGAAAGAAAGGAGAAAGACAACAAAGAAAAAGGAATACAGAAAAAACCTAAATAAAGGAGAAACAAGCTGAAAAGATGAAAAATAAATCTAACTCATCATCTAGTATTCTGCTGTGCCTGGTCTATGACAGCAATTCATGGTTTGATCTTGAATTTTTGAAACTATGTTTTCAATGTAACATTTGCTCTCGTTGGGAGTCTTATGGAGAAATGAATCATGGAGAAGATAAAAATAAGGAAAGAAAAATGAGGCACCAGAATAATGCAGATACTAAACTTCTACTAGCTGTGCCTGAGGAGAGATCAGCTTAGGGACAGTAAGATGGGGAACCCATGAGCTTGTAGTACTGAGAGCTCGGTCTGGATCATTGAATGTGGGACCCATGAGACTGTAGTACTGGGGAGGACTCAGCCTGGGGATGGTGGGTGTGGAACCCATGAGGCTGTATTACTAGGGAGGACTCAGCATGGGAGCAGTGGGTGTGAAACCAATGAAGTTATAGTAGTGGAGAGAGCTCAGTTTGGGGTCCGCATGCTCTGTCTATGATAATTGTCCATCATAGTTATAAACTAAAAAATAAAAAAACCCAAAATGTATGGTTCATGAACCCAGAAAGATTAAAGTTTGAGGGATCGGTAATGACTCTTCTGCAAAGCAAGCAGATTGTGGTGAAAATGGCTGAAAATGATTCAGTTTAGCTTCTGCTCCAGTTTTATCTGTTAGTTACCCTTCAATCTTTGCAAGAAAGCACAAGGAAAGGTAAAATAAAAGTTAAACTTATTCTGTGACTAAATGGCTAATTCCAGAATAAAAAATAATTGAGTGAAAATACAACTATGTTGTGACCTTGTTATTCTGAGAACCCCTCTGTACCTGCAACTGGTCTCACCCATCCTATGACCCTCTCCCTAGTCTCAAACAAGTGTTACAGCAGAGGGAAAAACAGACATTCAATGCCTGGTCTGTTACTTCCCTGAGCCCTGATTCCCTGGAGACTCTGAATTCTTCAGAGTCTATTCCGGGGAAGAGTCATTTTCAAAGCTATTTAGCCAGATGACTTGGACAGTCTGAAAATCTTGCCCCCTCAATCCAGCTAAAATGAAATGGGACTGGATCATGTTATTTTCCATCAAAATTTCACCTGCACCAAAAGTGGGTGCAAAGCCTGCAGGTACTTTGTACCCATAGGCAAATTTTCAAAGGTAAAGTCTATGCATTCTTTCTCTTTGAAAATCAGGTAAAAGGTCCATGGGTGCAACTTTGCACCTAGGCAAGTTTAAATATTTCCCCACCCTTAATCACAGAATCTGTGTCTCTTATTCCACAATGCTCTGCTTAATCTGTTTAGGAATGCATCTTTTTATTCCTGGTAACCGTCTGGGAAGGCGAGTTCCTAAGACTTTAAATTACCACTTTTGGGAGACTGAGCTCTTTGCTTCAGGATTTGAGTTCTTTATTTCAGTTCCCAAAATTTAAGAAATCTGGCTATCTTCCAAGCACCTTTCCAGCGAGGAGACTGCAGTGTCACGATCAGGATTCTAAATTTAATTCAAGGCATTAACCAAGCCCAAACTGAATCCTTCCCAGAAACTACAGCAAGCATGCCAGGAGTAAGGAAGCCTCCCTCCCATGCTTACTTTAATTATTGCTTGCGTTATTCAGAATTCCGTGGTATTAAACTGAGATAAGATTCTCTTGGGTAAGGCAGGCCTGCACATGAAAACTGAATTTTGGCAGATGAAACTTGGTCTTTCTCTGAAGAAAGGGGGATGCCATTCAGTACCATCGGAAGAGAGTATTATCTTGTACAAGCTACTTATTGAGCTGTGATAAATGCTAGGATTGTATCCATCCTTCCTCCTTCAGACTGAGTCATAGAATTGCTAGCAGGGGAATTCCTGCTTTAGACTTATAACTAGATTTACTACCAAATGGGTTGATCCAGTCCTGGTTTTGCCTTATTGCATGCATGAATTTGTAACTCTGATTTTCTTAGGAAAATCAATAGGAATATCATAACTGCGAACCCAAGTATGCAATAGGGTGAAACCGGAACTGGGCTAGCCTGTTCAATTTACCTGTGGTAAGGTGGCAAACCTAGTCATTATTCCCACAGAGACCCCAGCAGGAAGACGGGTAAACCCTGGCTGTATATGTTTTCTGATATTGTTGATCATGTATGTGGACCTATGCTTGCTTCTGGAAGGGGTTCAAAGTGATTCAGTTATAGTACCACTGGCAGCCGTAGTCCATCATGGGCAACTAGTCAAAACACTGTGAGCCAGTCCCCACTAGCATTAATCAGTCAACAATGGGCAACCAGACTGCACTAGCGTTGAGTGCTATGAGTAATGGATTAGTTTAGTTAAGTTTATTTATTTACTTAATCACCTTTCTAATTTAGAAATCAAGGTGATGTACTATAATTATAAAATCCAAATACAATAAAATGTAAGCACAGCATTTAAGAGAAGGTGGCAAACCTAGTCATTATTCCCACAGAGACCCCAGCAGAAAGACGGGTGAACCCTGGCTGTCACCTCCGCTCTCTACCTCCCACCCATTTATCACCATTACCCCCGGCCGCTCTACTAAACACTGAACTCTGTCAAAACACCCTCAGCTTCACCCTCCGAATCTCCTACAACTAACACCCTCATATGAACAATGTGTCTCACATCATTTATAGCATTATAATTTTACCTGTCATAGTATTAATATATTATTTTATATTGTTATCCCAAAGTTCTTATGTTTGCTCCCTGTTAAAGTTGCACCCATGTTTTAATGTATTGACTTGTTTCTAAATGTAAACCGGAGTGAAGGCCAACACTAATACTTCGGTATAAAAAAAACCCCCACATAAATAAATAAATAAATAAATAAATAAATAGTAAAGCAAATACAATAAATAACTATAAATACCATTATTAAAAATAATGAAACAGCTTACAACAACTAAAACAGACTATGAGTAAAATATTTGAGTAAATAACCAGGCTTTGATGTGATTCCTAAATTGAAAATATTATTTTTCAAGGCAAATGCCTAGCAGTAAAGAGCCCCAAAGAAGAGGTGCCTGATAGGAAAAACTTGACTCATGGCTTCCTTCTAACCTGATCTCTGTAGGGGAAGGAAGTCTTAATAACTCTTGTTGTGAAGAACATAACAAATTGCTAGGTAAATGAAAATTTGCAAGCTAAGAAGGAGATCCCTGAACATAAGGCATAAGATCGTAAATCTTATTCCCAAAATAATTGGAAGCTAGTGGAGGTCCTGTAATAATGGAATTACACGGTCATATTCTCTTTCCAACAGCATTAACAACAGATGCCATAAAACAAGCCCTCGTAAAGAATGTTACAATAATCCAGGTGGTTTATGTTAATCTAGAAGGCTCACAGTGGCTGACTATGATTAGTGCTAATGGTGACTAGTTGCCCCATTAATGTGTTCAAGTCTTGTTCTTATTATTCTTTTCAAAATGAGCTCAGCTTTTGACACTATTGATCATCAACTACTTTTTAAAGTTTGGGGTAGCTTAGCTTTAAGATTTACTTCTTTTTTTAAAAGATAAAAAATATCAGGTAGCTTAGCTTTAAGGTTTACTTCTTTTTTAAAAGATAAAAAATATCAGGTAACTTGGATTCAAAACTCTCTCAACCATGTCATTTAACCTGCGGAGTTCCACAAGGATCAATACTCTCTTCTAAACTGCCAGGTTTTGTTTTTTTTAATGCAGATGACAATCAGATTATTGCTTATTTAGACTCTAGTTGTGCTGATTCATTAAACAAATTCAATGATTGCTTGACAGAAATCACAGATTGGCTTTCTCTTGTCAAGTTAAAAGTTAGCCCCAAGAAATCAGACACCATGTGGATTTCTAGGAAGAAGGATAATTGTAAACTTTCACATCCCTTCATGGCCAAGTCTCCTATTCCTCTTAAAGATCTGTTTATTATTCTTGAAGTTAAAATTAATTCAAGCCTTATTTTTCCTATCACATTTCAAGTGTAGTGTAACACTTTTTTTTTCCGCGTTTCATTCGACGATTAAGACCATTCCTTGAACTTCATCCTTATCTTTGTCTAATTCAATCTAACCACTTTTAGAAGAGCAGTTAATGCCAACTTAGAGCTATATCCTTTCCTAAAACCAGACTGCCTAGGCTGAGATACAAAAAAAATCTTCTCAAGAAAGTCTAAAAATTGATCTAAAACTACTTTCTCTGTAACCTTAGATAAAATTGGAAGATTACAAATAGGCCTACTATTTGTTGGGATAGTACAATCAAGATCATCTTTTTTTTCAGTACTGGACAAGTTACTGTAGTTTTTAGGATTTCCGGAATATACCTTTGCTCCAAACTTGAATTAATAACCCAGGATAATATGGAGAAAGATCCAGACCTGAGTATATTAAAAACATGGGATCAAACAAAGAAGTAGTTAAATTCATCTGTTTCAAGACCAATTGAAGACCCATGACAGTTATTGGATTGAATGGTTTAGTTTGCTGGAGCTTCACCATTTACTTCTACAAGGGACCCTTAAGCGTTAGTAGAAAATTCTGCCCTGCATTTTGTCAAAAACAGAGGCAAAGTCCTCTGTTGAGGGTAAACCAGATGAAAAACTATTCTAGTATGGTTAGAAGCAACCTGTGAAACCAGTTTAAAAGTAGTCGGGATCTATTTTCTGCTTCACTGTAGCTTTTCTGAAATAAGGTATTATCAAGTGCTACTTTTCAACAAGTCAGACTTGCCTCTCTGCCACTGCTTTCACATAGACTGGTTTTGTTGTTTCAAGAGTCATGAGCCTGAATGATACCATAAGGAACAATTATCCATTCTAGGCACGCAGTAAAAAATTGGAGCTACTTGATTGTCAGCATTTTTCAGCGTGCTATTCCAGGATATAACCTGCTCATCTCAAGTCAGATTCATAAAATCCGCAGAAATGTTTAATACTAAACTAAGTTAGTCTCCAGCAACGAATCCCCACTACTACTACAGATATTAAAGGAGGATGAATTTGCACAAGTTTGAAAGTTGTTCTAATTCGAACCCTTTGTGTCTGTTTTTGAGCTGCAATATCTGCTTCAGGATCAACCACCAGTCCTCCCATTCTTGCGGAACAAGAGGGGAGGGTGAATGAGGAGGAAAGGGGTTGGATTAGGCAGCAGAGTTGCTGTTCTTTGCTCTGTGTGATGCAGACTCACCCCCTCTCCTTAGGGTGGTTAATTGCCCAGTTTGGGACTGGACTGTCCAGTTTTCAAGGTAACTGTACAATGTCCAGTTAGAGATAACTGGACACTGTAATGTCCAGTCTAAGCTGCTTGCATGGCCCTAGGACAGTGTCTGAATTATGTTGGCTGCACACAGCCAATCAGAACCTGGTATACATGACTCTGGCATCAGTCCTCCAATAAGCTGATTGTTCTTTGTCTCAGGCAGCTGACGCAGCCACAGGAGGTGCGGGAGGGAGAGGTGTGCAGAATCTGTGCATGTACCAGGGCTTCCCAAACATTTATCCAAAGTGACCCCATTTTGGAACTTGAAAATTCATATGACCCCAGAGGCATACCTGAGAACTTTTGATTTCCTTTCACCTTGAGATTGTCGAGGGTCGGGGAAGGGGGGGAGGGAGGCGATAGCAGCATATGCACAAATTTTCTCTCTCACACATTAGCACACTCACATGTTCACTCACTCACATACATGCTCATTCTCACATACTCATTCATTTCTCTCCCTTGTCCACACACATATGCACGCTCACTTCTCTCCTTGTTCCACACACATACAAGCACTCAGATACACATGCACTCACTCCTCTCCCTTTTACACCCACACACTCACTCTCTTCCAAACACATACACACTCACTTCTCTCCTTCCACACACATACATGCACTCACTCCTGTTTTCCACAAACACAAACTCACTCTTCTTCCTCTTCCATACATATACATGCACACTCACTCCTCTCCCTTTTCCACATACGCCCATAAATGAATATACTCACACACATACAACTCATTTACTTCTCTCCCTCTTCCACACACATATGCACTCTCATTCTCTCTTCTCACCTCGATTCTTATTAGCCACAGGAGCCTCTTCTTTCCCCAGGCCCGCAGGACATGTGCTCCACTTCCTCCTCCTCCTGCAGTGCGGCCCAAGGTTGTTGCTCCTCCTCCTGCATCTGTAGTTTCTTGTTTCCTGCAGGGGAGGGCAGCGCGCCTGTTCATCTCGCTTTTCACACCATTTTCCTGAGGCACAGGTACTGACGCTCCTCCTTCCTTGAGCCTGCGTTGCTCCAGACCCTTTTCCTTCCAGCCTTCTGCAGCAGGGCACCCGGAGTTATCGGGTGTTGGCCCGGAGACCTGGCATTTCCTTCAGAATTCCGGAGTCTCCAGGACAAATCCGGAGAGTTCCCAAGTATGCCCAGGGGATGACCAAAATAAATTAGCGGTGATGAAGTTCCCCTCTATCAATCACTCCTTCTCACTCTTCCTGTACTCCATCTGATTGCTCTCTTAAACTTCTCCCCTCTCTCAATCTCTGTATCTCTCACTCCCCAGCCCACCCCTTCTCTCTCACCTCCTCCAGTCCTTTTCATATCTCCCAGTTGATTCTGTCATCCGCTCCCTCTCACGCCATCTCCCATTGCCTCCTCCCTCTCATCCTCTCTCTGAAACCTTCCAGCTTCAACTCCTCCCTCCACCCCTTTTTTCACATCTCCATTCTTTTTACATCCTGTCAGTTGATTTCTGTCTTTCCTTCTCTCTCACTCTCCAGAAGTAATCCCTCCCCACCTTATCCAACACAAAAAAAATCCCTCTTACCTCTCATCCCTTTCTTCAAATAGCCCCTCTTCCAAACATCTCACTGGCCAGATCAATGATAACAGTTTCCTGGGGCTCTGGACAAAAGGTGGATGATAAAAGTGGGAAGAGAGAGCAGGCTGATGACAGAGGCAACATTTTTCTCTTGGTTAGGTTCAGTGGTTGGTGAGGGGAGGGTGGCAGTGAAAATCTCCACTGGCCATGCACACAGCCCTCCCCTTCTTTCATGGCTGGTCCCAAGCTGCTGCCACATGCTGATCGCATCAGGCCCTGATCCCTCCTTGCGCAGGGCTTCCTGCAACTACAGAAACGCATGCAAGGGCTGTGCCACTGCACAAAATATGAGTGTGTGCTTATTTACAGGCCCCATGCTGACTTCCACTACTAATGCTGCTGGCACCTAAAATGTGCTGTCACTTGAGGCACTTGAGACCCCAACTGAAGGATGTATGACCCCATTTGGGGTCCCGGCCCACAGCTTGGGAAGCTCTGGCATGCACGCTGGAGTTGAATTCACAGCTACCTTTCTCTGCCTCTACTTCCTGCAGCTTAATCGGTCATGCTGCCCCAGCACTGCTGCTATCCCTTCCCCTTCCCGGCCCTTCAGAACTGCAGTCTCTTCTTCCCACCTCACTGTGGCTGTCTGTGAGGTTGCTCAGCCGATGGCTGCCTCTCTGCTATGCACGTAGGCTCTGCCTTCAGCTATTTCCTTCCGGTCTCACTCTGCCTGGCCGCTTTAGCCTCACAGCACTATGGGCTGGCAGGCCCCCCTCTGCTCCTTACCTATTTTCTTGTTTCTTTGTTCTACTTCCTCTGCTGGCACTCTTCCTCCTCCGATGCCTGGCTGTTATCTCTTCTCCTGTGGCAGCCAAAGCCAGGCAATCCAGTGAGGTAAACAGTCATGTTTGTAAAGAAAGGAAAAAACAAAACAGAAACCATTTTAATTTACCCCTTAGCAAACTGGAATTACCTAGTGTTAAACATAAATGTAGTGCACTGCAGTGACCCCCCCCCCCTCCCTGACCAGCATCCCCTCTATTCTCCTCTCCCTGCCCAGCATCCCCAGCCTTGAACCCAGTCTCCCACTTCCCTGCCCAGTATCACCCTGCTTTCCTGAGGCCTGTTCCTTGGCTGCTCTGTGCCCCAGGCAGTCCCAGGGAACATGGCTGGTCATGTGGGTCCTTGGATGACATGACTGTTCAGATGAGTCAGCAGCTGCATAGGGACTAAGGGTCCCTATGCAGCTGCTGACTGGGTGCCAGCACTGCATAGGGACTGGGTGCCAGCACTGCATGCCAGTTATGGCATGCAGTGCTGGCACCCAGCCCCCTGATGAGTGCATCAATGCCTCCCTCCCAGATTTTGTACATTGCATCTTGTGCAGTTGTCCAGTGCCAACCCCTTCTGACAGTCCTGGCTGACTTTCTTTTCCTCCTTCCCTGCCCAGCATCCCCCTGAGAGCATGTGTGAGAGTGTGTGAGATGTGCGAGAGAGAGTGTGTGAGGAAGGGAGCATGCTTTTCTGTATTTCCAGGGCTGTTCCCGATTGGTCATTTTCACTGACATTTGTCAGACACTTTAATATTGATTTATTCAGTCCTTCACTTATTGCCGATTGGTCCTTTCACTGTCACGTCAGTGAAAGGACCAATCACCTTTCAAAAGGCTGTCCTGAAAGGGGATTGGTCCTTTTCACAGTTAAATGGCAGTGGAAAGGAGCAATCGGAGGCCAGACCTTGCGGGGAGAGAGCTTAGGTCAGGTCAGACAGGGCTCCCAGCCATGTCTCCTAGGTACCCGAGGCACTAAGGTTGCACATTTTTCCCTAGCATGTCCTTTTTAGCATGGCAGGTCATTTGAATATTACATCAGGTCCCTGGGAGAGGTGGCTGGGCGTGCATTAAGAAAGTGGGCGCTCAGCATTGAGTGCCTGCTTTCTACGCGCCGATAATGCATTGGCCTGTGTGTTAGTTGATGTGTCAGCTGTTTTGAAATACTTTATGGGTGTTTAGGGAAATTTTTAAAACATCTACATTTTTGATTACTGCATGTTCTATTCATCAGTTGTTTTGAAATATTTATTTCTGTTTATTTGTATGGTTTTACTGTTATGATTGATGATTTCTATTTCTTGCTTTTATTGTTGTATTATGAAGAATAGTGATGTTTCTGTTTTACAATTGCACTGCATACAGTCCAGCTTGTTGCAGTTTCTAGCTTAAGGCCCTGTTTACTAAAGGTTTTTTCCCATTCTGCCTCTATGGGAAAAATGCTTAGTAAATGACCCCCTTAGATTTTATCTGCATGTTTGTATTTTATGGTCTGTTTATTGTGTATTTGGCGAGGGTCTGTCTATGTTCTGCATGTGTGACCGAGGTGAGGGATTCTGCTACCGTGTAATTTCTCTGTAGGGATCTATAGCAGCCTGCCCCATGGAGCTGAGCTAAGAAATGGAGAGACTGGAAGGTAGTTCACAGGCAGGAGTAAACTTATTAAAATCTATGGAAATAGGCCTGTAAACCCCCCCCCCCCCCCCCATTCCCCCAGTGTCCAGTCCTGGTCTGAGGAAAAGGTGGCAACCCTACCTCTCCTGCACGTCCCTGCAGGCTGCCTCTTGAAATTGAAAAGAACGGATTGGAACTCCATTCCAGGCCATTCCCCCCACAAATAAGTCCTGCTACTCAGCTTCTGATTTTCTGTTACAACTGAAACACCGCCGATGAACCACCCCAGAAAAGAAAATGTGGCTTTTCAGTTATAACCTAAAACGCTCCAAACAGCCCTGCCTTTCCGATGGCAGCATCCCCCCTGCTGATTGCCGGCTGTGAATAAGCAGCAGCCCCTGAGTCATCAGGCTGCTGCTGCAACCCTCCCAAGAGAGAACAGAAAAAGGCAGCGGAGGATGGAGATGATCCTGAGAGGTGGCGAGGTGAGATCTCGAGGTTCCTACTGGGCGGGGGGGATGGGAGAAGGAGGGAGAGAATGCCTGGAGAAAGAACAAAAAAAAGTGAAAAAATATGAAAAAAATAATCCTTAAAGAAATGAAACTATAAAGAGCAAACTAAAATGAGCAAAAAAAAAAAAGAGAAAAGGAAAACAAAACGTCCCCAGCTCCTACAAATATGTGGCTAGTGCCTACATTTTCTTTTTCCACCCCTGTCTTGTTGACCCCAGTTGGTCTCAGGTCAGTGGTAGAAGAGTATTGGGGGGGGGCAGAGAGAAAGTTGTAGAAGAATGCAGCATGGCTGGGGGTTGGGGGGGGGGGGGGGAGGAGGGAGCCATTTGCTCTAGAATCAACATTGGGTTTTATAAACCGCCCACCCGACCAATGCAAGCTGCCCAAAGCAGTGTACAATAAAAAAAATTAATCTCCAACAAATGAAAAAAACAAAACAAAACTATAACAAATAAAATACCCCGCCTCCCCTTCCACCCACTAAAACTTATCCAGCGACAGCCCCCTCTTGTAACTGCTTCCTAAAAGACAAATTCATTCGTTTCCACTCTAATATGGGGGGGTAGATGACTTTGAAGCTGAGGCACCACCATGGAAAACCTAGTGCGCATTTCACTTTTCTTGCTACTTTATTGGAAGGAATTTCCCCCATATTTCCACCTCAAATTTCCTCTGTCAGCTTTGGGAAATATGCATATCAGTATCTTTGTATTTTACATAGTACAGGAGGAAATTCATTTCTGTTTGGCTTTCTTGGGGTTTCTAGTTCAGTTTTTGCCTTCACATTTCTAGTTCTAATTTTCAGCCACTTATTCTCCATTTGGTGAGGACCTGGCTGTGTCCTGCAAGTATTTTCTCTTACCCTCTTAACATCTCCTTAAACAGGCCCAGCCTTAGCACTAGAAATAAATCATTCACTGGCATAATGCCACAGCTCTGGTCTTCCGTGCCAACTGAAATCAGAGACGAGGCAGAGTTTTTATCAATGATCAAAGACATGGCTCTGTAGAAAGACCTCAGAGCTAGGTGCATTATCAGTTTCCAGTTTTCTAGGGTAACTGCCTGGTATTATTGGCGTGTGCGACCTGTGCGCCATGCTCAGGTTGGCACCGCACACCCTCCCTCCTGCACCATCATCACGGGACCGGCCCCCTCGGGAATGCTGTGAAGGATCAGCCTGCTGAGAGGAGGAGGGGAAGAGAGAATGAGCGGGTATTGCTGCTGTGCAGGAAAGGAGGGAGGGAGGAGGATGATGGGCACTGTGAGAACGGGGAAGGAGCGGGACAGAAGGGATACAGGTGCTGTGCGGAGGGTGGCGGGGGAGATGGGCATACTATGCCAGAGTCACCACCACAGCCAAAGGAGGGAGTACTGTGCCAGAGCAGCCACAAAAGGGGTTCACTAATTTCGGTTTTCACATAGCCTAGAGCCAACCCTGCCTAGGAGATTTAGGATAAGGAAAGTCTTACAAGGTGCCAGGCTAGTAAGTGAGCTTCTGAGGGAATCTGCAATGCGCTAAGCGCTGTAGTTATTTGTATTAGATGCAATCAATTTGTGAAAAATGTTGGAAAATTAAGGATCAGTGCCACAGTTACTGCTGTGATCGCATAAAATGTGGG
Organism: Rhinatrema bivittatum; assembly: GCF_901001135.1. Classification (NCBI taxonomy): domain Eukaryota; kingdom Metazoa; phylum Chordata; class Amphibia; order Gymnophiona; family Rhinatrematidae; genus Rhinatrema; species Rhinatrema bivittatum. The sequence continues at coordinate 58,187,548 of NC_042628.1, read as the reverse complement.
ACTCATTAGGATCGACTAGACCGTGTGTATATGGAGCAGACAGATGTCGAGATACGGCAGGCACCGGTTTAGGTCTGCTATATACATGGGATTATTAGTGGGATTATGGGAGATGAGGGATCTATATATTGTCTTTTGGTTTGGATATTTTGTGTTGGGATTTTAATGATGAGCGAGGAAAAGAGAAATGTGATGAGACAGCAATGAGGAAGTTTTTATGTATTCATTTAATTACTGTTTAGGATTCAACTAAATGCTGTAATCTGCTTTGTCCTGAATGTAAATCAGAAAAGCAGGCCGTAAAGCAGGTGATATTTTACACTGATTTGATTGTTTTTAGAGATTATATGGTCTATTCATTTTATAAGTAAATAAATTCAATTTAAGTGGCACTCTTTCTGAAAAATCCCTTCTGATAATGCAGGCTCTCCTTATTACTTATCCCCTCCCCCTGCCCTCCAGGCCTTTCTACTCATCTCCAGTCCTCCCTTCATCTCATTTCATTGGTGCTGGTCCCAGTGGAGATCTTGAGGTAGCAATAGGCAAAAAATCATCATGGAACTTGTAAACTGTCAACACCATCTACTCCTCCTTTCCCAAGGGCTTTCCATTACCAAGAAAACCCGTGCAAGGGATGGGGCTGCCAAGAATCCATGGCCCCTGCCAGTTCACAGGGCCCCTGCTGGTTATTACAGCAGTGACACCTGAAGACTTCCATCCAGTGGCCCTGCTTGTGGCCCCTACCCCCTCTGGTTGCACCAGCGCCCTGTGCTATGTGTCACAATCCACCCTAAAAGCTGGCCCTATCCATAGAGACCGCATTTACCTTCTCTAAAATCCACTGAAAAGTTCCAGCTGTGTTGTTGATTTGCTGGTGGATTAGCATCATTCCCTGCAAAGCAGACAGTGAGAAACACAAGACATCACACATTGGCTGTTTCCCTTCCCCCAGCTTTCTCATTTCTCACAGGGCAATGTGTCTGCAGCCTCTTGTGCAAGATACAGGAGTGTACTGTGAGGAAATGAAACCAGAAGTCAGGCTGCAGAAAGGAGATGCCATGCAATAGTTTAATGCTGCAAAACCTAACTCTAGTTTAGTGTTAACAGTTTTCTCCATGTATTATACCTGAGGAAATTCTGCACAAAACAGTTTAAAAAAAATCTGTTCATGCTATTTTAAAATTCTTTGTCAACTAACTTACAGGCCAATACAGTACAGTGCACTCCGGTGGAGCACACTGTTAACCCGCAATTGGACGCATGTTTTCGACACGCTAGCGTTACCCCTTATTCAGTAAGGGGTCGAAAATGCACGTCTAAGCCCCCCCGAACCTAATAGCGCCTGCAACATGCAAATGCATGTTGATGGCCCTATTAGGTATTCCCGCGCGATTCGGAAAGGAAAATGTGCAGCCAAGCCGCACATTTTACTTTCAGAAATTGGCTCTCCCACGGACTTTACTGTATCGGCCCGCCTATTTGTTAGAAAACCACAACATAATCACTGCCTTTGGGTAAAAATGAATTTACACTGCAATGCTGAAAAATATTATTAGTTTTTGTTGCAGAATTTCCACAGAAATACTATAATAGACAGGGCTTTTGGTTTTCAGTGATTTGCTTTAGGAAACTACTGTGTCCAAGAAGGGCTCTGTGTACACAGGCCCGGCGTGACCGGCTGTGCACACCATGCATTTGCACGGGGCGACACACCTGAGAGAGCAGCGGCAGCAGGAAAGGACATTGGACTGCCAGCAGAGCTCAAACCGCCGGTGGCTGAAAATGAAAAAAGGCCGGGAAGAAGAGAGGCAGGTCGTGAGCAAGTTGAGGAAATGCCGCTGCAGTTTCCTCTGTTAGCCGCGCGTGTGCGCTCACAACTTTCCGGCCCCCACCCACCTCAATCGCAAGAAGGCTGGCGGGTCTGAAGGAAAAACAAGGCCGAGGGGGCTGTGGTGTACCAGGCCCAATCTTATACCGCCTATACGGATACTCTCCTCGCCACAACCATCAAAACCTCATTAAATAAACGTACTCTTTCCACAGCAGGCCCCGTGCTATGGAACTCTCTACTACCATTGCTCCGGAAAGAACCTTGCCCTATCACCTTTAAAAAGAGACTCAAAACTTGGATATTCGAACAAGCTTTCTTTTTTTTTTTTTTATATTTTATTAATTTTCAAATAATATAACACTTTGTAAGGAAATACAGAAATCCAATTGCCAAAAGGGAAAAATTTACACTTCTTCCGTATATATTCTAAATATATGGATTTAGGAAAAACTCAACTGCATTACATTGGAAATAGTGAGGGGGGAGGATATCCAAGGAAAATATAAGGAGAAATGTGGAAATCATAACATATCATATTTACTATTGATAGGAGCCCATTACAATATATGTCCCTTAATATACAAGGCTATGTCCCCCCTTCTAGAAACTGTCTCAGCTGTTCGGGCAGAAAAAAAATATAGGTATTCCCCATATATTTTATTACACATTTACATGGAAATCTTAAAAGGAAAGTCGCGCCTTTGGCCAAAACCTCAGGTCGCATATTAATAAACATTTTCCTCCATTGTTGGGTGGCCCTAGAAAGGTCTGGATAGACCCTAACTGTGGCCCCCATAAAGGGAGTATTAATGTTTTGGAAATACGCTTTCATCATAGTAGCTCTGTCTGGTTCAGTGAAGAAGGACACAAACAAAACTGCTCTCTCAATTATTTCCAAGTCTGAATTTTCTAGATACTCCGTGAGGTTTTCTAAATCCACCCTATTTTCTCCCATAGGTAATTGTGTAGTCACACCTTTAACAGGTAAAAATAAAACTTTTTTTAAAGAAGGGTGCAATTCCACAGGGATCTTTAGAACCTCCGTCATGTATCTTTTAAAAGTCAATAATACTGGTTCACCCATAACTTTAGAAAAGTTCACCACTCTGATATTCAAATGTCTTAAGTAATTCTCAATAGACTCTATTCTTCTTTGTGATGATAATCGATCTCTCATTAAAGAAATGTTCAAATCTTGAACCTGTTTAACTTTTACAGATATATCTTGGAAGGCCAAATTATGTAGAATAGTATTCTCTTTCTGGTCTTTCTCCACCACATCCAGTCTTTTCACCATTACCCCCATCTGCTGAGATTGGTCTCTAAGGGTGTGGGCATTGGCCATCATTAGGTCCCAAAGGGACTCTAATGTTATCTCCGCCGGTTTCACAAACTCCCAGGGCACTGGGGCTACAGTTCCTACCTCCTCCAGTCTAGACCTCCGGTCTGATATTCCTGGTGGTGTGGTTCTCACGCCGAGGTTCCCCCCTTCTGGGATCTCCCACTCCTGCTGCGGTGGAGGTTGGACCGAAGCTCCCACCCCTGCTCCTACAACGCCAGGGAGTTCCTCCGCCTTGAATTTCATCGGCCATTCTTGGGTCGATGTATCCAATACCTCCAGCGTCGACAAGTGGAGAGCTGCATAGCGGACCACGGGGATCCGGGGGGCTCAGTGTGATTTCAACAGGTGATAGTCTCGCTCCTCTCGAGACTACCACAGTGGCGCATGGCTCCCCCGATCGGGTTCCTGGGATCGCGAAGTCAGTTATTATCCGCTGTCCTGAGGTGCAAGGTAGGTCCGGAGGATATATCCTAACCTTGCCCTTCGTCTTATGAGGCATTTCATCAAGAAAGTAAATACATTTGAGGAAAATAAACTTCTTTTTAGGAAAACGATGCAGAGCAGCGAAACTCAGCGTCCTGCAGCAGCGGCCATCTTGACTCTTCCCCCTCGAACAAGCTTTCTATCCATAACAATAATTCCGCTCAAGCTTTCCAAATATGTGTACTTTGTACCATGACTACTTTTATTTAGCCAGGTCCTCTCTAGAACCTCACTCATTCTTTATTGTATTCTTTGTTATTTAATCCCCAGTTTACTTGATCCAAGTTTATCCTCCTGTTCGATGTAATTGCATTTGGTCATGCCTGTTTAATGTTATAGGAAGCAGCGCAACTTGTCTTGCGCTGCGTATTTTAACATGGGAGTAAGGGGCAGGGAGCATAGTCAGGGAAGGGATAGACGGAGGGGGGGGATGGGTGGGATGACAACCAGGGCAATGGCAACAATTTTGAATTGGTGCATTGCGATTGGTTGTCAGGTTTTCAAAGTTGTGGGTAAGCGGGGAACGCTGGCAGTTGAGCAGCAACTACGAAGCGAGCAGCTGAATTTTGCTTCGCTGTGGGTGCTGATCAACTCCAGTGTCAGGTAGTGCGGTGGTACGGGTTTTCAAAAAAAAAAAAAAAAAGAAAATCATGAGCGGTTCGAGGAGAAGCAAGGCTGGGAGGCCCGCGGACGCGGCGATGTCGTTGGTGCCCCTGCTGTCCAGGGCGAGTGGTGAGTTTACTCGGGGCACGGGTTATCATTCCCTCCCGGGCTTGCCCTCGGCTGATGGCGCTGGGGCACGTTCCGATGTCGTTGCGGCCGTGGGGGGTCCTATGCCAGCCTCCGCGAGGCGCGAGCCCTCCCCTGCGGGCTCCCCGCTGTTGGTATCGGAGTCCGGGGAGAGCGGGGCGGAGCCTGATTTTGAGGCGGCTGCCCCGGCGATTTTTTCTAACGTTCGTGCCCAGGGTTTCGTCCCCCGATCGCCCCAGGCCCCGGCTCGCCCGGGTGTTTCGGGTTTCGGGGCCCTTGGGTGGACGGGGAGAGCGTGTTTCGGCGCCGAGTTCCCCGCGGCGGCGGATTTTACCTCAGCGGTGGGCAGGGTGAGGGAGGAGGTCGGCCCTGTCAGTCCGGGTGTTGGTGCGAATTCCAGGAGGCCCAGAGCGCGTGGCAGCGCCGCGCGGACTGTTGGTTCTCCTCAGCCTGCGGCAGTGCGGCGCGCGCGAGCTGTTAGGGGGAGGAGCCCAGAGCCTCTGCGTGGTGTCAGCAGGGCCAAGGGTCGAGCGGCGGGAGGGCGGGGGCTAGCAGAGCAGGGGCTCGAGCAGGAGTCAGTCGGGGGAGGAGCAGGCAGGCGGCGATCAAGTATCAGCATGCAGGGTTGGGACAGCCTGGTGCTCCGGGGCCCTCGGCGCCTGTCTCGATCCACCCGAGAGTCGGTAGGGAGGGTGTGGGGTTCAGCAACTTCGCAGAGATGCCGGCAGGGGTGGAAGGGGGGGAGGAGGTCTTCATCCCCATATCAGCTGTGGCGGACCTAATTAAACAATGTATAGGCAGGGGCTTGGACGGTGCGGGGTTGCCCAGGTTTGAGCCCATTAAGGGTTCCTATGGGCCTGGCGGGTGGTCAGCTGGAGCTCGTACGGGCCTTGGGGCAGGTAGGGGCCCTGCGGGGGGGGCAGAGCAAGAGGTTGAGCTATATCATGAATTAGCCAGGGGCTTGGGCGCAGGGGGGAGAGGCATGGGGTATAGGGCGCAGAGGCAGGAAGGGGAGTGGGGGGGTTTTGGGTCTGTTTCAGGTGCAGAGGGAGACGAGGCGGCAGGACCTTCGCGGCGTGAATCATGGAGAGAGCACGAGGTGGAGGTGAGGCGCGAGGTGCGCAAGAGAGGACAGGAGGAGATGCGGTCGAGGGGAGAGCCAGAACCCTGCGGGGGATCCCTGTTTAGTGGCGAGGCTGGAACAGCGCGAGCGCAAAGAGGTAAGCAAGGAAGGTTTACAGATGGGAAAGATCAGGGGCCAGTTAAGAAAATGAAAAGGGTGCGGAGCCCTAGTTCCTCTAGTTCTTCGACATCGTCCACTAGTTTAAGTAGTGGGCGCAGGGTAATTAGATCGGTGCTGGGAGATGGTCCCGGGCAGGATATGGGGCATCCAGCGTTGGCCTCGCTAACCGAATTGTGGGAGGAAGTGCCCAAGCGTTTACTAAAAAGGATACGTAGAAGAAAATTTGTGGATATCTTTAAATTGCTGGAAGGGCGTCGTGGGGGGCGTAGAAAAAACAGGAAGGGTAAGAAAAAAGGCAAGGGAGCCAAGAAAGGTCCAAAAATCTCAAAAAATATAGTTAATTGGGTGCGAGGTTTTTTGAGATTGGTGAGTGTAGTGAGCCACTTTGACTGCACGCAATACGGTGCTTTGCTGTCTTATGCGGACAGCATATTGGGTGCCTTCAGGGATTATGACGGTTGGGCTTGGCTCAACTATGACGAGAAATTCAGGGATAAGATGGCGGGTAATAAATTTATGTCTTGGGGTACGCAGGACATTCATTTGTGGTTAACACAGATGACCAATAAGGGGTTAGGTAGCGGTAAAAGCGGAGTGTCAAGCGGCGTGGGGGGGTTGGGAGGCGGAGGAGCAGCGGTAGCAGGGGTCAAAGGGAATTCCTTTCGTAGCACCGGGGTGCCTCGACGAAGTGAAGGAGGTAGTCAAGCAGTGGGGACCATTACGGACGTGTGCTGGCGTTTCAACAAGCTCACTTGTTTGTTCCCGGAGTGTAAGTTTAGGCACGCATGCTCCGCATGCGGTGGAGCCCACCCTGCCACAAAATGTGGGCAAGGCCAGAAACCAGCCGTTAGCAAGGGTGTTAAACAGTGAAGCGATACATCAAAAAGCGGACTCACCCCTTGTGGTAAGGGTATTGTTAGAATATTTGCAAGATTACCCCAATATAAATGCAAGGATGTTGCTAGGAAAAGGTTTTATGGAAGGCTTTAAAATTCCATATGTGGGCCCGGGCTATGGGGGGAGGGCAAGGAACGCCAGATCGGCGTATAGGTTAGCGGACGTGGCAAGGGACAAATTGCGGGAGGAAATAAAATTGGGTAGAATTATCGGGCCTTTTGGGGACAAGCCTTTTGAGGCAATGCATTTGTCACCGTTGGCAGTCATTCCGAAAAAAGCTTTGGGTAAATACAGGTTGATATTGAATTTATCACACCCAAAAGGGTCGGCGGTTAATGATTTTATTCCTAGGGAGGAGTGCACGGTGAAATATGCGTTGTTCGAAGAGGCCATTGATTTAGTAAGAAAAGCGGGGGTGGGTGCGCTCATGGCTAAGGCGGATGTAGAGGCGGCTTTTCGATTGCTCCCAATTCATCCATCGTGTTTTCCGTTGCTGGGCTTTTATTTCGATAAGGGTTATTTCATTGATCGTTGTTTGCCGATGGGATGTGCTGTCTCTTGCGCGTTTTTTGAGGCGTTTAGCACTTTTTTGCAGTGGGTCACAGCACAGCGCAATCATTGTGCCAGATTGTTGCATTACTTGGATGATTTTTTGTTTGTTGGGTCCAGGGATTCTGAGGAATGTCAGATGCAGCTGAAGGGTTTTTTGGAGGTGACGGAGGCGTTGGGTGTACCGATAGCTCACGATAAGACAGAGGGGCCGGTTACGAAACTCACCTTCCTGGGCATTGAATTAGATTCGGTAGACATGGTCTGCAGGTTACCGGAGGACAAAGTGTGCAAGTTGCATGAGTTAGTTAAAACGGTGCAAGGAGCAAGAAAGGTGACGTTAAAACAGTTGCAGTCCTTGATAGGCTCGTTAAATTTTGCATGCAGGGTTATCCCAATGGGAAGGGCTTTCCTTCATAGATTGTCATATAGAACGGTGGGTGTCAAAGCAGGGCATCACTACATTAGAGTCACGAAGGACGTAAAAAATGAATTGGCGGTGTGGGACAGATTTTTAGAGGAGTTTAACGGGGTGCGGGTGATGCAGGCTGAGGAAATTTCAAATGAAGAATTAGAGCTATTTTCTGATGCAGCAGGTTCCTGCGGTTTTGGATTATATTTCCAGGGGAGGTGGTGTGCTGAAGCGTGGATGGGTTCAAGAAGGTGTGATAACGAACATCACCTTCCTAGAACTTTTTCCCATAGTGGTGGCTTTGACGATCTGGGGTAAGGAGCTGCAGAATAGGAGATTGGTTTGGTGGTGTGATAATTTAGGTGTGGTGCAGGTAGTGAACAAGTTGGCGGCAAAATGTCTAAGGGTTTCGGGATTGTTGAGGGAAATGGTTTTTCTGTGTCTTTATTGGAATGTGACGATACGAGCGCGGCATGTACCTGGGAATGTGAACTTGATTGCGGATGCTTTTTCTCGTTTCAAGTGGGACGTCTTCAGGGCCGAGGCGCCCCATGCTTCGTTACGGGGAGAGATCTTTCCGGAACAACTGTGGCAGATCATCAAGACGACTCCTGGGAGATGATTCGTCGATCGTTGGCTCCGTCCACGTGGAATTCTTACATGTCTGGCAGAGGAGTAGTGGCTAGGTTTTTGCGGGGGAGAGGATGGAGGAGGGGGGCAGTGAAGGATACGGAGGTTGGGCAGTACATATTATGGGCTAGGAGAGCAGGATACACATTGGGGTCTGTGCGTTGCCATTTGACAGGTTTCGCGTTTTTTCAGAAGCTGGCGGGAGAACAGGATCCTACCGGGAGCTTCCTAGTCAGGAGGATGTTAAAAGGGTGGGGGAGGGGGTATAGGCAGCGAAGAGACCGACGGCAGCCGATCCGATATGAGGATTTGGTTACTCTGGCGGAGTGTTTAGGTGAGGTCTGTCATTCGAATATGAGGTTTTATTGTTTCGTGTTGCCTTTTCATTTGCCTTCTTTGGAGCGTTGAGGGTTAGCGAATTGGCGGCTCGGTCAAAAACGACGGGTGGACATGGTTTAGGAGTTCAAGACGTGGGGGTGTATGAGGAACTGGTCCGGCTACGGATTCGGCATTCCAAGATGGACCAATGGGGTAGGGGGGCCTGGGTTTCGTTAGTTAAAGCGCGTGACTGGATCGTGTGCCCTGTGCGGACGGCAGTGGCTTTTCTCAGAGTCAGGCCGGGTAGGAAGGGGCAGTTTTTAATGCATGCCAATGGTGAAGCATTAACGATTTTTCAGTTTGCGCGAGTGTTGTACAAAATAGTGGAAAGGTTAGGGTGGGATACGAAGCGATACACAACGCATTCGTTTAGAATAGGGGCGGCGACAACGGCTGCAGAATTAGGTTGGTCGGATGGTAGTATCAAAAGGTTGGGACGTTGGAAATCGGAGGTTTTTCGGGCTTACGTGCGGACCTAAGGTTGTTAGGAGTGGCAAGTATCTGGGCGATTAATGCTGGTTTTTGCATTACAGACGCGGATGGGGTGGATCGGCTCCGTGACTGTGCCTGGATCGTGGGCCACTCCTTCGTGCACCGAGCGAAACGGAGAGCAGCGAAGCGACCTTACGAGGAGAACTTGAATCTGAATACAGATCGTTGGAGGGTGCAGTGGTTTGGAAAAGGGGGAATGGGATGGGAAGACTTGCTGCCTTTTCTTCAGGCAAAAGTGGGAATTATGGGACCTCCAAGTATCTTAATTATATACTTAGGGGGTAATGACATAGGCAAGTTGTCTTGTCGTAAGCTGATTGGAATTATGCGAAAGGATTTGGCGCGCATCATGAGTCTCTGGCCTGAGATGAAAGTTGGATGGTCTGAGATTATCATTCGCATCAAACATCGTACAGAGCGGGTGTGGAAGAACGGGGTGAAAAAATTGAATAGACAAATTGGGAAATGGGTGGTGCAGCAAGGGGGGTTTTGGATCCGACATGAGTGGTCTTGGGGTATGTTGGAGGGATTCTTTTTGGGGGATGGGGTACATCTGTCGGACGTAGGCATGGACCTATACAATAATGCCTTGGAGGAAGGGCTGGAGCAGCAAGTTTAGAAGAAAGGCCGCAGTTGGGGGGGAACAAAGGCAAAGCATTTTGCCTTTGTTAGTGGCGGAAAAACCCGAGCCAATAGTTGATTTGTATTGTGGGTATGGGTGGGGGGGGAACAGATGGAGGGGGGAGGGGAAATGCCTGTGTAGTTTTGGGGCTGCTACGCGGGAAGGCCTAAAGAGCAAGATGGGGCCGATGCTAAGGTCCAATGCTTACCCTCGCTAGAGACGAGGCGGGGTGAGCTGGGGGTGGGGGGTGGGAACAAAGTCTTACCATTCTGGCAAGGTGGTAAGTGAAGAGGGAAAGGTGGGGGGTGTGGGGGGGGGGAGGATGGGGGTAGGTTTTTTGGTTGATTGTATTAATATTTAGTGGCTCGGGTTATTATTGTGTTGTTTAATAAACTGCGGCCTAAATTTCATGCCATTAAATTGTCAGAGTGGTTTGTACGGGGTATGTAGGAGGGGGAGAAGCGAAGGGCCGTCTTGCTTCCTCATGTTATAGGAAGCAGCGCAAGCTTGTCTTGCGCTGCGTATTTTAACATGGGAGTAAGGGGCAGGGAGCATAGTCAGGGAAGGGATAGATGGAGGGGGGGGGATGGGTGGGATGACAACCAGGGCAATGGCAACAATTTTGAATTGGTGCATTGCGATTGGTTGTCAGGTTTTCAAAGTTGTGGGTAAGCGGGGAACGCTGGCAGTTGAGCAGCAACTACGAAGCGAGCAGCTGAATTTTGCTTCCCTCCCTCCCACCCGATGGAACGGAGTGTGTTTCCTGGTGCTACTGTTAATTGTCGCAGTTTGGCGGAAAAACCCGAGCCAATAGTTGATTTGTATTGTGGGTATGGGTGGGGGGGGAACAGATGGAGGGGGGAGGGGAAATGCCTGTGTAATTTTGGGGCTGCTACGCGGGAAGGCCTAAAGAGCAAGATGGGGCCGATGCTCAGGCCGAATGCTTACCCTCGCTGGAGACGAGGCGGGGTGAGCTGGGGGTGGGGGGTGGGAACAAAGTCTTACCATTCTGGCAAGGTGGTAAGTGAAGAGGGAAAGGTGGGGGGTGTGGGGGGGGGAGGATGGGGGTGTTTTTTGGTTGATTGTATTAATATTTAGTGGCTCGGGTTATTATTGTGTTGTTTAATAAACTGCGGCCTAAATTTCATGCCATTAAATTGTCAGAGTGGTTTGTACGGGGTATGTAGGAGGGGGAGAAGCGAAGGGCCGTCTTGCTTCCTCATGTTATAATGTAAACCGAATTGATATGTAACTTTGCTACATGAATTTCGGTATATAAAAATGTTAAATAAATAAAATAAATAAATGTATGTGAACCTGTTTGCATGTGTCTGTGTCAGAGCTTAAAAGTGATGTCTGTGTCAGAGCTTTTGTTCATGTGTATGTGTCTGTGTGAGAGCTTATGTGTGAGTACATGTATGCACCTGTGAGAGCCTGTGTCACATAAAGGCTCTAACAGGCATGCACATACACACAGTGTATCTGTGAGGGGGAGAGAGAGTGTGTGTGAGAGTTTAGGCATGGATATGAGAGATGGAATGTGTGAGAGAATGAAATTGTGTGTGTGTGTGTGTGTGAAGATAAAGTTTGTGTGGCCCTACATAGTAACATAGTAATGATGGCAGAAAAAGATCAAAATGGTCCATCTAGTCTGCCCAGCAAGCAAGGTAGTAACTGCCGCTCCGTGCAGGTTACCCCCATGTTTCTCTTAAGGGTAGTAACTGCCACTTCCTGCCGATTAAGCTTTTTTATTTATTCCCATCCTCTAGCCTTTTAGGGATCCACAGTGTTTATCCCATGTCCCTTTGAAATCCTTCACAGTTTTAATCTTCACCACTTCCTCCCCCAATGCACAACAATCTCAGGGTGACTGGAAATCAAAAGATCCCAGGTATGGAAAACAGATATTTTAATCCTTATTAGTTTTAATTTTGGGGTGTGATTTGATGTTTGTGCTGTTTTAAATATTTTATTGTTTTTTTGGGAAATATTAGAACATTTTAATTATTGGATTTTCTTTTTTATTCATCAGATGTTTTGAAATATTTTAGTGGTGTTTGGGAAATTTTGGATATTCTTTAACTGGTTTGAAATATTTCTTTTTATGACTATGATTTTACTGTTATGATTGATGATTTCTTGATTTTATTATTTACTGTTTTATGAAGAATGGTAATGTTTCTGTTTTTCCATTGTTGCTCTGCATGTAGAGGCTGGCTTGTTGTGGGTTCAGTTCTTTTCTGCATGCTTCTATTTATACGTTCTGGTCTCTTTATTCTTTATTTGGTCAGGGTCTGTCTGTGTTCTCCATGAATGACCAAGGTGAGATATTCTGCTACCATATAATTTATCTGTAGTGATCTATAGCAGTCTGATTTGTTCTGTTTTCCTAATATTGATGTATTGGTGATGTAGGTCTTGGTGTAACATGTGCAGTGTTGCCTTTTCATAGATAAAGCTGTTACGGTTTGAGTTAGGGTTGTGTTGGTATGGGATGTTTACTATATTGTAATGGTAATTCCATTTATTCACGGCTTTCTAAGAGCCAAGCCCACACCCAGCACACATTACAAAAAGTCTGATTCCATAGAAGTTCCAAGTGTATTTTTTGCAGAGTTTTCTGGTTGGCACCACAGGACTGCATGTAAAGCAGAGTTGCTTGCCTGTAACAGTGTTCTCCCAGGACAGCAGGATGTTAGTCCTCACATATGGGTGACATCATCAGATGGCGCCCTGTCACGGAACACTTTTGTCAAAGTTTCTAGAACTTTGACTGGCATACTGAGCATGCCCAGCATGCCACTAACCCTGTAGCCGCCAGGGGTCCCCCTTCAGTCTCATTTGTAGCAAAAGTACAAGCGAAAAATAAAATAATAAAACAGTTTCGAACCCAACTCCATGGGGTGGTGGGCAGGTTTCATGAGGACTAACATCCTGCTGTCCTGGGAGAACACCTGTTACAAGTAAGCAGCTCTGCTTTCTCCCAGGGCAAGCAGGATGGTAGTCCTCACATATGGGTGAATAGCAAGCTACAGGCTGCATCATACGAAATAGGCTAACCAGCACACATGTGCAACAGGCACAACAACTGGGGTGCTGTTGGCAAGGATGAGGCAGCCTGAAATTCACAGCGGGTCGAGATAGGACGAGTTGGGTTCCTACACTGGGAACAAATTTCTTAGGACGGACTGGCCAAAGATGGAATCCTGTCACCCAGCCTTGTCCAGGCAGTAATGAGTTGTGAAGGTGTGGAAAGAGCTCCATGTCTCAACCCTGCAGATGTCAGCAATCGGTAGTGAACGGGTAGTGTGCTACTGCGTGTGCCTTCACTCGTCCCTGCAGTGGAAGGCCTGCTTTTTGGTAGCAGAATGCAATGCAGTCTGCTAACCAGTTTGATAGTTTTTGTTTGCCTACTGTTAAAGCTTCCTCTATGCTTATGGCCAGGGACATAAGAACACTTAGACTCAGTAAAAAGTATAATGTATTTTTATTAGTCAATATAAGTGTTCTCGGGAGATGCTGGGTACTGGGTGCCCTTAGTCTTTCAATCTGACCAGCATCTCATCGTATACAGAAAGTGATCCTTGTTTTATAGATAACATTCAAATACAGGGTAGAAGGTTCTAGAGACTTGCATGACTGCCCAAAGGATCATTTACATAAGTTGTGATGTCAACTGCATGATTAAATCATCGCTAACTATCCTGATTGGCTTCCCAGGATGTGTAGCCCATTTCCCATGACTTTCTTTGTTCTGGTAAACTCTTACTGGTCAAGACAATCAACACGTCTGTAACTGTGTGGATTACAAACTCCTGAGAACAGTGCCTGAAGCTCCCCTGTGGTGACTCTATGAATAGACATCACCTGTCTGGTGCCAGCTTGCCTCCACAGATATCCAGGGACATTCTGTAAGTCACTCAGAGTCCATTCAGCCCAGGCAGGCCAAAGACACACAGAGGGTTCTGGGGATTTCCTTCTCCATTTTGGTTCAGGCATACTTCTCACTACTGGATTCCCAAGTTTGTTCTTATCAAAAGAGACAAAGAGTTGGGTGGACTTCTGTAGTTCTGTAGTGCGGTCTAAGTAAAATGCAAGAGCACGCTTACAGTCCAAGGTGTGCAGAGCTCGCTCACCCTTGGAAAGAAAGTGGGCAAGACTATGGACTGATTTAAATGGAAATCAGTTACCACCTTAGGAAGGAATTTAGGATGAGTGCGAAGAACCACCCCGTCATGGAGGAACCTCGCATAGGGTGAGTAGGTCACAAGGGCCTGTAACTCACTTACCCTGCAAGCAGACGTGATGGCTACTAGGAAAAGTACCTTCCATGTAAGGCATCTGAGTTCGCAGGAGTGCAAGGGCTCAAAAGGAGTGTGCATGAGCCGTGCAAGGACAACATTGAGGTCCCATGCCATGACCGGTGGCCGTAGAGGAGGCTTAAGCTGTACCAGGGGTTGAGCCATTATCGGGGCATCCCCTATTCCCTGATGGTAAGCAGAAATGGCACTAAGGTGCACTTGGGTAGATGATGTCTGGAGACCAGATTCCAAGAGATGCCAGAGATAGTCTAATAGCTTGGATGTGGGGCAAGAAAAGGGATAAAAGCCCTTCTGCGTGCACCACAAGGAAAACCTCTTCCATTTAGAGTGGTAAGATTTCCGCATGGAAGGCTTTCATGAAGCTACAAGGACTTGAGAGATGCCACTAAAAAGATTGAGTGGTTGTAGAATCAACCTTTAAACATCCAGGCTGTCAGAGACAAGGTCTGGAGGTTCGGGTGGTGTAGCTTGCCGTGATTCTTTATGATGAGGTTGGGCGCCGTGCCCAGGCGAATGGGTTCCTGGACAGAGAGGTCGCGAAGTATGGGGAACCATACTTGGCGTGGCCAATATGGGGCTATGAGTATCATTAAGCCTCGGTCCTGTTGCAGCTTCACGAGAGTCTTGGCTATCAGCGGAATTGGAGGATATGCGTACAGCAGACCTGTGTTCCAGGGACGGGTGCAGGCATCCATGGTTGGTGTTCATCGGTCCCTGTGTAGGGAGCAGAAGCGTTCCACTTTGTAATTCTGACTGAATGCAAAGAGGTCGATGGTCGGATGACCCCACCTGTGGAAGATTCTGCTCACAACCAAGGAATCCAGAGACCACTCGTGGGGTTGGAAATGTCAGCTGAGGTGGTCCGCCTGTGCATTCTCTGTGCCTACTAGATAGGTGGCTCACAGCAGTATGGAGTACGACAGGGCTCAAGCCCAAATCTGCGCCGCCTCCTGGCACAGTAGGTAAGAGCCTGTGCCCCCCTGTTTGTTTAGGTACCACATTGCAACTTGGTTGTCTGTTTGGATCAGGAAAACTTTGTTGGAGAGGCAGTCCTGGAATGCATACATAGAAACATAGAAACATAGAAATGACGGCAGAAGAAGACCAACCGGTCCATCCAGTCTGCCCAGCAAGCTTCACACATTTGTTCTCATACTTAACTGTTTCTCTTGGCTCTTAGTAACCTTATGTTCTAATTCCCTTTTCACCCCCACCATTAATGTAGAGAGCAGTGCTGGAGCTGCTTCCAAGTGAAATATTAAGTTTGATTAGTTGGGTAAGCGGCAGCATAGCTCTCTGCCATGAAGCAGAGGGCAATGCTGGAAATGTGTGAAGTATCAGTTTTTCTTTTCCCCTGTCATTGAAGCAAGGAGTCATGCCGGACATGCACCGAAAGTGAAGAATGCCTTGAAAGTCACATTAACTATCATCAAATATTGAAAAGCCTAATAATTGGTAATACCTATAAGCCCATGAACCCATCCCTGTTTTTTTTTTCTTTTTTTCTTTTCTTTTTTTAATTGGGAGATGGATGCCCTTCATCCTTCTACTCTGTGAAGGTGGACACCTACCACCGGCCACTGGCATCCCGCTCCGTTAATGCCTCTGTGGCTACTGCCGCTCCATGCAGTGTTTTACTACCTGCTCTTTATATGCGTCCTCTAGAACTGATGGATCCCATCCCTGGGTTTTTTTATTATTTATTTAATTGGGAGATGACAGCCCTCCATCCTTCCGCTCCGTGAAGGTGGACACCTACCACTGGCCACTGGCATCCCGCTCAGCCTGGTGGCACGGGCTGAGTCGGCAAAGCTCGAGGAGTGGTGCGAACATCGAGGGAGCCGGTTCCGGTGCTGGTATGAGGGCCGGCACCAACGGAAATTAAAAGTCTCGTAGTGCATTCAGCACTGCCTCTTTATGCGGTCCAATTCCTCCCAGGAAGCCGGCATAGGTGGCATGGCAATCGGGGTAGGAGGCAGGCTAGGCGTCACCGGAGCTTCCATGGGGGCCCGTGGAAGCTCGGTGCCCGGCACCAGTAGGTAATGCCTAGGGGTCCCGGGTCCAAAGGAGGATGGGGGCTCCTCTCCCCAGGCCCTCTTCGCAGGCAGCTCGATGGAAGTCTGTGCCGCTGTGGTATTGGTGCCGGCACTGGTCGGGGACGCCCATCGGTGCCGGTGTCTATCTTTCCCTCGGTGCTCAGTCCGGTCTTTCCCCGGCACCGAGGACGATAATGCCAATGTCCTCGATGGAGTCGGTGACGGACAGTCACCCTGACTACGATGCTCATGGCGAATCGTCTCCAAGGTTGATGGACCCTCCACGGTTGGTGGCGCTTGAACTGGTGTCGATGGAGCAGTGCGTTTCGAAGGAAATAACTGCTCCATTTTGTCCAGGTGAGCGCGACGGTCTTTTGGGGTTATTTGTTTGCAATTAGGGCATCGTCGAACATCGTGCGATGGTCCTAGGCACAAAACAGGCTTCGTGTGGGTCCGTTATGGACATAGTCCTCGGACACTCGAGGCATTTTCTAAACCCGGTCACCATGACAAAAATATGGCGGGCACTCAGTCGATGACCGTCAGGCACCGGAGTGGTAAGTTGCCAGGAACAGACAGCAAGTACCAGAAAAAGCACTTACCGAGCGCCGGAGGGAACGGAGCGCGATGGGGGACACCAGTTAGGGATTTTTAAGAAGATAAACTTCAAATAGTTCCGTGAGGAAAGTTGTGAGAAATTTCTCACAGAGCTCCTAAACCGCGAGGCAACTGCTGCGTGGGAAAAAAAGAGACTGAAGGGGGACCTCTGGTGGCTACAGGGTTAGTGGCATGCTGGGCATGCTGTGTGCCAGTCAAAATTCTAGAAACTTTGACAAAAGTGTTCCGTGACAGGGCTGCATCTGATGATGTCACCCATAAGTGAGGACTACCATCCTGCTTGCCCTGGGAGAAATATAATATGCATGTTGTAAGTGATATTTTTGCCTCAGAAGACTGTACTCTTGAATGTGCATTTTTCATGTAAAATGTAATATAAATCCATCATTGAATTGTGTGTGTGATTGTGCAAGGCTATAAGGTTTGCCTAGCGTGCCTAATACCCATCCTTTGATCCATGGGTTCCGTTTTGGGGAGAGTGTCACATTTTAAAAAGTAAGATTGCTGGAGGGAGCTGGGCTTTTTTTTTTATGGGCCTGGGACAGAGACTGAATGAATTGGCGGGGGGGGGGGCAGCACAGTAATTGTTTGCACAGGGCAGCGAAAAAGCTAACAAGAGCCCTGGCGCTACAGGCAACGCTTACAGCAATGCAGCGGTATCAGTGGTAATTGTCACAAATGCCAGCGCTGGACTTAAGTTTAGGCACTCATGGGCACTTGGCAGAGAAACCCCCTCCCAGAAATAAATCATCAGATCTTGCTTTCTCTCCTTGGTCTCCAGCATCCCCCTACACCTCTAGCAATCATCAGGGTCTACTCTGTCCTCTTCAGCAGGGACCCAATTCTCCCATCTGCTGGCCTCTTCTCTGTTTCTATATAAAATGAAATGATAAATGCAAGCAAGGCAGCGGAAAAGAGTACAGCAGTATCATTTGTCAATTATTACAAATATAATTTTCAAAAATTAAAAATAAATTGTACATACAATATATAATTTCAAGGGACATTTAAATACCTTAATTGCAAATACAATGTTTCTGTCGCTCTAGTCTTGAGGTTTTCTTCCTCCCTTATACTGTTGTGGACTTCTCATTCATTGTCCCTCTTCTTCTCATATCTTTCCCCAGTTTCCATTTTCTTCTTCTTCACTGTCTCTGGCATTTTCTTTTTTTAGTCCACTTCTCTTCCCCTCTCTCTCTCCTCCAATCTTTTGTCCCATCCTCTTATCTCCTGCTCACCCCCTCTTGCACATGCTATGTCCTTTTCCCCCCCCCATCTCTCACCATGCCCATAGGCCACCCCCAAATCTGACTTCTCACTCTCTTGCGTACCACTCCCTCTCCCCATCTATCTCCTTATTATTCAACCCTCTCTTCTCTCCCTTCCTCCCCTAACTTGCCCTTCACCTTTCTTGCCATCCGCCTCCAGCATTTCCCCCCATTCTTTTGTCTCCCTCCCACGACATTTGCCACCCTTCTCTCTGGCCTCCCCCCACCAGCAGCCCTTTTCTTCTCTCATCTCCTTCCCTCTTCTCGCTCCTCACATCTTCTGCATTCATCTTTTCCCTCTCTCACCTCCTCCAGCCTTCACTGCTCTCCTCTTGCCCTCCCAGCCCTCCATTCACAGCCTGCCTGTCTGCTTGCTTGCCGGCTAGCATCACTTGATGTGTTCTCTGACAGCAGCCCACAGAGCAAGAGCGCCCCGGTGCAGATCTGTTGTGCACTTCAGTTCCCCAACATCAGGGACTGTGTACCCAGGTCCTGCACAGCTTCTCCTGCGTGCTTTGCGCTGTGGCACTTAAGGTTCCTGGACCTGCGCGGCGCGGCTGCTGCTGCTCTGCGCCTGTGTGCAGCAGGTAAAGTTGATACAGATCTGGGAGATACAAGAACTGAATCAGGAGGCGGGCTGGGCAGCCCGAGAGTCGCCACACCGAACCAGGAGGTTTGGGTTGTCTGGAATGAGTGGAAGATGCCTTTTAAAAAAATTTCAGGCCTGCCCTTAAAAATCACAACAGCTTCTAAAATACTGCCCATTGCTGCCAGGGAATGTGATCAATACAGCTTTTTCTGTTAATGCCTGAAATTCCCTTACTTAAAAAGAGAATACCAGAAAAAGGATAAATATAGTTTAAATAATAAATTAGATAAAGGGAGGAGGAACAGGCAGGCTACTCCCTCCATATCTGCCCCCAATAAAAATAAGATATTTTACAGGAGCAAGGCCTATGTTACAGAGAGAGATATACACAATAGAAGCACAATGGTGGGAGAATTATTGGGGTACCCCTTCCCCTGAGTCTGTGCACTTATAATCATCTACACTTCCCCGTGATCATATCCCTTTCCCCAAAGCCCTCAACCTATTTCACAAAGTCAGGTGCCATTTGCAGGCATAAAGGAAGATAGGGAATGAGAAAAGGCTTTTTTTTTTTTTTGCAGTCTTTGCCACCAATCTTAAACTTACTTCACTTTAGATATTATGATTATTTAATTCATTTAAGCTTTGGTTTTATGTGAAGCCTACCAGTTCTTTCCATACAGGCTGATGACTACGTCAGGATGTGCAGACCGAATAACCAAATATATTGTGCTTTGATGAAAAAGCTGTATTTTAACCCTTCACCCTTGCAAATGTCACTAGACTTTCTATCTCTGGCTGAGATAGAAAGCACTTTCTATCTCAGTCAGCCACTTTCTATCTCAGATAGCCACTTTCTATCTCAGATAGCCATCTCTGGCTGAGATAGAAAGCACCTCCTAAGAGCATGCTTCAGAGACAGCTGCACTCTCAGTAGGGCTCCCCCCTTGAGAACATCTCTCCTGTGTGCATGTGGCTTCCCACATCCCCCACAAGACATTGTCCATTCCACACAGGATCCTTGGGGGACAGAGAAAGGAGACCAGAGCTGCTTCACCCCCTTGCCACACAGGGGAAGCAGCAACCTGAGCCATCTCTAGAAAGAACACAAAAATCTCCCAAGTACATCAAAACATGGAGCCCAAACTCAAAGGTTCCCGGGCACAGTCTGGAAGTGGGGAATGCCCCACAACTACGCTCTGGGTGTGGCGCTGGCTGGAGACCAGGTGAGGATTCTAGAAAATTCAATTATAGTTAAGTTCGGCAACCACTCCCACCCCTTCAAACAGTATTTTACATCACAAATGCATTGTCAAGATAAGCCTTCCAACCTCTTCTGACTGGTCAGATACACTGTATTGGCTAGTCTCTTAATTGGTTGGATAGATGACTAGATGCCACCATCTTTCCTTTGATTGGCACTCAGCACCGCCAAGTCTCTTCAAGGGACTGGAGTACAGACTGGCGATCCTATTGAGCCGGTCAGTGTTAAAGGAGACCTGCCCTTTCCTCAGGCTGCAATTCCATGTAGTGTAAAAGGACACCTGCCTTCCCTCTGTCTGAAAGTTTGTATAGCAGGGCAATTCCAGTGATGTCGCTTATCAGATGGAACAACTCAGGAATTCTGAAATTTAATTGATGATTTTTCCAGCCATCATAATTTTTTTGTTAGTTTGGGGAGGGATGATTGGACAGGCCAAAGGCACTCCTGCAGTTGCCTCCCTGACACAGGGCGGGTCACCCCTCCGACCTCAGTCACAAACGTTTTCCTCTGCTGCTGTGACAATCACATCCATCCATAGACGCATGGCCTCTGCCGTTGGAGCCACCATGCAGAAGAGTCGCTCATATGTCTTGACACAAAAGGTCAGCTTCGGGTGTGGGCTCTGTAGACAGGGAGAGAAAGCGAGATCAAGGGACTGGAGGACAAACTGGAAATACATATGCCAAGTGTCTTTCACTCTTATTCCTAGGTCTCCTACCCTCCTCCCCTTCTCACATAATCATCCTGCCACTGGTGGAACCCAGGAAATCCCCATCAGCCTTTCTGCTGCCTGCCCTGCCATTGCCATCACCATCACCATAGTGCTGTTCCCACAGGCCCTGGCTCTGCACGGTGTTTGGACTCTCGCACTGCATGCCAGCCTGCCCTTGGGCTCTGGATGAGCATCATTCTGTGTGTGAATGCGCACATGTGCTGCAATGCTCACCCAAAGCCTTAATATTCTTATAATATAGATAGACACTGTCACAGTCACTTTTGGTTCTGCTATATTATGGATAGCATGGGATAAGGTTAATTCTGTATACAGGCCAAGAATACAGATATTCATGCTAACATCTGTGAGCCAAATGGAATACTACAAAATGAGGATGCTGGTGAAAAGTCCAAGATCAACATATTTGTTGAAACGGCTAAAACCTGTTTACAGCACCTCTGTGCATGCAGACACTGTAAGGCCATTCTCCTGTTAATCTCCTGTGTTACCAAAACAAGAGACATGTTTGATGAAGATACAATAGTTTCCAAGTGGGAAAGTCACAGTAACTCTGTGCACACAGCATGACCCATGTGTGGCCCTTGTTTGCCCAGTACAGGTGAACCAGCAGTGTACTAGAGTGGGGGCCTATGAGTTAAAATGTAAAATGGAGATTCATCCAGCATTGGAGGGTTCTACGGAATATGTTCTATTTGTTAACATGGAGTAACATAGGGAATTTTTTGGGAAAGGCTATTTTGAGGAAGTTCAAGAGGGTGTAGATGTCTTATCTGGAGTGACAGGGTGGGTCTTCTCCAACAGTGATGTGACAAATTTGGGGTGTATAAAACAACCTCCCCACAAGGCACTGGCAGGTGTCTTGGAAAAGTTTTTTGAATGAGTTTTGATGAAGAATTTTGAAATTGAAAGGCCTGTGGTGTTGTGCTGGGAGACAGAAGGGAACAGCAAAGTGCGTAGTCTGGCCTGGCCCAGAGTTCTTAAAATCAATGAAACAGAAGGGAAAACTTCTGCTGGAAAGACAGGAGGGAACCAGTATCTTCTATCCAGCAACAGAAAGTGGGGAGATTGGTCTTGGGCAGCTGCTTGAGGAGTGAGTAATTGGATACAATTTCTGGAGTGAAAAAAAAAAAAAAACTTATATTGCATGAGAACTGTGCATTACAAAAGCGATTGGGAAGATTCTTGGTGAATATAGGTGTTTTTCCCTTGCCTGTGGAATTGTTTGGACTGCATTTTGAACCTGCTTTTTGTAACTGCTGAACATTACTATTTTTGCTGTGGATTTTCCTGTGTACTTGCTGAAAGCTGGTTCATTTTTCTAAGTAAATTTCTTTCTGTTTGAAGCTCAAAATTGGTGTGGCCTTACAGGTAATCCCACCCCCAATCCACAGGCCCCAGAGACTTTTATTCCCCTACCCCGGCTGAGTGATCCAGTGCTCTCTAGGGCTGAGCCTGGGTGGAGCGGGTGGGAGGGGGTTACACATAATTGACAGGGATGACCTCACCTAAGACAAGACAAGACAAAGGAACTTTGGAGTAGTCATTACTATCAGGAAGCAAGTACAGACACAGACTGATTATGTAATCTCCCTGCCCATCTGATACAAGCAGCAGCTTGGCCAACTACCAGCAAGTCCTATTGTATTACTGTTGCAAAAATTATCTAGGAGAACCTTACTCTCTGTTTGCAAATTCTGAGATCCCAAGTGCATACAAGTATCTACATTTCTGTATACTTATATGCCTTTATAATTATAGTAATTATAATAAAATATTAGTCTATTTGTCTCTTTCTGGTCTCCAAGAATTAAGTGGTTTTATTTATGTCTTATTGCTTATTTTGGCATGGTTACCATTGTTTATCGCTAATTCCCCCTGATGACTTGTTTTGCCCCGGCTAGCTCCAAAATTGCTGTAAATTTTCAATCCAGATTCTGCACCTTGCTGAGGTGACACCTGAATAAAAAACGTTTTAATATATTCACACTTCTAAATCAAGGAGCATTTAAGAAATTTAAGTTCAAAATGTGCCACCTGTATAATTAAGAAAAATCAAACTCGGACACCCCATAATGATCAAACACAAATCTGTTTAATTCCCAATCCAGCGTTTCGATTCTCATAAAGGACCTTCATCAGGGATGAATTGAGGACATTGGATTAAGGATTAATTTCATTTTTTTCTATTCCCATTAGCTGTAGGCCTTTCTTTATCGGAATATATTTGCTGCCTTTGGATTTCCACAGCACTTACACATTTCTGTTTCAGCACTACCCTCTCACTCTCAAGACCTCCCCCCAAGCCTCATGTTTTGGCAAGCTCTGGCATACAACAGAGCAACCAGAGTACCAATGTATTCGCATCAAAGCTTAGCCATGTGTGGCATCCGCATAGCCTCATGTTTTAGCAAGCTGTGGCATGCAACAGAGACACCAGAGTACAAGAAAATTATTCCTTACTTGCTAATTTTCATTCCTGTAGTACCACGGATCAGTCCAGACAGTGGGTTATGTCCCCCTTCCAGCAGATGGAGTCAGAGAAAACTTCGAAGGGTGCTCCCTTATAAGCCAGTGCACCCTCTGTTACCCTTTCTTTATCGGGATATATTTACTGCCTTTGGATTTCCACAGCACTTACACATTTCTGTTTCAGCACTACCCTCTCACCCTCTGATATTAAGAATATCAGAGCCTGAAGAGACAAGATGGATGGATCAAGGTATCAACCCTTTTTAACTTGAGCAAAGTACATTGCGTATCAAACTTTGACAATCAACCAAACTTGCAAAAAGAACCATTAAATAGCCATTAAACCACTGGATATGAAAACAATTTGAGCAGAGAAGTAATCCCAGTCCCAGAGTTCCTTAGGGAGGGCGTCTGGACTGATCCGTTGTACTACAGGAATGAAAATTAGGTAAGGAATAATTTTCTTTTCCCTGTACGTACCCGGATCAGTCCAGACAGTGGGATGTACCAAAGCTTCCCTACGTAGGGTGGGCCCCGGATAGCTCTGCTCGAATGACCCGGGTGCCAAAGGAGCCAAAAACCGGTGGTTGAAGATTCAGACGATAGTCCCGAGCAAAGGTATGTAAGGACTTCCAGGTGGCTACTCGGCATATCTCCAGGGGCGAGACGGACTGGCTTTCCGCCCAGGAAGCAGCTTGAGCCCAGAGAGAATGGACCTTGATGCCCGCCGAGGCTGCCAACCGGCACCAATATACGCTGATGAGATAGCATCTTTCAGCCAGCGAGCAATGGTGGGTTTCGAGGCCTTAGTCCCCTTCTTTGGGCCACTCAAAAGGACAAAACGATGATCTGACAAGCGAAATTCATTAGTAACCTCCAGATAGCGAATGAGGATGCGCTTGACATCGAGCTTGCATAGATCTCGGGAATCGTCAGCTGAAAAAGATGGAAGTTCCACCATTTGATCCAAATGGAACGCGGAAACCACCTTGGGCAGGAAAGAGGGCACCGTGCGCAAGGAGACTCCCGAGTCCATGAAACGGAGGTAGGGCTCTCTGCAAGATAGCGCCTGAAGCTCCGAAATCCTGCGGGCAGAACAAATAGCTACCAGGAAAACTGTCTTGAGTGTGAGATCCTTGAGAGTAGCAGATCTTAATGGTTCGAACGGTGGTCTGCCCAGAATCCGAAGAACCAAGTTGAGGCTCCAGGAGGGGTACAGGGCATGTACTGGAGGCTTTATGTGTTTCAACTCCTTTGAGAAAATGGACGATGTCCGGGTGAGAGGAATGAGGAGTTCCGTCCCGGTGATGGATTAGGGACCCAAGAGCAGCCACCTGCACCCTCAGGGAATTGTAGGCCAAACCCTTCACCAGGCTCTGCTGCAGGAAAGACGGATGTGAATCGTTTTTTGACGATTTAAAATATCGTCCGATATATTTTAAATCGTCAAAAATCGTTAGGGCCACAATACAATACCAATTCCCACGATTTATCGTCAAAAAATCGTAAATCGGAGGAAGGGGGAGGGCAGGAAAACCGGCACACTAAAACCCCCTAAAACCCACCCCCGACCCTTTAAATTAAATCCCCCACCCTCCCGAACCCCCCCCCCCAAATACCTTAAATTACCTGGGGGTCCAGCGGCGGTCCGGAACGGCCTCCTGCAATTGAATCGTGTTGTCTTCAGCCGGCGCCATTCTGCGCCGCCATTTTGCAAAATGGCGGCGGCCATAGACCAACACGATTCGACTGCAGGAGGTCGTTCCAGACCCCCGCTGGACTTTTGGCAAGTGTTGTGGGGGTCAGGAGGCCCCTCCAAGCTGGCCAAAAGTCCCTGGGGGTCCAGCGGGGGTCCGGGAGCGATTTCCTGCCGCGAATCGTTTTCCGTACGGAAAATGGCGCCGGCAGGAGATCGACTGCAGGAGGTCGTTCAGCGGGGGTTCCGGACCCCGGCTGGTCTATGGCCGCCGCCATTTTGCGCCGCCATTTTGCAAAATGGCGGCGCAGAATGGCGCCGGCTTAAGACAACACGATTCAATTGCAGGAGACCGTTCCGGACCGCCGCTGGACCCCCAGGTAATTTAAGGCATTTGGGGGGGGTTCGGGAGGGTGGGGGATTTAATTTAAGGGGTCGGGGGTGGGTTTTAGGGTGTTTTAGTGTGCCGGTTTTCCTGCCCTCCCCCTTCCCCCGATTTAGCTACGGACCGCCGCTGGACCCCCAGGTAATTTAAGGCATTTGGGGGGGGGTTCGGGAGGGTGGGGGATTTAATTTAAAGGGTCGGGGGTGGGTTTTAGGGTGTTTTAGTGTGCCGGTTTTCCTGCCCTCCCCCTTCCCCCGATTTAGCTACGGACCGCCGCTGGACCCCCAGGTAATTTAAGGCATTTGGGGGGGGTTCGGGAGGGTGGGGGATTTAATTTAAAGGGTTGGGGTGGGTTTTAGGGGGTTTTAGTGTGCCGGTTCACGATTTTAACGATTTTCACGATACACTAAACACCCAAACGGCGATGATACGATTCCCTCCCCCTCCCAGCCGAAATCGATCGTTAAGACGATCGAGGACACGATTCACATCGCTAGTATCTGAGCTACTGAGGCACGCCACAGCGAGACCGCTTCGGAGCCACACCAGGTCTCAAAACTTTCCATACCTGGACATGGGAAATGGATGTAGAGGTCTTCCTAGCCTTGAGGAGGGTAGAGATCACAGCCTCCGGGTATCCTCGCCTTCTCAGGTGGAGCCTCTCAAAAGCCAGGCCGCAAGACAGAAGCGATCTGCCTGGTCAAAAAATACCGGCCCCTGGCGCTGTAAGCATGGAAGATGTCCCAGGCGAAGAGGGCCATCCACCGCGAGGTTGCCTAAGTCCACAAATCACTGGAACGTGGTGAAGTTCTATTCTTCAGATTACCTTTACCACCAGGGATCATGGCGGGAACACATAGAGGAAAAGTTGCTGTGGCCAGGAAAGGACTAAGGCATCCACTCCCTCTGCGTCTCATCTGTGGCTGAAGAAGCGCGGAGCCTTTGCATTTCGTGGCGCCATCAGGTCCATGTGGGGGATCCCCCACCGACTGAACAGAAGAACCACTGCCTCCTCGGAGAGTTCCCACTCCTCAGGATCTATGCGTTGATGCCTCAAGAAGTTGGCCTGAACGTTGTCCACTTCTACAATGTGAGAAGCCGCTAGGCAGGAAAGGTGGATCCTCGCCTAGGTCAGCAACTTGTCCATCTTCTGTGAAACGTGACGTCTTTTCGTTCCCCCTTGACGATTGATGTACACTACAGTAGTTGCGTTGTCTGACAGTATCCTAACTGCCCGACCTTGGACTAGGGGCAGGAAGCGTTTTAACATCAGGCGTACCGCTCTGGTCTCCAAGCATTTGATCGGCCAGGTTGCTTGCAAGCCTGTCCACTGCCCCTGCATCAATTTTGTCTGGCACACTGCTCCCCAGCCGGAAAGACTGGCATCCATGGTGACAATCACCCACTGAGGAATGTCCAATGACATTCCCTGCAATAAATGATCCAGGCTGAGCCACCAGGTCAGGCCGTCCTTGGTCCTCTCCAACAGCGGAAGGATGGTGTGAAACTCCCGGGACACCGGCTTCCAGCTGGGAGAGCAAGGCCCTCTGCAGAGGATGCATATGCGCAAAGGCCCAAGGTACCAGATCGATAGTGGAAGCCATAGTGCCCAGGACCTGAAGATAATCCCAAGCTGTGGGACGCGAGAGAGCATTGAAGCACTGTACCTGGGAGGTGAGAGCTTGAGCCCGGGCCGGACGCAGTAGTACCTAGCCCACAGCAGTATCGAAGCGTGCTCCTGGGAAGTCTAGGGACTGAGATTGAATAAGCTTGCTCTTGGAGAAATTGACTACCCAGCCGAGGGATTGAAGGAGATGCAGTACTCTGTCGATCGCTTGCTGACACTGGACCAGAGACTTCGCCCTGATGAGCCAGTCGTCCAGATAGGGGTGGACCAGGATTACCTCCCTCCTGAGGACTGGCTCATCAGGGCGGAGTACTGCATCTCCTTCAATCCCTCGGATGGGTAGTCAATTTCTCCAAGAGCAACCACTTTGGTGAACGTACGGGGAGCCATCGCCAGGCCAAAGGGCAGGGCCTGGAATTGAAAATGATGTCCCAAAATCTTGAAGCGAAGGAAGTGCTGATGTGCCTTGAGGATGGGAATGTGAAGATAAGCCTCTGTCAGATCCAAGGAGGCCAGAAATTCTCCACGGTGTAGCACCGCATTCACTGAGCGTAAGGTTTCCATCCTGAAGTGTGGGACCCTGAGGGCTTTGTTGACCATCTTGAGATCCAAGATCAGACGAAAAGAGCCCTCCTTCTTGGGGACCACAAAGTAGACGGAATAATGACCGGACCCCTCTTCCGTCCGGGGAACCGGGAGAATTGCTCCAAGGGCCAGGAGCCTGTTGAGTGTCTGACGCACAATGAGTTGTTTCTGTAGTGGTCCGCAGGGATAGAAGAGGAACCTGTCTCTTAGAGGATGAGCAAATTCTAAAGTGTAGCCATGCTTTAGAATGTCCAGGACCCACTGATCTGAGGTAATCTTGACCCGCTCCTCTTAGAAGAGGGAGAGCCGACCCCCTATCCTGGGGATCGAGGAGTGGGCCGGCACGGCTTCATTGTGAAGATTTGGGGGCTGCCCCTTGGGTAAGACCATCCCGGGCCGGTCTCCAGTCATGAAAGGAATGAGACCAAGACTGGGAACGCGAAGAGGGCAGACGAGAGACAGCTGGTCTTGCTTGACAAAAACGCCGTTGGCTCCGGAAACGGCTTCTGGTGGAACTGAAGGTCCTAGCAGCCTGCAGCCAATCCTCCAGCAGCTTGTGAACCTTATTCTCGCCGAGAGTCTTTATAATCTAGTCTAAATTGTCTCCAAAGAGTAATTTCCCTTTGAAGGGTAGGGAGCCCAACTGCATCTTGGAGGAGGAATCCGCTGACCAGTTGCAGAGCCAGAGGAGGCGTCTGGCCGAGACTGCCGAAACTATAGACCTAGCCAGAACTCGGAGAAGGTCCTATAGAGCATCTGCCCCATACGCTATCATGGCCTCCAGGCGGTCAGCCTGCTGCGCTTCTGCAGGAGGCAGCTCCTGCGTACTGAGAAGCTGTTGGACCCATCGGAGACCTGCCCATTGCATGAAAGAGCTACAGATCGCCGCTCTGACGCCCAGAGCTGACACCTTGAACACTCTCTTGAGATATACCTCGAGCTTTCTGTCCTGCATATCATGCAGGGCAGCACCTCCCGTCACCGGAATGGTAGTTTGTTTCATCACCACAGACACAGCCGCGTCCACTTTGGGGACCTTGAGGAGCTCCAGAAAATCATCTGGAAGGAGGTATAGCTTATCCATAGCTCTGCCCATCTTAAGGGAGGCTTCAGGGTGTCCATTCCCTGGACAATAATTGAAGTAGCGTAGGATGAGAAGGAAAAGATCTCGACGGTGGACGTAGACCTGCCAGCATGGGGTCCCCCTTCTTTGCTGGTGAAGGTCCTGGAGGGTCTTGTGGAGCCTCAATATCCAATTCCTGCACGACACATGGGATGAGAGGGTCCAGCTCATCCCTCTGGAAGAGACGCAGAACTCTGGGATCATCCCCTTCCATCTGAGCCATAAGAGAGAGTTCATTCAGGTCTGGGTCCGGAAAAGGGTCCTGAGGAAGAGGAGCCGACCCCCCCCCCCCCCCGGAGGATGATGAAGCACGTGGACCCTGGAAGCACCTTGGTGACCCGCAGGTCCTGAGGCCCCCACTCCCTGAGGGCACCCCGAAGGCCCCGGGGGATCAGCCATCCTACTCACTTTAGGAGGAGGAGGCCCTGCTGGATCCTGCTGCTGCCCCAATCTGGCCAAATAGGCATTGTGCATTAAAAGCACAAAGTCCGTCGAAAATGGAGGTGGTCCAGAGGAAGGCACCATGGGGGGGGGTCTCCTGCAGGTGGACAAGGGTCCAGGGGATTGACAGGTGTCAGGATCGGCGGCAACACTGAAGAACCAGTGTCCGAATCGTCCCCTGGCTGCTCCGGAGCAGTTGGCTCAGAATCAAAGATGGCCTCCGTTCCCGCACTGGGCGGGATCGGCGCTGGCCTCCGTGCTTCGAGGCACGCGAGCTTGCTCGTCCTGCCGGCCGCGAGGGATCCTCCCCACCAGGGAGGCATCTCACTCAGATCCCCTCGCGGGAGAGCCGGGAGCCAGGCTCTCTGCACGCGCGGCACCTCGAGGACCGTGGCATGGGAACGGGAGCTGAGCTGCCGACGAATCACTGGTGCGTGGCTGCAAGGAACGGGGAAAATCCTCCGCTTCAGCACTACTCCTTCTCCCCGACCTGTGATGGATTTCTTTATTTTTTTTATTTCTTTATTTTTTTTTTTAAACAACACAGAGGAATATTGCGTCTCTGTGGAGGCTGCCCCAAGGCAAACGACTTCTCAGGGCAGCGGGTTGGCTCAGAGGAAAAGGGGGAGAGGTTGGACCACCAACTTGCACCCCGGAGAAACCTAGCATAGAAATCTAACCTGCAAAGTAAAAAGGTATAATCACTTACCCCTACAAGGCATAAACAGTAATGGGGACTGAAAACAGCTCTACCTGCAAGTTAGATTGCTTGACCCTAGACAAGGGTCTGAGCTTTCCCTGTTTTGTTTTGGCTTTTTTTTACCACTATCCTCTGTTAACCTTGATCCATCTAAGATAGGAAGGAAGCTAAGAAATAGATAAAAGAGCACTAAATTTAGCTTTCCAGAAGTCTTAGTGGGGAACTAGAGTTCAGCCACTCTCATCTGCTGGAGTCAGAAGAATACTGAAGAGTAACAGAGGGAACACTGGCTTATAAGGGAGTACCCTTCGAAGTTTTCTCTGACTCCATCTGCTGGAAGGGGGACATAACCCACTGTCTGGACTGATCCAGGTAGCTACAGGGAACAATGCATTCACATCGAAGCTTAGCCTTGTGTGGCATCTGCACAGAGATTCAGCAGCATGCGGTGCACAAGCCATGCTCTTGGATCTCTGCAGTGGTAAAGTGTCTGGGTCAAAATTTCTCAACTTTTAATCCTACTTGAGCTAAATGATGCAGTACCTTTGGGGCACTCCTTAGATGGTCATAATATATCTCTTCAATGGCTTGGAAGTATATCACCCCCTTCAGCTTCAGTTCCTCCTTATCTGTGGAGAGAGTTATCGACAGTGAAAATCAAGATTCCTCCTCATCCAGCACCAAACCTAATTTGGGTAATTACCTACCACATGCCCAGGACTCCTCAACTGAATCCAATCCTACAAGGCAACTTCTGGTCCAATCCTGAATTCTCAGCTCCCTTCCCTGTGCATTATGGGATCTGTAGTACCTTATTCTTTCACTTTAGTTCAGCACTACAGGAACCACAATGCATTAGGAGGAGGTGTGAAAAGCCAGGTCAGCTCGAAGTCTGTTCTCCAGGGTCACGTGACTGATCTGAATGTTTCAGAAACCTACAGGAGTATCATCTTTTGTCTTCATACAACAGGAGAGAGAAAATTGGTGTGGGGATGTGGATGGCCTGAGCCAATCCTAATTTTCCTCCCACTGCTTGAGGCTCTGTTTTCTGGAGCAAAAGCAGGAACTACAAGTCAGTGCAATGTGAGGCCAAACAGGTTTGGCTCAGCCTATCCCTGATAATTTGGACCTTCTCGGCTACCCCAGATGTTTAATGCTTTTGGAGACCAAGATGGCCACCCCCCAATTTCGTTTTTCCTAAAAGTTACCTATTTCTGCCAAAGTCTCTTAAAATTATAATAGTACCCCAGACACTAGAGAGTAGGCTTGAAATGCACAAGACCTTCCTCTTTACGCACCGTGTGTCAATGTCAGTGGCACAGAGCCTGGTGCAAGTAAAGAAAGGGGGCGGTCAGCTTTTACCTGCAAAATAAGCCAGCCTCCGCTTCTGACGGTCAAAGACGAACCAGCGCTTCTTCCAGGTCTTAATGCGGCCCCCCATCTTCACCAGAAACCCCCTGCACGACACTGCTGTCACTGTCACTTGGGGGCAGGTCTCCACGCTGTGACCCAGGGACTCCATGTGTGACCTCAGGTCAAAAGCTGGTCTAGAGGTTTTCACCTGAATTTAAGGACAAAGGCAAAGAGGTTCCCAATGTTATTATGTTTCAGAAACTGACCTTGTTATCTTGCTGGGGACCTATTAGATGGCCCTCCTATAGAGATATAAGTAGTTGCACACAGTGAGGCCCTCCCCAAAGGCTCTCTCTCTCTCTAGCCCAGAAATAGCCAAAACGCAATACTAAAAATGTATCACCATTATGGCCATTTCGGGCATATCGCACAGCCTAACGCCAGGAAAAAAAGGTGTAGTTATTTCCAGCATTAAAACCGTGTGATATTGCCCATTTCCTTAAATCCCACCCAAGCTCCTCCCTGATCCCGCCCCTCCCAAAAATTTACATTCGTGCCATGCGATAGTGTTCTTATCACATGCTTTATGGCGTTATCGCGTGTGTTAAGCCATAACGCATTTTGATGAATGTCATCAAAAGTTAGCCAGACAAGTCTTCTGAATATCGACCTCACAGTAGGGTGAGTTTTCCCAATGGAGAGGTGAATAGTGGAATGCTCCAAGGATCTGTACTCTGACCAATGTTTAACATATTCATTAATGATCTGGAAAAAGGAGCAACGAGTGATGACATAAAATTATTGAAAGGAATTAAAACAGGGCTGATTGTCAGAAATTGCAGGATACAAAGAGACTAGAGATCCGGTCATCTAAACAGCAGATTAAATGTACTGTGGAAAAATGCAGAATGATACACATAGGGAAAAATGATGTGTTCTACCTTAAGGGTCACTACTCAGAAAAAGGACCTTGGAGGCCTTGTGGACCATACATTGAAATCTTTAGTTCAATGTGCGGCAGTACCCAAAAAAGCCAGTAGAATGTTAGGAATCCTTCAAAGGAATAGCAATCATGACTGGAAATATAATAATGCCTCTGTTTCGATCCATGATGCAACCAGTTCTGGTCTTCCCATCTCAAAAAATATAGCAGAACCACAAAAGGTGCCAAGAAGAGCGACAAAAATGATAAAGGAGATGGTTAAACAGGTTAGGGCTCTTCATTTTGGAAAGGAAAGGACAGAGAAGAGATATGATCGAGGTTTATAAAATCATGAGTGGTCTGGAACAAGTTATTTATCCTTTCAAATAGTACTAGGACTAGGGGATACTTCATGAAGCTAACTGGTTGCAGATTTCAAATAACTGAAAAAATACTTTTAAGTTTAGCACATAATTCAACTGTGGAATTTGTTATCAGAGAGTGTGGTCAAGTCCTGAAGTAGAGCAGTTTACAAAAGGTTTGGACAAGTTTCTAGAGGTCAGGTCCATTAACAATTGTAGGTAGGGATCACAACTAGAAGGGATCTCTCAAGTTACATGGATTGACCACTGACAGAGACAGGATGCCGGATGTGATGAACCATTGGTCTGCCCTAGCATGGCACCTCTTAAGATGGAAAGATATTGGGGTATTGTACAGCTGTGCCCCCAAACACAGCTCTTGTGGTGACAATGTCTTGTCACAGGTGAGCAAGCTGAAAAGGATGGAGAGGTTGAAGGTAGTGACTTCAGGTACCTGCACTGTCAGA
Organism: Rhinatrema bivittatum; assembly: GCF_901001135.1. Lineage (NCBI taxonomy): Eukaryota > Metazoa > Chordata > Amphibia > Gymnophiona > Rhinatrematidae > Rhinatrema > Rhinatrema bivittatum. Next base: position 58,154,956 of record NC_042628.1, on the reverse strand, counting down.
GAATCGGGCTGAGCTGCTTGGACTGGTGCCAGCACTGGTTCTGATATCAACCCCCGAGTCTTCAGCTCCTTCTCCATCACTTCCCGCTTTTTCCTCGCCTCCTCTTGAGCTGCACGTTTGGCCTCCTGCAGGACACAGAAAAAGTATTTATGGCAAGGGACAGGTAGAGCTTGATGCTGAGGGAGGATGTGAAGAGAGGGGTATGATGGTGAGGAAGGGGACATGGTATCTGGGAAGGATGGGAGGAAAGAGTTATGTGTTTACAGTGAGTAGGAGGATAGGATGAGGGGGACGTGGTGTTTAGAGAAGAACATTCAGAAACTAGAGATGAGGTGATCACAGGGAAAGAAGGAATCAAACAGTAAATTGTAATTACAGGGGATTCACCATCCAATTCATGAAATATAGACTATAAGTCAAATATTTAAAAGATCTAGGTGCCGAACTTTGAAAGTCAGCTGTCTAGATCTACTAGAATAAAATTTCTACCCTGCTCAGTGCCTGAATTTAGATGTGGCCAAAGATGAGGCCTGGTCAAAGGAGTGAAGTTAGGCGCCAATATTCATCCCAAAATTAAGGCATCTAAGATAGGCTGAAAATAGTCATCTAACTTAGGGACCGTAATTGAAATGCTCAGTGCTATTTGAATAATCAGGTTCCATATTCCTAACAGCCTAACAGAGAGAGAGGGAGAAAGACAGACAGAAGGATTTTCAGTGCTCACCCGAGCTTTGAGAAGACGCTCTTTCTCTGCCAGTGCCTCCCGCAGTAACCTCTCCATCTCTGCTATGTTGGGGAGGGGGTTTTCTGGGCTGGGGAAGGAAGAAATTCCTGATATTACAAATCCAATATCAAATGGGAGAGAGAAGAACAGTTGGCGCCTTATAATCCATTGGCATAGCTTATCCAGATCCCTGCATCCCTTCTAGCAGTAGCGAGGATGAGACAGAGGGGCAAGGGGGAGAAACGAGAGCACAAGGAGGATAACAACTAAGAAAACCAGGAAAGAAGCAGGCTGAATGTTCTGTTGGTCCTGGAGAAGATGGGATTCTCTGCCAGTGTGATAGCTTCTATAGGACCAACAGAAGTATTATCCGGCGTGCTGGAGATCACCAAGGCCTTCTTCCCGTCTGCCCAGATCACATCTGGAGGAGGTAACTGATATGATCTGGAAAGCTCTCAGGATTGGACTACTGCGGTGAGACACCAGAACATGTACCCCAGCTGGTGCAGTACTCCAGCCGAGTCGCTGAAGGCTGCGATGGATGGAGCTGCGAACTGCTGTGAAGAGGCGGGGGGGGGGGGGAGAGATTTTCTGTGACTTGTGCTGCTACTTTTACCTCTCCCCATGGTCTCTTAGTTTGCTACAGGAAGGCCTATCCAACAGGTTGCATGCAGGAAGGTGGGAGCAGTGCTACAGGAGAGAAGTAGTTCCTGTCTACCTTCCCGTCAGGTGTGCACTCTTCTCTCGTTTCACTGCCAGCCCGCTGCCACTGGCAGGAAACTCAACAAACGGCTGTAGCCCACAGGTCTGAATGGCTTGGATCTGGCAGGGAAAAGGGGAAGAAGTAAGGGAGGGATGGAGAGAGAAAGGGGCGAGGGGCAATAAGAAGAAGTAGATAAAGGACGGAAAGGAGAGGGGACATAAAAAGAAAGATGGCAGGGACAGATGGGAGCGGGGGTGAGGGGAGGTAACAGAGAGGCAATAGGAAGAGCAATAGGGAAGAAATAGCAGAGAGAGGGCAAGCGAGGGAGAGATGGTGGAAGAGAAATATGATAGGAATGGAAAACTGGGGGATGAGTAGGGAGAAGGAGAGGTTGTGATGAAGAGAACGAGGAAATGGGTGAAAAAGAGGATGGGGAGGACAAGGGTAAGGCTATGGAAAGGAAGAATACAGCCAGGGCAAGGACAGAGGAGTCATCAGCATCACTCTTTTCTGACAAGAGAGGTTAAAGCATGCTACATCAGAATAGGGCGATGGAAGTGGCATGGGGAGGGAGGGAAGGTAACAGGCGGAGGTGAAAGGCACCCAAATGGCAAAAAAGAGAAGAAAAGCAAGCCAGAGAAAAGAGGAAGAGAGGAAAATCGGAAGAACATGAAAAGAGAAGGAAAGAGGATACAGAAACAGAGCTCAGAGACAACCACAAAAAGAAGGAACAAGCCGAGAAGGAGGCGAGAAACCAAACCACAGACACAAAGCTTGAAAAATGGTTTAGTTTAATTTTGGTGAAGATTTGATTTTGTTTCCCCTGGCCTCAATATTTAGAAAACCTTAAAATGGTTAATTATCCAGCTCAATATGCTGCTGAAAAAGTTAGCTGCTATCTTTAGCCAGATAACTTTAAACCTAATGGGCTATCTGTGAATATCACCGGTTAGATCAGGAGTCACCATTCAGGAAAAGGAGCTAGGAGTCATCATGGATAACACGTTGAAATCTTCTGCTCGGTGTGCAGCAGCAGTCAAGAAACCAAATAGAATGGTAGGGATTATTAGGAAAGGGATGAAGAACAGAGAATATCAGAATGCCTCTGTATCGCTTCATGGTGCAACCTCATCTTGAGTATTGGGTAGAGTTCTGGTCACCACAGCTCAAGAAAGATATAGCAAAGACGTACAACCAAACTGATAAAGGGAATGGAATGATTTCCCTTTGAGGAGAGGCTAAAGAGGTTAGGACTCTTCAGCTTGGAGAGGATGCAGCTGAGAGGAGATATGAAAGAGGTTTATAAAGTAAATGTTAATCAGTTGTTTAGTCTTTCAAAAAGTGCAAATACCAGGGAACACACAATGAAGTTACCAGGTAATAACGGAAAATATGTTTTTACTCAATGCATAATTAAGCTCTGGAATTCATTTCCAGAGAATGTGATGAAAGCTGTTCGTGTAGCTGTGTTTAAAAAAGGTTTGGACAAGTTCCTGGAGGAAAAGTCCATAAACCATTATTAAGGTGGAGTTGCAGATATCCACTGCTTATTCTTGAGATAAGCAGCTTGGAATCTATTTGCCTCTTGGGATCTTTCCAGGTACTTGTGATCTGGCTTGGCCATTGTTGGAAACAGGATACTGAACTTGATGGACCTTTGGTCTGACCCAATATGGCAAGTCTTATGTAGATTTAAAGTTATCCAGCTAAAGGTAGATGGATACATTTAAGCACATGTGGTTATATTCAAAGACTACAGCTGCATAAGTGTCAACATATTAAAAAAAAACCCCAAAAAAAACCCCTGAAGTCCATATTCAGAAGCATTTAGCCAGTTAACTTGTAAATCAGCCAGCTAAATGAATATTTGGGAACGTAGCTGGCTAGAATTTAGCTGGATAAGTAGGCGACTGGAATTTAGTTGGTTAAATTAGAGGCATTACGGGGTGCAACTGGGAGGAGTTGAGTTAGCCAGCTATGTTAACTGGCTATCTCCAATATTCAGAGTCAGCCGGATAACACAGCCAACTAAGCCTGGTCAGGCCAAAGAGCTGTCCTAAAGTTAGTCAGTTAGAGTTATCCGGCTAACTTTAAGATAACTGGCTATATTCAATAGTGTGGCTGCACTATTGAATATGCCTCTGAAGTTAGTTGGATAAGTTTATCCAGCTATCTGGACTGTGTCTGAATATGGACCTCACTAAGTCCAGCCAGGTGAACATGGCTCTCATTTTCCCCAAGTGGATTTCAACATTGGGCTGGCAGGCCCATTCCCCCCCACCAGGCTCCCTGAAATGTTAAAAAATAGTGTTGGGCCAAAAGGCTCTAGGAGGGGGACCAGCTCCCCACACCTCCCTTGGCAATTCAAAAACGTTTTAAGTTGGTAGGGGTCTTCTCCCTCCTCCCTCCCACATACCCACACCTCAAGCCAACCCCATTCCTACCCCTTTGGGAAATGTCAAAAGCCACCAGAGCTGCAGTATAAACTTGATATTTAGGGGCTAGGGATGGAGTTTGCTTAGGGGTAGAGGGGAGGGGGGAACTTTGTAGCAAGTTAATACTTTTGAATCACCGGGGTGGTGCTAGGTGGTTGGCCTGCTTCTTTGAGCCTTTAGCCCACTATTTTTTTTAACATTTCTGGGAGCTTTCGGGGGTGGGGGTGGGGGGGCCAGTGGCACAGGTCTGGTAGTCTGATGTTGAAATCCACTTCTGGGGGGGGGGGGGGGCAGGGAAGAGAGACATGGCCACAGGGATGCTTTTTTTGTTGTTTTTTCCTAATGCATCCACATTTCACTGGCTATATTTTTTTGAATATAGCTGGTTAAGCTTAAACTTATCCAGCCATGTGCAGCCAGATAACTTTAGTATTGCTCTGAGGCAGCCCTAGAGATATCCAGTAATTTTGATGGATACAACTTAATATTGACAGGTGTAACCCAAAGCGCTTTTTGAGTTACTAATAAATAGGTCTTGCAACAGTCTAGTGGAGTTAGGGCAGAGCTGTAATGGATACCCTTGGTCCTGAGGCTTTTATAGCAGAGCTCTGCAATAGGCTCTGGGAGCAGTCTAAGCTGAGAGTGAGCGGCTGTATTTTCCTAAATTGGATTTTGGGCCTTCTGGAGTCTCAGAAACCCTCCGAGACCCCTCCAGGATAGGCCAAAGGGGCGCCACTGCTCTACTTTCCACATGAGGTGCAGGGTGACTGCTCTGGGAGTAAGTTTGGGATTTTGAACCTTTATTTAGAGGAATGTTGCTGGAGGCCTGGGCCTTTCCGAAGCCCAGGGAATGGGGAACCCTGGGCTGAAAACGCCCAGTGTTTAGGGAAGATCTGCCCAACAAAGGTGGTGACCCGTTGCAGCGGATTTCTGCAGTTACCTAATTTGGGGAAGATTTGTTTTCCAACATCTGGGAGGAAGGGTTTTCTGCCCCTCTTCCTGCCATCAAGGGAACTGGCAAGAACTGCAGTCAGCCAGGATTCCTACAACCAGGGATCCCACCAAAAGATTAATCTACTAACTGAGAGTAAAAGATCTGCATTCAAGAAAGGACAGTTATCTGGTGTCCACAAAGAGCCCTGAGGGATAGAGACATTAGCTCTGTGCCCAGATAGATTTTTGTGCCATCGGAAGGGGTTTCCTGACCATCAAGGGGCCTGGCCCAGTGCGACCACTGCACAATCTAATCCAGAAATGTGGATGGATTCCTGGCCTAATAAAGACAAATGCACAGATAAAGGAGAAAAGGTCTGTAATTCAGAGAGAAACTGAAGAGACTGTGGTGTGTGATTTACCATACTTAATTGTGCCATTCAACAACGCTGTATCAGTAAAGCATTATTTTGGCCACTGCCTACGTGTTCCAAGTGTGGTTTCTTTGGCACACAATGCACAGTGCACAGAATGAAGAGGAAGCTCCAGCACAGCTCACCAGTCGCCCCGTACTGGGACCGGACAGGAGTTCTTTCCACCCCTAGTCCGAAGGTCCTACACTTTGGGATGGGAGGAGACGTAAAAGCTAGCCAGGGTCCTTTTCTCAAAGAACTTAACAAATAACTTTGTCAACCTCCATACCCAACTTGTACTTTAAGGAGGGGTTACACTAAATTAGCTGGATAAATTTGCTGTGTCGCAGAGGGTCCCTTTTATATCTGGCTAGGTTTTAACTGGATAAGTACATATTCAAAAGTTGGCATTTAGCCGGATAACTCACAAGTTATACAGCTAAATGTCTTTGGATATAGACCTCTCCATATCCAAGCTTTTGCCTGAGAAATGTCTTATTTCTGTGTTATACCATCTTGCACTTGTAAGGGCCCTAGGAGTCGTTTTCAAAGGGATGCAAATGGCTAAGTATGAGCTCAGCTAGACAGATCAAAGCCGTTGAAATCTGACAGAGTTAGCCAGCTACCTTTAGCTGCTCAGATGACAGGAGGGGAAGGGTTGGATTAGGGTGCAGAGTAGCTCTCCAGTTTGGGTAGGCCGCTGCCTGGGCTGGACAGAGCAGAAAGCAGCTGTCTATTCTCTGCCTGGCACTGGTCAATAGAGTTGTGGCTCCGGCTCTGTTTGCCAGGACTAAGGTGGCTTTCAGCACCGCTGTCAGAGAGTTATTCTAAGAAATAAATCTGGAAGCTGCCGGGATCCTGCCGTGATCCTGACCCTGCAGAGGGTGCCACTGGAGTGGGAGGTTAGTGTTAGGGGGGAGGGGGGAGGGGAAGAGGAGTGGGCTGGAGGTAAGTGTTTTTTGCTAAACCAGATGGGGTGGGGGAGCGGTGACAATCTGCTGCATTTAACATGGGGGCCTTGGGGGAGGAAAAAACAGGCTGGTATGACTCACTGTGGTGAAGGATCAGGCCACTATGTCCACTTGGTGGTATTTTTTTTTTTCGTGGTCGTTAAAGTTATCCAGGTACATGTACCTGGATAACTCTGAATTCTGACCAGCATTATTCAAACATAGCTTTTTAGGTTCCAAACGTTATGCTGGTCGGTATACCTGGATACTTTCATTTGAGGATATTCACTGGGATGTTTATCCTGCTGAATACCCCTGATATCCAGCTAACTTTAGTTGGATAAGTTATCTATTACATTTTTCTTTAGTTTGGAAAAAACATGCGCAAATTTTGTCATGACAATAAAAAGTTTCCTAAATCTAAATCTGAGAAAAGCTGCATTAGGAGAAGAAGAAAAGAGAACAGCACAGGTGGAGGAGGGAGGGGAGTGAGAGAGAAAAGCACCGATGGGAGAGGGAGGGGAGTGAGAGAGAAAAGCACAGGTGGAGGAGGGAGGGGAGTGAGAAAGAAAAGCCCTGATGGAGGAGAGAGGGAGGGGAGTGAGAGAGAAAAGCCCCGGTGGAGGAGGGAGGGGAATGAGAGAGAAAAGCCCCAGTGGTGCCCCTCCCTCTCTCAATGAAACTCCTTCCCCCACTGTTGCTTTTCCCAAGCCATGGCAGTGCCAGAGGAGACTCCAGCAGGTACAAGCACTGCTCTCTTGTGCCTCCTGCTGGTGGTAAGGAGGATGGGGAGGAGGAAGGGCCATGCAGGGTTTCGGGGGGGGGGGGGGGGGGGGTGCAGGGCACTTACAGTTACCCAGATTTCCCTGCTCTTCCCCAAATACCCCACTACATCTGAGTACTGACACCTTGTTTTCTAGAAAAAAAGCATAACTGGAGAGAGGGATAAAAGAGAAGAACCCGGAACTGAGGATCCTGAGGAGGAGGAGCGCAGGTGCACAAGGCGGTGGGAGCTCCACAGATCTCACCCGTAGGGCAATCGGGAAGGTCCCATTGCTGGCTTCACGGCAGACCCATTGAGGAGATGCCTGTTCTGGAGCTGGAGGAGTGGCGTCTGTAGTCGTGTCATCTGCAGAGATTGGTTCCCAGCCAGGGGTCCGCTTCCATGGACGCCCCCCAGTTGCACCAGCTGGAGAGCCAGGAGCCCAGCTAAAAAGAAAGAGAAAAAATGAGTTAAGACATGGAAAATGGGGAAGACGTCAAATAACTTTGATTGATTTCTATGATGGGGTCAAGAGAGTCCACTCTGGTGAACATCAAGTGACAGTGGGGAACCTCCGGGCTCAATGCTAGGACTGGTCCCCATCAATATCTTTATTAAACAGCATGGCAAAGGGACTTAAAGAAAAATATGCTTGTTTTCAGATGACACAAAAATCCTTAACAGGAAACAGGTTTGCAAGCTCTGCTTCAATGCAAAAACATTGTGGAATTATACATCAGGGTGCAAAACTCCTCTAGAAGCTGATCACACAGGGAACAGACCAAAGAATAATCATTTTGGATGAGCTGGAGCCTGCAGCAGGGAAGACTAACAGAATGAATGAATGTATCAGCAGTAGGAAAAAGGAGGTAGTATCACCTGTGTACTGGTCACTAGCAAGACCCTACCCAAAGCCAGGGCCAATAACGCCAAGAAGGCTGCACTATGCTGCCACTAGGAAGGAGAGCTAAGCTGGGGTACGTGGGTGCATGAATCATCTAGGGCACCAAATACTCTTCTACCTGCCCTGACTTCATCTTGAACATGGAGTTCTTTGTAAGGATATTAAGAGGTCAGAATTCAGTAAGCCAGAATGTAGAAGTTATCTGGAGGACTTTAGCCAGAAAGCCAGTGGCTAATGAATAGCAAATCACTGGGATTAGATGGTATTCACTCCAGAGCTCTGAAGGAACTCAAACATGAAGTTGGAGATCTGTTTCAATCTATTATTCAAAACAGTCACGGTACCAGAGGACTGGAAGGGGGCCAATGTGATACCAATTTCTTTTTTAAAAGGGCTCCAGGGGCGATCTGGGAAACTGTAGACCAGTGAACCTGATGTCAGTGCCAGGCAAAATGGCAGAAACTATATTTAAAACCAAAATTGCTGACTACATGCTTTAATGGGGGAAGAGTAAACAAAGTTTTTTTGCAAAGGAAAGTCTTGCCTTACTAATTTACTAGAGGGGTAAATAAGCATGCAGATAGAGGCAAGCTGGTTGGTTTAGAATATTTGGATTTTCAGAAGATATTTGATGAAAGTACCTCATGATAGTCTCCTTGGGAAATTGGGATTGTCATGAGAGAGGACAGTGTCCTATTGTGGACCAGTAACCAAATAAAAAGACAGGAAACAGAGAGTGGGACTAAATGGTCAGTTTTCCAAATGGAGAAGGGTCATTCGTGGAGTGCCCCAGGGGTCAGTAGTGGGAGCTGACCTATTTAGCCTATTCCTAAATGTATTTTGTTTATTGATTGACTGATTGATATTCTTCCTTTCAGACACTTGAAAGCAAATTACATTCAGGTACTGTATGTATTTGTAAACGAGCTGGAGAAAGGAACAATGAGCAAGGTGACCAAATTGTTTCAAGTCCGTTAAAACAGCAGTGCATCGAAATGGCAGATACGATTTAATGTGCCAAAGTGCAAAGCGATGCACGTAGGGAAAAATAATCCCAACTACAGGTGCACAATAGGAGTCACTACTCAGGAAAAAGACCTCAGAGTCCTCGTGGACAATACCTTGAAATCTTTATCTCAGTGGGCAGCGACACTCAAAAAGGCAAAAGATTAGGAATTATTTGGAAAGGAAGAAAGAACAAAACTGAGAATATCATAATGCCTTTGTATACAGTTGATCCATGATGCAACCATACTGGGTGCAGTTCTAGTCACCCTATGTCAAGAAAGACATAGAAAAGGTACAGAGAAGAGCATAAAAAATGGGGATGGAAAAGCTCCCTGATGGAAAAAGGCTAAACAGGTTAGGGCTGTTTAACTTGGAAAAAAGATGGCAGATTTATACAATGATGAGGGGGTGGAACAGGTGAATAGGGAGCAGTTATTTACCCTTTCAAGCATCACTAGGACTAGGAATCACTCCATGAAACTGCAGATTTAAAACAAATCGAGGGAAGTATTTTTCACTCAGCACTATCAGGCTAACGAATCTGCTGCCAGAGAATATGGTCAAGGTGACTAACACAGTGAAGTTCAAAAGAGGATTGGAAAAGCTCCTGAAGGAAAAGTCCATAAACTGTTATTAGCCAGGCAGACTTGGGAAAGCCTGCACTTATCCCTGGGAATGAGATATGAGGAATAGATCAACTATTGAGGATCTGACAGGTACTTGTGACCCGGACTGGCTATGGTCAGAGACCGGATGCTGGGCTCGATGGACCTTGGTGTGACCCAGCATGGCACTTCTTATGTTATTCAGTAAAAGTGCTGCGGGATATACGTGGCTATGGTTAGCCAGATAAAGTTACCCAGGTAACTCTGCTGCTCGCTAGGCTTTGGAATACAGAGCCCCAATCCCCACCTCCTGAGATATAACCACGACGCCTCAAAGTGCGCCTCTCAAAAGCCAAGCCGCAAGACAGAAGCGATCTGCCCCTTCGAAAAATGTTGGTCCCTGGCGAAGGAGTCGCGGCAGATGACTGAGACGAAGCGGCCCTTCCACCTTGGCGACGTGGCCATTCCGGCGCCACCAGAATTACCGACCCCGGGTGCGTCTCCACTCGCCGTATGACCTTTCCCACCAGGGGCCATGGTGGGAACACATACAGCAGGCACTGGTGTGGCCACGGTCGGACCAGCGCATCGACACCTTCTGCTCCATGCTCCCTTCTGCGACTGAAGAAGCGGGGAGCCTTCGTGTTTCTGGCGGTTGCCATCAGGTCCAAGCGAGGGAGTCCCCAGCGCTTGACTATCAGCCCCATGGCTTCCTCCGACAGCTCCCACTCTTCGGGATCCAGATGTTGTTGACTGAGAAAATCCGCCTGTACATTGTCTACGCCCGCGATGTGGGACGCCGCTAAGCGCTCTAGATGGAGCTCCGCCCATTCCATCAGACTGTCGGTCTCCAATGACACGAGATGGCTTCTCGTGCCCCCCTGTCGATTGATGTAGGCTACCGTGGTCGCATTGTCGGACAGGACTCTGACCGCCCGTCGGTGTACCAGGGAGAGGAACCCTCGAAGGGCTAGGCGAACAGCCCTGGTCTCTAGTCGGTTGATGGGCCAACTCGATTGTTCCGCCGACCATCGACCCTGGATCGAACTGTGCTGACAGACCGCTCCCCAACCGGACAGACTGGCTTCCGTGGTTACTACTACCCAATCTGGAGCCTCCAGGGATACCCCCCGGGCGACCCGCTGAGGGTCCAACCACCAGTGGAGACCATGTAACGTCGACTGTGGGATCGGCAGGACCGCCTGGTATTCTCGTGAAGCTGGTTTCCACCTGGAGAGTAACGACCTCTGAAAAGGCCGCAGGTGAGCAAAGGCCCACGGGACCAGATCTATGGTGGATGCCATGGTGCCCAAGACCTGCAGATAGTCCCATGCCGTGGGAGTTTCGAGTCTCATGAAGGCGCGGATCAGCTTGCGAAGCGCCTGTGCCCTTTCTGGACTCAGGAACACCATCGCCCTCCCTGTGTCGAAATGGGCTCCCAGGAAGTCCAAGGACTGAGATGGCACGAGCTTGCTCTTTGCAAAATTGACGATCCACCCCAGGGATTGAAGTAAGCGAATCACTCTTTCCACAGCTTGAAGACCCTGCTCTCGGGATTTCGCCCGGATGAGCCAATCGTCCAGGTAGGGATGGACCAGAATACCTTCTTTGCGAAGAGCCGCCGCCACGACTACCATGACCTTGGTAAAGACCCGAGGAGCAGTGGCCAGGCCGAAGGGTAAGGCCCGAAACTGAAAATGCTGACCCAGGATCTTGAACCGTAGGTAGCGCTGGTGAGCCTGGAAGGTAGCTTCCGTAAGATCCAGTGAAGCCAAGAATTCCCCTGGGTGGACTGCCGCCAATACGGAGCGAAGCGTTTCCATGCGGAACCGAGGGACCTTGAGAGATTTGTTGACGGTCTTGAGGTCCAGGATTGGCCAGAAAGTCCCTTCTTTCTTGGGCACCACGAAATAAACGGAATAATGACCTCGGCCGAGGTCGGAGGCCCCGACCGGTGTTATCGCTCCCAGGGAAAGGTGCCGGTCCAGAGTCTGTCGGACGGCCTGCTGTTTGAGCCTGAACCGCATGGGGAAAACAGAAATCTGTCTCGTGGAACGCGTACAAAGTCCAAGACGTAGCCGTGTCTTAGGATATCTAGAACCCACTGATCCGACGTGATTTGGACCCACTCCTCGTAAAAGAGAGCAAGCCGACCCCCCAGGCGGGGGGTTGGCTCGTGCGTCCACCTGGCATCATTGGGAGGATTTAGGAGTAGAGCCTGATCCTTGCCCGTCCTTGCCCTGACGTCGCCCCCGAAAGGATCGGCTCCAGGTGTGGGAACGAGAGGATGGTGCTCTAGGCGGAGGCTGCCTAGAGGGACGAGATCTGCATTGATTCCGATACCTGTTTCTAGCTGAGTTGAAGGACCTGGAAGACCGAGGGCGATCCTCTGGTAGCTTATGGACCGCATTCTCATTAAGAGATTTGATAATCTGATCCAGATCTTCTCCAAAGAGATACCTGCCCTTAAAGGGAAGGGAACCCAAACGAGTCTTGGAGGAGGCGTCTGCCGACCAGTTTCTCAGCCACAGGAGACGACGAGCCGATACCGCTGCCACCATAGAGCGAGCTAAGATCCGTAGGAGGTCGTATAGGGCATCAACACCATAGGCAACTATGGTCTGCCTGCTGTGTCTCCGCCTCCGGCAGCGACTGGGAAGTAAGCAGTTGTTGGATCCAACGAAGCCCCACACGCTGCGCGAGCGAACTGCAAATTGCCGCCCGCATTCCCAATGCTGACACTTCGAAGATCCGTTTCAGGTATACCTCCAGCTTCCGGTCCTGAACGTCCTTCAAAGCCGTACCCCCCGTGACGGGGATTTATTTATTTATTTTATTTAAAAATATTTCTATACCGTCTTTACAAACAGTGTTTAATCAAAACGGTTTACAAATATCAAATAAAAATAAAGATAAAACTAATAAAACTAAAAGTAAGGATTACTTAAAGATAACTTAGTTATAGAAGATATAAAAATTACAAAAATTATTCATTAATATAAAATAAAATTAAAATAAAATAGGTAATTTAAACAAATCAGTAAACAAGTGAAAGAATCGGGATCAGGTGCCAAAACTGGGAATATGATGCATTATTTGGTGGGTGGTATATGAAATGCAATTTGAAATAAATGTGTTTTTAAAGATTTTTTGAATTGTTTGGAGTTGGATATGGATCTGATGGAGTCTGGTAATGAATTCCATAAAATGGGACCTATGACTGAAAAAGCTCTTTTTCTGGTAATATCTAAACGGGCTTGTCGAGGTGATGGGATATCAAGAAGATTTTTGTCCATTGACCTTAGGTGTCTGGTAGGTTTGTAAATGCGGAGGATGGTGCATAAAGTAACTGAGTTAGGGGTATGAATAAGAAAGTGTATAATGGATAGAATTTTAAACTGTATTCTGTATTTGACTGGTAACCAATGTAAAGATTGAAGTATTGGGGTGATATGATTTTTTTTGAAGAATTTGTTAGGATACGTGCTGCTGCATTTTGGATTAATTGAAGTGAATGAAGTGTGTTTTCTGGGAGACCTATGTATAGAGAATTACAGTAATCCAGTCCGGAGAAGATGAGTGATTGAAGAATAGTCCGAAAGTCATGAAAGAAAAGTAGGGGACGTAGATGTTTTAAGAGTTGAAGTTTATAGAAAGAATTCCTAGTTAGTACAGATATATGCTGTTTTAAAGAAAGGTCTGTATTGATAGTTATGCCTAAGTTTTTTGCAGATTTTGATATGGGGATAGTTGTTCCATTGAATATAAGTTGAGAAGGGGGGCCTATAGATGAATCAGTTATTGATGAAAGGTGAACTATTTCTGTTTTATTTGGATTTAGTTTCAAACGGTTGTGGGAAAGCTAGGTATCGATGGTTGTGAGATATAATGATACTAAAGATAATGTATGGGACCAGGAGATGTTATATGGCACCATGAATTGTATATCGTCAGCATAGATTTTGAATTTTATGTTTAGTGAGGCTAGTATGTGACAGAGAGGTAACAGATAGATATTGAAAAGAATAGGAGATAAAGAGGAACCCTGTGGAACACCTGATGCAATGGAGTATGTATCGGAGGAATGATTATTTATAGTAACTTGTTGAATACGGTCAGTTAGAAATGAACCATTGTAATACAGTGCCTGTAATACCTATAGATTTAAGAATGGAAATAAGGATTTGGTGATCAATGGTATCAAATGCTGCTGATATATCTAAGAAAACAATAATGTGATCTGTGTAAGAGTCAAAAGCCCGAAATATAGAATCAAAAGAAGTCAGAAGAAGAGTCTCGATTGAGTGGTATGTTTGGTGACCGCCGAGAAGGCGGAATCCACAGCGGGGACCTTTAACAACTCCAGAAAGTCGGCCGGGAGAGGATACAATTTCTCCATGGCCCGGCTGACCCTAAGGTTGGATTCAGGAGTATCCCATTCTCTGGAAATGAGCTGAAGTATGTTGTGATGAGTTGGAAAAGCCTTAGCCAACGGCCGCAGGCCCGCCAAGAGAGGATCCCCCTTCTTGACCTTCGGGTCGGGCTCCACCGGATCCGGGGGGGGGGGGGGAATGTCCATCTCTTGCAGAATATGGGGAATGAGGTCATCCAATTCCCCGGCCTTAAAAATGCGGAGAACCCGCGGATCGTCGCCCTGCAACTGAGATGCCAGGAGGGAATCTTCCCACTCCAGGTCCAAGGTGACGTCCCCTCCCGAGACAGAACACGGAGCCGACTGACTCCCTGGGGGATCTCGAGAGGGCCCCGGCCCTTCATCAAACCAAGGGACCCCAGCCTGAGGGGCCTTGACTCCTGAAATGGTGTCCAAACGAGCTAGCTTTGGGGGAGGAGGGCCCCCAGTCACCCCCAGCGAGTCCCTGCTCTGTAGGAAGGCCCGGTGCATTAATACTACAAATTCGGGAGAAAAAGTCGGAAACCCCGAGGATCCCGATCCAGGTGACCTCCCCAGGTGTCCCCCGGCCTCCGATGTCACCCCCGAGGCTGTAGCCGGAAGCATGGCCCCCATCGAGTCTCCTGCCTCCTCCTCAGAGAGACTGGCATCCGAATTATGAAACAAAATGGCCGCCGTTCCCGCGCTCAGCGGGAACGGGGCCTGCCTCTTTAAAGCGGCTCGATCTTGCAGCCTGGAGGGCTCTCCTGAGGGAGGGCTATCATCTCCATCGGAGGTACCCCCCGAACGAGGGTCCTCTCAGGGTCGGCGCTCTCCCTGACAGCCGGCGGCCTCACAGGGGGCTGTGCGCTGCATCTGTCATGAGGTAGGCCGAAGTAGTGGAGGAGGGGTGAGTGGCAGCGCGCGTGGCAACGGCGAATGAAGGCGAGGGCCGCCTGAGCTTTTCCCCCACCGACCCTGAGGTACCTTCGGGGAATTCCCCGTCCCGAAGGCTAGCGGCCCCGGGGAATGATTCATTGCGGGGCCGCGGGTCGGGACTCCACTCGCTCCACAAGGGAGGCGGGAAAAAAGGGGCTGACCGAAACGCGCCTGAGGGGGAGTGATCGGCACCACCAGTATGCACCCCGAGGGCCGGCTCACAGCCGGCTGAACGATCTCCCGGTAAGCTGCAAAGAAAAAACCACACTTACCCACAATATGAAGAAGCGAGAGAGAAAGTAAAAGACAGAAAACTGTAAAAACAGCCTGTCAGCAAGTCACCCGGCATACAGGGAGGAAAGGTCCTCACTGTGCAGCCTGCTACAAAATAAATTTGTCTAGGAGTAAATTAAGAACCCCTTAGAAATTGATCTACTTTCCCTATTCTTTATTCTCTCTTTTTTTTTTTTTTTTTTTTACTTGATCCCCCTGAAAAGAAAAAGGCCTAGGAAAATCCTAAGTTAAAAGTGCTGGGGAACACTGTGTCCCCTGCTCACATCTGCTGGAGTCAGAACAATACTGAGGATTGAGGCAGGGGAGGGGACACTATATAGGACCTCCCCTAGAAGTTTTAGTTCTGACTCCATCTGCTGGACGGGGGACATAACCCACCATCTGGACTGATCCTGGTACGTACAGGGAACTGGCAAGTACCCAAACACCAAGATCCCATGCTACTGATACAATTAATAGCAGTGGCTATTCCCTAAGTAAACTTGATTAATAGCAGTTAATGGACTTCTCCAATAACTTATCCAAACTTTTTTGAACCCAGCTACACTAACTGAGATGTGGTTAGCCACATCCTCTGGCAACAAATTCCAGAGCTTAATTGTGCATTTAGTGAAAAAGAATTTTCTCTGATTCATCTTAAATGTACTACTCGCTAATTTCATGGAATGCCCCTTGGTCCTTCTATTATCTGAAAGTGTAAATAACCGATTCACGTCTACTTGCTCAAGACCTCTCATGATCTTAAAGACCTCTATCATATCCCCCCTCAGTCGTCTCTTCTCCAAGATGAACAGCCCTAATCTCTTCAGCCTTTCCTCATAGGGGAGCTGTTCCATCCCCTTAATCATTTTGCTTGCCCTTCTCTGTACTTTCTCCATCGTAACTATATTACAAATGAAGCACACAGGGATGGCCCGAGAGTTGGTTTAGGAATGAAAACTCAGATGCCTCTCTATTCAGGTTCAGAAAGGGAAGAAAAGAAAGCAGACTTGCACAGAGTGGTGACAGAGCTGCTCTGAGGTCCAGGGAGAGGTGGCAAGGTCAAGCAGCAGTGGGACCTTGCAATACACTTAGGGCTGGTGCTGGAGATTGAAGGGCAGCAGGCTGAGTGGCCGACTAGGCAAGGCTGCCCAGCCGAAGGGGAGATCCCCACAGCAGAGCCAACAGATACTCTCAGACGCTCCTCATCTGCCGATATGTACTAGGTTACAAACTGAGCCACCAAGTTCCAAGACTGGCCAGCCAGCATCATGCAGTCACCAACGTACAAAGCAAGGAAGGCACATTATTGGCTGATGCAGTCATCATGGCTGATGAGAATGCCTCGCGAAGTCCCGCCCCTTACAAGTGAGAACTCCTACCATATGTAATATCACTGCAGTTAGACAACAGCACTGAGCAGCAGGCACTAACACGCACCATTTCCATGCAGAGACACCGGGCGATCAGCGTCCTTGCTGCGGGCAGCTTCCCCTCGTCTCCGCGGCAGGCTACCTGTCCTCTGCAGCCCTGGGGAACTCTGGGAAGGAAATTAAAAGAAAAAAGGCAAAAGGTGAGGCTGACAATTAAGAAAACAGTCGCTTTCCTGCTCTACCCTTGCTGGCCAGGTAGAGGGGCAGGGCTTAAGGAGAGCCAGCGTGACACAAGTTCACTGGGCCCAAGCTGTGATGGCTGATGCCCTCACGTTGATAATGTCGGTATTTTTGTATGGGAGATGTGGGGGCATGTGCCTGATTTCAACAGAATCGCCAGCAGGACTAAGGTGGATATTGGGTGGCACAATGAATGACTTGTCACCACACCCAGGTTGCCAAGGGCGGGCTCAGCCGATTCTGGATTTCCTTCCGTTTGTCCTACACTGGCGGCACATCCATAGAAATATATGCACACAGACAAACATTATTCATTACAGAGGAGGAAACCAGACTGGAAGAGGAGAGGACATGAGCCCCCTACCTTCAGCGAGCTCAGGACAGACAGATTACTGACGGACAGCACGCAGGAATGGGCGGAGCCCGCGGAATCCTCAAACGGAATGCACCTCTGGGCTACCGCAAGCTGCGGGAGGAAACGGCGAGAGTGTAAGGGAACAGAGGAAAGAGACACACTTAAATTCACAGAGACATCAAGTGACAGGCTCGCACGGGGACGGATAGCATCTGCTCAGCGAAGTCAGAGAGAGCTCCCAAGTCAGAGAATATCTTTCTTGCTTCTTCACATCTATTTTTTTCAAGACAAATTTGGGGATTTTTCTTAATTTTCTTTTAATTACTTCACATGCTTAATTTTTCCCACTGTTCTATTTCTTCTTTTCTTGGGCCTTTAGATACAGATATCTTCACCCATCTGTTAATGCAACTGCTTCCTTTAGACATATATAAGGGAACCACAGAAAACAAGTGGCGAGAGAAACAGACGTGCAAACCACTAACAGACCCTCACCAAATACAGAATAGTGACCATAAATTAGAAACAGAAATAAGCATACAAAAACTGAACTGGAAACTCAAGATATTGGCTTCTGCCTGCAGTGAAAGGCCAGAGAAATAAGCAGAAATGCATTTCCTCCTGTACTATGTAAAATTCAAATATTTAAGAGATGCATTTTCCCAAAGCCGAAAGAGAAAAATCAAAGGAATTCCTACAAATAAGCCAGGAATAAGCTCCTGCAGCTATACAGTCCTGGATTTATACATAGGTCTACTATATGCTTGTGCCTCAGATGGCACATTTCCTGCCCCCACAGACCTTCAAAAGCTACATTCCCCTCCTTTCCAGCATCACAGTGCTCTTAATGTGGTGAGCACAGGGACTAAGCCTTCAGTCCCTGCCCCTTCTGGGCTTCCATGCAAAGAGGCGGGGCTTATGAGTAGAGGCCAAGTCCCTGCACTCACTGCATCAAGCACTGCATGCTGGAGCGGAGATCTGGAGATGGGGAGTACAAAGGAGCATCAGCAATGCAGGGTTCCACAGTTTATTGGTGGGCAGGGAGCAGAGCGCAGAGGTGACAGGGCACCGGCACTAATAGTGCCTAGGTGTGGCATTTGACCAAATTTGTCTGTGCAGCTACAATAACAAAATATGTTGTATCCTGCCAGCAGGTCAGAAATGTAATCTGACCAGGTTCAAGGTGGAACAGCACCAGAATTTGAGAACTGTTCTTTCTGACTTTGTAATTCTTTGCTCTTACCCCTGAGGGCCTGACTGACAAAGGTTTTTCTCCCATTTTGTGTCTGTGGGAAAAAGCTTCAATGAATCTGATTCTGAGGGGGCAATATTCAAAAGCTTTTATGCGGGCGGTTTCCACCTCGCTGACCAGCCCTTTAGGGATGTACAGCACAGTGAAATAGGTAGTAAGGCTGATGCACTTTAGCACAGCCCTGTCAGCAGGCACACGCTTTCCATATCATTTTGATACTGGCATTACCCTCAGAGGGTGGCACCTGCCCCAAGAAAGCAGCTCATCTTGACGCACTTTTACGCACATAGACTCTAAGATGTTAGCACATGCTAACAAAGGAAATATGCAATGCCGGATTTTCTTCAGGCATTTGCATATTTCCAGCCCCAGAGAATCCGGCCCACATATCAATATCCCAGCATTGTTAAAACTTGTTTTACCAGTTAAACTCTCTCTCTACAAATGCACAAACCATTTGGTCTCATCCCTGTTCCCAACACATAAGAGACAGAGGAATATGTACACAGACTCAGGGGGCTACCAGTGGCTCCATGACACTTGGCTGAGTCGTTTCATGTTTTGCACCCACAGCATGCATGGAAGCAGACATCTAATTTTAAAGCAAGACTGTCATCTCCTCACAGCCAATGGGGGTAAAACCAGAACCGGCTCTTTCTGTTCTAGACGACATGGAATCTTCTAGTAACCCTAAGCAGAGAGGATCATGGGTACCTTCGTCAGCACCTGTGTACCAGCTGGAAAACTCTCTCCACTCTCCTTCTCACATTTGTTGCTCAGTTCCATCAGGCGACTCTTCTCCTTAAATTAATAAAAAGAAAAATTTAACAGAAAAAGAAAAAAAAAAAGCATAAGAAGATTCCCTGAAGGTGGAGCTGGTATTTAGAACCTGAGACAGTGGCTCCACTGATCAGCCACAAAGGACAGCACCCCAATGTGGTCAAACAGTCCAAGCTCATCTTGCCTCAGCTACAATCCTCTTTTCTGGCCACTAACAGGGACGCAGTTCCAGTTTCATTCAGAACCCGATTATTGGGTTCATGCCCTGCAGAAATTCTTCACCCAAGATGCTCTCAGAGATCTCGGGGGGTTTCCAAATCTATTTTAATTGTAACAAATGGGCTAGGAATAGGAACTGCTGTGGAAGGGGGCGGTGCATAGAGAAGAAGGAATGGGGAGGAGGGATGACTCACCAGGATTAGGGTTTTCACGGTTTGACTCTTCTCTTCTGAGAGCGCTTGGCATTCGGTTCCCATCTGCTCCCTAATCTTCTTCACCTGCTCCTCCAGCCTCAGTAATTTCAGCTGCCATGAACAGAAGGAGACAGGTTGGGAAGTGGCTTAGAGGAAGCAGGGTTACTGGGATGTAGTTTGTGCCTTTAGTCCACCAAGGAGCCACTATGAGAAACAGAGATGAGGAGATGGAAAGACAGAAGAAGAGAAGGAGGAGCGAGAACAGACAGAAGAGAGGAAGGAGGGGAAAGAAAAGCAAAGAAACCATTAGAAAGAAGTAAAAGAGCAGAAGACAAAAAAATGAGATGAAAGTCAAAGAAAAAGCAAGAGAAAGAGTGTAGAGGTCTTTTAACCAAAGCCATGGATAGTTCTGAAGACACTGTGGAGCCAACTCCTGCCGCCTTCCTGTAGAGCTGTTATAAAAGGGTAGGAAACCTGGTAAGACACCAACATTTTAAGGGGTTCTCAGACTAAATGCAGTTTCTCAATTTATTCTGGGATGGGAGAAGCAGGTCCATACCACACTCCTCCCCTGTTGCTGATCACAAAAGCCAAGGTCAGTGCCGCAGCTCTTGCCACAGACCAAAACGTTCTGTGTCCTGGTGCAGTCCTTACCTTGCTCTTGTTGAGGCCATTTTGATGTTCAGATATCTCTTGCATGATCTGTCGGTAGGCTGTCTCTCGTTCCTCCTCCAGGCTGCTCTCCTTTTCCAGCTGCTGGAACTCCAAGTCTTCAAAGGCCTTGGTGGCTGCTTCTAGCAACTCCCACATCTGGGTAGGAAAAGGTCACCATGGGAAGAGGTCAACCTCTGATGACAACCTGATTTATTTATTTATTTAAAAACTTTTCTATACCGTCACTAAGTTAGGTACCATCATAACGGTTTACAATAAGGCACAAATTTAATATTGGAACAGATTATGAATTCTATCACTATACATGTGCCAAGACTTTACGGTAACAAAGTAGTTATAAAAACTCATAATTGGATGTGTTATGTTATGTCCGTTTATTTTGAGTGGGAATAAAAGAGAATCTATGTCATCTTATTCTAGAAATTTGAGATTAAAGGTTAAAATAGAATATGTACCCATGTTGATTTGGGTAGTGTGTTTAGGGTGTGCTGCCAATCGCTTTTCTTTTCCCAGTGTTCTACTCTCCTTTCTCTTTGTGGTATGCCTGTTTGAATAACCATGTTTTTAAATGTTTTCTGAAGGTTTTGATGTCTCTTTGTAAGCGGATCTCGACGGGCATGGAGTTCCATAGCATAGGACCTGCTAAGGAGAGCGCTCTTTCCCTTACTTGGGTTAGTTTGGCTGTTTTGATTGAGGGGATGGACAGTAAAGCATTATTAGCTGATCTCAGGTTTCTGTTAGGGACGTGTACGTGGAGGGCTGTATTCAGCCAATCAGCATTTTCATTATGTATTAGCTTATCTATTGTACAAAGGCTTTTATACTGTATTCTTTGCTCAATGGGTAGCCAGTGTAATTCCATCAGGGTTTCCGTTATGTGGTCTCTTTTACTTTTACCAGTCAGATTTATCAAAGAGTTTCCTCTTGTTCTGCGTCCATTGATAAACAGAGTCCATGGTGCCCCTTCCACACCCAAAGTACAAGCCCAAGCCCATAAGAGCAGGATTTGGGACAAGAGGATGAGGAAGGTGGTGAATAAGCTGGATTTTTATCAGGAACGGATCATGAAAACTATGCTTTGAATGTGCTGTATGGTATGGTGCATATAATACTCGCAATTTCGCCCAGGAAAAAAAAGTGTGGAATGTGATGGCATTATCATGCTCTGTCCATGGTTTCCACACAGCATCTGTGGCTTCCAGGAAATGACCTTGGTCAATGACACATAACTCCATGGGCAAGTGAAGATAAGGAAGGAAGTCTCTAATTCCATTGGGCTGGATTTTAAAAGGGTTACGCACGTAAATCGCCTTATGCGTGCCAGGGCACGCGCATAAAGGCCCGGGACGCGTGTAAGTCCTGGGGCTTGCAAAAAGAGGCGGTCCAGGGGCGGGGCCAGAGGCCTCTGACACAGCAGCCAATTGTGCACCCCCTTGCGCGAGCTGACCCGCGATTTTATAACATGCGAGCGCCTGCGCGCACATGACTGCTTTTTAAATCTACACCATTATGTTAAGGGACCTTCATGGTCAGTTTTAATTTAATTTTACCTAGGAATTTACCACTATTTATTATAACAACACAATTAGAAGAAAATCAGTATAAACAGGAATTTTTACCTGGTAAATATCACAATTTATGTTGGCGGACAGAAGCCAGGACCATAAAACAAAAAACATATCAAGCAGATTAAGATCCTAGTGCGGTGATTCCCAAACTTTTTATGAAGAGGGCCACCAACTTGACAGTGCTAGATGAAAATTAAGAGCACTTCTCCGAGTCTCCCCTCTTCCTCCCTCCCTCTCTCCAGCATCTCCCCTTCTCTCCCAGCAAACCTCTGTCTTTTCCTTCTTCCAGTGTCCCCTCTTATTTCCACCTTTCCCCTTCTGCTTTCTTCCCAGTGACTCACCCACACAGGAAAATTAGTTCTTACCTGTTAATTTTCGTTCCTGTAGTACCACGGATCAGTCCAGACTGTGGGTTGAGCCTCCTTTCCAGCAGGTGGAGACAGACAAAAACTGAAAGGATGCCCTATATCAGGACAGAGCCTATCCTCTAACCCTTCAGTATAACGTTTGTCAAAGCAGAAAACAACAAAACCAAAGTAGGATCAAGCAAGTAACCAGAAAGCTCAATGGAGCAGAAGTAGAACAATGTAAGGTATAAGGAATGACTAACCGCTCTTGCATATACTTGGTGCTTGGGCAACCAAGGCTTCTGGTGTATTTGCTCAGTATTTATGCCCAAAAAAGAGACGTGGAATTCGAAGAATCTGTAAGAGAAACAAGCTTTGAGAGGACAGACAAAGACAACATACAGGGAAAGGCATCTGGACTGATCCGTGGTACTACAGGAATGAAAATTAACAGGTAAGAACTAATTTTCCTTTCCCTGTACGTACCCGGATCAGTCCAGACTGTGGGATGTACCAAAGCTTCCCTAAAACGGGTGGGACCACGACAGGCCTGCTCGAAGTACTTGTAGCCCAAAAGAACCAAAGCGGAGCTTGTACATCCGGGCGATAGCGTCGATCAAAAATAAGGAAGGACATCCAAGTGTCCGCACTGCCACAGATCCAGTGACTGTTCACCCAGGAAGTAGCTCGAAAACGAAGTGAATGAGTTGTCAGACCCTCGGGAACCGCCCGACCATGACAAAGATAAACCAAGGAAAACGCTTCCGTCAACCAGTGTGCTAAATTGGATACAGAAGCCGGCATACTCCAAGTGGACCAACTCAAGAGGAAAAGGATGGACCGATTCACAAAGGCCATAGGTAACCAGGAGGAAGGAAGTGGAGCAAGTATGGCATCAAGAGAACGGAGACCGCCACCAGTCGCAGGGGAATGCGAGGAGTTCAGCCGCCTGGTGGACAGGGAAGTTAGAAGAACCGTCACCAAGAAGGAAGAGCCCGTACGAGGGAGACCCCGGAGTCGGGAGGACACAGAAGGTTCCCGACAGGACAGTGCTTGGGTCTCCGAACTCCGACGAGACTAGGAGCTACAGGCCAGAAAGACAGTCGGAAGCGTAAGAGCCTGCAAGGGAACGCGACGGAAGGGTTCGGACAGAACCGAAGAGAGGGCCTGAAAAACCAGATTAAAACACTACGACGGAAAAGTGGGCGAGGTGGACGTAGATGCCTGACGCCCCTGAAACACCAAAACGCAGACGGATGACCGTTCAGTGATGACCGTTCACCCGACCCAGGAGAGAGCCGAAAGGATAGACCGGTACGCTTCGAAACCGAAAGGAAATACCCTAGAAAGACTGGCTTGGCAAAGAAAAAACTAACAAGATCGGAGCGGAGGACGTCAAGACAACCAATGCCGCACAAATAGACTCAAACAGTCAGATAAGCCCGTCGCCAGGGAAGTCGACTGATACCGGGACCGCAGCAAGGCGGAGAAGACCTACTTCTAATAACCCTCGCACCGGAGACGTTGTCATACTCAAAATCAGGGGGCTAGGCAAGCGCGATCAGCCTGGCCGAAGATTACCGGTGTCTGGGCCGCAGAGGTCAGGCCGTCGCTAGGTTAAGAGAACCGCGAACCAGAGCCTGCTCGGCCACTCGGGAGCTAGCAGAACCACGAGACGGCGTGACCACTCGGGTGCTACCAGGACCATGGGACCCTGGAGGAGATCTATTGTTCTGAGGCTTTCCCGACCAGAGACCACGGGGGGGGGGGAGAAGAACATCCGCCGACCAAGGGAGAGCCAGAGCATCTACACCTTCCTCCAGCGGAAGGACCAATAGGCCATGGTATCGCAAACAGGCGCCATAAGCCCAGGTGGGAGGGGACCACCTGTCTATGAGAGGGAGCCGTGGCTGTGTCAGCGAATTCCCACTCCCCGGGATCAAGCGATCGACGACTGAAAATTCAGCCTGAACATTCCCCTAGCCCACGGAACGGAGGACGCCGGGCACTGTAGATGTCGCTGTGCCCAGGCGAAGGGAAGGCTGATATCCAGGGCCACTCGCAGGCTGCGAGCACCACTTGGGCAAGTGATGCAAGCCACGAAGGTGGAGTTGTCTGGTAAGGCCCGTAGCACCTTGCCGCGGAGAAGAAAAAGAAACTCCAGAAACATAGAAACATAGAAACATAGAAATGACGGCAGAAGAAGACCAAATGGCCCATCCAGTCTGCCCAGCAAGCTTCACACATTTTTTCTCTCATACTTATCTGTTTCTCTTAGCTATTGGTTCTATTTCCCTTCCACCCCCACCTTTAATGTAGAGAGCAGTGATGGAGCTGCATCCAAGTGAAATATCTAGCTTGATTAGTTAGGGGTAGTAGCCGCCGCAATAAGCAAGCTACACCCATGCTTATTTGTTTTACCCAGACTATGTTATACAGCCCTTATTGGTTGTTTTTCTTCTCCCCTGCAGTTGAAGCAGGGAGCTATGCTGGATATGCGTGAAGTATCAGTCTTCTCCCATGCTGTTGAAGCAGAGAGCCATGCTGGATATGCATCGAAAGTGAAGTATCAGGCACATTTGGTTTGGGGTAGTAACCGCCGTAACAAGCCAGCTACTCCCCGCTTTGTGAGTGCGAACCCTCTTTTCTTCTCCCCTGCCGTTGAAGCAGAGAACTATGCTGTATATGCATTGAAAGTGAAGTATCAGGCTTATTTGATTTGGGGTAGTAACCACCGTAACAAGCCAGCTACTCCCCTCTTTGTGAGTGTGAATCCTTTTTTCCACATTTCCTCTTGCTGTTGAAGCTTAGAGCGATGTTGGAGTCACAGTAAGAATGTGTATGTTTATTTAATAAGGGTATTGTCTCCAGGCAGTAGCCATCATTCTGGCGAGTCACCCACTCTTCATTGGTGGCCTCTTGACTTTATGGATCCACAGTGTTTATCCCACGCCCCTTTGAAGTCCTTCACAGTTCTGGTCTTCACCACATCTTCCGGAAGGGCATTCCAGGCATCCACCACCCTCTCCGTGAAGAAATACTTCCTGACATTGGTTCTGAATCTTCCTCCCTGGAGCTTCAAATCGTGACCCCTGGTTCTGCTGATTTTTTTCCTACCGAAAAGGTTTGTCGTTGTCTTTGGATCATTAACACCTTTCAAGTATCTGAAAGTCTGTATCATATCACCTCTGCTCCTTCTTTCCTCCAGGGTGTACATATTTAAATTCTTCAATCTCTCCTCGTACGTCATCCGATGAAGATCCTCCACCTTCCTGGTCGCCCTTCTCTGTACCGCCTCCATCTTGTCTTTGTCTTTTTGAAGATACAGTCTCCAGAACTGAACACAGTACTCCAGGTGAGGCCTCACCAAGGACCTGTACAAGGGAATAATCACTTCCCTTTTCTTACTCGATATTCCTCTCTCTATATGCAGCCCAGCATTCTTCTGGCTTTAGCTATCGCCTTGTCACATTGTTTCGCCGACTTCAGATCATTAGACACTATCACCCCAAGGTCCCTCTCCTGCTCCGTGCACATCAGCCTTTCCCCCCCCCCCCCCCCATCGAATACAGTTCATTCATATTCGATGGGGGGGGGAAGAACTAGGAACACGTCCGAGCCTCCAACCGCTTGATGTACCAGCGAGACAGAGCCGCTGGCCAGATCCCCTGGGCATGCTGGGAGAGGCAGGCCACATCCCAGCCCGAGGGACTGGCATCCGTGGTTACAATGTCCACTGAGGGACTGGGAGGCATTCCCGGGAGCAAATGAGGGGTGGGAAACCACCCCTGGAAGTCAGCGATGGCAGAGCCCAAAAAACGGGAGAACCGTGGGAAACTATGCCGCCAGTGGCAGCAAACGGGACAGCAAAGTTGCCTGGAACGGAGGTATATGCGCAAAAACCCAAGGGACTAGGACGATGGTAGGAGCCAAGGAGCCCGAGGACTGCAAGCAATCACAAGCTGTCGAAGAAGGCAGCAAGAGCAGACTCTGAAACTGGTCGGTAACTGGAGGGCGCACGCGCGAGGCAAGAAGACCTTGCCCACCCGGGTGACAAAGCGGGCTCCCGTGTACTCTAAGTCCTGGAACGGCTAAAGACTGCTCTGAGGGAATCAGTATCCACCCGAGGGACGCGAGGAGAGCTAGCACGCGAGACACCGCCCGCCGGCAAAGAACCTCCTCCTTGGCCCTGACGCGCCAGACGTCTAGATAAGAAAAGACAAGGAGTCATTCCCGACATAGAACTGCCGCCACCAACACCCAGGCATTGGGGAAGGCTCAAGGTGCTGCCCAAGAGGAAAAGGAAGCACCCGGACCTAGAAATCACAGCGGAGGACATGAACACGAAGACTATGTCAACCATGATAAATCGAAAAATGGAATGTGCCCTCGTCAAAAATGAGTGAGACGAGGAACGGTCTGGGACAAAACGGAGCGAGGACCGCTCGCAAGGTGTCCATGCAAAAAAGCGGGATCTGGAGAGTCCGGATGACTGTGGTGAGGCTGAGAGCCAAAAGAAGAAAATAGGATACTGGCCCGTGGCAAATACACTGCCAGGAACCGGGGCGTCCGTGCCCAGACACAAGAGCTTGGCGGTGATTGCTCTACCGAGCGTCACAGGGATCGACCGCATGGGGAACACAGAAAATCACGATAATTTCGAGCAAAGCGAGGACGTACCCGTCTGTGAAGAAGTCGGGGACCACAGGTCCGGCAGGATCTGGCCGCAGTGTACGGAAAACAGGGAAGGCGATCCCCCAGGAAGGAGGCCAAGGAATGAGGCATGGAAAACTCCAGGGTGTGTGCAGGTGTGAGAATTGAGCGTGCGGGCCATCCTTGCGAAGGAATGGCGCCCACAAGAAGGCTGCGACCAAAACTGCGATCAAGAAGGAACCAAACCCCCTGAGAAGTCACCGTGCCCGCATGGGGTATGCCGTTGCTGGCCCCTAAAACGTGAACGAGAGGGTATAAAGGACCGGGATATTTGGATGGTCCTCGGAAGCTGATGGACCTTACTTTCCCCTGAGGAACCACTAGTTGCGCAAGGTCCTTAAAAAGGAACAGCTTACCTTCAGGCTGCAAAGTACCCCATCGGGCTGTGGCGGGCAGATCGGCCGACCAGTGGCGCAGCTAGAGGGGCCGAGTGACGGGCATCGCCGAGGCTATAGCCGTGCCTGGGGCAGAGAAGGGTCGTATGCGTAGCCTCTGGCCACGGGGGGTCCCGGGCGCAGGGCAAAGTTAACATGGACCCCACCTGAGACCTGCCCCCAGCAGGAGACTGCTGCACATATAGGAACACACCCCCAGCACTAGGATAGCAAAGTACATGAGCCTCGAGCGGGCGTACTGGGGCCACTTGAAAGCCAGGAAAACCTCCTGAAACGCGACCGCATGAATAGTCCATGGAGGGATTATCGTTTCTGGGGGGTTTTTTTTTTTTGTAAAAAAGATGCATACCACTCAGGGCACGGCCCAGCCGGGGAGCCTGCTATTACCGCAGGCGCAATTGTGTGGGCGTGGGAGGAGGGGAAGGCGTGTGCCAGATCCCTGAATCCTGCCAGGACCGGGGCTATATCCTTGGGCAACGAGACGGTACCAGGAGTGGAAGGGTAGCTGACGCAACCGGATTGGCGGTCGGATCCGGTAATACTGGATCTGCCAGGAAGTCAGGAGGGAGGGAGGGCACCTCCGGGAGCATCCGTGACCACCCGCGCCCCAGGGGACCCCGGGAGCTCCGTAGCCGGCCGAACTATCAACAGCATGGAGCGGGAAAATTAAATTTTATTATTATTTACTCAGCGAGAAAAAAATCTTTTTTTTTTTTAAATAAAATACTATTTTGGACCTTCCACCTCCTCCTGCCTGCAGGCTAAGGGATTTACGCAGGGGGAGGGAGCAGCAAATCAAAAGGAGCCCAAAGAATCCCGAGGGGGGGGAGGGGGAGGCAAGAGGGTGATAAAAAAAACCTTCCTGGGGGGCTGGGGGGCTCAAATTGGGGGGTAGCAGTCAAAAAATCAGCCCCCCAGCCCCAGGGAGCTCCGAAAACAGAGCCGATAAAAAATTCAAAATGGCCGCCATTCCCGGGCTTTCCGACCTAAGAACAGCCTGGCCAAGCTCTGGGGAACTGATCTCCGTGCTAAATATGCCTTCCCTGCCGAGGGGGGACCCTCCCCACCCGGCAGGGAGGCCCAGAAGAAGCCCCTTCGCCAAAACTCGAAGGGGGGCTGCAGAGAAGAGGCAGGCTGCCTCCCGCGGCAAAGACAGAGCCGCTCTGAAAAGAAAAAGGCTGCAGAGAAAAAATTTGATTGGCAGCCTAGAGGCCAGGAGTGAAGCAGGGGGGAAACTTGCTGACTCCTGCCTGTCTGGCTGCCAGTTCAATGCCTCCTGAGACCCAAAGAAGAAAAAAGAAAAAGAAAAAAATATGGGTCTACTGCTGCAATTAAGTTGGAGGTAGGGGAATACCTACAACTTAGGATAGAAACTGAAATTTTCTCTTCCATTTATTCAGCTTCTTTTTATAACTGAGCACAGCAGTTGGGTTTCTAAACCCTCTCGGCAGCCAGAGGGGGGGAGACAAGACCCCGAGAGACTCGGTCCCCACACCTGGAAGCGGACACGGAATCAGGCTATGCAGTGCACAAGGGGCAAAGCCCCCCTGAGACCGGCAAGAGCTGGGAGACGGAACCGTCTCCCACAGGAGAAAGAAAAAATCACTAAGAAAAAAAACACAAAAATTCCTTTAATACTTAAAGAAAAAAAAGAAGTACTTGCTTGATCCGTAAGGAGAAAAGAAAGAAAGGCTGACTAGCCTAAAGCAGAGAACGAAGGGTGAGCTGCTGTACCTGCTGGAGACAGACGAATACTGAAGGGTTAGAGGATAGGCTCTGTCCTGATATAGGGCATCCTTTCAGTTTTTGTCTGTCTCCACCTGCTGGAAAAGAGGCTCAACCCACAGTCTGGACTGATCTGGGTACGTACAGGGAACCAGGTTTTTCCTTCCTTCCTTCCCCCCTCCCAGCATCTCCCTTTTTACATTGCCCCTTCCAGTGTCCCCTTCTCTTTTCTCTCCTCCTCCGGGGACACAGTTCCCCGTGCCTTCCCAACAACAGAGCAGCTCCAGGGTTCACTCCAGCCTCCCTTCCCAGCAGCTTTGGCCTCCCTCCTACAGTGAAGCTCCGGTGGCGATGGAGCTGGTCTCTCTCCTTCCTCCTAGGGTGTGGGCATGTGGCTGTTGCTGCATCATGCGTGTGCACACTACTCCCGGAATCTTTTGCGGCTTGTACAGCCCGGGCCCAGTTCCTGTGCATGCTCCACTGTCAAGTCTTCTAGGGAAGAAGGTGCTGGAAAACACTGCGGGCCTGCAGCTATGTTTTCGACATAAGGGTAAAAAATCAATTTAGACAGAATTGTCACCTTTGCAAAAACCTGGGAATTTATATCAGTGAAAAATCTGTTTAAACTGAAAAATTAAAGATCCTATGTCCATGGATCCTATGTCCATGGACTCCCTCTGCTTCCACCTCGTTTATCTCAGGAGGTTGAGGGGGGAGAGCTTCACCTTACCTCTTGAATCTGCTTCTTCAGCTGCTCCCTGAGACTCTCTGGCTGCTTGTTCAACAGTTTCTGGTATTCCACATATCTTCGCTCTAACTCATCCACCTTTCTTCTCTCTTCCACCAGGGTTGTCCTTTCCTATAGGAAATATGCAACATAAAGGGAGGGCTTGGGGCCTACCCTGAGGACCAAGATAAGCATTGCAGAAAGTCCTCTGCTACAAAGGAGACTCCAAATGACCCCTTTCCTTCACTTCCAAGGTATTCTGAAGATCTGCACTAGTGTCCCACTGAAGTTTGTCTTTCCCAAAGCCCCCTCCCCCACACTTCCCCCCACTGTCAAGCTCTCACCTTTGTTCTCTCCTCAAAGCACTTCTTCTCGATGTCTTCAAGCCTGCCTTGCAGCACCTGGATCACCTCTTCCTCCCTCGTCAGCTCCTGCTGCTCCGTCCTCAGCTCACCCTCCAGCAGGGCCCCCTCCATCTCCATCTGAGAGCCAAGAAGCGCACAGATCAGTGATAAACAACCAGGAGCACTAGAGGGGATTGGGGTAAGAAAGCGAGCACATGGCCTCCTTACAAACTGTCACATCGACAGCTCAAGCCAGTCCTAGGTTTTCTCCACTGCTGCTGTGAGCCTATAATGCCACTTTTTCTTTAAAAAATCCATTCTCCAACTACAGGTCCATAATACAAAGGAGGAAAAGCCCAGGCTGGCCCTCCTGACCTGGCACCAGTTCATAACCCTGCTCTCCAATAACACAACCAAACTAGGCAATGCGAGAGAAATGTATGCAAATAGCTAGAGACGGGTGGACATTTTGGGCTGGCAGGTTTGCCTATAATCCAGGTAATTACAGTCAGGCGGTGTGTACTGGACGGAAGCACTCTCCCTCGTACACAGCGGCAGAGTGCTCCTGTTCTCTGCTTGTTTCTCTGCAGGTTCGAGCTTTGGTTGAACACAAACATGTCTGGTCTACATGTCACCTAGGGTGGGATTGTACGGGCCTGTTTTCACCCCCAGCACAGGCATGCCAAGTTCTGCTCTTCTTAGGGAAAAATCGGAATTACAGTTCCATGTACACCATGTGGTAAAAGCAGGATCTGGTCAGCCTGCCTTCACTGGATTGCGGAGGGAGGGGGAGGAGGGAGCATTCAAACTGTGCACATAAGGGTAAAGTCTGCAGGTATTTTTTACCCAGCCTCAGACTTTATGTCAATTTTCTAAAGGGGAAATCTTCCGTTTGCAAATTGGGTCAGAGAACACACGTGAATGGACCTGCCACCCACTCTCTGTGTGGCTATGTCCCATGAAATCACACGCAAACCTCTGAAAATGCAAAAAGCACATGCGTAGGTGCGGACACCACCCAGACTCTGTCCCCAGGAGCGCCTTCCCTACCCACAGCAGCACTCCATACCTACTTTTAGCCGCACATAGTTCAGGCAATATTCAAAAAGTCCAATTCTACTGTTTGACCTGCAGCAACACCTTGGAAAAATTGCCATCTCGGTAACGCAACCAAGTCCATGTGCTTGCAGTACCAAACAACCTGAAAAATGTTTATTCCTGTGATGAAATTAAAAGTTCTCAAGTGTTTCTGTTTAAAAAGTTGTAGGGCAGTATGAGAGTCAATATTCAAAAAAAAGCGCTCAGCGTTTCACTTAGGGGCTTAGGTGCTGACATGTAGGGGAATTTTCAGCTCAGTTGACGGATTTCCTAAATCTAGGCCCGCAATTCATTTACCTACATTTAGGTGCCTAATTTGGAAACAGTGCTGAAAATCAGTAATATGTGCCTCACTTTCTTTCCCCCACCCTAACGCTGCTGCCCTTTTTTAAGTCCTTAAATTTAGACACCAATCTTCCAAAGTCAGGCACCTAAGCTCTTTGAAAATTGAGCCCTGTGGGCTTCAGACTGTTTACCACCAGCACATTCTGGGAGTTGGAGTCACTTTTCTTTTCTTCACTACAAGTCCTTTGATGAATTTGGGGGGAAGAGCACCAGAGTCACAGGGGTGGGTTTCAGCTTCGTCTGTTTCCTACATTTTGAAGAAAGCGTCCTGCCTCCCTCCAACCCGAAAGATCTCTCCAGCGTGATTCATGCCTCTATCCAGTTTCAAACATGTGTTTTCTGACACTCCGTGCTGGAAATACCAGTTTCTCCAGTGCGAATGATCCCTGTGTCACTGACCCCGCCCAGCTCCTCCTCAGAACTCAAGAAGATGCCAAACTGGATGAACCAGAGAACTGATTCTGATGCGTGAGAAGCATAGAAGACCCAGAACCAGGAGATGCAACGTCCACAGGTGTGAAGTGAAGACTGGGAGCACAGAGGTTGTCGGAAATCACATAATAAGTGGACACGTGTGGGCAGGGTGGCCACCACTCCAGCCCTCAGTGGACGCCATACCGAGCATGACCATGCTTACAACGGTCGATCTTCCCCTGGCTGTCAGATCAGCGGCAGTGATGGCAGGCCAGCAGTATGGGAACACAAGCACGCATTCCCCTCCCAGGATCTTTGGCTGCGCCACCTCCTTTTCCTGATTACAAGGACAGAGAATAGGGAGCACACGCTCCCCGGGTTCTCACCTGCCACTACTCTGGGCCCCAAGAACCTGAAAGAGAGGAGGGGGAGATGGACAGAAACCTCAGGGAAAGGAGGTAAGAAATGGAGAGGGCCATGGGAAGAAAGAAAAAGGAATCTAAGGGTGTGGGGGGAAGATGATAGGTACCTGGGAGGAGTGAGTGGGAGAGAGAAAGGAACATGCAGGGGTTGAGAAGAGGAGGGGATGAAGAGGTAGCTGACTGAAAGGAGGGTAGCTGGAAAAGAACTTGGGAAGAAGGGGAAGACAGAGAGAGATGGAAGTGGGTAGGTAGAGAGGAAACTAAATGGCTGAAGGGAGGCAGGTTCAGATTTAGGCAAAGGCAACATATGCAGCTACCAAATACTGGGGTCGAAGAGGAGTCTGCTGCTGCTCACTTCCCTTCAAAGGGGTGCCAAAGTGGCACTCTGGCATCCTCACCCCTTAGCACCTTCCCCCTCTTGTCCATAGGTGTCCTAAATTCAGTCCTGAAGGGAGGAAGATGAGAATGACAGGCGTAAGGAGTAAAGGCCGATGCCCCTCATCTGCAGCCCTTCCACTCCCATCCCACCCCCCTTTTCCAAAACCCTAGATCTGACTGTGTGCATCATGCACAGAATTCAGTCACATGTCTCTTTTTTTTGTGTACAGTCAGACCAAAAGGCAGGAGAGTCGTGTGTCCTGGTAGATTCTTCCTGCTCCTCTGGGCCTCCAGTACCATCAGCCTTCACTCACAACCACCTTGCATTTTTCACCATTATATAATGCCCTCCACCCCTCCTAGATCAGCCACTATAGTGCCAGTCCTTGGCCAGAGGAAACAGACCACCACTCCCTTCAAAAGCTGGTACACCCCCACTCTAAGTCCAGTTAGCAGATGTCACCGGTCGCTGATGGCAGAGACTCCCTTCTCCCAGGAACTGCCAACACTAACTCCATAGCATCCCCAGGCCCAGCCAGCTCAGGGAGCAGAAGGCCTGACCCAGAAACTGAACCCAGGTCTTACACATAACAGAAACAGAACTGAGCCATCAGGCTGGCCCAGAACATTTGTAAAAAAAAAAACAGAAGTGGCCCATTTAAAATGGGGATCAGTTTATCCTGCGGATAGCTCCGCTTGGGAACAAGCTGTTGGACCCACAAGGAGGCAGTACTGAAGAGGGCTCAAGTTTGGGGAGCAGTGGATGTAGTACTGGGAAGGCCTCAGTGTGGGGGACTCATGATGCTGAGGAGAGCTGAGCTTGGAGGAAGTGAGTGTGGAGCCCTTGGGGCATTCACAGTGCACAGGTGAGCCTCACCTCGATCCTAAGCTCCTTCTTCTGATGCTGGAGCTCCTTGACTCGTTGCTCCAGTCTGGAGATGCGAGTCATGATCGCCTGCTGCTCTGCCTGTATCTGGGGGACACTGGCCTTCTCCTCCTTCTGGGGGATGGGGCTCTCCTCCTGTTACAAGGAATACCAAGAACATCTTAGAGATGACCGTGGATCTGGTCTTCGCGCTCACATATGCAAAGGCACATGAATGTAGTCTGTTGGAGATCAGAACCTTCCTTGGGCCTCTACAGTTTTCATTAACCTGACCAATTTTTGGGAGAACTCAGGTCCTGAGGTGATTGAATGTGGCACTTGGCTAGCCTCCTTTGTTGCAGAATAAGATATTAGTAAGATAATGAGAGCCTGTTTTGGGCATTTGAACTTTTCATACCATGGTCAGAATGTGAGAATTTTCCCTGATATATCTAAAATAACTCAAGAGAGAGAGAGACTTTCTTGTTTTAAGGCAAGAAATTATTGCTTTAGGTCAGGCCTTCCCATGGGGGGAAGGCCTGACCTAAAGCAATAATTTCTTGCCTTAAAGCAAACCTGTCATGGGGATCCCACAGCCAGTCAGGTTTTCAGGATATCTACAATGAATATGCATGAGATAAATCTGCATATCATAGAGATTGCATATATGCAGATTTATCTCATGCATATTCATTGTTTGGGACAGGTTTGGGAAGCTCTGCTTCAGGTGCTGATGTAGGTATGCACTGTTTTTCTGACACTTCTTAGTGCTGTATTCCTGTATACTAGTGTTAAGGCACAGAATGCAAAGGACTCTGGCTACGTGCTGGAATGCAGCCAGCCAACACCCCAGACCCATTAGCTGATTGGTCTAATACATTCTCAAATGAAATGTACTGCACTTATCTAGAATCAACACTCTGAGTAGGTTCTGATTGGTCAGTATGAAGATATAAAAGCTTATACACAGTACTGGAACTTTGGGGTGGATGGGTGATTGTACAGTTGTATGGACCTGTTGCCCCCCAGAACAAACTATGTCCTTGTGCTTTGTTCTGTTTCCTCTCCCTATCCGTGTAAATGTATTGTCAAATTTCAGAATGATTGCTATATTTTCTTCTCTCCTGAACAACTGAGAACATTTCTGGGCTCCAAAAAGCAGCTGTTTGACTCCTCTGCACCCAGTTAGTCTCGCTCAGATTTGCATTGGTATGGCAGCTCCGGTCATGTCAAGCTTTTCCTATGTTGTTTCTTTATTCTCCCACTTAATTGTCCTCTTCCAGTTTTGCTGTAATGAGATGTTAGGGAATTCGTTTTCTATTATGCTGTTTCTTATATGTTTGTGTTCAGATACCTAAAGTTTCCATGTACAAGATTTTATTTCTTGTAGGTTATTTAAAAACTTAATAAAAATAAAGAAGAAAAAAAGGAGATTAGGATCTTTCTATGGACTGTTATGTGCAGAGGTGGATAGACTTATTATGCTCAGGGTCCATTCTCTCCCACAATGCATTGCTGCTAGTCAATTGTAACCAAAGCTGTAGCCGCCCCTATTGCTCGGGGTTGAGGGAAAGGCCAGTGTGCACGTTTATGGTACAGAAGATAATGAGCTGCCGTTAGCTGGAGTCATGAGACCCGGGGTGAGGGGAAAGAGCTGGGGCAGATAGTCTGAATTTCCCCCTCCCCCGTTTGGATTTGACCTGGGCTAAAAAAAAATTGCAGTCAGCCTTACCCCATTGTGAGCACTCTCCGTACTGCTGCCTTCATCCTCCTCAGCACTGTCGGTAGGACCCCCAGGGCTAGAGCAGACCTCTGAAGAGACTGAGTCTTCCTCCGGCTCTTCAGCCTGGTTCTCCATCCCAACCTCCGGGTTCTGGTTTTTCCTGGGGGCCATATCCTCTGCTGGGCCACACCAGTTCTTCTTAGCCAAGGCCAGGTAGGCCGAGAGCTCAGATTGGCCAAGGATGGTTCCTGGAGTCTGGACAACCATGGCTCAGCAGGGCATGGTACAGATGCCGGAGATCACACCCTGATCGTGCAAGGAGCCTCACAGCTAAAATATAGGCAGTGGAGAAAAGACAGACGTTAAATACTGAGCATAGAGAAAGCAGGGTGACATTATCAGAAGAAATGTTTCTAAGGTCATTATTTCTGCAAAGAAAACCCAGCAGGGACTTCCTGAGGTGGTTCCACTCTGCATTGTCCAATAATCAAAATGTTTGCTTTTTAAACTATTAATTACTGCACTGGGAGTCACAATTCTTATCACACGCAAAACAGGAATAACTTCTGGTGAGACAGCTGAGTTTCGATTAATAGAGGGAAGGGAAGAGGGACTATCACATACCTTCATCAGGGGAGAAATGATAACTGGTCTTTGTGATTTGTAGATCAGGTCATGGGGAAACTCCTGACCTATGCTGTCATCCCCCAGTGCATGTGGGTTTTTGGATTCTTGCTCAGCCATTGGTGGATCAAAAAGGGGGAAGGGGGATCAGAAATTGGGATCTGCCTCAGAAAGGTGATAAAGGTCAATGCTCCTACGGTCACCCAATTTCTTTCCTTAGTTTAGATTCTACGATTTTTCCTAAAATCACGAGCCTGGGAATTGACCCCTATGTCACCCAACTGGTGCATCTTGACCAAATTGGCAAACAGGAGGCAGATAATGTTAGCTGTCTTATTGCAATCCTGCCCTTGCTCAGTGCCCCAGAACCTTAACATGTTGTCCCCCTCGAGGTGCTGAGAAGGCTCACTCAAGAAGCAAACTGGGGATAAACAGGTGAGAGATAAAAGATTAGTGAGATGAAGAAGGGGAGACAGTGACAGGAAAGAGTAGAGTCAGATGAAGGCGGGGTCGGTGCTCC
Organism: Rhinatrema bivittatum; assembly: GCF_901001135.1. Classification (NCBI taxonomy): domain Eukaryota; kingdom Metazoa; phylum Chordata; class Amphibia; order Gymnophiona; family Rhinatrematidae; genus Rhinatrema; species Rhinatrema bivittatum. The sequence continues at coordinate 58,118,620 of NC_042628.1, read as the reverse complement.
CACTGGGCAAATTAGGTGGCCACCTAGAGTTCAAAAATTTTGGAGGGCAGCAAAATCCCATCTGCATGAGGCCCAGAGGGGAAGAGGCAGTACTGTTAGAGCTGCCACCATTAGGTAAGTTGGGGATGGGACTGCATGACCGAGGGTTCGCCTAAGGCACCAAATACTCTTGCACCATCCCTGGGCAGAGAGGTAGGAAAGGATGGAGACAGGATAAAAAATAAGAATGAAAGGAGTCCAGTGAAGACAAGATGAAAGCAGAGAGAGAATCATATACAAAAAACACAAAAGCCGAAACTTCTTTGGGTTCCTGTTTTCAACCGATACATCCGATTATGCAGCTTTAGGCTTTTTAAAGGTCTCACAGCCTACAAGAGTGAAAATGTGCGGGGTAATAAGTCACAGCTATGCATGGCAGGGCTCTACTCTCGTTTGCTGCATCTCCACATCATTGTGGGGGGCCCAGGCCGTCCCCTGCCCACCCAGAAGAGGCTAGAGGGAATGGAAAGGGGACCAAAAGAGGCTAAAAACAGCAGAAAAGAGAAAAGAGGCTGGAGCAAAAAAAAAAAAAAGCTGCTTGGGTTTGGAAGAGGACAGATCTTCCTCCAGAGCAGTCAACCGGGGATGCTAGAGATGAGATTCCATGCCATGTGGACACCCTTTTTTGACTTTGTAAACTCTCAGGGCTCTCTTTTTCCTGTGCCAGCGAGCCTCAAAGTTTTCAGCTCCACTTTAGATAAGTGGAGTTTCCGTATCGTACCGTACGCTCTTTAGAAGGTGAGCTGGTATGCTCAGGTTTTATTTACGGGTGCGATGCTTCAGCAGCCACGCTCTTCAATCAGAGCTGACAGCTGTATTAAAATCCGTCCATCTCTCCGGGTTCAGGATGAGCCACGGAAACCACGACCAGTTGGGTCCAAATTTGGGAACAGAGAGGAAGGGGTAAAAGCAGTGCCTGGTCCTGGCCCCTCCGCTGTTGCCAAATGACCTCAGTCCGAGAAGGGTCAAAGCTAAAAAGCAGTAGAAAACCCACACATAAGCAGGGTTTGCACTTCCTTCCTTATCCGTTTTGCGGCTTCCTGAAGCTTGGTTCTCAGGGTGAGGGGAGCAACTCAGGCTTTTCTCAGTCACATCATATTTGTAACATCAGATGTCCCAACTGTGTCTGTGCATGTTTCTGTGAAAAATAAAGAGATTCCGGGAAAAACAACCCTAGCAATGAGCGGGAAAACCAGTTGCACAGGGAATCTGCCTGCCTATTTTGTGATTGTGATAAGGGGGACAGGAACGCTTAGAGCGCAAGGGATCTTTTCTCTGGGTCTGGTTCATGATCAGAAAGAGCCTGAAGGAGAGAGGGCTGAGAGTCTGTCTCCGTCTGTGAGAATGGATGGGGGGTCGGCTGCCAGGTCTGACTCTTTGGGATTTTTCTCTCCGAGGGTCTTGTAGAATTTAATCCCTTCATTTCCACTCCTGTTTGTTCTGTGCGTTCAGGCCTGCATTTGGCATCTCTGGTTGCGGGTGGCTAAAGATGTTGTTAGAAAGTCATTAGCATAAAGCATGGTCTGGTGGTTACAACAATGGGCTAAGAACCAGGGTTCAGATTCCACTTCTGCCATTCCTTGTGACCTGGGATGAATGACGTCATCTCCCGTTGCCTCAGGTATCTATCTACTTAAGGCTATAAGCTCTTTGTGGAAGGGACTAATTCTACCCGACTTCAAATAATGCTGTAAGATGTCTTGAGCATTATTTGGAAAGAAGAACTAAAAATCCAAAACGTATTATTCCCAGCCCTGATTCACCTCCGTGCCAAAGGAACTAGGAAGGAGATCACTCTTTCCAGCTTCTAATACATTAGGCGATGCATTTGTTCTCAATGGCTTGCACCTGCATATCATCTTCCACAGAGGAGCCATAACAATATTACTGTAATTTTTACCCAATTACAATTAGATTAACTGACGCACAGGGAGGGTAAAAGGGGCTTGCCGGCGGTCCCATACGGTGTCAGTGGCAGGACACTCCCAGGCCCAGGACACTACTTGGGATATTCTACACCCCCTTTCCCCAGGCTGAGAGATGATCTGTGTGCATTTTCCCTGACAAGATCCTGGCACCGGATCAGCACTTTTTATGGGCTGTTTTTTTCCAGTGCCCTGTTTTGTTTTCTTCATGAACAATTTGTTCATACGGACACACCTCACACATGTCAACACCCTGGCTTACGTAAATACAAGGCAGGGAGCTTTGGAGGCATGCAAGACCGGAAGGGGTATGCCACCAGAGGGCTATAAGGCTTAGGGATCAGTGCGACTATATGAATGCATGGGAGAGCTCACCAGGCTGCGGTTGCTGCTAAAGAGGGTCATGCCTGGCAGCACCCTGAACGGGGAGCAGTAAGGAAAGAGGCCATGCTTGCGAGAACCTGCTGATGAAAGGAACGCAGCACCAAGTCAGGAGAGCGATCTTGCATAGTGACTCCCTAATGAGGGCTGGATGGAGACCGAGCAAGGAGAAAAACTGTGCATGATGGCACCAAGTGGGAAGGAATGCTCTTTTTGAGGCAGCAGGTGAAACAAAATCTGTAGTTATCAGTCTAAACCCTGGTACTTAGCTTTGGCACAATTTTAGGTCCCAGGGCCTTTGCATGCAACATCTTGCCACCTTCATTTGCCTGTCAAATCCATGCAGAGATCCTGCCAGCCTCTTCCTGCCCCTCTCAACCAGGAACAAAAGGCTGGGAAGATTATAACCCAGCATTCCCTCGCCCGAGTTCTCTGTTACCTGGAGCCTCATACAGCAAACTTCCTTCCAGTTACAGCAAAGGACTAAACACATCCTGAATTTCCTCTTTCAGTTTCTCACTGCAGTAACTGAGTGCGAGGTGAACAAAGATCTATTTAACCTGAGCTGGGAGTCACAGAGCAAACCTACACCAGAATGGATCAGTTTTATACAGGGACTTTTATCCATATGGTTCCCTCTTCCCCACCCCCATTACACTAACTGCTAGGGGATGTAAATATTTAAAAGGAATATTTTCAGACAGAGGATGGTTCATATTTGCACCCCAGGCTCTGGTGAGAAAGCAACAGCTGGAGTGTCAGTAACTAAGAAACCACCACTACTCCTCTTTCCCCAGCAAAAAACAAAACAAAACAGACATTACCATTCACATCTGACAAACCTTAGTTAATAACTGAAACATGTGCTTAAGGGAAGTTTCCAGCTTCTTTCAACATAAGGGGGCTTGGGACACCTCCACACATGCAAACAATGCCTTGCTTAATCATTTATTTAAAACCATTTATTGTACATAGAATTAATCTTGCCAGTATAAGGGAGAACACTGGGAACAGTAAAATACGGAGAGAAGCTAGTGGATAAACCACAGAGTTATGAGTCAGGAGAGATCCCGAGAAATGAGTTCCAGTCCCAACTCGGCCCCTGTGTGCCTTGGGACAAGTCTCTTTATCACCCAGAGCCTGGCTGTGTGTGTGGGACCGCAGACAAGTCCCAGGGTGTGTTAAATCCAGGTCCTGGGTCCTCTGGAAGGAGATGATCGCACTGGCTCCCAGCTGAGCCACATCTGGTAGAATAGAGGCATCAAGCTATTAATCAATTTTACTTAAGGAATAGCCACTGCTATTAATTGCATCAGTGGCATGGGATCTTCTTAGTGTTTGGGTAATTGCCAGGTTCTTGTGGCCTGGTTTTGGCCTCTGTTGGAAACAGGATGCTGGGCTTGATGGACCCTTGGTCTGACCCAGCATGGCAATTTCTTATGTTCTAAGCTGAAATCCCAGGCAGGGGCTGACAGCTGGCCCAGGCCCAGCACTCAGGCATCATCTCACTCGTTCTCCTCGCATCATTTTCTCACCACCTCCCTTTGAAAGTTCTGACTCCAATTCAATAAATAACAAATAAAGATGTTTTGCCTCTTTTTATCTGCATTCCAACCTATCATTTTAAAGGCAGAGAACCAACTATATTTCTCTAAATAATCAGTCCTAGTGCTCCAGGTTTTGTTTTCTTTTTAATGCTACATTTCCCCTCTGTTGGTCTTTCTCACTGGCCTCCTTTCTTTTGGTTGATTCTGCTTGAAAATAAAAGGCCATGTTCCTTTGATTATGGATTTGCCCTCATTCCCCCTGAGTTCAAGATTGGTGAGCCCCACTTTCCTCTGCCCTCACCCCACCTCCAAAATGAAGAGAATATGCTTGATGACAATCAGCACTGCAGCACTCAGGGCCAGAACAAGCAAATTTGGCACCCTAGGCAAAACTTCAATCATTCACTCCTCCTCCCTCCTCCCCAACTTAACTAGCGGTAGTGGCGCCAACCCAGCGCTCCCTTCTTTGGCAGCACTGGCTCTGGTACAGCCCCCCCTCTGGACCTCACACTGACAGGATTTTGCAAACCGTCTAGTTGGCCTTACGGAAGCGCCAGCCCTGGAAGCATCCTGATTTACAAGATTTCCCTAAATGACTAGAGGACGTGCAAACTTCAGAGCCTTCTTCAACTCAGGAATGAACTAGAAACTCAAAGATTTCACAGTCCAAATACTATGTTTACTTTGGCAACAGTGCAGGCCCAGACAGTTGCAGCAGGGTTTCTATAAGGTGGCAAAACCCGTTCCTGTGACCTAGCTGCTTGCACCCTCCACCCTTTAATTCCTCGCCTTACGGGTGGTTTCCTGCCTCCTGCATCATAACACGCCTGGCTCAGTTTTGCAATTAAGGGGGAAAAAAAATTGTCCCTGGAAATTGGAGAGAAATACCTCCGACTTATGCCAGCTAGAAAAGCTCTGGATTCTCTGCAGGCTGTGAACCAATATAAGGGTTATCCAGAGAGCGTGCAAGAGAAGAACTCACAGATCCCTTCGCCAGCAGCCTATGCCAGAAAGCCTGAAAAACAGCAGAATGTTGCAGAAGCAGAGGACTACAACTCCCACAGTGCCCTGGACTGCAGGCCTCCCTCCAGGAACTGAGAAATCCCTGCCCTGTTTACAGAAGAAGTTGTTTGCTCTCCAAACAAGTGAGATAGTCATCCTCCCTATTCACTGCTCCCCTTAACCCCTTCCTCACAGATTCAGGAGCAGCAGGGTGGATAGGCTGAGCCAAGCCTGGTTTTCCTCTCTTTTTATTTATGGATTCCTTAACTCCCCTTGGAAAGGCAGGAGCTAAATGCACAATGAATAAATGAAAAATGTAAAATAAACTTTTAAAATGTTGTAATGCTCTCCTGTCCCTAAGGATATGGAGCTTCTGCACAACTGTCTGCAAAGAAGAAACATTTAGTTACTAGAGAACCAAGATGTAGTTGGGTAGAGATGACCTCCCTGCAATCCTGGTGAATGTTTAAAATACAAACTGACGGGGCTACAGACATCCTTTTTATGGTTGCCACCTCGCCCAGGTCAACTCAGACAAGTTGGATCTAGCCCTGCTTTTTGCCTATGGCAGGCATGGAACTGTATTCCCTGGGAAAATCAGAGCGCCACTGAGCGGGCAATGGGGGCCAACCCAGGACTGGATCAAACTCACCAGCGAAGCGACAACCGTCCTTAGAGAGTTAGTCCAGCCAGCCACTTTGATGGGTCCTGCCAAAGTCCTTCCCTCTTTTTTCCAAAAAGGGCAGCTCAAGATTTCTGCTTCTCCTGTGACTTTTCCAAGACTTGCGATGATGACAGACATTTCCAGTTCCAGTCAGAACCAAATGCTTTTACTATGTTATCAGCAAGCGGGGATAGATCCGCCTGATCTATGGTTAAGAAAGTTTGTTCATTGTATTTTACAGTTATACTTACTGTGGTGATATGCTTCGTCTGACCCCTGATTGGCTGAAATACACTTGAGTACCAGGGAAAGGGTGGAAGGGGGGTAGAAGGGGGGGGAGGGACTTTCTCAACTATAGAAAATGCCTCAGATACAGCCCATGAGACTTCTGGTTGTTTCAATCGTTCGACTGGGTATACTATAACTGTATTGGGATACCTTGTATCTTTGTTGTCTATGAGATTCTTGTTGTTGTAGAGCAGTGGTTCTCAACCTTTTTTCGGCCGGGACACACCTGACAGATGGTTCTCAAGTGCGTGACACACTGAACATGTGACCATCACGGGACAAAATGTAAATATACATTCTGCATCCTCAGGAACCACGTCGACCCCCAAAAATGGGTGCAGAGCAGAACTAGGGCATTATCCGTACAGCTCACCATACAAAAAAAGATATTCTGGATCTGATGACATCTCAGTAAAAGCAAAACAAACTCTTTATACTGGCAGGCGCAATACCCCTCCTTATGAAAAGACAGTAATTTACCACTACAAATATTTAACCAGGCCCTAAACACTAATACACCTCCTAATGGGAAAACAGAGCAAGCCAAGCTTTTATAGATACCCACTTAGAAATAATTGTAAAACTATACTAATAAATGTTACAAAACAGCTGATGAACAGAATAACATCCAACAATTAAAAACTTATAAAAATTAATAAAAATTGTCTAAATATCAAAATATTTCAAAACAGCAGACACATCACATAATACCCAATAATTAAAATGGCAGTCAATCAAGAAAAATAAACTTAAAAAGCTGCCTTTACTTACCCTCTCCAGCAACTCTCCTACTCCTTTCCCTTGCAGACCAATAGCACTCACCAGAAGCAGCAGTGGCTGCTAAAGCTATGTCCTCACAGTCCTCTTCCTTAAGGCCCACAACCAGCCTCTGTCTCATACAGACTAGTATCTCTTCCTCACACACACACACACACACCAGTCACCTCCCTGACCAGTCTCTGTCTCTCACACACACACCAGTCACCTCCCTGACCAGTCTTTGTCTCTCTCACACACACACACACACACACCAGTCACCTCCCTGACCAGTCTTTGTCTCTCTCACACACACACACACACATACACACACCAGTCACCTCCCTGACCAGTCTCTCTCAATCACACACATGCTCTCTCACTTACATACAATCTCACACATACTCTGTCACTTACAACCACACACACTGCCACTCATGCACCCATTGTACCACACACACACAAGCTCTCACTCATGCACCCAGGCACCCATTCTAACACACGCACACACACACAAAGCTCCCACTCACGCACCCAGACACCCATTCTACCACACACACACACCAGCTCTCACTCACGCACTCATTCTACCACAGGCACACAAGCTCTCACTCACGCACTCATTCTACCACAGGCACACAAGCTCTCACTCACGCACCCATTCCACCACACACACACAAGCTCTCACTCATGCACCCAGGCACCCATTCTACCACAGGCACACAAGCTCTCACTCACGCACCCATTCCACCACACACACACAAGCTCTCACTCATGCACCCAGGCACCCATTCTACCACAGGCACACAAGCTCTCACTCACGCACCCATTCCACCACACACACACACAAGCTCTCACTCATGCACCTAGGCACCCATTCTACCACAGGCACACAAGCTCTCACTCATGCACCCATTCTACCACAGGCACACAAGCTCACATGGAGCTTCTTCTCATTGTTTGGCCCAATAAGCCTGGCCTCCACTTCTCAGCTGCCTCTGGCTTGACTTCCCGCGTGCACAACGTCTCTCCAGCCACCTCCTGTGGTGCGCAGGGTCTCTCAGCTCTTCAGCTGTCGGCAGCGGCACACAGCGTCTCTACGTTCTTCGGCCCCGCTGGCGTCGGCGCGCAGGTCTCTCCACTCTTCAGCCACCGGCAGCGCGCAGGTCTCTTCATTCTTCGGCCCCGCTGGCATCGGCGCGCAGGTCTCTCCGCTCTTCAGCCACCGCCGGCGGCGCGCAGGTCTCTTCATTCTTCGGCCCCACTGTTGTCGACGCGCAGGTCTCTCCGCTCTTCAGCCGCTGCCGGTGGCGCGCAGGTCTCTTCATTTTTCAGCCCCGCTGGCTTTGGGGCACACGTCTCTCCGCTCTTCAGCCGCCAGCAGCGGCGCGCAGCGTCTCTTCTTTCTTCAGCCCTGCCGGCCTGGCCTCCAGCGGTGGCGCGCAGCGTCTCTCCATTCTTCAGCCCCGCGCCTGGGGAGAAGGGAAGCACAAGCGGGGCAGTGGAACACCAGGAGCCGTGACACACCTGCCGGTGCTTGGCGACACACTGGTGTGTCGCGACACACCTGTTGAGAACCACTGTTGTAGAGAATATGGTTGAACTCTGGAAGATGTTTTTCACCTGTTATTTGCAATAAAAAATTATGTTCAACAAAAAAAAAACAGCTGGAGCTTTGTTGAAATTTAGGTGTAAAGGAGATCAGTAAGTAGTTGCCACCTCACCCAGGTCAACACAAAGAAGATGGTCCAGTCCTGATTTTTGCCATATTGTTTGCCCTGAATTCTAGTTCTGCTTTCCATAAAAAAAAAAGTGTAGGAACAACATTGCCAGGCATGACTGGGGCAAACCCAGCACTGGATCAGCCTCTCCAAGGGAACATATTTTGAGGTACAGCAGGTGTAAAATTGCCATTAAAGCAGCAGCACTAGAATAAAACAAAATAATGAAGAAAAGGGGGTTTGTTTGCCCTCATCATGTTTTTCAACTCTGTTTAAGGAATGCACAGTCAGAGCACAGTACTGTCACTGCACTACAGGATCAGGCCATGTCAAGGCCACTCTCAGATGGCAGACATAAAAGTGATAATAGGGATAGACAGATAAAAAACAGAATTAAATCTTGTATATTCAATAAGGTATTTGGCCTTCTTTTTACCATCAAAGGCTGGTCATCTCTTCAGGATGGCTGTCTCTCTACCCCCTGCCTCCAGCAGGCAGGCTGCCTCAGGTTCAGATTTCTAGCAATAATGCTATTATAGGCCTTAACTTGAACTTCTCTTTTCTGTAAGGCTGCATCTTGCATGTCTCCAAATGGTCAACCAAATTCATTACTAGCCCTCTTTTCATTCGGAAGAGATACTACAGTGTTTTAGAAAGTTTTTGGTAGCTGCTCTGCTTATCATGTGGAAAGCTGGAATACAGACCAGATACAGGTTGGGAGTCTTAAAAAGAGAGGGAGGAGTGACCACAGTAAATGGTGCACATCTTCTGTTTTAAAATAAAGCAAATGCAGAAGAAATAACATTAATTAGGATGAAAAAAAAAGAAAGGAGACCTAGGAGCAAGACTCAAAGCTGAAGCAGTAATGTGGGGATACAGGGCAGCTGATGCAGTCAGCGATCTAGGGAGGTTCTGGTGCTTTAAAGAGAATCGGTTCTCCCTGCCCTCTCCTCCCCTGCACTTCGAGACCTTGATAGGAGAGTTGGGAAATCCGGATAACTTCCACCACACACTGACAAGCTGCGTCTTGTTTTCCTTACCAAAAATCCTGGCTGTGAAGGGGCCTTTTGACGATCACGAGACACAGATGTGTCTGTCCTGGCTCTTCCAAGGTTTCTCATTAAGGAAAACAGAAATCTAAGCCTCAAGAGGCAAGTGATAGGTAGGTGATACCATCTGTGACTGGCTTTCAAAAGCCCTGCCTCCTGCATCAGGTTAATGGTTATGTCTACTTACTCAGGTAGTATCAGGGCAACTACACCGCTTGATAAGAAAATAAACTTTGGAACAGGCGCCAGGAAAAACCAGGACTCGGGGGTCAGATGATCACATCTTTCTCTGACAGCTGCTAGGTGACTCCAGTTCCTGGAAGAGGTGGTGACAGGCAATAGTGCAATCCTGGTTTTCTGACGGACCCCCCCCCCCCCCCCCCCCAATGGTGCATTCTGTCAGACTGCAGCTATGGACATGGACAATATTAAAGTGAAAGGGAAAACGCAGCCAAGGGTTTGGATAGCGCACAGACCTTTACCAAGGCTAACGGATGCCCGAAGATGTGAGAGTCTGCGATGAACCAGGTCCCCTTCCACACTTCCCAGCCTTATAACAGGGTAACAGCTCTCCTGGCTTTCTCTTACCACCACCACCACCCGCGTTTAAAGCAAGCGCCCTTCCAAACCCTGTTACCCTTGCCGGGGTCTGTCAGGCAGAGAGATGAAAGCAGCCCCAAGGGGCGCTTTTCTGTAAACCGAAGTTAACGGGCGCCGTGGAGTTTGCTGGAGACCCGAGAAGTGGGCCCGATGTCACGAGGATGACCTAAGGAGTCGTCTGCGCGGGATTTTTCACTTACGCGGCTCCGGCTGAGTTCTCCTCTGCGAGGTCCCGGATTTGCGGTGCTCTCAGCCTAAATTCCGATGCGGCCGCCTTGGCTCTGCCGCTTTAAGCGTGGGGCTCCCTGGCTCCGCTTTTTTCGTTTCTTTCTTTCACCTGAGTGTTGCAGGCTGGCCAGTCAGTCAGCCTCTGGCAGCAGCAGCAGGTGGATTACTCATCGTGGTAGTGCTCGCTTTCTCTCAGGTTACAGAAAAAAAAAAAAAGAGGCGTGGAGACAGAGCCAGGAGCTGCATGTGTTCCAACAGGTTAGCAGCCCTCCTAGAAACCAGAAGGGCAGGACTGCCCTAATGCTGCTAGAGACAGCCCATCAAACAGCAGTGGCTTAGCCAGAGAGACACCTCACCTTGCAACCCCCCTCTCTTTAACAACAGACACCCCACATGTCAGAAGACTGCACCCACCCCCCCCCCCCTCCCTTTCCAACCCCAGAATAGCTGTCTTGGCAAGAGAAACTCTTTCTGAAGCAACCATCATACAGCTCTCTCCCTCTGTAAGAGACATGCCAACCTGCAGCCTTGCAAGAATAAAACAAAGGGCGCAAGTGAGGTGGGAGGAATTGTCCTTTATCAGTCAATAAGAAATAGTATTGTAAGGAGCACAGACTGACTGTGACAGGCTAGCAGGAGGTCTGTAGAGAGTACAAACTGACTATGACAGGTTAGCAGGAGGCCTGGAGGGGGCACAGGCTGGCTGTGTCAGGGGTGGGTTAATGACGATTTCCTTCCTCTCCATTACAAAACAAGTTTCTTATTTTATTGCTATTATGTTATTTTCCCTGGGTCAGACTGTGAGCTCCATTCGTCTATCTCCATTGCACATCCGGATGAGAATCACATGCTTGCAGGTTCAAATCCCTGCTTCTACCACTGACACACATTATCTTGGGCAAGACACTTTTTGTCCCATTGCCTCAGATACCCCCTTAAATTGTTTGCTGTCTGTGGCAGGGACTCATTGGATGTAACTTACTGTAACAGTTTCAAGCACCATATAAATACTAAAATAATAATATATGCATCCACATGCTTGTGTGTATAAATAATTTCTCAATTGCTTAACACACAGGCAGATACAGTACAATGCGGTCCGCCGGAGCACACTGTTAACCCGCGATTGGACGCGCGTTTTCGATGCGCTAGCTTTACCCCTTATTCAGTAAGGGGTAATAGCACGTCGAAAACGCGCGTCCAACCCCCCCCAACCTAAAAGTGCCCGCAACATGCAAATGCATGTTGATGGCCCTATTAGGTATTCCCGCGTGATACACGCTAGTGTCCCTAGCGCCTCTTTTTGCCATGGACCCTAATTTAAATAAATTAATTTACTGTATCACACGCACAGGAGAGCTCCCGCGATTTTTACTGTATCGGCCCGTGAGTAGGTAATGTCAGATAAAAGACCAATTGGTCCATCCAGTCAGCCCAGTTATTACTCTCCACGCTTATAGGATGTATACTGGTTCTTTGCCATCTTTATAAGATTTCCCACTCACTTTGGGAGTTAGACACCTAAACTGGCAATTTAGAAAATTGACTAGGGCTGCATCCCTAAATTTAGGTGCCTAGTTAGGAGCCTAAAAAGGTGGGTGGCTGCAGTTAGGGCGGGGGAAAAAGATTAGGTGCTTAATGCTGGTTATCAGGCCTACATTTAGGTGAATTTTCAGCTGAAAAAGCTCCAAAATTTAGGGGTGTAAAATGTATGAGCCTAATCTGGGAACTGAAAATTATTTTTGTTAATTGTCCCCCTTGCAAAACTAGGCCCCCCATGGCCTTGCTGGACAGCACCCAGCCACCAATAGCCCACCAGTGCTGACCTGATTGGTTTCTGGGGAGTTGTGATCTGCTGGTACCAGCCTGGCTAGCCCCACGACCTATGACCTAGCTCCTGCTTTGGTTATCTGACCCTTGTTTTCTCCATATCTTCTTGCTGGACAGTACGTGGTCCCTGCCAACCTGCCCTATCACTGGATTGTGCTTCTGATTTTCCTCCCTTTGTTTTGTTCTTATCAGCTTACTTCTGCTCTTGAGGGAGTGTTGGGTGAGTTGTTTGCAGTAACTGCAATCTTCCAAGTTCTTACATCGGCTGAGGACTAGGAGACCCATCCGGCCTGTTCAAGTTACTTCCTGGCCATTGCCACAGATCCCAGCTGATGGCGGTTTTCCCTTCACTCTTTGCATCTGAGGATCCTCTGTGCTTATCCTGGGTTTTCTTGAGTTCTGTCATTGTTTCTGTGTCTAGCACCTCCCCCAGGAGGCCCTTCCATACATCCACTGCTTTGTTCATGAAGAAATACTTTCTGAGGTTACTGCTCAATCTATGTCCTCGAGCTTCATACTCTGACCTCTGAAAAATGTTTGCATATATACCTTTTCAAGTATTTGAATCTCTTTCTTATATCTGCCCATCTCCCCTCTCCTCCAAGGCTTTACATATTTAGGTTCTCAAGACTCATCTCATATGGTTTTTGGTGCAGATCCTGCCCCATTTTGGTTGCCTCTCTCTGCACCGCCTCCAGCGTCCAGAAGTGGACATAACATCCTAGCTGCCACCAACAACCTGTACAGGGGCATTATCACCTCCTTTTTTCTATTGGTTATACTTTGCCTCTGGCTATCTTTGAGATCATCAGGCACCATCTCCCTGAGGTCTCTCCCCTGGTCAGTGCACATGCACATCCCTCTTTCCCTATCTTTTGCCATCGGAGGCTCATTCTGCATTGCCATGCCATGCCATGCCTCTCCCTTTCTTTCGTCTGCCCACTCTCCGCTGGTTTCATTCTATGCCCACCTCCTCTCCTTCTGGAAGAGACTGCTCCTTGAGCTCTATCCTGAATAGCAGCATGAAAAGAAAAGCACGTTTCAGAGCAAACAGAGTTTACAAAATAGCAGCTTTGTGTTTAAGAAGATTTGACATGGAATTTCATGGGGGATTTTCAATGGGGGAAAAGCTAAGTGAAGGATGAGGATGTCAGAAAATCTCAGGTGCCACATTGCTTATTTCTGTTCCAGCTACAAAAGGTTTTTCCAGGGCATTTGTGGCGTTATATAACAAGCCAGCTCCTACATTGTTATCAGAGGAGCAGCGTTAATATTTACTGAACCAGCCAGCCCTGGATGCCAGCCCATCATTAATTGCCCCTGCTCTTTCTCTGTCTGTCTTCAGCAGGGCTCATGTTGCTGTCTATTGCTCTTGCTTTTCCTCTGCCTCACAATCTCTTTATTGCCCCTTTCTTGCTCTCTGACACTAGACTTAGCAGCCTTAAACCGAGGAAATGGCAGGGAGGCAGACAGCACATTATAATAAACAGTTTGCATCTCCAGTGCTACCTACTGGGCCCTCTCCCATCCTGCACAGCCAGCACCAGTTAGGTCCAACACTAGACAGAGTTGTAATGTATGGGGAGGTACTCCTTCCTTTTATTGACACTAGCTTTCTGTAGTGCCTTTGATAATATTTATTCTAAGTCCTGTTTCAGATGGGGGAAGGAGGAATTGTCTGGAAAAGGGTTTTTGGGTTTTTTTTAACATATAAACAGGACAGTTTATCTGAATGCAGGGGGAAAGTCTGCTCCACACACACAGTAGGAAAAGGAAAGGCAGTCAGGGGAAAAAGAAGGGGCAATAGACAGACAGGATGGGCAGAGGAAGAGCAGGGGCAGTTAATGATGGGGTGGCATCCAGGGCTGGCGGGGACAGTAAATATTAGTGCTGCTCCTCGTGATAACAATCTAGGAGCTGGCTTGTTACATAACGCCACAGAAACGCCCAGGACGCTCTGACAGCACCCAGCCCAGGAGATGGACAGCCCTCCTCCAGGCCCTGCTGTCACCTTTCTAAGCCCTTTCCCAGGCGTGTCTGTCTTATGGTGGCAGGGGCGGCAGCTGAAATCCCAGGTGTTAAAGTTGAATCCCCATTAGTTAATGGGGTTGTCCTGCTCTTATCCTTTCTGCCAACCTTTCTGGGGGAGTAGGGCTGTCTCCTTCCATATTTCTATTCTTTTCTCATATACTGCCCGCAAAATAATACATAAAACAATATAATTTAAAAACCATTCAACAGACAAAACCTTCACTTCCCTTTTCCCAACTACCACAGACTACCAGGGCCTGAAGTGCTTTAAATTTTATTATGACTGTAAAAGTGGCTTGCCCTGACATTTATAGCAGGGAATTCTGTCTCACTCCCTTCTCACATCTGCCAGACCCTCTCTGAGGTCTCCAGCAGTCTCGCTTCCTCAACTTTCTCTCCTACTCTACACTTGGAACCCATATGGCATGGGGCCTATTGTAACATGTATTGGGCATGGGTTTGGCCCTAGAAAACCATGAATAAACAATTACAATATAGTAAACCTCCCATGCCAAAACAGCACTAAATGCCAGCACTCAAACAGTTACAGCCTTAGCTATGTAAAGGCGACACTGCCAATATTACATCAGGCTCTAAAATACCAATTTACCTCCTATTTAGAAAACAGAACAAACCAGGTTGCCTAAAAATACATGTACCTAAAAATATTGTACAAAAGCTTTGAAGGTCCTTCATCAGATGTCAGATCAGAGACATTCACATTTAAAGACAGGTCTCAATTGCTCATGTACAGTATTTTTGGATACATCTTACATGATCCAATAAAAGCTAATCACAGCCTGCCAAGAATACAATTTACCCCAAAAGAAAAATCTGTGATATCAAAAGAACACTAACTTCCAGGACTCAAACAGGAAAGAATGGCATTGCAAATATTATATCAAGCCCTAGAAGACCAATACACTTCCTAATGAAAAACAGAACCCTACAAAGAAAGTATACACTAGCACAAGGGTGAGCAAATGTTTTGAGCTGTGGTCCCCTTTCCATTCCTGCAATTAGTTGAGGCCTCCAAGATGCATTTATATTTATATCTAATTATCTACCCACAAATACACATATATGAAGGGTATTCACTCGGCAGCTGCACTGCCAACCAGTGGCTCAAAGCCTCCATTTCTCTTCAAGTTCATGTAGGCATTTTTCATATTCATCCAGGCTTTCTTTGGATTGTAAATAATTTCTAGTTTCCTCACAAGTCTTGATATTTTCTGACAATTTTTTTGTGGTTTCCACAATCAACAACATAATATCGAGTGAACATTTATTTAAGATGGAAATCCATTTATTCACAAATAATTCATCTTCAGCATAAATCGATGGTTCTAAGTTGATGTGTAGACCCAGCGGGATCATTTTGCTCTTAATATATTGTAACAAATTGGCCACATGCAAGTGAGGTCTAAATAGACACTTTTGTGAGTTTAGAAAAGAATTCCATGATTTTTCTTCAATGGAAGGTGGAGTGTCATCTAATAAGAGTGCTCCTAGGAAAGCCTGAGTGACATGCTGTTCCGTATAGCTAAAAACATTAAACCACATTATTGCAATGTTAGAATTGGTCACAAGAGGCACGTCAAAAAAATACTGAATGTATCAAACACTACGTGGCTCTATGAATTGAATCAAAGAGGTGGCAGTTGGTCAATGAACGTTCAATCAATAAATGTAACAACTTACACACCACAGTTATATCTTACTTATTGCAAAGATAATGACCATCATACAGGGCATATGTTATTTTGAGTGGGAACACATTCCAAACTATGCCAGTATTTAATCATAGGTCATATTATGTTTGGATTTTTTTTTTCATTTTGCTTATATATCCATCACCAAATAAAAATTTCCCACACTGGTATTTTAAATGTTCATTCAAGAATTCAAAAATTGATTCATAGATGTAAGAATTAGTACAAAATCAACTACTTAGCTTAATTTCCTTCCAAGGTTATAAGAATGGTGCTATTTATATTTCGCTAAATTTCCTTCCAAGATTGTGAGATTAGCAGAGTTTACTTATGCCCAGACCATCGCTCAATACTACGCCCGACATGGTCCATGTTTCAGAGTACTATCCTTCGTCAAGGGGCGATTATTCTTCTATCAAGATAGTACAAAGAAAATATAAGACACCAGTAACCTAAGTAAAATAAAACTTGGCCTGAAGAAGCAGGATAAAAATGCACGCTCGTATTGAGGCCCGTTGCAATTGTGGGCTCCCGATGCAATTGAACGCTGCAGATGCACCATTCTCCCCTAGTGGGCCCAGAGGATGTGGCTACCTGTTTTCAACGTGCGTCTTATTGCATCTGCCCCAGAGGGAGGCATAGACACAACCACACTCAGGCAGAAGCAAACAGACCACATCACATACAGAGATGCAGACCAAAGCACATCAGACAAACACAGAGACACAGACCACAAGGGTAAGAGCTATCAAATGTTTCAAAACTTAGATGCCAGCCAAAAGTTTTTAGGAGCTGAGAAAAACTCCATTCTACCCTGCCTAATAAACTCTTTTTTTGCTTTTTTATTGTTTTCACTAATTTTTACGTTGAGGTACTGGGGGATAGACCCATTTTTTTCCAGCGTAAGTTTAACTGGGGGTGATACCGGGGAGCCCGGCTCACTCCCCCCCAGTGGATCCAGGACCCGGAGGCGATTCGACAGGTATTTAATAAAAAAGATAAAGGGGAAATACAAAATATTTTTATTTTTTTCTTCTTGGTTGGGCTCAACTCTCCCTTCCCTCCAGTCGCCTTGGGGACTGGTTGCGCTCCGTTTCGCCGCGCTTAGGGGGGCTGTCAGTAGATTTTCTTGCTGACAGGCTTGCCGCGTCGGGCCGCGTGTAGGGCCTGCGGAGCTGCGCGCTCGTGGCTCTCGCACGATAGTCTCTGTGTTACTTGCCTCTCCAGGGGTGAGGGAGCCTCCGTGACCCCAGGAAGGGTCTTGGTGCGGGTCCAGACCATAACCGGCGCTTTCAGGGAGCTACAGTCTGCTCCCGAGGCCTTCCCACAAAGTGCAGGAACGGGCGCCATTTTAAATGCACTGGGGTCCACGTCTGAGGCAGCGGGCGCCATCTTGGCTCCGCTCGCGCCGGTGGCCCCGGCAGCTCACGAACCAGCGTTCAGGGGGAAAGACCCCGCCGCACTTATCCTTGCAGCGCAGGGTCCCTGAGGGGGGCAGACCTGCGAGGCCTAATTTGGCTAGCTCTGCAGAGGCCCCTGAAGGGGACAGAGATGATTTGTCTTCTGACTCTTCATTTTCATCGGACTTTGTTCTACTGATGCATAAGGCCTTTAAGGCCTGGAAGGTGGGCAGAAAACGGCATCACAGTCAGGATCCTCTGGCCGAACCCAGGAAGCAAGCCAAGGCCGCTCCGGAGCCGGACCTACAGGGGGGTCAACGCCCAGCTAGCATCCGGGTACCTCAGCCAGATCCAGATACTTCTTCAGACACGGATGATCAGGATGACCCAGATATACCCTCCCTGCCTCCGAGGGGGGTTGAGGGAGAAACTGACCCCCCAGCAGGGGGGGGTCTGAGAGGGTCTCACGGGACGGATGGAGACGATCCGAAGGTCGTCCGTCTTTTTAGGAGGGATGAGCTGGGTCCCCTCATTCCAGCTATTTTAGGGGAATAGGGGATTCAGCTCCCCCATGAGGAGTCTAGATTGGGAGCTACGGACCCCGTGCTTCTAAGACTTTGGGGACCACCGTCAGCTTTTCCTTTCCATTTTTCGGCAACGGAATTGCTATTTAAGGAATGGGACACTCCGGATATGGGGCTTAAGGTCGCAAAGGCAATGGATAAGCTCTACCCCCTGCCGGAGGAGGCTTTGGAGCTGTTGCGGGTGCCCAAGGTGGATGCTGCAGTGGCCGCAGTCACTAAGACAACAACTATTCCAGTCACAGGGGGAACGGCCCTTAAGGACTTGCAAGATCGGAAGCTAGAGGTCCAGCTTAAAAAGATCTTCGAGGTCTCTGCCCTGGGTATTCATGCGGCCATGTGTAGTAATTTTTCCTTACATGCAGGTCTTCGCTGGGTCCAACAGCTCCTAGCCAATGACTCTCTTATCACAGGAGGAAGCTCGCCAGGCGGGAAGACTGGAAGCGGTGATCGCCTACAGTGCGGATGCCTTCCATGATCTGCTCTGCACATTGGCTAGAGCTATGGTTTCAGCTGTGTCAGCGCGGCGCTTGTTATGGCTCCAAAACTGGGCAGTGGATGTGTCTTCAAAATCTCAACTGGGATCCTTACCATTTAAGGGCAAGCTGCTTTTTGGCAAGGAGCTGGAGGATCTGATTCAATCTTTAGGCGAAAATAAGGTACATCATTTGCCAGAGGATAGACCGAAGTCGAGAGGTTCCTTTGCTTCAAGGTCGCGGTTTCGTGGAGGTAGGAGACCTCGGACCACCCATGGGTCCGCCTCTTCCTTTCGCCACAATGCCAGCAGGCAGCAGACGTACCCTTAGTCCTTTCGTGGGCGCCGTTTCGGTAGACCTGGCTCCAACCAGAACGTTCCGGGGGGTAAGCCCTCGCAATGATGTGCAGCCGGTCCATTCCTCGGTTCCAGTAGTGGGAGGTCGACTGTCCTTCTTTTACGGGGAATGGATCAAGATCACATCAGATCAGTGGGTCCTCGAGATGATAAGACACAGTTATGCATTAGATTTTGCATGCCAACCCCACCAACGATTCCTGGTGTCACCCTGCGGGCTGCAACACAATGCCGGGCGGTCAAGGAGACATTACAGCGTCTTCTCGACCTCAGTGCCGTTGTTCCAGTGCCATCCATGGAGCTGCGAAGAGGCCTGTATTCCATTTACTTCGTTGTGCCCAAGAAAGAGGGAACCTTCCGACCCATTCTCGATTTAAAGAGGGTCAACAGATGCCTACGGATCCCTCGGTTCCAAATGGAGACCTTACATTCCGTAATTGCGTCCGGCCAGCCGGGGGAGTTCCTGTCATCACTGGATCTCACGGAAGCATATTTACACATTGGGATTCGGATGGACCATCAAATGTTCCTATGGTTTTCCATGCTGGGACAGCATTTTCAGTTCAGGCACTGCCTTTCGGTCTAGCCACTGCTCCCAGGATGTTCACCAAGATTATGGTGGTGGTGGCAGCACAGTTGCGCAGGGAAGGATTATTTGTCCATCCTTATATGGACGAGTGGCTTGTTTGTGCGAAGTCGGAAGTTCTATGTCAGGAGGTGGTTCGACGGATACTTCAGTTATTGAGATTGCTGGGCTGGGTAGTCAACGAGGCCAAAAGCCATTTGGTTCCCTCTCAGTCTCTGGAATCTTTGGGAGCTTTGTTCAATACACGTCAAGGGACGGTGTCTCTCCTGGTGGAGTGTGTGCTCAAACTTCAAGACCAAGTTCGAGCCTTGTTATCCCGGCCTATACCGAAGGTCTGGGATTACCTTCAGGTCCTGGGCTCCATGGCTTCGACACTGGAATTGGTTCCGTGGGCTTTCGCTCATATGCGACCTTTACAATCAGCATTGCTGTCCCGATGGAATCCAGTATCAGAACAGTTCCATCTCGAGCTACCTCTGACAGAGCAGGCGCGGTCCAGCCTGGATTGGTGGTTGTCCCTGGTCAACTTGACATGGGGAGTTCCCTTGGTAGTTCCGATTTGAACGGTGATCACGATGGATGCCAGCTTGTCCAGTTGGGGAGCGGTGTGTTTGAGAAAGTCGGTACAGGGGCTGTGGCCTCCGGAGGAAGCACGTTGGTCCATCAGTTGTCTGGAGACCAGAGCAGTCCGGTTAATGCTGCAGGAGTTCCTGACGCTTCTTCAGGGCAAGGCGGTCAGAGTCTTATCCGACTATGCGACCACGGTAGCTTATATCAACCATCAAGGAGGAACCAGAAGTTGGCCGGTAGCGCTGGAAGCCCATCTCTTGATCCAATGGGCGGAACAACACTTGGCCTGCATAGCGGCTTCTCACATCGCTGGAGTGGAGAATATTCAGGCAGACTTCCTCGGTCGACATATTCTCGACCCAGGAGAATGGGAGTTGGAGGACGATGCCTTTCAGGTCATTTGTGCTCAAGGGGGGCACTCCTCAGATGGATCTCATGGCGACATTCAAGAATGCCAAGGTGGCGCGGTTCTTTGCTCATTGCAGGGACACAGGAGCAGAGGGCGTGGACGCGCTGGTACTGCCCTGGCCGACAGATGTTCTGCTTTACATTTTCCACCTTGGCCTCTCATCGGCAGAGTTCTTCGCCGAATAGAGTTACATCCATCGGAGGTGGTGCTCATCGCTCCCGAGTGGCCACGGCGCCCCTGGTTTGCGGATCTGGTGAATCTGGCGGTAGTGCCTCCGTTGTGTTTCCCGGATTGACCAAATCTGCTTCATCAGGGACCCGTCTGTTTCGACCAAGTCGAATGCTTCTGTCTAGCGTCATGGCTTTTGAGAGGAAGCGGCTGAAATCTCAGGGATACTCGGATGCCGTGGTCACTACCCTGTTGTGTTCTCATAAGGACTCTACTTCCCTGTCCTATGTCAGGGTCTGGAAGGTCTTTAAACTTGGTGTCTCGACAGAGCCATTGTTCCTATCCGAGCGACTGTTCCAGAGATTTTGAACTTTCTTCAGGCTGGATTGGCCAAAAGATTGTCGTGTAGTTCCTTGCATGTACAGGTAGCGGCACTCGGTTCCTTGCGTGGTACCATCCAGGGTGCGTCCTTGGCGTCTCGTCCTGATGTTTCTTATTTTCTTTGAGGGGCAAAACATTTGCAGCCTCCAGTGCGACAGGCCTGTCCCTCTTGGAATTTGAACCTGGTTCTTAAGGCTTTGTGTCGGGCGCCCTTTGAACCATTGCACAGGGCAACCTTGAAGGATCTTACTTTGAAGGTAGTGTTTTTTGGTGACGATTGCATCAGCACGCAGGCTGTCTGACCTTCAGGCTTTCTCTTGCAGGGAGCCCTTTTTGCGCATCACTGACTTTGGGGTTTCTCTGCGTACGGTTCCCTCGTTCCTGCCTAAGGTGGTATCTTCCTTCCATTTAAATCAGTCGGTCGAACTTCCGTCATTTTCGGATCTGCATAGATCGGACCCTTTTTCTAAGGATCTTCGGAAGCTTGATGTTCATCGAGCATTGCTGCGATATCTGGAGGTGACCAATGCATTTCGAGTTTCGGATCACCTTTTTGTACTATGGAGTGGTCCCTGACAGGGCAATATGGCTTCCAAGACTACCATCGCTAGGTGGCTTAAGGAATCCATCACTTCTGTCTATTTGTTGGATGGTAGATCTTCGCCCGAAGGTCTGCGGGCTCATTCCACTCGTTCTCAGGCCTCATCCTGGGCTGAAAGTCAACAAGTATCCCTTGAGGAGATTTGCCTGGCGGCTACGTGGAAGTCTTTGCATACTTTCATACGGCATTATCACTTGGATGTTCGGGCACCTGGTGCCGGTGGATTTGGAGAGGGAGTGCTTAGAGCGGGCCTCTCCGGATCCCATCCCAATTAAGTTAAGCTCTGGTACATCCCAGGAGTCTGGACTGATCTGGGTATGTATAGTGTGGCAATGATGGTGCCCCTGGTGGCAAGTCCTCCGCGGTGACTTCGGGCTCGGGGCTAATTATCAAGGACTGCTTCCACAAAGTCCTTTATAGCAGACCCCTTCCTGAAGTTTCTCCCACGAGATAGGAGTAGAGGATAACCATACAGCAAGGAGGCTATGGGTCAGCACCACTTGTAAGGGAAGGCTCTCTTACAACTAGGCCCCTGAGACCAAACTTCCCTCATTCTCCACTAGAGTAAGGGTCACCTCCCTTCCTCCAGCTGCCTTAATTTAGTAAAACAACTCTTTTCCCTGCCACAAGCTCCCCTGGCTTGTGCAGTCCTAAAACCATTTTATATTCTTCCTTTTTAACTCATACTTCATTCCAACCCCACAATAAGCATTCCCCACATTTACATAAACCTTCCTGCCTCAGCTTCTTCAAGGCCACCGGAGCTAATCCCTCTAATTAACCCTCAAGGCACTGCTGAAGATACTTATGCATACCACTTGTTACACAGACATTAAAAGTGAAGGAACCCTGTTAGAGCTGACTTAGCTTTTAGTGGAAAAGGTCTGCCTGGGCACCATCCCCCAGCCTCAGGCTTTAGATCTTACTTGCCTTCCCTCCAGCTCTCCTCCCCCTTCTCTTTGGAGGGCTACTCTCTTTATGTCAGATAGAGTGCCCCTCCCTATGAAGACACCGCCTCTGTGTTTCCCTGCCCCCAACCCTTCCTGAGGCTGACTACTAGGGCACCTGGGAAATGTAGTTTCCTTCCTGCAACGTAACCATGCCATTGAGGAAAACACCTCGAAGTTTTACAGCACAGAGACTCCACTCTGGCTCAACTCATCACAATAGGGAAAGGAAAATTGGTTCTTACCTGATAATTTTCGTTCCTGTAGTACCACGGATCAGTCCAGAGTCCCACCCATGTTTTTCCTTGGAAGGGAATGGAGAGTCCGCTCTCTTTACTGATTTTTCTCAACAGCTTGATTCGACATTGTTTTGATCTTTTCTATGCATGGGTTCTATATCCCTTTGGGGGTTGTTATGCCATGTTGCGGTTGTTAGGTTACTGTATATAGTTAGTTTGATCCATTCTGCTTTGACATTCGTAATACTGTCAGACTGTAAGTGGCACCTTATATGAGGCGGAGTTTGTTTTAGTAAACTTCTGTCTCCATCTGCTAGGGGGGGGGCCAAACCCAGGAGTCTGGACTGATCCGTGGTACTACAGGAACGAAAATTATCAGGTAAGAACCAATTTTCCTTTTTGGAGTCCATATCAGGAGTATTTGGAAGGTACTTAACTGTTTGTTTGACCCATTAATATTTGAAACTATATATTGGGGTAATTCCAGTTATATTGACTGTATTGACTTAGAATTCACTGCTTCAATGGGAAAATTTTTTCTTCCATATCATGTAGAGGAGATCTCCTCTTTTATTCTTCTTGTTGTATGCCATTAAAATGTTAATAGTTATAAAAAAAAACAAACGATGAATATAATATCCAGTAATTAAAAACTCATAAAATGTAACTAATAAGGATTTTTAAAACGTCCTGCTCTCCAAACCTGGAAATCTTTTTTATTTCCAGCCATCCTGAGATTGTTGTAGATTGGGGAGGAGGGCTGCACAGACTTCCTCTCTCTATCTCACACACACACTCACTCACTCACTCTCAGTGTTTAAGCCTCTTCTATAGCCACCAGCAGGATGGTGTCTGCTGGCAGCTGCTGGGAATTCCTCTTTCTTGTTGGCTGCCAAGGGATGAGTTCCATGGCTGCCACTGCCGGATGGACTCTGCGGCAGCCTGCCAGGATGGGGTGGGTGGCAGGAGGAGTTGCATTTAACCACGACTCCTGCTGTCATGGAGCCAGTCTCACGATAAGAGTTGTGAGACTGGCCCTGCGGCAGCAAGAGATGACATTCAGCCAAACATGACTCCTGCGAGGCATGGGTAGGGAGGTGTACCACCATTGATCGGCTTGGGCAGGGGTTTGGTTTATTCTTCCCCAATCTGATGTATAAAATTAAGTTACAAACAATTTTTTTGGGGGTGGCACTTGCCAATCTGTAGTGATGTGTACCGGTGTGGACCCTTGGTCCGGAGAGAAGGAGTGGTAACTCACCGAGGAACAGCCCCGATGGAAACATCTCCGGAAGGTGGTATGGGCAACAGTCCTAAGGAGAAGGCGTCCCTCAGCATTGCTCAAAGGCCCTCCGAGGAGCGGATAGCCTGGAAGCGTCAGGAAGCCCCCGAGGAGCGGGTACAGCCAGAGCTCCGAGGCAGGTGGCAAGTGCAGAGTCCGAGTCCAAGCAGAGGTCGAGGCAGGCAGCAAGCGGCAGAGTCGGTGTCCAGGCAAGGTCGAGGCAGGCGGCTAGAGACAGAGTCAGTGTCCAGGCAGGGTCAGTCAGGCGGCTAGAGGCAGAGTCGGTATCCAGGCAGGGTCAAGGCAGGCAGCAATCAAGAAGAGAAACCACAAACCAGTCCAAAATCAAGCCAAAGGAGAATACACATGTCAAGGTAAGCAGCAAACTCAGAGACTTCGTTGCAAGGCATCTACTGGGTCCCAGGGAGAGGTTTAAATCTCCCTGGGTGCTGACGTCATCTTCCGGGGCCGGCCTGGTCTTCGTGCCGCAGCCCCTTTAAGAGGCGGGGCCTGCTGCGCTCTCCCCGACGCTGCTTGTAGGGACGCCGGGGAAATCGTGCCACGGCCCATGCGCCGTCCGCTGCATCGGGAGAGGGTCCGGCTCTCGTGCACCCGAGAAGGTAGGGGTCCTGGCCGGGGGCTACCACGGCCAGGAATCGCAACATGATGTCTGTGAACTGGGGATTACTGAATCCCTGAAGGCAGTGACCGCACGCCCCTGGGCTGTAACCTCCTGCTGTCTCTCCTCTCTGCAGCAGTAGAAAGTTACTAGACCACTACTCTGCATGGTAATGTGACTTCTGTGCTGTGTTCTGGGCTCTGCTGAATCTATCAGAGAGCACCATTTTACACGGGCTGCCAAAGTAATGTACCAAATGATTAAAGTAAAGGGGGACGAAAAGAACGGAAAAAAAAAAATAGAAAGTGAGAAGTCAAATAAAGGTAAAGGTTAGAGAAAGTACAGGAGTACAGACATGGTGCAGGCTTTGGTGGTGGTCCGCACAGCTTTGTAACAAGTTCAGTAGGGGTCTGGAGGAAACAAGTTCTCATGCAGGCCAATGCAATGTGGACGCTTCCAAAGTGGGCACCCATTTTCCCAGCCACCTCTCCTGGGCGCGCAATGCGACATGCAGATGAACAGCCGTGTTAAAAAGATGCACTAGGGGAAATTGTGGGTCTCTAGTGCGCCCCTGGCATCGGGCGCCCAGGAGACGTGGCTATGCTGGTAAATTGAGCATCCGTTTTCCTAACCTGACCCGTCAAGACTTTTTTTTTTTCCATATTGCTGTTTTCTGTGGTTCCTCCTACTTAGTATCCCGATGATATTAAGTCAGAGGAACAGTCAGAGCAGTATTTTCTACTTTTCTGTTGATGGCTTGGGGCGCCTCAAGACTTAACGCCAGCTCTGTGACTGGCGTTAATTTTTGAGGGTTAAAACATGCGCGTCAGGCCCACGGTGATTTTTTTACATCGGGGGGGGAGGGGTACTAGCTAATACCCTCATCAACAGGGCATTTAAGTGATGAATGCTATTAGCTACACTCAGGTTTGGATGCATTTTAGATACACTAATCCCATTATTGCATCGGAAGTTATTATAGTGTGTCCAGCTATGTGCTAGGCTGAGCACACTGTATTGCATTGGCCTCATGATGTGCACCAAGCCCAAAGCCATTGAGCTCCCACACTTCCAAAAAGCTAAGTCAAAAAGTCTCTTTAACCAGCAAACTTGTATGTGGGCCTGAACAGGTAAAATAAATACCACAAGTGACCAAAGGGTAGAGATTACCGTCTGCCAGCACATTAACAGATCGATACTCTAAGGCCGCGGTAGAAACAGTGCGGCAGTGTCAGGCGCACCCTCGTTCCCTGCACGCACAGTTCTCTTCACCTACCGCTCGATACTCTCTTCAAATTGCATGCAAATGCATGCCGCGGCTGCGAAGCCTTAGGCAAGCGTTAGGCCCGCGCAACCCATTTTACTGTATAGAGCGCCTATACAGTATCCTGGGTTCACGGGCCTAACGCTTCACGGCCGCGCTGGTATCTGTCATTTCAAATGTCATTTGAAATGACAGGTACCAGGAAGTGGACAATTATGTTCCCCGATGCTCGGCAAACTTTCCCCCAGCCCCCGCTCACCTGCCCTGGCCCCGTCCGGTCTCCGGTGCAGCCCGAGTCCTGTCGTCTCCTCCCGAAGCAAAAAAAAAAAAAAAACCGAAAAAGTAGCAAGGCTCAGGCCTGCTACGATAGTCCCTTCTTCCTTCTCCTCTCCTCCCGATTTCGGCGCTCAAGGCGGCCGGGTGGGCTTGCATTCATCCAGGCAGAGGGAGCCGGCGGCGAAAGCGGCCTCCGGCTCCCTCTGCCTGGAATCGCACGGGCATTCATTCACCGGCATTCATTTCACCGCCGGCTCCCTCTGCCTGGATGAATGCATGGCCCCCGCCGGCAGTAAATGAATGCCCGTGCAATTTCGGCGCTCAAGGCAGTCACATGACATGACGTCACGCCTTGAGCGCCGAAATCGCACGGGCATTCATTCACTGCCGGCGGGGGCCATGCATTCATCCAGGCAGAGGGAGCCGGAGGCTGCTTTCGCCGCCGGCTCCCTCTGCCTGGATGAATGCACGCCCACCCGGCCGCCTTGAGCGCCGAAATCGGGAGGAGAGAAGAAGGGAGAAGGGACTACCGTAGCAGGCCCGAGCCTTGCTACTTTTTCGGATTTTTTTTTTTTTGCTTCGGGAGGAGGGGACAGGACTGGGGCTGCACCGGAGACTGGACGGGGCCTTGAGCGCCGAAATCGCACGGGCATTCATTCACTGCCGGCGGGGGCCGTGCATTCATCCAGGCAGAGGGAGCCGGAGGCCGCTTTCGCCGCCGGCTCCCTCTGCCTGGATGAATGCACGCCCACCCGGCCGCCTTGAGCGCCAAAATCGGGAGGAGAGGAGAAGGGAGAAGGGACTACCGTAGCAGGCCCGAGCCTTGCTACTTTTTCGGGTTTTTTTTGCTTCGGGAGGAGGGGACAGGACTGGGGCTGCACCGGAGACCGGACGGGGCCTTGAGCGCCGAAATCGCACGGGCATTCATTCACTGCCGGCGGGGGCCGTGCATTCATCCAGGCAGAGGGAGCCGGAGGCCGCTTTCGCCGCCGGCTCCCTCTGCCTGGATGAATGCACGCCCACCCGGCCGCCTTGAGCGCCGAAATCGGGAGGAAGGGAGAAGGGACTACCGTAGCAGGCCCGAGCCTTGCTACTTTTTTGTTTTTTGTTTGCTTCGGGAGGAGGGGACAGGACTGGGGCTGCACCGGAGACCGGACGGGGCCTTGAGCGCCGAAATCGCCCCCATTTTTTACACTTTATTCCCGTTTTAATTTTCGAACACCACACTAACACCAAGTAGAGGGTAGGCGGTAAACTAACAGGTTAAGGACGCGGCAAAATAGCGGGTTACAAAGGAGATAATCTGAGCGCGCGTCACAGTATCGGAGGGGAATAGCTAATTCCTTCATTATACAGCGAATTCGTTACATATCATATACATGCTGCGTGCGGAAAGGGTTATGCGTCTGTTTTAAGAAGTGCTAAGGACGCGTGAAACTGGAGACTGTATCACTGGATCGCCTTACGCGTCCGAATTGTGCGCTCCCAGCACGTTACAGACGGGAAATCTTCAACCGCACGTTACAGTATCGACCTGTAAGATGGGCTCCTTAACTATCCCATCCTGCTTTCACAAAAGCTGCTGGCTGCCCCCACCCTGATACTTTACTTCCTAGGGAGAATCACTAGCCAGTCTAAACAAAGGTGTGTGAGCAGAAAAACCTGGGCTTTTCTTGGCTAACTTAGACAACTCATCAGCATGAGATCACTTAGCAAAACATTGATCGTCTTTTTCTCAGCACTTCCTTGTTTGTCATTAGTAAGAGAAGGCAGGTACACTTGGACAGAACTCAGAGTTCCTGTATCTGTAAGCTTCCAAGAGCAGCACACAAGGCCAGATGACATCACACTGCAATTGCACCATGTTTCATGGCTCTAACCATGCCTGATGACACCATAATGCACCATGCAGGAGGTTGTAACAATGCCTGATGACATCACAATACAGTTGCACCATGCAGCTGCATTTGCTTTATCATTCAGCATGCTTAGAGCCATGCCTGATGACATCTGAATGCAGAGGTTCTAACCGGGCCTGATGATAACCCAGTACAGTTGCACTATACTTGATTGCCAGATGTATTTAAATACAAAGCATGCAGATAAAAATGACTCCAAACTGCCTGTAACATCTGATAGTAAGCAGGTTGCATTATTTGGCTAAATGCTTTAAAGATGGACCTCAAAATTACTGACCACATAAATAGACATGGTTTAATAGGCGACAGTCAACATGGGTTTTGCAAAGGGAAATTTCCTAGTGTGTAGCAGATGGACTCAGGACCAATGGGTATAGTGTACTCCTGATAGCAGTTGGAGACGGATCAGATTTCAATGTGACGTCAGCTAGGGATGTGAATCGTTTTCCATATCGTCTTAACGATAGAAATCGTGTGGCAGGAGAAGAAAATCGTGTTTGGCACGATTATTTCATTGAAAAATCGTTAAAAATTGTTTTTTCCGATTAGTGCGCACTAACTCGAGTTAGTGCGCACTAACTCCCCGTTAGTGCGCACTAACTCGAGTTAGTGCGCACTAACTCAAAATGATACAAATAGACACTTTCCAGGTCACTGAAGGTCAGTTAGGAATGAATATGTGTTCCTATTGGCTGGCAGCCCTCTTATCTATTGATGTTACCAAGGTTTCCACTGAGGTGATGGTTGGGGGGATGGGAAATGGAACTGGAAACTCATGAACACCAACAGAAAATGAAACAAAGTGTTCACACTTCCCAGGTCAGTAAAGGTCACTTAGGAATGAATATGTATTCCTATTGGCTGGCTGTGCTCTTATCTATTGATGTTACCAAGGTTACCACTGAGGTAATGGTTGGGAGGATGTGAAATGGAAACAGTTGGAAGCTTGACATGTGATGATCAGCACTCACGTGACTAGAACTTCTTTGTTTATTATTTTTGTTAGCAGGCACCTGAAATGCTAGTGCATGTTGAATTTGCCAATCACTGTGCATTTTAGAAAGGTGGTCCTGGCTGGAACTGTACACAGTTCAAATATATGTAATTGATTGTTGGTAAGTGTATTTTTTAAGTAGCCACACTGGCACAAGTATGTTTACTTTTCCTCCTACTTAACTCACTAGCTCAGCTTTGTAAGAAGGGCTTCTCTGCTTGAGTGAGGGTCAGGCAGCTCCCCCCTGTCTGTGAAGCCAGCCTCTCACTAGTAATGCAGGGAGGGAGCTGTCTCAGACTTCACCATCCTCCCCCCCCCCCCTCACCCACACACCATTCACTAGCTGGGACATGGGGGAAGTCAGGAGTGAGGGTCAGGCAGCTCCCCCCTGTCTGTGAAGCCAGCCTCTCACTAGTAATGCAGGGAGGAAGCTGTCTCAGACTTCACCATCCTCCCCCCCCCCCCCCTCACCCACACACCATTCACTAGCTGGGACATGGGGGAAGTCAGGAGTGAGGGTCAGGCAGCTCCCCCCTGTCTGTGAAGCCAGCCTCTCACTAGTAATGCAGGGAGGGAGCTGTCTCAGACTTCACCATCCTCCCCCCCCCCCCTCACCCACACACCATTCACTAGCTGGGACATGGGGGAAGTCAGGAGTGAGGGTCAGGCAGCTCCCCCCTGTCTGTGAAGCCAGCCTCTCACTAGTAATGCAGGGAGGGAGCTGTCTCAGACTTCACCATCCTCCCCCCCCCCCCCTCACCCACACACCATTCACTAGCTGGGACATGGGGGAAGTCAGGAGTGAGGGTCAGGCAGCTCCCCCCTGTCTGTGAAGCCAGCCTCTCACTAGTAATGCAGGGAGGGAGCTGTCTCAGACTTCACCATCCTCCCCCCCCCCCCCCCTCACCCACACACCATTCACTAGCTGGGACATGGGGGAAGTCAGGAGTGAGGGTCAGGCAGCTCCCCCCTGTCTGTGAAGCCAGCCTCTCACTAGTAATGCAGGGAGGGAGCTGTCTCAGACTTCACCATCCTCCTCCCCCCCCCCCCCCCTCACCCACACACCATTCACTAGCTGGGACATGGGGGAAGTCAGGAGTGAGGGTCAGGCAGCTCCCCCCTGTCTGTGAAGCCAGCCTCTCACTAGTAATGCAGGGAGGGAGCTGTCTCAGACTTCACCATCCTCCCCCCCCCCCCTCACCCACACACCATTCACTAGCTGGGACATGGGGGAAGTCAGGAGTGAGGGTCAGGCAGCTCCCCCCTGTCTGTGAAGCCAGCCTCTCACTAGTAATGCAGGGAGGGAGCTGTCTCAGACTTCACCATCCTCCCCCCCCTCACCCACACACCATTCACTAGCTGGGACATGGGGGAAGTCAGGAGTGAGGGTCAGGCAGCTCCCCCCTGTCTGTGAAGCCAGCCTCTCACTAGTAATGCAGGGAGGGAGCTGTCTCAGACTTCACCATCCTCCTCCCCCCCCCCCCTCACCCACACAGCATTCACTAGCTGGGACATGGGGGAAGTCAGGAGTGAGGGTCAGGCAGCTCCCCCCTGTCTGTGAAGCCAGCCTCTCACTAGTAATGCAGGGAGGGAGCTGTCTCAGACTTCACCATCCTCCCCCACCCCTCACCCACACACCATTCACTAGCTGGGACATGGGGGAAGTCAGGAGTGAGGGTCAGGCAGCTCCCCCCTGTCTGTGAAGCCAGCCTCTCACTAGTAATGCAGGGAGGGAGCTGTCTCAGACTTCACCATCCCCCCCCCCCCCTCACCCACACACCATTCACTAGCTGGGACATGGGGGAAGTCAGGAGTGAGGGTCAGGCAGCTCCCCCCTGTCTGTGAAGCCAGCCTCTCACTAGTAATGCAGGGAGGGAGCTGTCTCAGACTTCACCATCCTCCCCCCCCCCCCCTCACCCACACACCATTCACTAGCTGGGACATGGGGGAAGTCAGGAGTGAGGGTCAGGCAGCTCCCCCCTGTCTGTGAAGCCAGCCTCTCACTAGTAATGCAGGGAGGGAGCTGTCTCAGACTTCACCATCCTCCCCCCCCCCCCTCACCCACACACCATTCACTAGCTGGGACATGGGGGAAGTCAGGAGTGAGGGTCAGGCAGCTCCCCCCTGTCTGTGAAGCCAGCCTCTCACTAGTAATGCAGGGAGGGAGCTGTCTCAGACTTCACCATCCTCCCCCCCCCCCCCCCCACCCACACACCATTCACTAGCTGGGACATGGGGGAAGTCAGGAGTGAGGGTCAGGCAGCTCCCCCCTGTCTGTGAAGCCAGCCTCTCACTAGTAATGCAGGGAGGGAGCTGTCTCAGACTTCACCATCCCCCTCCCCCCCCCCCCCTCACCCACACACCATTCACTAGCTGGGACATGGGGGAAGTCAGGAGTGAGGGTCAGGCAGCTCCCCTCTGTCTGTGAAGCCAGCCTCTCACTAGTAATGCAGGGAGGGAGCTGTCTCAGACTGGTATCAGGGTTAGGGCACTGTGTGCAGGAAGATCACAACACTCCTGGTATTAATAGGGATAGGGCACTGTAAGAGATGACTGTAGTAGATTGAATAAAGATCTGATGTTTCTGCTCTCCTCACACCAAACAAAAACAACACACAAGCAGAGAAGCCCTTCTTACAAAGCTGAGCTAGTGAGTTAAGTAGGAGGAAAAGTAAACATACTTGTGCCAGTGTGGCTACTTAAAAAATACACTTACCAACAATCAATTACATATATTTGAACTGTGTACAGTTCCAGCCAGGACCACCTTTCTAAAATGCACAGTGATTGGCAAATTCAACATGCACTAGCATTTCAGGTGCCTGCTAACAAAAATAATAAACAAACAAGTTCTAGTCACGTGAGTGCTGATCATTACATTACTTTTTTTGTCAAGCTTCCAACTGTTTCCATTTCACATCCCTCCAACCATTACCTCAGTGTTAGCCTTGGTAACATCAATAGATAAGAGCATAGCCAGCCAATAGGAATACATACATACATATTCATTCCTAAGTGACCTTTACTGACCTGGGAAGTGTGAACACTTTGTTTCATTTTCTGTTGGTGTTCGTTAGTTTCCAGTTCCATTTCCCATCCCCCCAACCATCACCTCAGTGGTAACCTTGGTAACATCAATAGATAAGAGGGCAGCCAGCCAATAGGAACACATATTCATTCCTAACTGACCTTCAGTGACCTGGAAAGTGTTTATTTGTATCATTTTCAGTTAGTGCGCACTAACTCGATTTAGTGCGCACTAACACGATTTAACGATTTTTAACGATAAATCGTTAGAATTTCTATTGTATCGTGTTCTATAACGATTTAAGACGATATAAACATTATCGGACGATAATTTTAATCGTTGAAAAACGATTCACATCCCTAACGTCAGCCCTAGTACATATACCCCTGCAGGAAGTGCAGCTCTTCAGTATTTTCCATCTCCATAGCAGTTAGGGACTCTATGCACGCTAGCACAGCGTTAGAGTAAATTTTACCAAAGAAATCCAAATTAAGAAGAAATCTTACCTCTACAGACAAGCCCCGCTCCTCTGTGGTGACACCCTTTGGGTCCCTCTCCCAGTCGAGATTCCCGAGGTGATTTCCGCGATCCCTCGGAGGTAAGCCTCGATCTGGCGGCCGACCCTCGGCAGGGACCTAGCCCCCGACATCAGGTGAGGCTAAGAGGCAGCAGGTGCAACCTCAAGCGCGGCGGTGAAGGTATTTTCCCTCTCCCCCCGCAGCCGGAGACCGCCTGGAATGAAACCGGGAAGCGCTGGGACAAGGTAAGGTAGAAATCTATTTAAAAGTCTCCGGTCTCCGAAGCTCGAGGGACCAGTGCCACCAGGTTGATCTGCCCTAGCAGGGCTAGACCCTGGTCAGATCCGAGGGTACTCCCATGTAGAGACCCTCCGAGGTGGTCGCCATATTGTCCGCGTGGTCGCCGTCGCCATGTTGGCCCTGTTCGCCGCCCTGTCCGCCGTTGCGAGCCGTGCGCATAAATACCTTGTGCGCACAACATCGCGCGCACAAGTACCGGGCGCACAAGCGAAGCGCATAACCACGCGCTCACTGTGCCGGGCGCATAATTTCGACCTGTGCACATAACAGCACGCGCATCTCTCTGCACGCGCACACCAACCTACGTGTGCAACTTCAACGCTCACCGGAGTGCACAACTGTATTATATGCGCACAAGCCATGGCACCACCTGAAAATAAGCTCAAAGCTCAGGGCCTTTGCCCAGCATGCCACATTAGAGCTGCACAGCATGAGGAGGCCCCAGCCCTGTGTATACAGTGTGAAGAGGCCCTAGGGGACCCAACTTATGGCCCTCCCCAGCCGGTACTGGACCCCAGCCTCTCGAGCGGTACGCCGGACCTAGCATCACACAGCGGGACCCCCCCCTCAAATGGGGCTCCCCAGGGACACGGCGCCCCCTAGTCTAGACCCAGCTTCTTTCTCCTGGGTGGAATTATTCAAAGGTCTGCATACCTTCGTCCACATGCAACCGGGGCCTCCTACAATGTGGTCACAGGCCCCACCAGAGGACCTCAACATGCCAGGACCCTCTATGCCCAGGGAAGTGATCCCACTGCCCAGATGCCCCACCTTCGGGGACACAGACATCTCAGATGAGGAGTCAGAACCCCTGGAGGAAGTGGAACTCCCTCCGGGGACAGAACCCCACTGAACCATGAGACGCTTCTTCACCAAGGACAAGCTTCCAGACCTAGTCACACACAGCTTAAAAGAGCTTGCCATCCTGGGCACAAGTGCCTCAGAGGAACCTAAGACGAACCCATTTTTGGAGGGACTTTGTCAGACCTCCCGCCATTTCCCACTATTACAAGCCGTCCAGCAACTAATTGACCTGGAATGGGATGCCCCAGAAACCACGTTCAAAGGGGGCCAGGCTCTGGCAGCCATGTACCCTCTGGACCCAGCCGCCAAAGATCTCCTGGCATGTCCGAAAGTGGATGCCATGGTCTGCACAGTCTCGAAGCACACTACTATCCTGGTGGAGGGAGGAGCAGCACTCAAGGATGCTCAAGACAGATGTCTGGAATCTATCCTCAAACAGTCCTTTGATGTCTCCGCTATGTCTTTACAGGTTGCGGCCTGCTGTGCCGTGGTGACACACGCCTGCTTAGCACAGACCAGGAACAACACTCCTGGGGAAGCCCTGGAACCATCTGTATCATTTCTCGCAGATGCCGCTTCGGATCTGGTACGCACAGCAGCTAGAGGAGTCTCATCCACCGTGGCAGCCAGAAGACAAATCTGCTCCGAAACTGGTCAGCCAACGCATCCTCCAAAACGAGACTCACAAGGATGCCTTTCAAGGGAACACTCCTGTTCGGAAGCGAACCAAAGAAACTAGCCAACAAGTGGGGCGAGTCCCCACTGCCATGGCTGCCGGAGGACAGGAATGAGAAACCAGCGATCCTTCCCCCGGACCTCCAGGGGCAGAGGATCACAGCGCTTCAACCCATATAAAAGCTCATATCAAGGTTAATAAACATGTGGATAAAGGTGAACCGGTAGATATAGTGTATTTGGATTTTCAGAAGGCGTTTGACAAAGTCCCTCATGAGAGGCTTCTACGAAAACTAAAAAGTCATGGGATAGGAGGCGATGTCCTTTTGTGGATTTCAAGCTGGTTAAAAGACAGGAAACAGAGAGTAGGATTAAATGTTCAATTTTCTCAGTGGAAAAGGGTAAACAGTGGAGTGCCTCAGGGATCTGTACTTGGACCGGTGCTTTTCAATCCTACCTAATAAACGAAGGATGACCGACGTGCCGCAAATGCGCAGTAGAGACCAGCTCCACCGCGCATGTGCGGGCGAGCACGTCGGTCTGAGCCAGAAAAAAAATGGCGGCGTCCAGTGGCAGAGTGGGAGAGAGGAGAGGGGGGACTGAGAGGGGGGGAGAGAGAGAGGGGGGGAGAGGGAGGGAGGGAGTGGGACTGAGAGAGGGAGGGAGGGAGTGGGACTGAGGGACTGGGACTGAGGGAGAGGGGGAGGGAGTGGGGGAGAGGGGGAGGGGAGTGGGACTGAGGGAGAGTGAGTGGGACTGAGTGTGAGGGAGAGGGGGAGGGAGTGGGACTGAGGGGGAGGGGGAGTGGGACTGAGTGTGGAGTGAGAGGGAGGGAGAGAGGGGGGAGGGAGTGAGACTGAGGGGGAGGGGGAGGGAGTGGGACTGAGGGAGAGTGAGTGGGGACTGAGTGTGAGTGAGAGGGAGGGAGAGAGGGGGGAGGGAGTGAGACTGAGTGGGAGGGAGGGACTGAGTGAGAGGAGAGGGAGGAGTGGGTGAGAGGGAGGGAGGTAGGGGTGGGTGAAGAGTGAGGGGAGAGAGAATGAGGGGGGAGGTGAGAGACAGAGGGATGTAGCCCGTTTTAACGGGCTTAACGGCTTGTATATATATAAATGATCTGGAAAGGAATACGACGAGTGAGGGTATCAAATTTGCAGATGATACAAAATTATTCAGAGTAGTTAAATCACAAGCAGAGGACCTTGCAAGACTTGAAGATTGGGCATCCAAATGGCAGATGAAATTTAATGTGGACAAGTGCAAGGTGTTGCATATAGGGAAAAATAACCGTTGCTGTAGTTACACGATGTTAGGTTCCATATTAGGAGCTACCACCCAGGAAAAAGATCTAGGCATCATAGTGGATAATACTTTAAAATTGTCAGCTCAGTGTGCTGCAGCAGTCAAAAAAGCAAATAGAATGTTAGGAATTATTAGGAAGGGAATGGTTAATAGAACTGAAAATGTCATAATGCCTCTATATCGCTCCATGGTGAGACCACACCTTGAATACTGTATACAATTCTGGTCGCCGCATCTCAAAAAAGATATAGTTGCGATGGAGAAGGTACAGAGAAGGGCAACCAAAATGATAAATGGGATGGAACAGCTTCCCTATGAGGAAAGGCTGAAGAGGTTAGGGCTGTTCAGCTTGGAGAAGAGACGGCTGAGGGGGGATATGATAGAGGTCTTTAAGATCATGAGAGGTCTTGAACGAGTAGATGTGACTCGGTTATTTTCACTTTCGAATCATAGAAGGACTAGGGGGCATTCCATGAAGTTAGCAAGTAGCACATTTAAGACTAATCGGAGAAAATTCTTTTTCACTCAACGCACAATAAAGCTCTGGAATTTGTTGCCAGAGGATGTGGTTAGTGCAGTTAGTGTAGCTGGGTTCAAAAAAGGTTTGGATAAGTTCTTGGAGGAGAAGTCCATTAATGGCTATTAATCAAGTTTACTTAGGGAATAGCCACTGCTATTAATTGCATCAGTAGCATGGGATCTTCTTAGTGTTTGGGTAATTGCCAGGTTCTTGTGGTCTGGTTTTGGCCTCTGTTGGAAACAGGATGCTGGGCTTGATGGACCCTTGGTCTGACCCAGCATGGCAATTTCTTATGTTCTTATGTTCAAGTAGCCCGCCCCGCAGGCCGGAGCCAGTCCTTTCGGAACAAGCACAATAAAAGGGGAGCCAGCTCGGGCCCAGGCCCCAGCCGCACCCCACAATGAAAATCAGTCAACCCATCCAAAGGAAGAAGCCATAGGGGGCAGACTGGCCCTATCTACGAAAGATGGGTCGAGATAACTTCAGACAAGTGGGTCCTATCCATCATTCGAGAGGGATATTACCTGGATTTCCACCACCTCCCTCCAGACACGTTTGTGGAATTCCTTGTCACGACCCTTCCAAGAGAATGGCAGTAGAAGCTACATTGACCAGATTACTAGCCTTAGAGGCTATAACACTGGTGCCTCCACAACAAATAAATACTGGCCATTATTCCATCTATTTTATCTTTCTCAAGAAGGAAGGAACATTCAGACCTATCCTGGACCTCAAGGCGGTCAACCGTCACCTGAAGATTCCTCACTTCCACATGGAAACCCCACGCTCGGTAATAAGGGCGATACAACAGGGAGAATTCCTTACCTCCCTGGATCTGTCAGAAGCCTACCTACACATTCTGATCCATCAAGAGCATCAACGTTTCTCAATCCTGGACCGTCACTACCAGTTCCGGGCACTACCTTTCGGGTTAGCCATTGCACCCCGGACGTTCACCAAGATCATAGTGGTGATGGCAGCAACACTGAGGAAGGAAGGAATCTGCGTGCACCCTTATTTAGACGATTGACTGATCAGAGCAAAATCCCCAGAGGAAAGCCACCAGGCAACCAACAGAGTCAAAACTCTACAGGAGAGCCTCGGGTGGGTGGTCAACACAAACAAGAGCTGCCTGCAGCCTTTCCAATCTCTAGAATACTTGGGAGACTGGTTCGACACCAAAAAGACAAGGTCATCCTGACACCAACAAGGAGATCAAAACTGATGACCCAGTTACGAACCCTGTTGAGCGAACTTCGCCCCACAGCATGGGATTACCTACAAGTTCTTGGCCTCATGGCATCCACACTGGAAGTAGTCCCATGGGCACAAGCTCACATGAGACCCCTACAACGCTCACTACTATCACGATGGAATCCACTGTCCCAGAACTACACCATATGGCTTCAGCTCCCGGACAGAGTTCGGGCCCAACTATGATGGTGGCTATAAGAAGCCCACCTGAGCCAGGGAACGAGACTATCCTCCCCAACCTGGATCCTACTCACCATGGATGCCAGCCTATGAGGTTGGGGAGCACACTGCCAGGAGCTAACCACCCAAGGGCAATGGAACGAAGAAGAGTCGGGATGGAATATCAATCGCCTAGAAGCCCAGGCAGTCAGACTAGCCTGCCTAAGGTTCGGTCACAGACTCCAAGGCAAAGCCGTCAGAGTAATGTCGGACAACGCCACAACAGTGGCCTACATCAACCGTCAGGGAGGAACCAGAAGCCAACAGGTGTCTCTGGAAATAGACCCCTAATGTGTTGCAGTTGGA
This sequence comes from Rhinatrema bivittatum, assembly GCF_901001135.1. Classification (NCBI taxonomy): domain Eukaryota; kingdom Metazoa; phylum Chordata; class Amphibia; order Gymnophiona; family Rhinatrematidae; genus Rhinatrema; species Rhinatrema bivittatum. Next base: position 58,080,856 of record NC_042628.1, on the reverse strand, counting down.
CACTGCTGGAGAGATAGTGGACCCTTGGGCTGGCCTACCTAGGGAGGCAGGGTAGGCCGGGAGGCGGAGCCACAAGCTGGAGGAGTTCACCCAGGAACCAGGGACCCCCCGGGAGGAACCCGTAGGGTCCCGGGTCCTTGGGACTTGGAACTGAGACAGAAAGTCCAGAGGCTGAGATAGGCATAGACCGGGACCAGAGCAAGCAGAAAGGATAGGAAGTCCAAGGTACCCGGAAGGCAGGGAACCGGCTGCACAGGGCCGAGGGCCGGCTGAAGGCAGGGCAGCGGGCGGCTGCGGAGTCTGTAGCAAACCGGAGTCTGAAGCAGGCTGTAGGCTGAAGCGGAGTCAGAAGCAGGCCGGAGTCAGGGGCTGGCGGCAGCCTAAAGCGGAGTCAGGAGCAAACCGGAGTCGGAGGCAGGCAGCAGGCTGAAGCGGAGTCAAAGGCAAACCGGAGTCGAGGCAGGCAGCAGGCTGAAGCGGAAGTCAGAAGCAAACCGGAGTCAGAGGCAGGCAGCAGGCTGAAGTGGAGTCAGAAGCAAACCGGAGTCAGAGGCAGGCAGCAGGCTGAAGCGGAGTCAGAAGCAAACCGGAGTCAGAAGCAGGCAACGTGGAGATCACCAGGAACGCAACTAAGAACAACTACGGAGTTGTGAACTTTTTTGCAAGGCGATGAGAGAGAGTTTGAGCGCCGGTTATATCGGGACTTGGGCGTGACGTCAGCAGCGCGGGCGGGGCCAGGCTTCCGGGAGCTGGGCGCTCAAGACGGACGTCCTTGCGCGTGCGCGAGACTGAAGGGAAGCAGGCACATAATGGCGGCCGCCACGTGGAGTGAGAGAAGCCCCCGGGGGTCCAGAGCGGGCGTAATGCGGTAATCCCTGAAGCGGAGGTAGGCGGGCTTGGGCCCTAACAGAAGGGAAGCGGTCAGAACCGCAACAGTACCCCCGCCCCCCCCCCTTTACGGCCCCGCTTGAGAGGACCGGGTTTCTCTGGGTGGTCACGGTGGAACTGTTGCAACAAGGATTTGTCCAGGATGTTGCGGCTGGGCTCCCAGGTGTTGTCCTCATCGCCGCAACCCTCCCATGCGAGCAGATACTCCCACCTCCGGTTGAAGAAGCGAACATCCAAGACCTCGCGTACCTGGTAAGTGGGATCATCGTCGATGGTAGTAGGAGACGGATCCGGAGGTTTTCGGTGATAGCGAGAGAGGACTATGGGCTTTAGCAGAGATACGTGGAAAACATTGTGGACTCGAAGAGAGGATGGCAACCTCAGCCGATATGAAACTGAGCCCACTCTCTCTGCGATCCGGAATGGCCCACAGAACCTGGGCACAAATCTTCGTGAGGGGAGGCGGAGACGAATGTTCTTGGTGCTAAGCCAAACCCGGTCTCCTGGCTGATAGGAGCCGGTCGTCGGTGACGATCAGCCGCCAGTTTGGCAGAAGAAGCTGAGCGAATCAGTTTGCTCTGGGTTTTCTGCCACAAGGTCTGTAGCTGACGAGCCATTAGCTGGGCGGCTGGAGAGGTGCTGGGAGTAGCGATGGGAAGCGGAGGTCTCAGCTGTTTCCCGTAGACTAGCTGGAACGGTGAGAGCCCGGTGGCAGCATGAGCTTGATTGTTATAGGCAAATTCGGCCCAGGGTAGTAGCTCTGACCAGTTGTCTTGCTTTTCATTGGTGAAGGCTCGAAGGTAGGTTTTCAGAGACTGATTCATCCTTTCGGACTGTCCGTTACTCTGCGGGTGGAAAGCCATAGAAAAGCTGAGCTTCACCTTGAAGCATTTACAGAGAGCCCTCCAGTAGCGTGCGACAAACTAGGGCCCCTGGTCGGAAACTATGTCTTGCGGGAGGCCGTGTAGCCTGAAAATATGCTGGGTGAAGAGGAGAGCTAGTTCGGGTGCAGAGGGTAACTTAGTCAGTGGAACAAGGTGCACCATCTTAGAGAAGCGGTCGACGGTAACCCAGATAACCGTTTGACTGCGAGATGGAGGCAAGTCCACCATAAAGTCTGTAGCGAGATGAGTCCAGGGCTCTGTGGGAACTGGCAGAGGCTGTAGGAGACCGCATGGGGGTCCAGGACTGGGCTTTTGACGAGCACAGGTGGGGCAGGAATTAACATAGATGCGAACATCCTGTCGCATGTTGGGCCACCAGTAAAAGCAGTTAAGGAGTTCCAAGGTTCTCTCGCGTCCTGCGTGCCCTCCAGTGAGGGAGTCATGAGCCCAGCGTAGTGTCTTTAAACGGTCTCGTCGGGGAACCACGGTCCTGTCCTGGGAGAGGACCGTCAGGGCGGACAGGTGAACCTTACTAGGATCTAAAATGTACTGTGGAGGTTCTTGGTCTTCTTCGGATAAGGAGGTCCATGAGAGAGCATCAGCTCGGAGATTCTTAGCCGCCGGCCGGTACTGTAAGACAAAATCAAAGCGGCTAAAGAACAGGGCCCAGCGGACTTGGCGAGGGTTTAACCGTTGAGCCTGGGACAAAAACTCTAAGTTTTTGTGATCCGTATATAAGGTGGTCGTGTGTCTGGCCCCCTCGAGCCATTGTCTCTATTCTTCAAACGCGAGTTTGATTGCCAACAGCTCTTTGTCGCCGATGGAATAATTAGTCTCGGCAGGGGAGAACTTCCTGGAGAAGTAAGAGCAAGGCAAGAGTTGTCCGGACTCGGAGTGTTGACTGAGGACTGCCCCGACGGCTATGCTGGAGGCGTCGACCTCGACGACGAAAGGTCTGGCCGGATCGGGATGACGGAGACAGGTGTCCGTGAGAAACGCCTCTTTCAAGTCGCAGCGTCAGGCCAGTTCTTGGCGTCGGCTCCCTTGCGGGTCAGGGCAGTAAGGGGAGCGACCCGATGTGAGTACTGTGGAATAAAATGTCTATAAAAGTTAGCAAAGCCCAAGAATCTCTGGAGGGCCTTGAGACCCTTGGGTTGAGGCCATCTAGTTATGGCGGATACTTTTTCGGGGTCCATCCGGAAGCCTGTGGAGGAGATGATGTACCCCAGAAAGGGCAGGGTCTCAGCTTCGAAAACGCATTTTTCTAGCTTGGCGTAGAGGTGATTGTCTCAGAGAGCCTGCAGAACTTGTGTGACGTGGTGACGGTGAGTATCCAGATCTCTGGAGAAGATGAACACGTCATCAAGATAGACAATCACATGGGAGTGGAGCATGTCGCGTAGGATCTCGTTCATGAGATTCTGGAAGACGGCGGGGGCATTGCAGAGTCCAAAGGGCATTACTAGGTACTCGTAATGCCCATCCCTGGTATTAAAGGCCGTTTTCCACTCATCCCCAGGGCGAATACGGACGAGGTTACAGGCCCCTCGGAGGTCTAGCTTGGTAAAGATGCGTGCTCCCTGTAGGCGATCCAAAAGCTCAGGAATCAGGGGAAGCGGATAGCGGTCTCGCTTGGTGATGGCATTCAAGGCATGATAGTCTATACAAGGACGGAGGGAGCCGTCCTTCTTGGCCACAAAGAAGAAGCTGGCTCCGGCGGGTGAACGAAAGGGATGAATGAAGCCTTTGGCAAGGTTCTCAGTCACATACTGGGACATGGCAGCAGTCTCTGGCAAAGACAAAGGATACACCCGGCCATGGGGAGGCGTGGTGCCCGGTAGCAAGTCAATCGGGCAATCAAAAGGCCGGTGTTGAGGGAGTATTTCAGCCATCTCTTTGGAAAAGACATCGGCGAAGTCTCGATATGGCTCGGGCAGCAGGAGACAGGAGCAGAGGTGCAAGGTTTTCAGTGGACGTGGGAGGCGTAAACAATGTTCAAAACAAAAGGGACTCCATTGGGTTAGCTGAAAGTTATCCCATTGAATAACGGGTGAATGCTGGCGCAACCACGGTAGTCCAAGAACCAGGGGGTGCACAGCTCGCTCCAAGACTAGCAGGGAGATTTCTTCCGAATGGAACAAGCCTGTCTGGAGAGTCAAAGGGGCTGTGGAGCAGGGAGCAGCGTGCCCCGGATAGAGGAAATCCGTAGCGGAGGAACCTTCCGTTGCATGGGGAGAGACAGCTGATTCACCAGATTGGCCACAATGAAATTCCCCTCAGCACCAGTCGATGAAAGCCCGGATCTGGAGTTCCCCACCGGGGTATTTAAGAGTCACTGGCAAGGTACATAGAGGAGCTGATCCTGTAGAGCCTAGGTGTAGCTCCTCGGACGTTCCGGGCAATTGGCGAGGAAGTGCCCCTTGCCTCCGCAGTAGAGACAGAGGCCCTGCGAGCAGCGCCTCCTCCTTTCTTCGGGAGTTAGTGGAGATCTACCCAATTGCATGGGTTCTCCACTGTTGGCAGAGGCCGGAAGAGCCTTAGGTGCCGGGGTTCTGGAGGCAGTGGACGACTGCGGTGATGTTTCACGGTAGGAGCGGGTCTCCTTATTCCGCTGCTGAAGACGGCGATCCACCCTGCCGGCAATGTCAATTAAGTCATTTAAGTCCTCCGGGAGGTCCCGGCCTGCTAACTCATCTTTGATGCGGCTGGCAAGCCCCTCCAGGAAGATTCCCCTAAGGCAATCATCCCGCCAGCCAACTTCCATGGCCAGCGTGCAAAAGTCTATGGTGTAATCGGCCACCGAGCGTGTCCCTTGCCTGAGGTGCAAGAGCTCCGAAGCCGTGGTGGTCTGACGTGCAGGATCATAAAAAGCGAGGCAAAAGTTGAGGACAAATTCCTGCAGATTCTGTAACAAGGGGTCCTGACGCTCCCACATGGGTGAAGCCCAGTCAAGAGCCTTACCATCCAGTAGCGAGAATATATATGCTACTTTAACTGGGTCTTAAGGAAACTGTGCAGGCAGAAGGGCAAAACGCACGTAGCACTGATTCAAAAAGCCACGGCATGTCTTGATATCCCCGGCATACCGGGTCGGCGTGGGTAGCTGAGTCATTGAAGCCGAACTGGGTGCTGAAGCCGGAGGAGGGGCTGGAGGCGGTTCCGGAGGAGAAGCCTCCAGGCGGGAGACCAGCTGTTCCACGGTAGCAGCAAGCGTGTCGATACAGTGCTGTTGCTGCTGGAGGCGTTGTGCCATCCCCGGGATGGCCTGCAGGCTTGGGGCCTCTGCCAAGTCCATGGCCTTGCAAACTGTTGCAGTTGGACCCTGCTGGAGAGATAGTGGACCCTTGGGCCGGCCTACCTAGGGAGGCAGGGTAGGCCAGGAGGCGGAGCCAAAACCTGGAGGAGTTCACCCAGGAACCAGGGACCCCCCGGGAGGAGCCCGTAGGGTCCCGGGTCCTTGGGACTTGGAACTGAGACAGAAAGTCCAGAGGCTGAGATAGGCGTAGACCGGGACCAGAGCAAGCAGAAAGGATAGGAAGTCCAAGGTACCCAGAAGGCAGGGAACCGGCTGCACAGGGCCAAGGGCCGGCTGAAGGCAGGGCAGCGGGCGGCTGCGGAGTCTGTAGCAAACCGGAGTCTGAAGCAGGCTGTAGGCTGAAGCGGAGTCGGAAGCAGGCCGGAGTCAGGGGCTGGCTGCAGGCTGAAGCGGAGTCAGGAGCAAACCGGAGTCGGAGGCAGGCTGCAGGCTGAGGCAGAAGTCAGAATCAAACCGGAGTCGGAGGCAGGCAGCAGGCTGAAGCGGAGTCAAAGGCAAACCGGAGTTGAGGCAGGCAGCAGGCTGAAGCGGAAGTCAGAAGCAAACCGGAGTCAGAGGCAGGCAGCAGGCTGAAGCGGAGTCAGAAGCAAACCGGAGTCAGAAGCAGGCAACGTGGAGATCACCAGGAACGCAACTAAGAACAACTACGGAGTTGTGAACCTCGTTGCAAGGCGATGAGAGAGAGTTTGAGCGCCGGTTATATCGGGACTTGGGCGTGACGTCAGCAGCGCAGGCAGGGCCAGGCTTCCAGGAGCTGGGTGCTCAAGACGGACGTCCTCGCGCGCGCGAGACTGAAGGGAAGCAGGCACGTAATGGCGGCCGCCACGTGGAGTGAGAGAAGCCCCCGGGGGTCCGGAGTGGGCGGAATGCGGTGATCCCTGAAGCGGAGGTAGGCGGGCTTGGGCCCTAACAGAAGGGAAGCGGTCGGGACCGCAACATAATGTCATGGGCGGAAGTGAATCTTCAAGAGATTTCGGCCGTCCACATTGCCGGCAAAGACAATGTCACAGCGGACTACCTCAGCAGAGAAAGTCTAGATCCAGGAGAATGGAAACTGTCAACCACAGCATTCCAATTGATAGTAAACCGTTGGGGAACACCAACCATGGACCTCCTGGCAAACCGGTCCATCACCCAGGTATCCAGTTTCTTCAGCCTCAGGCAGGAACCCCAGTCCCAGGGAATCGATGCCCTGGTACAGACCTGGCCACAGGAGACTCTGTTATACGCCTTCCCACCGTGGCCCCTATTGGGCGCAATCATCCACAAGATAGAACACCACAGGGGGCCAGTACTTCTAGTGGTCCCGGACTGGCCAAGAAGACCTTGGTACGCAGACATGCGAAGACTGCTGGCAGGGAACTCCTTGCTGCTACCTCCACACAGAGACCTGCTCCAACAGGGGCTGATCCTCCATGAGGATCCAGCTTGCTTCTCTCTTACGGTCTGGCCATTGAGAGGGTTCACCTAAGGAGGAGAAGATACTCGGGGGCAGTAATTGACACCCTACTCCGAGCACGCAAGTTCTCCACATCCCTAACATACATAAGGATTTGGAGAGTATTTGAATCCTGGTGCGAGGACCACGACATCATACCACCCTCAGTCAAAATTCCTGCGATCTTGGAATTCCTACAGAACAGGCTACAGAAGGGATTGTCCCTCAACTCCATCAAGGTCCAGGTGGCTGCCTTGTCATGCTACGGAACCAAGAGCGAGAGCGGCAGCATAGCCCCTCGCCCGGATGTCTCCCGCTTCCTGAAAGGAGTCAAGCACATCTGACCATCCCTAAAGTGGCTGGTGCCTCTTTGGAACCTTAACCTGGTCCTAGATTTCCTAGCAGGAACCTCCTTCAGACCTCTCCGTGGCCTGTCTATCCGACTATTAACTGTTACGGGACCGAGCCGTGCCCTGGTCCCTTCACTCACCTCGGGGCCGGCCCGGCCTGTGTGATGCCTTCTCCAGCCTTCCGGGCCTGCCCTGCTGAGTGCCGCGGCGTCTCCACCGCAAGGGAGACGCCGCCGACTCCCGTCGCTGGCCCCGCCCCCCAGGCGCGCGCGGGGACTCCCCTCTTAAAGGGGCCAGCGCGGGAAAACCACAGATTGCCGACGGATGATGTCAGACGCTGCCGGGTATATCACCCTGCAGCCCAGAGTGGATCTTCGCCTTGCAACAAGGTTCCTGGTCTCCGGTTGTTGTTGCTGCGTTCCTGGATTGTCTTCGTTCTGACCCGGCTTGTCTCCTGGCTCCTCTTCGCTTCATCCTTGGTTCTGGTTCTTCGTCCCGCTTCTGCTCTGCCCTCCTTGCTGGATTGACTCTTCTGGACACCGACCCCTGGACTGGCTTAGGACCACTCTCTGGACACCGACCCCTGGATTGGCTGCGGACTGCTCTTTGGACTCCGATCGGACCTTTGGATTTTCTTCAAAGACTACCTACGACCTGCTGGAGGCGCCAGCCATCTGGAACCTATGACCTGCAAGAGGCGCCTGCGTCCAGACCATCTTCAACCTTCAAGGAGTCGCCTAAGTCCCAGCGGCCGAGTCCCTACGGGCTCCGCCTGGGGGGACTTCGGCTTCCAGGGTGAATCTCCAAAAGTCCCAGTGGCTGGACTCCTAAGGGCTCCTCCCGGGGGAGTGCCGGTCTCCAGGGTGAAGACTCTTCAATCACCAGGGTCCAACGTCGTCCATCCTCCCACTGAGTACCGAGTCCTTGGTCGCATAGGACTCCACCGTAGTCCAGTGTCTCAGCTTGCTCCGAGTCTCCGGACCGCCTCCTGGTCGGGACACTCGCTGTGGACTTCTATAGCACTCCATCCTCTGTCCCAACCAGCCCAAGGGTCCACGAACATAACAGATTGCAAGGCCATGGACCCGGCGGACCTTGCAGGCTTGAAAGCCATTCCCGGTATAGCTCAGAGGCTGCAGCAACAGCAAGCATGTCTGGACACCTTGACGGCAACTGTACAAGCCTTAGCCAAATGCGTCGGTGGGGCCACGGCTGCCAGTTCTACCCCGCCCGGAGCTGGTCCCTCTCCGGCAGCTACAGTTCCTGTCCAGATGCCAGCACCTTCGCGGTTCTCAGGAGACGCAGGGCGCTGCCGAGGATTCCTGAACCAATGCTATATTCGGTTTGATCTTCTCCTGCTTCAGTTTCTTACCGACAGAGTCAAGACCAGCTATATTATTTCCCTACTGGATGGGAAACCTTTGACCTGGGCCTCCAATCTCCTGGAACACCAGGATTCCCGCCTGAACAATTTGGTCCAGTTTGTTTCTGCATTCAGGCAGGTCTTCGATGAGGCCGCTCGCAAACCTACTGCTGCTTCCGAGTTGCTTCAGCTGCGACAGGGCAAATGGCCCCTAGCAGAACATGCCATGGACTTTCAGACTCTCGCTGCGGAGCTAAACTGGGGAAGCAACAGTCTACATGGTATCTTCTTAGAGAGTCTCTCCCAGAGATTACAGGACGAACTGGCAGTCCGCGATCTTCCTGATGATCTGAACGCACTGATTGACTTAGCCGGCAGGGTGGACCGCCGCATCCAGCGTCGCTTCCGAGAGAGGAGGGCGGTTCTTAGACCTACCGCCCCTGGACCGGCTCCGTCGCATCAAGGAAGTTCCCCGTCAGCCCCTTCTGGGGCTCAAGACATTGAACCCATGCAAGTGGGTCGAGGACCTCTCTCCCAGCAAGAAAAAAGGAGACGTCGCTCGCAGGGGCTTTGCCGGTACTGCGGGGGAAGGGGCCACTTCCTCGCCCAATGTAGTGAGCGACTGGGAAACGCTCGGACCTAGGAAATATTGGAGAACTCCCCCTAGGTCATACCACTACTGACTCCCCATGCTTCGTTCCAGTGACCTTGCTTCTTCCCGAGGGAGAATTTGAGACTCAGGCCCTAATTGACTCTGGCGCAGGAGAAAACTTTATTCTCCATGAGCTAGCTCAGCAACTCCGGATCGGGGTAAGAGCCCCAGAGACTCCACTTCGCATTTCCTCCATCCAGGGAGGACTTCTTCCAGGTACTATATCTACCCGCACCCAGCCACTCATCCTACATACGGGCGTCCTGCACCAGGAGGAGATCTCCTTCCTCATTTTAGAGAGATCGATGCATCCAATCATTCTAGGAATGCCCTGGCTTCGAAGACACTCGCCTGTCATTGCTTAGGACTCCCTCCAGGTAACTTCCTGGGGGCCAACCTGCTTCCACTCCTGCCTGTCCAAGGTACTTCAGGCCTCAGTGCCGCTCCTGACGACTTCTTTGGCACTGCCTCCGCCTTATCAGGAATTCCATGATGTCTTCTCCAAGGAGAAAGCCGAGATTCTTCCCGAACATCGCCCATTCGATTGTGCGATAAACCTTCTGCCTGGTACCACACCCCCACGTGGTCAGGTATATCCCTTGTCTCTTCCTGAGACCCAAGCCATGTCTGCCTATATCCAGGAGAACCTGGAACGAGGGTTCATTCGGCCATCCAAGTCCCCGGCGGGAGCAGGTTTTTTCTTCGTGGCCAAGAAGGATGGGTCACTCCGCCCCTGCATAGACTACCGTGGCTTGAATAGCATTACCCGCCGTGATCGGTACCCTCTGCCTCTGATACCAGAGCTCCTGGATAGATTACAAGGGGCCAAGATATTCACTAAACTGGATCTCCGAGGAGCCTATAACCTGGTGCGGATCCACCCCAGAGACGAATGGAAGACCGCATTCAACACACGGGACGGTCATTATGAATACCTGGTTATGCCCTTTGGCCTCTGCAACGCCCCGGTGGTTTTTCAAAACCTCATGAATGAGGTCCTCTGGGACATGCTTCACTCTGCGGTCATAGTTTACCTAGACGATGTCCTTATCTATTCCAAGGATCTGGAGACGCACCGCCAAGATGTCCGACGAGTACTACAGAAGCTGCGAGATAATCGACTATTCGCCAAGCTTGAAAAGTGCACTTTTGAGCAAGATTCTTTACCCTTCCTAGGGTATATTGTGTCTTCCACTGGGTTTCTCATGGACCCTGAAAAGGTCTCCGCGATCAAGGACTGGCCACAACCACTGGGAGTAAAGGCACTCCAACGCTTCCTGGGGTTTGCCAATTTCTATCGGCAATTCATCCCTCATTATTCCCAAAAGGTGGCTCCGCTGACGGCTCTTACCAAGAGGGGTGCCGACGCTAAACACTGGCCGCAGACGGCTATACAAGCCTTCCAGGACTTAAAGGAGGCCTTCCTTCAAGATACCTGCCTTCGCCATCCAGATCCCCAAAGGCCATTCATCTTGGAGGTCGATGCTTCCGACGTAGCGGTTGGGACCGTTTTGAGTCAATTCTCCGAGAAGGGGAGACTCTTGCCATGCTCCTATTACTCCCGTAAATTCTCCCCAGCTGAGAGGAACTACGGCATTGGGGACAAGGAGCTGCTGGCTATCAAACTCGCCTTTGAGGAATGGCGACAATGACTGGAGGGGGCCCAACACCCGATAACCGTTTATACTGATCACAAGAACCTGGAATACCTATGTCACGCCCAGCGCCTTAACCCACGGCAGGCACGCTGGTCCCTCTTCTTCAGCCGGTTCGATTTTACTCTGTGGTATCGACCTGCCTCCAAGAACATTCGGACGGATGCCCTCTCGCGCACCACTGAAACTGAAGAGGATTCCCCGCCGACACAGTACATCCTAGATCCGGCCAAGGTCCTCTTAGCAGCCGCGGAGGTGGCTCCCGCGGGGAGGACTGTAGTTCCTGTTCGCTCTCGGAGGAAAGTATTAGCCTGGGCCCATGATTCCTTGACCGCCGGGCATCCAGGAATAGCAAGAACCCTGAACCTCCTATCAGAATTCTATTGGTGGCCGCAGCTGAAGAGGGACATGCGTCTCTATGTCCAGTTATGTCCCATCTGTTTTGTATAATGTTTTGTAGCCCGGTTGTTGCTACTAAAGTTCTTTGTAAAAAGTTGAACACACGCTCTGTTTAATATCAATTGTTATCTATTATGGTTCTATGTTTCTTGTAATAAGCCCAGGGTGGAACATCCCATCCAGGGTATCTTATTGTTTAATGTAAACCGGACTGATTTGTATTGTATACAGGAATTCCGGTATATAAAAATTAAAAATAAATAAATAAATAAATAAATCTGCGCACGGCAAAAAAACCTCTGCATGGACGTCCCTGGGGTCTTCTTCAGCCATTACCAGTTCCTACCGAGCCTTGGACTCACTTGTCTACCGATTTCATCGTCGACTTACCAGCTTCTGACGGTAAGACCGTGATCTGGGTCACGGTCGACCGTTTTTCTAAAATGGCCCACTTCGTGCCCCTCACTAAACTACCATCGGCTCCAGAATTGGCCACCCTCTTTACCCAACATATTTTCCAACTCCATGGTCTCTCGGCACATATAACCTCTGACTGCGGGCCGCAGTTTACTGCAAAGTATTGGAAGGCTCTCTGCAGGAAGTTTGGTGTGCAGCTTGATCTGACCACGGCATTCCATCCCCAAGCCAACGGGCAAAGCGAGTGCCCCAACAGGACGTTGAAGACATTCCTTCACTCCTTCGTGGGAGATCTCCAGGACGATTGGGTGTCCTTGCTACCATGGGCAGAGTTCTCCTATAACCGGCACAAGCATTCAGCGACGGACCAATCCCCATTTCAGTTGGTCTATGGGAAGGTTCCGAGACCTCCTCTACCTCTGCCTCTGGCGGTGCCATCCCCAGCGGTCCAATTTACGGCGCGGCAGTTGCACCACTTATGGCAGAACACTCAGGAAAAGCTCCGTCTGGCTGCAGCCAAGGCTAAGAAATATGCGGACAAGTCTCGATGGCCTGCTCCGGTCTTACTTCCAGGGCAGAAGGTATGGTTAAGTGCCAAAAACATTCGCTTACGGACTCCTTCTATGCGTCTGGCCCCTAAGTACATTGGTCCATTCGTAGTACTTGAGCGAGTCGGGCCGTCTCCTATCAATTGCGGCTGCCCTCCACTTTGAGGATCCACAACGTGTTCCACGTGTCCCTGCTCAAGCCTGTGATCCTCTCAAAGTTTCATACGAAACCGCCCGAGCCGGCTGCTGCCACGGCAGATCCTGATGTCATATACACCGTAAAAGATGTCCTGGATGTCCGCTTCCACCACCGCCGGTGGGAATACCTCCTCTCGTGGGAGGGGTATCGTCCTGAGGAGAATTCCTGGGAGCCGTCCTCCAATATCTTGGACAAGAACCTCCTCCACCAATTCCATCTCGACCACCCAGGTAAACCCAGGCCTCCAGGGAGGGGGCGTAAGGGGGGGGGTACTGTTACGGGACCGGGCCGTGCCCCGGTCCCTTCACTCACCTCGGGTCCGGCCCGGCCCGTGCGATGCCTTCTCCAGCCTTCCGGGCCTGCCCTGCTGCCTGCCGCGGCGTCTCCACCGCGAGGGAGATGCCGCCGACTCCCGTCGCTGGTCCCGCCCCCCAGGCGTGCGTGTGCGCGGGGACTCCCCTCTTTTTTTTTTTTAATTCTTTATTTATCCATTTTCAATTTGTTACAAAGAAAAAATATTTTAAGGTATGATTACAGATTACTGAATTACAGAAAATAATTTCAAATAAGAAATATAGAAGAACTTATTACTATGTAAAACATATTTAAATCCAGTTTCTCAACAAGAGGAAAAAAAAATAAAACAATTCCAAAAATGTTTTTTCATACCCTTTTCTTTTTTAAACATTTATCCATATTCCATGCAACAACCCCTACTTGTGAGTGAAGGCAAGAGAAATCTAAAGAGAGAAGTATAGGAAATATATATATATCTTATCATAGCTTTAACATAGGACTAGCTGGAATTTTTTTTACTACTTTACGACAGCCCCCCATCAGCCGGGGAGGATGTAATGGACCTACGGGCATCTATAAACTGACGAAGTTGGTCAACCTGGAAGAAAATAAAACATTCATCTCCTTTCCTTAAGGTACATCTGCAGGGGTATCGAAGCATAAAAGAATAGCCTAGGGAAATAACATCCTGCCTTAAAGTAAGGAATTCTCTCCTTCTGATTTGAGTAATTTGTGCTAAATCTGGGTAAATACGTATAGCCTGACCATAAAACAATAAGGGAAACTTTCGAAAGGACTGTATAACATAGTCTGGGTAAAACAAATAAGCATGGGTGTAGCTTGCTTATTGCGGCGGTTACTACCCCTACTACCCCTAACTAATCAAGTTAGATATTTCAATGGTGGGGGTGGAAGGTAAATAGAACCAAGAGCTAAGAGAAACAGATAAGTATGAGAGAAAAAATGTGTGAAGCTTGCTGGGCAGACTGGATGGGCCGTTTGGTCTTCTTCTGCCGTCATTTCTATGTTTCTATGTTTCTATGTAATTTTTCATGACTCCATTAAGATCTTGTACAGTTATGAAAGCCACTAAAAGTGTGCTTCTATCCAAAACATCTGTCTCAGAGTTTTCTAAGAAACTGGTCAGGTTCAACGGAATAGCTGGAGGAACAGTAGATGTTAAATTGGGAGGTCTGTTATTCATAAATTTGCAAAAATTTATTGATGGCATATTTTCTTCTGTGTAACCCAGGCCTTCCCTGAATAATCTCTTCAAAGTAGAAAAAGGAAGTTCTCCAGCTATTTTTGGAAAGTTCAATATACGTAGATTGAGATGCCTTATGTTATTTTCCAGGACTTCTAATCGCCTAGAACAAGCCATTTGTTCTCTTATCACAGCTGCATTAACAGCTTGAAGGGACTGAATTTTCTTTTCAGCTTCAGTAACTTTATTTGTAGATTCAATGGCTTGAGTTTGTACTTCCAATATTCTCTGCTGAATATTGTAGATCAGAGAGTCCATTTTATTCTCAAGTCTCTTTATAGCTTGACCTTGGCACACCATCAAATCCCACAGTGACTCAAGCGTCACTGCCTCCAGTCTCGATGTTAAGATCAGGGACTCACCCTCAATGACGGGCGGTGTGATAATCCGGGATCCATCTGGCAGCAGCCCTTCTCCTCCTCCTCTAGGGTTTGCCACCGTCTCTGGACTCCTCCAGGATGCCTCTCCGATCAGGACTTCGCCTTCCCGGGTGGCTTTCCTCGCTCTCGGCGTCTGTTCCGAATCATTCTCCACACCCCCCCCCCCCCCCCGTCGCTCTGGCCGCGTCATCGGCCTGCAACTGGGGAGAGATTTGGTCGGGGTCATGCTGTGCCGGAGGCGGCCTGGCGTCGGGGCTGAGGGAAGCCTCATCCGCAGGGGCTCCCTGTTCTCTCCCACAAGTGCTCACACAGGACTCCTCAGCTACCTCGACTAAATCCAGCTGGCGCATAAACCGCACGATGTCAAGCTGCCCCGGAGGTGGTAAGGATTCAGGTGGAAAAATCCTTATTCTACCTTTCCTTTTCGATGGCATATCTTGATAGGAAACCAAAGTTTCAAGTTTAATACCGGAGCGATGCGGTCTACGACCCGCCTATGCCGCCATCTTGCCTCCAGGACTCCCCTCTTAAAGGGGCCAGCGTGGGAAAACCACAGATTGCCGACGGATGACGTCAGACGCTGCAGGGTATATCACCCTGCAGCCCAGAGTGGATCTTCACCTTGCAACAAGGTTCCCGGTCTCCGGTTGTTGTTTCTGTGTTCCTGGATTGTCTTATTCTGACCTGGCTTGTCTCCTAGCTCCTCTCCGCTTCATCCTTGGTTCTGGTTCTTCATCCCGCTTCTGCTCTGCCCTCCTTGCTGGATTGACTCTTCTGGACACCGACCCCTGGACTGGCTTAGGACCGCTCTCTGGACACCGACCCCTGGATTGGCTGCAGACCGCTCTTTGGACTCCGACTCCTGGACCGGCCTTTAGATTTTCTTCAAAGACTACCTACGACCTGCTGGAGGCGCCAGCCGTCTGGAACCTACGACCTGCAGGAGGCGCCTGCATCCAGACCATCTTCAACCTTCAGGGAGTCGCCTAAGTCCCAGCGGCTGAGTCCCTACGGGCTCCTCCTTGGGGGACTTCGGCTTCCAGGGTGAATCTCCAAAAGTCCCAGCGGCTTGACTCCTAAGGGTTCCTCCCGGGGGAGTGCCGGTCTCCAGGGTGAAGACTTCAATCACCAGGGTCCAACGTCGTCCATCCTCCGACTGAGTACCGAGTCCTTGGTCGCATAGGACTCCACCGTAGTCCAGTGTCTCAGCTTGCTCCGAGTCTCCGGACCACCTCCTGGTTGGGACACTCGCTGTGGACTTCTACAGCATTCCATCCTCTATCCCAACCGGCCCAAGGGTCCACGAACATAACATTAACATTGAAGACAGCCTTCCTGCTGGCAGTCTGTTCAGCCTGTTGTATATCCGAGCTACAAGCACTGTCCTGCCGAGAGCCGTTCCTCAGACTCACCTCAGGAACCATCCAGTTATGCACAGTTCTGTCGTTCCTCCCCAAAGTGGTGTCTCACTTCCATCTCAACCAAACCATCTTGCTACCATCGCCAGATGAGCATAAGAATTCGGAAGAGGCTCGAAGTCTATGTCATCTCAATGTTGGCAGACTCCTAGCCCAATACCTAGAAAGGTCAGAATCCGTACGAAAGATGGACCATCTATTCGTCCTTCACAGCGGGAAGAAGCTGGGGGAAGCGGCCTCGTGAGCAACCATAGCCCGCTGATCAAAGAAGTCATCAAGGCGGCCTACGTGGAAGCAGGCAAGCCACCGCCTTTACAAGTCAAGGCCCATTCTACTAGAGCCCAGGCAGTGTCCTGGGCGGAAACCAAGATACTGTAACCCACCGAGATCTGCAGGGTGGCGACATGGTCCTCCATCCACACCTTCTCCAGGTTTTACCGCCTGGATGTTCAGGCTCGGGAGGACACAGCATTTGCAAGGGCAGTACTAAGTGGGTCATGGGCAGCCTCCCACCCGGTTCGGGAGTAGCTTTTATACATCCCATTGGTCCTGAGTCCATCTGCTACATGCTAGGAAATGGAGAAATTACTTACCTGATAATTTTGTTTTCCTTAGTGTAGACAGATGGACTCGGCATCCCACCCACGGGTGCCATTACTCATGGAATTCTCGGGGGACATCCCCGGGAGCGAGTGATTCAAAGGTAAGCCATGCTTTCCTTCATCTAGGACACCCATCCTACCGGGTGTCGACGTTTCTCGGTTGAGGGCACTGGCAGTCTCCAGCTATAGCCAATTCAACCAGTTCAAATTAATCAAGTTAACCAAGTTATAAAGTTAATCAAGTTATAAGTTAATCAAGTTATTCAAGTTATTCAGTCATACATATATCCACAATGCTTTTCGAGGAGAATACTGAAGAGCTGCACTTCCTGCAGGAGTATATGTACTAGGGCTGACGTCAGATTGAAATCTGATCCGTCTCCAACTGCTATCAGGAGTACATTACACCCATTGGTCCTGAGTCCATCTGTCTACACTAAGGAAAACGAAATTATCAGGTAAGTAATTTCTCCATTTTGCCTTACCAATTTGCTAGATTTTTTTGAGGATGTAAATAAACATGCAGATAAAAGTGAGCTGGTCTCTATCATATATATGGATTTTCAAAAGGCATTTGATAAAGTCCCTCATGAGAGACTCCTCAGGAAATTGTGAGGTCATGGGGTAGGTGGCAGTGTCCTATTGTGGACTGATAATTGGATAAAACACAGAAATAGAGGGTAAGACTAAAAGGTCAGTTTTCCAAATGGAAAAAGGTCAGTAATGGAGTGCACCCAGGGCCAGTGCAAGGGTGTTAGGTGCCCTAGGCAAACTTTCTGCCTTGTGCCCACTCCCCCTTCCTCCCCCCCAGTTCCAGCCCTGATCTCATTCACTGAGAAGCCACTCATGGCCCGCTGAGTGTCTACATTTCTCGGCTGCGAGCAGGATGGGCACTGCTCGCAACCAGCTGATTCTGTGCTTCTCTGGGCTGCAAGCAGGATGGGTGCTGCTCATGACCCACCAAGGCTCTACTCCTCTTGGTCTTGAGCGGGATAGGCTCTACTTGTGGCCCCCTCATGGCTGCTCTTCACACCCCCTAATGGTTGGCGTCCTAGGCAACTGCCTAGTTCACCTAATGGGATGCACCAGCCCTGAGTGCACCAGGGGTCTGTATTGGGACCTGTGCTATTTAGCATATTCATAAATAATATGGAAAAAGGAATGACAAGTAAGGTGATCACATTTGCAGATGACAAAATTGTTTCAAGTCATTAAAATGGCAGCGGATTGTGAAGAACTACAGAAGCACCCTGGGAGACTGGGCATCTAAATGGCAGATAAAATTTAATTTGGAAAAGTGCAGTAATGCATGTAAGGAAAAATAATCCCAGCTATGATGCTGGGTTCCATGCTAAGAGTCACCACCTAGGAAAAGGACCTCAAAGTCCTTGTGAACAATATTTTGACATTTTCAGCTTAGTGGGCAGCAATGGTCAAAAGTCAAGTAGAATTTTAGGAATTATTTGAAAAGGAATAGAGAATAAAACTGAGAATAGCATAATGCCCTTCTTTAGATCTATGGTGCAAGCGCACCTTGAGTATCGTGTGTGGTTCTGGTCACCCCATCTCAAAAAAGATATAGCGGACATAGAAAAGGTACAGAGAACGTGACAAGAATGATAAAGGGGGTGGGAAACCTCCCTTATGGAGCAAGGCTAAACAGATTAGGGCTCTTTAGCTTGAAAAAGAGAAGGGATACAATTGAACTTTATAAAATCATGAGTGGGGTAGAATGGGTAAATAGGGAACAGTTGTTTTTATCCTTTCAAAAAACACTAGGACTAGGGGGCACTCCATGAAACTAGCAAACCTGAAGATTTAAAACAAATCGTAGGAAATATTTTTTCACTTGGTGCACAATCAAGCTATGGAATATGTTGCCAGAGGTCATGGTCAAAGCAACTAACATAGTGGGTTTGAAAAGAGGATTGGACAAGCTCCTGAAGAAAAAGTCCATAAACAGTTATTAGGCAGGTAGACTTGGGAAAGCCAGCGCTTCTCCCTGGGGGTGAGATACGAGAAATAGATCAACTATTGGGGATCTGATGATGCTGGGCTCAGTGGATCTTGGTTTGACTCAGCATGGCACTGCTTATGTTCTTATGTTCTTCACAGTGCAGCTTCCCCATGGTTGAGGTTCTACCCATGCCTCATGACATTAAAATGCAACTATGCCATACTCTGAGGTTGTAACAATGTCCCATAACCTCACAGTGCAGCTGCATCATGCTGTGAGGCTCTAACAATGCCAAAAGATATCAGAGTGCAGCTGCTCCATATTTCAAGGTTCTAAAAGTGTCTAATGATATCACAATACAGTTGCACCATTAAGGCTCTAACCATGCCTGATGACATCACAATTTAGCAGCGCCAAGCTCAGAAGCTCTAACAATGCCCACTGACATCACAATATAGCTACACTATGCTGTGAGGCTCAATGACATCATAGTGCAACTGTAGGGGTGTGCATTCGTTTTCGCCGTATTGGCGATCCGCAACGTATCTTGTCATATCCGTTAAATACGTGGGGAGGTGAAACGCATTGCGACTCCCCACGTATTTAACTTATTATCCGTTTAATTCGGTGCGCACCACGGTGCGCACTTTTCTTCGCCCCCATTAGCTATTAGCTACCTATGATTTTCACATAATGGCAGCGCCCATGCCCTACATTCCGGTATCCATGCCAACCTGTCTGACCCTTTCCTGTGAGTCACAGTGACTCACAGGAAAGGGTCGGACAGGTCGGCATGGATACTGGAATGCAGCATATCCGCGCTGAAATTGTGACATGCACTGAATGCAGCCAATCGTGTTGTCATTCAGTGCTCTCTGTCGATTTTACTGATGAGCCAGCACTATATAAACATCAGCACGAGGAGCCACACATTTTATTTCCAGTGATGTTCTGGGGAGGTGGGCTGGGTGTAAGAGGAGGCTGCACTGAGAGATAGGCTAGTTAAGGAAAGAAAAAGCGAATTATTCTTTAGTTTGCTGCAGTGCCAGGGCCAGCTAGTCCTGTTTCTTTCAAGCTGTTTATTTAGGTGATCTCACTAAGAAGAGAAGCTGTGCCAGGGAGAGAAGCAGCCAGCCACTCACCACCATTAGGGTGTTGTGGCTGGCTGGGAGAGATATATTATTTAAAAAAAAAAAAATTCCAGCTTTTTTTAAATGATTTTTTTTTTAATTCAAGTCACTTAAGGGTAGATTTTCAAAAAGCGCGATTTGGCGTACTTTTGTTGGCGCATCAGGCGCAAACAAAAGTACGCTGGATTTTAGTAGATACGCGCGTAGCCGCTAAAATCCTGGATCGGCACGCGCAAGGCTACCGATTCTGTATAGCCGGCGCGCGCCAAGCCGCGCAGCCTACCTTTATTCCCTCCGAGGCCGCTCCGAAATTGGAGCGGCCTCAGAGGGAACTTTCTTTTGCCCTCCCCTCACCTTCCCCTCCCTTCCCCTACCTAACCCACCCGCCTGGCCCTGTCTAAACCCCCCCCCTTACCTTTGTCGGGGGATTTACGCCTCCCGGAGGGAGACGTAAATCCCCACGCGCCAGCGGGCCGCTAGCGCGCCGGGACGCAACCTGGGGACGGGTCCGGAGGGCGCGGCCACGCCCCCGGACCGCACCCATGCCCCCGGGCCCGCCCCCGAAACGCTACATCCCGCCCCGAAAATGCCGCGCGGATTGGGCCCGCCCCCGACACGCCCCCCTCGGAAAACCCCGGGACTTACGCGAGTCCCGGGGTCTGCGCGCGCCGGTAGGCCTATTGAACATAGGCGCACCGGCGCGCAGGGCCCTGCTCGCGTAAATCTGGGCGGATTTACGCGAGCAGGGCTCTTAAAATCCGCCCCTTAGTCTCTCTGTGCACTGGGCTTCAGTGGATAGTGGTTAGTTTAACAGACTGAACCTAACTATTGGGTGGGTCTGTGCAGTCAAGTGCCCAGGGAATCTGCCTCTTTTGTGCTTACAAGCAAGCAGCTTCTGTGTGCACGCCACACACATTAGTGCACAGCCAGGCACCGTGACAGTGGGCAGTGGATATTTTTAACAGACTGAACCCAACTATTGGGTGGGTCTGTGCAGTCAAGTGCCCAGGGAGTGTGCCTCTTTTGTGC
The DNA here is from genome assembly GCF_901001135.1 of Rhinatrema bivittatum. NCBI lineage: Eukaryota > Metazoa > Chordata > Amphibia > Gymnophiona > Rhinatrematidae > Rhinatrema > Rhinatrema bivittatum. Next base: position 58,060,670 of record NC_042628.1, on the reverse strand, counting down.
TTACAAGCAAGCAGCGTCTGTGTGCGCACCACACATATTAGTGCACAGCCAGGTACCGTGATAGTGGGCAGTGGGCAGTTTTAACAGTCCACAGTAGGACACTGCTTCGTATCCCATGACTTTATAATTTCCTGAGGAGTACCTCATGGTGGACTTTGTCAAATGCCCTCTGAAAATCCAAATACAGTATATCAACTGGTAGGGATGTGCAGACCAAAAGTTTAAGTTCATAAGTCCATAAGTCGAATGGGGGTCCCATTTGCGGTCAATATGGACTTATGGAGAATTCCATGTTGAGTCTATGTCCATATGTGCAAATAAAAATTTAAACCCCTCACCCGCCTTAATCCCCCCCCCCCCCCCGACTTACCAAAACTCCCTGGTGGTCCAGCGGGGTCAGGACGCCATTCCTGAACTCCTTTGCAAGGAGCACATGACGTCGGCGTCACGTCGGAGTGACGCGGCGTCACGTGATTCCCCTCGGGTTCGCTCCCGGAACCCTCGTTGGGCCCAAAAGGCACTTTTGGCCAGCTTGGGGGGGTCAGGAGGCCCCCCAAGCTGGCCAAAAGTGCCTTTTGGGCCCAACGAGGGTTCCGGGAGCGAACCTGAGGGGAATCACGTGACGTCGGCGCCACGTCAGAGTGACGCGGCGTCACGTGATTCCCCTCGGGTTCGCTCCCGGAACCCTCGTTGGGCTCAAAAGGAACTTTTGGCCAGCTTGGGGGGGCCTCCTGACCCCCCCAAGCTGGCCAAATTGCCTTTTGGGCCCCAACGAGGGTTCCGGGAGCGAACCCGAGGGGAATCACGTGACGTCAGCGCCACGTCAGAGTGACGCGGCGTCACTCTGCTATGTTGAATAAGTTGGAAATCCGATCATTTACGCCTCATCTTTTTTTTAAGTCAAAAAAAAAAAAAAAAGTTGCGTTTTCCATTTAAGTTCAAAACGAATGCACACCCCTATCAACTGGCTCATCTTTATTTACACCTTAAAAAAATCTATAAGATTGGTAAAGCAAAATTTCCCCCTGCTAAACCATGTTGACTCTTCCCCATTAAGCCACCTCTATAAATATGGCCAGTAATTTTGCTTTTAAGAATGGCTTCTAGTTATTTTGCCCCAGTAACCATGTCAGACTCAATGGTCTATGGTTTCCTTCCTAGATCACTCCTGGAGCCCTTTTTAAAAATTGGCATCACATTGGCCACCTTCCAGTCTTCAGTAATTGTTGCTGTTTTAAATGATAGGTTACAGATTACTAATAACAGATTAGCAATTTCATATTTTAGTTCTTTTATTTATTTATTTATTTATTTATTTAACATTTTTATATACCGAAATTCATGTAGCAAAGTTACATATCATTTCGGTTTACATTATAACATTAACAAGCATGTAAGAATGCGATTACATCGAACCGGGAGATAAACTTGGATCAAGGAACTGGGGAATAAAGTACAATGAATATGATAAAGTAATGAGATTCTAGACTAAAACCTGGCTAAGTATCTAGGAGACATGGTGCACATTGAGGGGAGATTATTGGTATGGATTAAAAGCTTGTTCAAATAGCCAAGTTTTGAGTCTCTTTTTAAAGGTGAATGGGCAAGGTTCCTTCCGGAGTTCTGGAGGTAGAGAGTTCCATTGCGCCGGGCCCGCTGTGGATAGAGTTCGTTTATTTAATGAGGTTTTGATGGGTGGGGCGAAGAGAGTATCTCTATAAGCTGCTCTCACCAGTCTGGATGGAATATTTGGTTGAAAAGGGATATTGAGTTCCAGTGGAATGAGCTTGTGTATAGATTTGTGTATGATTGTTAGTACTTTGTAAGAGATTCTAGACTTAATTGGAAGCCAGTGTAGGTTTCTTAAGATGGGGGTAATATGATTTCTTTTGTTAGACTTAGTCAGAATCCTGGCTGAAGCGTTTTGAAGCATTTGTAATGGTTTTATGGTGTTAGCTGGGAGGCCGAGTAGGAGGGAATTACAATAGTCAATTTTTGAAAAAATGATTGCTTGTAGAACTGACCGGTAGTCTTGGAAGTGGAGGAGCGGTCTGAGCCGTTTCAGGACTTGCAATTTATAGAAGCCATCCTTAGTGGTATTATTAATAAATCTCTTTAGGTTTAATTGATTGTCCATGATGACTCCGAGGTTTCTGACTTGAGAGGAGAAGGAAGGTTGACTAGTAGGGAGTATGTTAGACATTGCATAGTTACTGTCCTGTGAAATGAGGAGTAATTCAGTTTTATTGGAATTAAGGATTAAGTTAAGGCTCATGAGCAGGTTGTTGATGGCTTGGAGGCAGTTGTTCCAGAATTCTAGTGTTTTTTGTAAAGATTCCGTAACTGGGATGAATATTTGCACATCGTCTGCGTAGATGTAATGAGTTAATTTTAGTTTGGAGAGGAGCTGGCAAAGCGGTAATAGATAAATGTTGAAGAGGGTGGGGGATAAGGATGAGCCTTGAGGGACTCCCAGAGAAGAGCGGGCTGGGTGTGATTCGTTATTGTTGACTCTGACCTTGTAAAATCTGTTATGTAGAAAAGATTTGAACCAGCTGAGAGCAGTGCCTTTTATGCCGATGTCAGATAGCCGATCCAGAAGTGTTGAGTGGTTTACCGTGTCAAAAGCGGCCGATAGGTCGAGGAGAATGAGTAGACCGGGTTGTTTTTTATCTAGATTCAACAGTATTGTGTCTGTTAGAGAGATTAAGAGAGCTTCTGTATTTCGGGCTTTTCGGAAGCCGAACTGAGAGGGGGCTAGTATTTTGTTATCGTTTAAGTACTCCGAGAGTTGCTTATTAACTATTTTTTCTAAGATTTTGGAAATGAAGGGGAGTTTAGCAATTGGGCGATAGTTGGCGGGGTCGTCTGGAGACAGGTTGGGTTTTTTCAAGAGTGGTTTTAGAATTGTGAGTTTCAAAGGGTCAGGAACTGAACCTTGCATTAGTGAGCAGTTAATGATGACGGCAATTGGTTTGGCGACTGTTTTTGAGATGGCGATGAGTAGGTTGGCGGGGATCGCATCTGTGGGGTGCGAGGCAGGTTTGAGCTTCTTTAGGACTGTTTCAATCTCTAAGGAGGAAGTAGGCTCGAAGGTTTCCAGACTAGTGATCTGTTGAGTATTTGAATAGTAGGCTGGTGGAGGAAGAAGAGCGTTATTGGTATTTAAAGGTCTGATCAGATCGGTGATTTTTTTCTTGAAATATGTGGCTAATTCTGAGGCTTTGCTGGCCGCCTGATCGTCTGGGATAGTCGTGGGGGAAGATTTGGTGAGAGACGAGACAAGGGAGAATAAAGCTTTAGAGTCGAAGATGAAGTGGTGTATTTTCTGTGAGAAAAAAAATCCCTCTTTGTTTGGAGGATGGATATCCGGTAGCGGTGCATGATAGATTTGTAAGCTTCCAGGTTTGATGGGGAAGGATTTTTTCGCCATGCATGTTCGAATCTTCTAAGTTCTTGTTTCAGAGTTTTAAGTTGAGGGGTGTACCAGGATTTCCTGTTGTTCGAATTAGAGTGGAGAGCTTTAGAGGTTAAAGGGCACGTTAGGTCTGCTACGTACTTAGTTATTTTGATCCAGGAGGATGTGGCTGCATTAGCATCCATGAGGTCTAGTTTGTCTAATGCAGAGGATAGTAGAGGGCTAAGGGTTTCTGGGTTGCATAACTTCCTGAATTGGACTGTGGTTTTTTGTGATGGTGGGAGGATGGGTTGGATGAACTTGAGAATTGTAGAGATCAACTTATGGTCCGACCAGGGGACTGGGGAGCAAGTCGTAGATGAGGCAGGGTGGTCAGGCTTTCATTTATGAAAATTAAATCCAGTGTGTGTCCCGCTTTGTGCGTTGGATCTTTAATAATTTGTTTGAAACCCATATACTGAAGCGAGGTGAGAAAAGTTTCACAACTGGAGGATTATGGGGTTTTATCCACGTGGAGGTTGAAATCTCCCATTATTATAGCGGGAGTAATTGTGTTGATGTGTTTGGCTAAGAGTTCAATTAAAGGAGACGGGTCCGATTCTAGGCTTCCTGGAGGGGCATAGGTAAGGCAGATTTGAAGGTGTTTAGATATGAATAGAGCGAATTCGAGTGAGGTAGATGAGTTTGAAGTCTGTAGAGATAGCCCTAGCTCCTTTTTTGTGGCTAGTAATAGACCACCGCCTCTTTTTTTGAGTCTGGGGATCGAGAAGATGTCGTAGGCGTGTGTAGGGAGTTGGTTGATTAGAGCCGTGTCTTCCGGTTTCAGCCATGTTTCGGTAATTGCGCAGCAGTCCGGATTTGATTCTGTTAGATAGTTGTAGAGGAGATTAGATTTTTTCGAGAGTGATTGTGCATTGATTAGGGTTAAGGAGAGTAGCGTGAGGGCCAGCAGTTGGTTCAGTGGTGATGTCATGATTGGGATAATTCTTTTTTGAATGAAGTTGGGATTGGTGTGGTTTTTTACGGAGTTTCTCCTTTGGTTGTAGATGATTGGTATAGTGAAAGTGTGCATGAAGAATAAAGTCTGGATGAGTACTGGGGAAGTCTGAAAGAAAGCTGGGGAAGTCTGGATGAGAAGCTGGGGGAGTCTGAGGGAATGCTGGAGATGTCTGGATGGATGCTTGGGATGTCTGGATGTATGCTGGTAGAGTCTGAATGGGTGCTGGGGTCGTCTGAATGGGTGCTGGGGTCATCTGATTGGGTGCTGGAGTCGTCTGAATGGGTGCTGGAGTCGTCCGGATGAATGCTGGAAGCTTCTCGATGCTTGCTGGAGGCGTAAGGATGACGTTTGGAATCGTCTGGCAGGATGTTAGGGGCGATTTGATGTAATTTTTTAATAAGGTACTGCACTTCGGGGGCACACGAAGGGGCGAACAAAGGGGCCTGCCCCATTGTCGCACGACGCCTGGAAGTGGCTCCTGCGTTTAAATCCCCTTTAGTCGCGGGGGGATGATGTCACCGGCGCGCCCTGTAGGGAGGAGTCCGATCGCGGCGGTGAGTGGTGTCTGGAGACGGAACGCAGCAGCGTCATGCAGAGCTTAGAGGGGCAGATGAGCTGCCAGAAGACCCGGGGTCGGTGCGGGAGCCCTCGGAGGTAAGAGCGAGAATTATGGGCCTTACCCCGACGGGCTCAAGCGCCAACCGCGCGGCCCTCTCTCCCAGCTCCTGCTCCTGCTGCTGAGGGCATCCTCCAGTCTGGTAGAGTTGCAGGGTCGCAGCAGAAAGGGCACCTGGAAGTGGCTCCTGCGTTTAAATCCCCTTTAGTTGCGGGGGGATGATGTCACTGGCACGCCCTGTAGGGAGGAGGAGTCCGATCGCGGAGGTGAGTGGTGTCTGGAGACGGAACATGGTGGCGGCGTGTGGAGCTTAGAGGGGCAGATGAGCTGCCAGAAGACCCGGGGTCGGTGCGGAGGCCCTCAGAGGTAAGAGCGAGAATTATGGGCCTTACCCCGACGGGCTCAAGCGCCGACCACGCGTCCCTCTCTCCCAGCTCCTGCTCCTGTTGCTGAGGGCGTCCTCCGGTCTGGTCGAGTTGCAGGGTCGCAGCAGAAGGAGAGGAATCCATCTGGTCCCAGTAATTAGTTTGTCAATCTGATGTATTACATGCTCCATTGTCACAGAGATATGTTTTAGTTGCTCAGAATCTCCACCATTAAAGAATGTTTCAGGTGAGTATATTTCCAACATCCTCATCTTAAATACTGAGGCAAAGAATTAATTTAGTTTTTCTACTGTTTCCTTGTCCTACCTGAGCATGTGTTTTTCTCTTCAGTCATCTACTAGCCTAACTGACTCCCTCACACACTATTTGCTTCTGTTATGCTCAGGCTTGTGAACCCTTGGACCGACGGGAGGATGGTATACCTTAGAAAGTGGATCCGTAGGCTCTCCCATCGGGTGGCGAGGCAGAACAAAAGAAATGACCAGCTGACCCTCGGCACTGGAGACTGAGGCGACTGTGGAGGCAGACGAAGAGTTGTGACGTCAAGGAGAGGAACTGTGTCTTCGCCACTGGAAGCCCGCAGTCCCCCCAGGAAAAGCTTGTAGGGGCCCAGGCCGCTGGGACTTAGGTGGACCTTTGAGAGGTCAAGGAGTCATGAGGTCGGTGCAAGGGCTAACTGGAGCTTAACCCCTGGAAGCCCGCGGTCCCCCCGGGAGTAGCCCATAGGGACCCGGGCCGCTGGGACTTAGGTGGGCCCTTGGAAACGATAGTCCAGAAGAAGTCCAAGGTCAAGTGCCAGAGGGTTGTCGCTCAACAGTCCGAGGTCACACACCAAGGGATCGCCGCTTGCCAGTCCGAAGTCACATACCAGGAATCACTGCTTGCCAGTCCGAAGTCAGGAACCAGGAACACCAAGACGAGACAGGAACCAGGAACAAGGATCCAAAGCACTAGAAGACTCACCAAAGCAAGCAGACTTAAACAGCGCTACAAGAGATGTTGCCAAGTCAAAGAATGGGCAGAGGAAGTCTCCTTAAATACTTCCTCTGCTCTGGATCATTGGGAACAGCTGAGAGTAGTTAAAGGGATGAGGTCCCTTTAAATCTAGCAAGGAGGCGCGGCCTCGCGCCTAAGATGGTAGCGGCCATCTTGGATTTCCTCCGCGGAGGAAAGACTGCCCTACGCCGTGAGGGAAGAGCAGGGACAGCTCCCCACCCGGTGGCCATCCCGGGGTCCCATATAAAAGAGCGACGGGCACAGACTCAGAAGCTGCCATGGCGGATAGCCACCGCGGGTTAGGTAGGGGGCTGCGGCTGTGACCGTCCACGGCCACAGAACACAACAGCTTCAAATGCATTTGAAAAAGGTTTTATTATTAATTTTTATCTCACTGGTAAGCTTTTACTCAAAGTTTCTCTTGGCCTGTATAACAACTGCTTTACATCTAACTTGCCAGTGCTTATTCTCTTGCCTATTTCCATCATTTCCTTCTGCTTTCCATATTTTAAATGATGCCTTTTTAGCTTTAACTGCCTCCTATACCTCTCTATTATTTATTGATTTGTTTATTTGTATTCTGCAGATTTCTTGTGTTCTATGCGGATTACAACTAACATACATAATTATGCAAAGACAATATAACAACCTGTACCAAATATAAACACAAAAACATTTATTTATTTATTTATTTATTTAATAACTTTTATATACCGGCATTAGATAGGCACATCATGCCGGTTTACATATTAACAAAAGCGAGGAAACTACATTATAACAGGGAGTGGGAGGGGATATAACAAACTGAGAAAGGCAAGAAATACAGAGTTGTGAACTAGTTAAATAAGTCAAAAATCAACAACAAGTGCAATAAATGCAACAACGGCAACTGGTAAAAACTTAACTCTAACCGAAGAGGCATAATCTTTATAAAGTGCGATGAGTAGATCGGGATACAATGGCGGAATTGGGTTCACAGGGGAGGAAGGATTAGTCAGGGTAGGCTTGATGGAATAGCCAGGTCTTCAATTTAGATCTAAACTTGATTGGGCAGGGTTCTAATCGGAGTGTCATGGGCATGGAGTTCCAGCGTGTGGGGCCTGCTATAGAAAGGGCTCTTTCCCTAGTGGAGGAGAGGTGTGCAATTTTTAGCGAGGGAACTTGCAGAGTTCCTTTGTGAACTGTCCTGGTGGGGCGGGTCTGAGTGACAGGGCTAAATGGTATGTCCAGCCAAAGGGAATTGTGAGAGAAAATGGATTTGTGTATGATGGTGAGTGTTTTGTGGAGTATTCGGAATGGGATAGGTAGCCAATGAAGGCTTTTCAGGATCGGGGTGATGTGATCTGTTTTACGGGTGTTAGTGATGATTCTGGCGGTTGCGTTTTGCAACATTTGGAGTGGTTTGATTGTAACGTGTGGGAGGCCAAGGAGTAGAGAATTACAGTAATCAAGTTTAGAGAGGAGGGAAGTTTGGATGACAGTGCGAAAGTCTTGAGAGTGTAGCAGTGGCTTAAGTTTTTTTAGAACGTTTAGTTTATAGAAACCGTCCTTGAGGATGGAGCTTACATATTTTTTCATGTTTAGTTGCTCATCCAGGAGGACTCCGAGATCTCTTACAAAGGGTTGGTTTATAAAGGGTTTACAAGTAGGGTTATGAAGTGAATGAGGTTTAGAGTGGGGCGAGATGAGTAATAGCTCCGTTTTGTTGGTATTGAGAGCGAGGTGGAGGTTCGTTAGAAGAGAGTTAATTGGAGTGAGGCAGGTTTCCCAGTGCTTCAATGCATCGGATAAGGAGTTGTGGATAGGGATAATGATTTGGATATCGTCAGCATATAGATAGAAGTTAAGTTTGAGTTCAGTTAAGAGGAGGCATAGAGGGGTAAGGTAAATATTAAAAAGGGTGGAGGAGAGGGAAGAGCCTTGTGGGACACCCCGTTGTAAGGGGAGGGAGGTAGAGATAGCATTGCCTATTTTGACTGAGAAAGTTCTGTTTGATAGGAAAGATTTGAGCCATGCTAAGGCCAGGCCCGAGATACCGATGCTTTCTAGGCGGGCGAGTAGATGATTGTGGCATATAGTATCAAAGGCGGCAGATATATCCAGGAGGGCAAGAAGGTAGCTAGCGCCCTTGTCCATTCCTATAAGAAGGTGGTCGGTAAGTGTAAGCAGGAGGGTTTCAGTATTAAGATGTTTACGGAAGCCAAATTGTGCGGCATGGAGAATATTATGGTTTTCTAAGTAGTCCGTGAGTTGTGAGTTAACTACTCTTTCCATTATCTTAGCAATGAAAGGAAGGTTGGATATCGGACGGAAGTTCGCAGGGTCTTTGGGGTCAAGAGAGGGCTTCTTTAGGAGGGGTTTGACCACTGCTTGTTTAAGTGAGTCTGGGACAGAGCCATAAGATAGTGAGCAGTTGACGATGCCAGCTATTGCTCTGGAAATGGTGTTAGGGATTGCAAGGAGCGCTTTGGGGGGAATGGTGTCACTTGGGTGTGAGGCAGGTTTGAGTTTTTTGAGAATAGATTCTATTTCTTTGGCAGAAGTGAGGTCAAAAGCCGATAGGACAGTGGTGGAGGGAGTAGGACTCAGAGAGGTAAGGTGGGTTGAGTCAGGGAGTCTGGAGCTGAGTTTCGAGATTTTATTATGAAAGAAGTGTGCAAGTTCATTGCTCTTGACATCAGCTTCGGAATCAGGGATGCAGGGGGTGGTGGGTTTAATGAGGTTGGACACGTAGGCAAATAGGGCTTTGGGATTATAGCTGTAGTCATGGATTTTGGCAGCATAGAAATCTCGTTTATGCTTTAATGTGGAGAGCCTGTAGTGATGCAAGGCAGTTTTGAAGCTATCAGCATGTTGGGGGGTAGGGTCCTTGCGCCAGGTTCTCTCTTTGTGTCGCAGTTTGTTTTTTAAAGTTTTTAATTCAATAGTGTACCATGGATTGGAAGGTTTCGAGGTTGTGTTTATGACATGTTTGGAGACGGGGCAAAGTTTATTTGCTACGTCTTCTGTGAGGCTGCACCAAGAGATAAGAGCAGTATTAGGATCCGAGCAGTCTAGATTGGGCAGGGTGGTAGTGAGAGCAGAGGCGAGGTCCTCACTGGGACAGGCTTTCCTGGCTATTATAGTAGTGTGACGAGGATTCTTTCTGATAGGGGCAGTATTGATAGAAAGATGGCTCTCAATAAGATAATGATCAGACCAGGGGACTGGGGTGCAGGTAGGGGAAAGCGTGGATTGGATACAGGAATTGATGAAGATCAAATCCAGGGAATGGCCAGCTTTGTGGGTGGGGGAGGTGATTAATTGCTGGAAGCCAATCGCCTGGAGGGCATGAAGGAAGGTGTCGCAAGAAGAGGATAGGACAGTGGAGTCAATATGGAGATTGAAGTCTCCAAGGATGATAGCAGGAGTATCAATGTTGATGGAGTCAGCAATGAATTCGATAATGGGAGAGGGATTGGATTCAAGCAGGGAAGGAGGGGCATATACAAGGCATATTTGGAGGGCACGTGATTTAAAGAGCCCGATTTCAAGTTTGGTGGGTGGGGTAATATGGATCTGTTTAAGATTAAGATTTTTATTTACAGCAAGCAGGAGGCCACCACCTCTTTTCTTTTTTCTAGGGATTGAGAAAATATCATAACAGAGTGAGGGAAGTTGATTTATTTCAACAATGTCGGTGTCTTTAAGCCATGTCTCTGTGATAGCACAGATATCTGGTTTGCAGTCAACTAGTAGGTCGTTGAGGATGGGTAATTTCTTTGATAAAGATTGAGAGTTGAACAAGATTAGGGAGAGTGTAGTGAGGCCAAGGAATTGGGTCAGAGGAGAGGTAAGAATGGGGATTAAGGATTTGCGAAGGGGTGGGGGATTGCGTACAAGTGGGACGTGCAGTCTGGAACTAGGAAAATGGATACGTGGGATGGGATAGGAAGCCATATCTGGATTCCCAGGGGAGTAGGAAAAAATAAATAAGTGGCTGCGTAGATGACTAACTGTGAAGGGTGAAAGTAGGCAGGAACAAACTTTGTGGTCGCTCAGCAGGTGTACAGGGGAAGAGGGAGGGAAAGAATATAACAAGGAGGACTTTTAACGCAAAATGTACGTATAAACAGCCAAATCAGAGACAGTTGACATAATGTTGCAAATGCAGTAAAAGGAGAGCACAAACGGAGAGCACAAAGGGGCGAACTAAGGGGCTTGCCCCTTAGTCGTGCTCCTTCTGCGCGAGACGCCCGGCGCGAGACGCCGAGCAGGATGTCTCTAATTTGAAGGGTTCCAGCACCGGAAGTGATGCGGCAGGGGTGGGCCGTACAGCGTCGGTCCGGCCGCGTGTTGCAGCAGGGACTCCCGGTGGGGTAAGTCGCGGCGTTGGTGCTCGCTTGGGAGC